>NC_138782.1:90403978-91003978 GCF_965178545.1 Coloeus monedula | reverse complement strand
CTTTTCAGATAGCCTGTTCATTCCAACCGGCTCATTTCTTGCATTTTAGTAGTTTTCTAACAGAAAAAATAGTTTATACTTTTTAACACACTGTGCAAACTTAAATGTTTAGACTTTGCATAATCACTCCTACCTAAAGTAATTTTGGTATTTTTCATGTGAGTTTTTAATTACAGTATAAAGTGTAATTTCAACCTAATACTTTATTCTAATCCTGATTTATATCTTAGCAAGATATTAAAAGACCTTCAGTTAAAAAAAAAGTTTCAAAGAAGAATTATTAAAGAAAATGTCTAAAAATTCTGACAAAAAAAGGACTTTTATATGACT
Source organism: Coloeus monedula (assembly GCF_965178545.1). NCBI lineage: Eukaryota > Metazoa > Chordata > Aves > Passeriformes > Corvidae > Coloeus > Coloeus monedula. The sequence goes on along the minus strand of NC_138782.1, from coordinate 91,003,648 downwards.
CCTTTTTTCTTCAAATTTTCCATAGTTTGCCAACCAAGTTTCAATAATCCAAAGTGTCTATCTGGGCATGTTTCTGAAACACAGTACATATTTCCCATGATAAATATAGAAATAACTTTTTTACTTTGGAGTTTTTAATACTTCTTTCTGTGCAAGAATAGAGCCATTGCCATTTAAGAAACAGAAAATGAGATGCAAAACTTTTACTTTTGCAGTTATAGATCTTGAGTTATTTTACATGTTGTTGAGAAATACATACATTAAAGTTAAATGAAACACAACTTGGGCCACCAGCAGTTCTTAAAGCAGTATGATTAACATTGGGTTTTCACACTGTTCAGTACCACGTCCGAGTCTTTCCAGTATTTGAGAAGGGGTAAATATAAAGCCACAGCTAACCAAAACAAGTAATTCTAAGAATGGAGCGGTCTGTCTGGATGACTTCAGTATCTTGGTGTGTGCTTTACTAATCTAATCTTGCCCCTTTCTTGTAGATGTGCCTGAGAATTCACAGATTTTAATAGGTTAATAGAGCGATTTAGGTACATTAATGTGAACGCAGTGTGGTGCCGGTACATGAAGGGGGAGAAAGAGATTTTAAGTGTACAAACAAGTTAGGGGGCTGATAAGAGAGTCTGAGCTAGAGGACATGAGGTATTTTCATGGCCATAACTGGTAACAATATATCTCTTTATTGCTCAGAGGCTCTTACTTATAATAGACAACTGGAGAGGATGCAGAGAAAAGTCTCTGAAACTAAGTGATTATAGAAAACTATAACAGTAAAGAATGAAACAGATATAAATGGGAAAGTAAAACTGAGGAATTCAAATATTAAATTAGGGTCTTCTGTTTCCCAGAATTTAGTCTACACTGCCTGAGTTGGCTGGGCAAAAATTTTCCAATGAAACAATCACATGAATACATGTGTTATATTTATTAAAAGGAAAGATTTCTAAATGACACAAAAAAATCTCAAGCAGTACTGCTGGTATGATCATCTTCTAAAAGAGAATAATAAAAACGTAAGTAGAAGAAAACAGGCCACCTCTTGTTTTTAAGAAAAAAACCCAAACAAAAAACTATTTTTTAAAAAATTCTCTTTTATTCTTTCTTTTCCTGAGGTCCAGTTTCTCTTCCATGTGCCAAACTAATATTCCCTTGTGTTTGTTGACTTGTAGCAAACAGCATTGAACAGCTTTATATTTTGTCCTTCCTAATAGCCAAGAGCCAATGCAGTGGAAGCTTTCTGCAGACGTCAGCATTACTGGAGGAGGGCCTCTTTGTTGTCCTGGTGCAGGGGGTATCCGGGTTCTTTTGGCAGCCACGCTGACTGCCTCGAGAGAAGAGAGGACACTGCTCCCATTTTCACCATCAGATCTGCCTCCCTATCTTTAGTCATCTTGGTCCAAATGAGATTGTTCTCATTCACAGGGGAGACAGTGCTCTCCTGCCAAGCTTGGGCAGTCTTGCTGTCTCTAGGTGAAGACCACTGGATTCACCAAACTCTCTGTAAGCAGGAGTACAAGCCCCTGTTCACAGCTTGCAGACTCAGTGGTTGAAGAAGAAAAGGCATTATTATGGTTCTACAGTAGCACGTACAGATCTCCAGAACCTTGCTGTGCCATGATTGATCAGACTTAGAATAAAATATCTACCCCTGGCTCTCTAACAAGCACCCCACAGGCCTCATCTGTCACTGGTTATTTATATCAAAGTGACCTTAGAATGATGTACAAGCAGAAGATGCTTAGGGAACATGATAGTGATCATCAAGGGATATGTCCTTCCAGGCTGTCAGTGGCCTCAGAACAAGCTCCTTGAGGGCAGCCTGGCACTCAGCCTTCAGTCTCCCTGTGCAGAGCGCTGTGCTAAGTCCCGTGGCCTCACAGGATCACAGGTCAACTCTCCGCTCAAGTCACCAAAGAAAGCATTAGCAGTGGAGCAAACCTGCACTGTTCACACCTTCTGCTATAAAGCCATTCCAAAAACAGTATGCAGAGAGATCCCTTTGAAAGGGTTACGAAAATGTGGAGCATCTGACTAGAAGCAAAAACTGAAGAACCAAATTGCTGTTTTGCCATGGACCAGGTCAGAAGAAATACACATATTTAATGTGATAGGCTTTATTCTTTAATTAACACATTGAATGATCATGCTTTATATCTAATAGCTTAGGTTTCATGTGGGATCAAAAATATGTCTATATGTCTGCTTTTAGTTCATTGTAGCAGTTTTGAACAGTTGCAGAATATTTATGAACTCCTACAAACCTTACCGTCAGCTGAAATTCCTTTTTCCTAATGAGAACTGTGGCTGACAAGCAGCATCATCAATAGATTGAACATGATAAGAATTCACAGCCATGAAGCAGAATGCCAGATCTGAAGCTGAGTAAGATGACTGGGTTTAGGTACTCACTTTTCTGGTGGATGTTTATTCATCCTCAACATGTGCAGAAATTATCAACAACTTCTCCATCAGTACATGATTATATAGAATAGGAACTATGAAGAGATACATAGGTTTCAAAGATTCTTCGCTACTATTTCCTACTTGTTATAAATTGAGAATTGTTAATTTCTTAAAAACCTTAAAGGATCGGATGAGCAGGTTCGAAGCTGCTTATCCTTTGGTTATTGTCTTTTAACATTTTATCCCTCTACATGCTCAGTGTAATTATGATTCTTGGATTACATTCCATAAAATTATAATTCTTCCATTTCTTTTTCCACTAAGTAAAGTTGCTATTATTTTTTATTATGAAGAATCCTAATGTAGGAAGTAATATTTTACTTTTATTGTAAATCCTAGAGTGCTTGAATAGATGTAAGATATTTTTTCTAATTTGTATTTTTCCAAATTCATTCACAGATATAAGTTCTGGAATAACTGATTTTTTGCTTCATGACACAAATATATTTGGGGCTGACTTTAAATGTGTAACTGAAAAAGGGATTTTGTTTTAATTAGAACTAAAATTCAAATTGTAGCTATAATAGAAATAATAAAAACAGTAGAAATAAAGCTATTTCAACTTTTTCAAAATGTTCTTCTTGCCTTCTCCTTTCTTCCCTTTTGTTTGAAACTCTTAGCTTAGTTTAGATTAACCAGTAAGTCTGGCCTTGAAGCAGCTTTTTTTTATGAAATAAGTTCTTTATATGAAAAATAACACTTAATGCCCAGTGGAATTCCTTATTTGTACAGTCTCTTCTGAATTAGATTTAATATTTACCTGTTCCTTTACTGTATCATGTTACAATGAATCAATATAATAGAGTGCAATTTTCTTTTTTAATAGCTGTTATTTCACTTAGAAAGAATAGTAAACAATGACGTAAATAAAATTAAATGTGTGTGTGTATATATATATATTTTAACATTTTGGTTAAAACCAGAGCAGTTAAAAACCAGCACCATTCATCTTATATACCTTGAGGATGCTCTGAACTAAGTTCATAAACAGTCAATGAAAACAGAAGCCCTGATGATAAAGTTAACCTGTCTTCCTCAGCCCTATAGTCTTCCTGGGTTGAGCAGAGCCAGACTTACCCTGGTCAGACAGGTCAGACATGTAAGCTATGTGATATTTTTGCTTCTGTAGAGACGTGCCTTTGATTTTTTTTGTATGTTTTTTTTGGTTGGTTTTTTTTGTTTGTTTGGCCTGGGTTTTTTTCTTTAACTTTTTTTTTTTCCTTCATCCATTTTTCTGCTTGGCTGATTTTCTTCTTTAGATAGTTAATCATAGGACTGCTACTTTCCCCTGATGTTCTGAAGCCTGCAGAAGTCTCCTTTCTGCTATACCAAATTCTGTGTCCAACAGGTAAATTTCTAGTTTCAAGATTTCCAAGACCTGCAAGAGAATCTACTCCTTGCAGATGTAAAGAGAGAAACCTTACCATAGAGAAGGAACTCGATGCCAACAATTTCCATCTTAAGGGAGTGGTATTTATGCAGACTCTTTACAAATTAGTCATAAACATTCCCCAGATCCCCAACTGATAAGTCTTTTAACTCAGAATTCCTAAGCTATGTTTTGACTACCAGAGTTAGGTAATTAAATGACCATGGCAATAATGCACCTCTCCAACTGTTAGTCTCAAGTCTGGATCTACAGTTAGTTTGTGAAACTGGTGTGGGATTTAAAATTTGCTTCAACTCTAAATACCAGGTAAGGGATTTATCCTTCCTTACACAAAAAAAGATTTGTCTCTAGAGTGAGATTTTTTTTTAAGGTTTTTTTTATGTACTTTGAATAGCACCTTCTTTTCAGACTAAAATTTGTGTACTTCTTTATTGCTACAGACGTTTGTTCAGAAGACCACCAGTTGTCCATTGATCAAGTATAATAATTTTACTTGGCACAAATGTTTTACTATTTTAATAAATTCCTATGCTTTTTTTAGCAGGCTGCCCAGGCTCTGCCACAGGAATGTTTAAAAGATGTAGTGGCAGATATTCCTATCTGCAGTTTAGTACACACCCAGTGAATACAACCATAACATTTCAAGTCAGTAATAGTGGTGGGCCTTGAGGTAATAGGAGAACAGCAACAATAAGAAAAATCATTCTCCCAACTAGCACTTTTTCGCCTGGATTATTGCACCATCTCATTTTTAATACTGGGAATAATTTATTGTGATTACATTTTTAAAAACTGCTGCTTAGCAGCAAATCCAAGCTGACCTCATCATGAATAAGGATTTAGTGAAATCGCTCTTTAACTAGCTGCAATTGTTCCTATAATCTAAAGCATTAAATAGTATGGATGTGCAGAAGAATCCACATGATCTAACAGAGTTAGAAGCTAGAAAATCATTATTCTTGGTCTGGCAGTCCTGTGTTCTGCTCAAAACCAGAGAAATTAATCTGTCTGGAGCCAGTTCTGCTCACACAGCAGTTATATGCACATTTAATTCTGTTATTTCATTACTTTTGATTTACACTGGTGGAGGTCAAAGTACTGTCATTTGTAGGTGATGTTACTCTAATGTATTAAAACCACAACATGAGGTAGAATGAGACTTGTTTGTTCTTTTGATAGTGGGAAGTAATTGAAATGTACCATAAAATGATCAAAATTATATCTGTGCTTACTATGATTACAAATATAGAGGGCTGTATATGAGCACTAATGACTTATTTTTGGACAGAATCTGTTACATAAAAAAATTGCTTCTTCATGTCTTTTGGGAACTTGTAATGATTTTTGAAAATCAGAAATTGCATGAAAGGGCAAAATGGAAACACCTGTTCTATGGTCTAGACTCATACATGTGCAGTTATATGGCACCAAGCCCTTTTCCCAGAGCTAGATCTTGTGCACCCAGGCTATCCTTTGGAGATGTTTTACATATGTTAGCATGTGGGCATTTGTATAACCACATCTTGCATCAATGGGTTCTGCTGTCATCCTGGGAAATAAACTCCTCTGACTGCAGATGTAAGTACCTTGGGGCTCCAGAGTCAGTTCTGCCACAGAGCACTCCAGTTCACTCAGGCTTTGCAGACCTATTGCTGCATTATTTTCAAAACCTTCATTAAAACTAATGGAACATTACTTTTATAACCTAGTATTTCTTAAACAGACTTTAGTTGAGTTTTCTACTTATATATCAAACAAATAATGATTTTTAAGAACCAAAAAGGTATTTCCATTTGCTGAAAGTTGTTGCTAAAATCATAAGACTATAGTCTTTAGAAGCACTTTATTTGTTCTGAGATGTGAATGAATATCAAGTTGAAGTAACTTCTAGAAATAAAAACAGATCAAACTTAAATATATTTGGGAAATGTAAAAAATATTCCACAAGATCAGTGCAGAATGAGCAGTCTGTATTAGGTCTAAATCTAGGATTTCTTTTCCGGTCTTCTGAGAACTGGTACCTTATGAGCTTCAACATAATCTTTTCAGCCTACTTAACATGCTCTTTATGACATGCTCTTGACTGAAGCAAATAATACATGCTGTATAACTTTTGTGGTCAAGATATTGGGTTTTTTTCTGAATTTTCTTACGATCTCCTCTGCCTTATCTTTTTGAAGTTATCTGTTAATCACTGAAAAGAATATGAAATATGCCTAATCTGTTCATTATGGTAGTATCGTTGGAGTCATGGTCATCTAAGTACATACCTGTAGTTCTGATTATTGGTTGGACAATCAAAATAAGTCTCTAGTGAGCATAATTTAATTTACTGATTCAGAATATTTTTTAATGTAAATATTCCATTATACATACCTACAGTAAACTTCTTTCAAGTAATTATTTAGGATATTTTCAGAGAGCCAAAACAAAAGAGGCAAAAGCCTAATTTGAGACAAATTCAATTTTTTATTTGAAAATAGCTTTGTATAGAAGCTATTTTATTGAGCTCTGTAGTGAATTCTTTTCCAGCCCTTTCTAGGCACCAGAATAGAGGCATTTGGAGAGATTTATAGGCTGTCTGTGGGAAGATGTATAAGCAGCACTGCAGATGATTCAAAAAAAAGGTTCATAGTTAGGAGCAGCAGGATGAGATTAAAGTCATAAGCCTCTTAGAGAGCCACGATACACATCCCAGTTGCAGGTCTCTAGCTGTTAAGGGGAAGTCTGTTTGCACTAAGTAAAACACAACAAACTGCAGAATTCTCCAGAATATATTAGTTTTTGTATGTCCATAAACAAGAGGTAATTCTGAGAATACATTTGTGTGAGTTACAGTTAGAGCTCCCAGAGTAATGAGTATTGCAAACTCTATAGTTCTAAGTCCAGAACTAAACATTTTCACAGAAAAAATCCCTGCTTGCAATCTCCAGACATTAATATATGTTGACTATTGGCATAATTTCCCCAAATGATGGACCATGATGAGCTAAGACAGCTTTTAGGTAGCCACACTGCATGTTATACTGACAAGCTGAAATGAATTACATAAGATGTATCCTGTGTAGCCATCATGGAATAGACACTTTTAAAAGATCCTTATTATTGAGATGTGTAGGAGAAACTGTATAGAGTACACTTTGATTAATCATTGTGGAGGTCAAAAGGTATAGATTGTTGCAGTAATATTTGTAGGACATGCATGAGAATTTTAAGTGATTCAAGTGTAATATCATGCCAAAATGTAGGAATAATAAGAATACTAAAATCAATTTGTTTGATGCTTATTGATGAAAAACAGGCATGCTCTTCCACCTCTGAGGATGTACCACTTGAGTAGTGTCATCCCCGTGCTTCTCCCTCATATCATTCCCTATGAGTACCAGTGTTTTCTATTGCTTTCTAATTTAATCAGTGAAGTGGGCAAGAAGGCACTTTTCTATGACTGAGTAGAAATCTCTGCCATGGCTGAAAAACAGCATTTTTAAAAGTTTTTAAAAAATATGTATGTTGCAAAAACATGCAAAAACAATATATCGATGGGTCTCAGTGTAATCTATGTGCTTGGTAGGCCTGTAGAGCATCATTATCATAGTCTCACTAATTCTAATGGATTCATTTACTCAATCCAGTAAAGTGCTGTTCCTGTGTTAAAAGTAGTACACCATGATCAGATGGATTATGCCCATCAAATACATCTGCTCTTAGGTCAAATTTTCTGCTTTATTTTTTTTTTTTTTAATTTATTTTGACACTGGGCATTTGGTCTGGTGTTAATTAGGTGAGAAATCCTGCACCTCAGTTATTCTTTAATGCAGGCTTCAGGCTGAACTTCTCTAAGAGGTGTCTGACAAACTGTGCTTTGTTTAGCTCAGATCTGCAGCTGAACAGTTAGTTTGCTTTTACAGAAGCATTGCATGGGCAACACCTGTAGAATAACCCATGGTACTTTCTGACACTGGCCGTAGAACTAGGAAGGACATGTTAGCAGATGCACTGAGACACGTTTTCCAAGTGTGGATTATGCAGTAAGAGTGAAGGAGAACTTTGGATTTTAGCCTCAGTGAGATATTTGAGTCCTTAAAAACATTAAATGGATTGCTGGGTGTGACCCTGAAATCTGAATTTCAAAGACATAGAAAAGTGCTTTTACTAAAGTCAGTGAAAACACCTAATGTGTTTTCAAAAAATCCTGAAAGATCTAGGTCCAATAGATTTTCATTGATAGTTTTGGTTAGATCTCTTGTGTGCTTTTCTATTTAAAATCCCGTGCATGTATTTCTGAAGGAAGGATTTAGATTTATTTTAGGATTCAGTTTTAGTTATTTAGCATTGGAACAGACTCTCCAGGGAAGGGATGGAGTCACCATCCCTGAAAATGTTCAAAAAACATGTGGATATGGCATTTGAGGACATGGTTTAGAGGTGAACATTGTAGTGGTGCTGGGATGATGGTTGGATTTGGTGATCACAGAGGTCTTTTCCAATCTTAACAACTCTATGATTCTGTGATGGTGAAAATTTGATCTGAGGTTTAAATTTTGAATCACTGGTTTTCCTCTCATTTGTGTTGTGTTTTCCCATTAAGATTTCCCATTGTTGACTAGAGAAGGGTTATTTATGACTCATATTCAAGACCACAGGTGTCTCATAGGAGTTCAGAGAGGACTTATGGCACCATTAGATACCTGTTAAGAGGTTCCAGGTCTGTTTTGGAAACCCCTGTAACACCCTTCCTATCAGGGCAGTGTGCCATACACAGCTCTCCCAGGATGAACTGGGTGGAACAGTATGTTTGAAACTGCATGTGTGCGATCATTAACCTGCAAGTGACAGCAAGGGTACATACCCTTGTGAACTGGTTGTATAAACCTTTTAACTCAGAGTAGATGTCTGGTTTTGGTAAACACCTTCTAGTCCATCTCCTCAGCTGAGAAACTTTAGTCTGCCTGAGTGGAACAAGGCCATTTTACAACAGTCAAGGCTCTTGTCCTTTACTTTTATTCCTCTCTCTCTGCATAAAATTTGGCAGCCACCCATGTCTGTATACAAAACAGTGAGCTTTGTGGTATCACAAATGATAAAAATGTAATGTAAAAAAATCACATCCAGCAACACTTCTTCCATTTTTAATTATTTTCTCATAAAAGCAATTTATAAGATTTAAACAAGGACAAGAAAATGCTCTTAAAAAGGCATGCAATATCATTTAGCTTCACCTAGAAGCTTTACCATTCTAAAAAGCGTTCACACTCAGTTTAACTGTTCTTAGTGATTACAGTTTGCATTACCTGTTATTTAAAATATTGATTCTTGTTCCTTCTCTTCATACAGCTTTACAGTCTTTCACACAGTGTAAACTTCCCTGTCATAACTTCATAGATAATTCATCTCATATTTTCATGAGTGCTTCTATCATTTAGAAAAGATTAGGCAACCATCTGCAGAAATGTCTGCAGTAAATAGTTGCAGGGCAAGGAAATAGTCTAGATGTCCTTGTGAGTCCTGCTTTTTTCAGTTTACTTACTTTTCAGTCATTCTAGGACAGAAAGTAAGAATTATTGAATTCAAGAATAGCTTAGTAAATTACAGTTTATTCTCAGTCATAATCTCTTGACTTTTAATTGTACAGAATTGAACAATAAAGGGGCACATATTAGCCTGTGTGTAAGAACTATGTAGCTTGCTGCAGTGTTCAGTAAAAAGAGACTGTTTATATAAAAATGATGCCATTCTGAAATAACTCCTGCACTGGCTAACCATATCAGTAATTCAGTTAATGAAATACACAACAAAAGCAAAATACTTAATGTAGAAGTAAAATAGTATGAAATATAAAAAAGAAATAAAGATAGTGAAGAATTATTATTATACCATGATTTAAATTTTTAAAGGCTGCACATTAATAAGTTATTATAGTAGAAACATTAAAATGATGAGAATACTACAAGAGAATGCATTAAAAGTCTTTCATTTAAAAAGCAAAAATATATAAAGATAACCCCCTGTATTTTCATTCTTTAATGTGTTATTACGTCCATGAATCTTTGAGAGAACAGTATGGAACAGGAGAGAAAAACATACTGCTAAATTTACAGGATTCAAATGTTAAACTTGAAAATGTAAAGTGCTTTTTATCAGTATTGTTATTTTTATACACAAACATTTTGGGATAGATTACCAGGGAAATATTTGAATGGGAAAAATGTGAAGTGCAGAGCATCTTCTGCCTACCTGGCCATGATAATTACAAATGTCAGATTTGGTAGATATAAATGGGGGTAAAGCTGTAGTTTGGGCTTCCATCCACCCCGCCTCTTCCTCTTTGCTTAGTTATAATTCTGCAAAGCACATGTGAAAACACACTACCTGCTGTGGTGACATTTTACATTCATTTTGAACAGGTATGAGTCACTTCACTAGATTTTTATGCTCAGTTTCTCCTGCCTAGGTGTATGATGATGAGCAGTTGGGGCCAGGAAGGCAAGTAATAGAGTTTGAACAGTTTCGACATTCTCTGCACATTAAAAGTGAATAAATATTACATCTTTATGATATTCTTCACTGATCAAATCTGTAGCCATAAATAAACAGGTTCAGATCCCACTAAAGATAATGGCTGGCCAAGAGAGTCACTGCAGAGATGCACAGAGAGACAGCAGATTGCACTGCCATGAGAAAGTCTAGCTCCTCGGGATTTGTGCTATCATTTATACTTTAATTCAGCAATATTTCATTTCTTATGTCATTAAAAATACCAGCAGTAGTATTAATCCAAAATTATGTCCTAGGAGTAAATGGGTCTCCCTAGAGATTAATATAAACTAATTACCTTTGTACAATATGTTGTGTTTAGAATACATAATTATTTTCCCTAATTTTTTGAGAGATGAAAGAGTGCATGTGTATAGGTATTAGGATATCTCTGTGTGCAAGAGAAAGGAAATCTTGTATCTAATTTCCTACAAATGTTTGCCTGTCTTTCACTTGATAAAATGCAATAATTTATTAAAATTAAAAAATATATACTGTGTTAGTACAAATGCTTTTGCCTTTCATATTTCCACTATCATAAAATCCTTTCCATGTTTTCATGAGTAATAGCATATTTTTCTCACTGTGTTCATGAATACAGCTCAGTTCAGATCTTAATTTGCTCCAGTGAAAGAAATTACTCCATTCAGTTTGAAACTGATCAAAGCTCTTCTATACTGTTTTGGAGACCCAAAAGGGGACTTTTTATGGGACCAGGATCTACGTAGGAAGTAAGCAAAGGCTGTTTTAAGAACGTTTTCCACATTCACTAAGAAGAGGTTCCCATGGAAATCTAATTCAGCTAATGGTTACGTTACCCTTTTGGCAACTTGCCTGCCTCATGAGGAAATATCATTTTAAGGGGTTCCCATGGAAAGCTATAGCTTAAATCTGTACTGCAGAGTGATGGTATTCACTAATGCCCTGAAGCTCTGTGTCCTGACAATGCAGCATTAGAGAACAAGTGCTTCCTTGTGGGGCCTGGGTACCCTGCTACATTGAAGCAGGGCTGGAGATAGGGAAGGGAATGCTCCTCTGATTTCCTTCTGTCCTAGGACTTGCTGTAAGGAAAAAAAAAAGCAACAAAAACCCTGCAGCTCATGTTTTGTTCAGTTTGGGTGTTTTGTTGGGTTTTTATTAACCATCAGTCCTACAAAAGAAGAACTAAAAAAAAAAAGCAAAAACCCCTCAGTCCTTTGAATGTAGTGACATTTATTATGTATATATGTGAGAGATAATTTTATAGTGAAAATGAAACAGAAAGTCACAGCTTCTGAAGTCAATGCAAAATTGTGTTCTATGTGAACACACATTCTGCCATCTAGTGACCAGAAGAAATTATACTGACCAGTTGCCGATGTGATAAGAAATCCCAAGTACTGCTACTGCTGTGTATCTTTGTTAGAGAACCTCTAGAATGGACTAAAAACAAACATGCAGAAAACTTTTTCAAGCTCCTGGAAGTCAGAAATTGATCGGATGTACTGAAATTAGTTAATATTGCAGTCCAAAAATTGATTTAAACAAACTGATTCTTTAGGTATTTCTCTCCTCCCCCTTCACCTGGCACTTACATCAGCATTTTGCATAATTTCTGGGAAAAACATTTGTGTGTTAGCACAGAGAGGATGCCCTGCTACTGCACATGAGACAGTTTTTATTATTGCACATTCTGGCTGAAAGACCTATTCTGTTCATTCTGTAGTCAAGAGTAAATGTAAACACTTATTTGGCTAGTTACAGTTCAGGAGTGGGCAGGATAGTATGAATCACACTGTCGGAGCGCTGTGGGTGAAAGAAAATGACAGTCACTTTGGGGAATCGGCTGCCTCTTCTTGCTTTTAAGGTTCTGAAAAGCCTTCAGGAAACTGCTCTCACTTTCCAGGTGGTTCTGTACAAGCTGACGACGCTCAGCAACTCTGAAGTTCCTTGACATTGTACATATCCTAAGGGGGTAACCCTAGAGGTCTCACAGTCACTTTTTTTTTTTAGTTCATTCATGATGCCATCACCAACTCCTATACTGAAAAAGGCTTTTTGTATTAATGCCAGTGTGTCCTGCACCATAAATAGCACAATTCACAGTAGATGGTACACCATAATACATTTGCACTGTGAAGTTCCCATGAAATGTGATAAAAAATAACCATAAAAGCCAAGCCAACATGGTTTATATGTCCTCTGATGACTAGGATATGTATGCAACAAATATATATATATATGTTACAAATAAGATAGAACAGCCTAGGCATAAAATCTGTTTGATACAAACCTTAATTTTTAAGAATATTCACTTGTCAAAAAGCAGAGACTAGCCTTGGTGAGTAGAACCTTGCAAAGCTGGTATTTTTCTTTTGTATTTCTCAGTCGTCTTAGTTTGCATTTTTACACTGTTAACAGATTTTTTTTCTTCTTTATTCCTACAGAGAGCACATGGCACCTCTCTTCTCTCCTAAAAATGTACACCTACACTGGCCGCAAGAGTTTAGCTTCTGCTTTAAAAACTAAAAAGGTTACTCAATAGGAATAAAAATTCACATAACATAACATAACGTAACATAAAAATAAAGGTAAAGCCAATGGGACTTGTGATAAGAGTTGTAAATAAAACTGAACTGTAAACTTTGGAATTGCAAATTTTGTTTTTCTGTCCTAGGAGGCATGGAATTATATTACATGCCTCAGCTTATACGGAAAATGAAATCATGGAATCATACAATCATTTAGGTTGGAAAAGCCCTCCAAGATCATCAACCTTTGACCAAACACCACCATGAAAACTAAACCATAGCACCAAGTGCCACATCCAGTCATTTTTGAATGCTTCCAGAGATGGTGACTCCACCACCTCCCTGGGCAGTCTGTTCCTATACTTAACCAAATGAAATGTCACATCCATATAAAAATATCTGCATCACTAAAACACGTTGAATTATTGATCCATTATGTACAGCTGAGGATAGGTAAAATAGGCATCCTATTGCAGGGATCTCTTTTACTTCCATAGCCACCAAAGGACCACTGACAGCAGAATAAATTCTTTTATCAGATAACTAAACCTCAGGTTTTCTACCACAAATGTTTGGAATGTGTTATGATTCGTTATAAGTCTTGGTCTGGTTAAAATGATTCAATTCCCCATAATGCTATTTGTTACTTACATTTTGAGGTATTTATGAGTTTTATCTTCATGCTGTGTAGATTATAGCATTAACAACGTAATAAAAAGGCTTAAAACCCTTGCATGTTTCCAGGCCTAACTTAGAGTCACTGTTGAGTTCTGAATTAGACCATGTACTTGTTTGTTGCTGAAAGGATTTGCTTTCCCCTTGTATTTAACGAAACAATATGATTAATATCAGTGTTTGAGGTAAAAGCAGAGAAGAACTGTCCTGTTTCACCCAAATAAAATTTAGGACAGACATTACCAAAAGAATTCTCTTCAGAAACGAATGTCTACAAAAATACCTTCTGGGTTAGAAAACTTATTTTCAGCAGCAAGAACTAGGTAAGAAGAGTGAGAATGATAAAAATTCCTTTACCCAGAATGTCAATTCAAATATCTAATATTATGTCCCAGGTATCAGGTCTTGAATCATGCTGACTTGACCTTGCAGGACACCTCTGTGCCAGATACTGCCTACATTAGGATGGTTCTTACCACCTTTCCCACACAAACAGGTCCTTGAATTTACTGTGCCTTTTAGTCATACTCTAGGATGACTTGGGTTAAAATGCTTTCCCATCCCAGAAAGCATTTAAATACTGCTTCTCTGTGAAGTACTGAGGGAAAAAACCTGCATAATGGGTTCACCTTCTATGTTTATTACCTAGGATCTGAAAATTAAGGAAAGTTTCATTCTATTTAGTATTTATTGTAAACTTAAGTAAGATATTGTATTATAAAATGCTTCATAAAAATGCATTACTGTTAAGTTTCTTAGATTAAACAATTTTGAGAACATTGTTTGTACTTATACACAAAAAGTGGACATTTCTGATCCCATTACAAAAATGTACTTGACCCTATTTTTTTGTTTTCCCATGAGGCCTGAATTTTAATGAGGCCTCACCCATGCCAGTACATTGCATTTCCTGGTACTGCTTTTGTTCTCATGTGGCATTCAGTTAAATACTTCAGCTGAATATGAAAATGAGAGCATTGCATAAGTCTGGTTCCATTTTTTGACAAAACTTATAAAAAATATTTTTATCTGTGTAATGAAAAAATTATCTTTAATATATACTTGCTGTATAAATGCTTAATATATCAAAGGGAGATTAGCTGAAAAGTGCATCTCAAAGACCATCAGCAATAGTTGAAATGAATTGAAAATGTGTTGTTGCTTAAGTGGAAAAGTGAAAAAATTGCGGCATTACAGTCATGCTCAGTGGTATTTGTAACTCCATTGTTATGACTGGAGCCGTATCAGGTATCCTCCACAACCCAGAGAACTGATCTCCCAGACATCCCTTTGCCTCTTCACCAGCAGTTTCTGTCCTGCAGGACGCTGCATGTGCCTGCAGCCAGCACAAGATGCTGCAGGACTGGGACCAAAACATTCACTACCTCCCTGTATGCCTCTGGAAAGCCTTCCTCTAGCAAAGGTCTCCCATTATTGCACTCTGTAACTTAAAAAGTAGAACTAATTCTTCTGCAAGAATGGTGCCATATCCTCTAAATTGCCTGACAAGCAGAGATCATGCAGCCAGCAAACTCAGAGTAAACATGCCTTGCTGTGACAGCCTCTGCGGGGGAAAGCTATGTAAAGTCTCCTGCCATTACCATGTTGTTAATTACAGTTTAAATGTGTCATCTGTACTGCACCTTGTAAAAATCGTAAAAATATTCTAATCATAATTTGTATTAGAATATTGATTGCAATAAGAGATTTTCCACAGAATAAAAAGCTATCTTAAATCAGAGGAGCTGTAGAAGAGGTGTATTTTGAAAAAATTTATTTCTAAAATTTGTAACACACATATGTATATATACACATACATATATATATTATATATTTGCATGTGTGTATATATATAATTTAATTATCTTTTCTATTTATTTCTGGGGTATATTAAAAATGTTGAATGTTTAATCCTCAAAATATATTTTATTAATTAGATTTTCAAATATTCTCTTTAGAATGCAAACTGCATTGCTGTTTTCAAATGAATAATTAAGTTTATATTTTAAGTGATGCCATTAATGAATATTTACAAAAAGAAACACTAATTTGGAGAAATACATTAATAGTTTACTAGAAAGGAAAAAAAACTCTTTCTTCTGATTGACTTCTTAAAAATAAGTTCCCCTTTAACTGTTTCTTTAAATAGAAATTTTAATGTGTTTAATGATTTATCAAAGCAAGGTGTTTGCAAATAATATTTATTAGTGATATTTACGTCTCATGTAATGTTTGGTGGTTTTTGAGGCAGAAAGGTAAGTTTTATTATCTTCATGCCTTTACAAATTGGGGAGAATTTTGAATTTTGCATTTGCAAGGTAACCTTCCAGCAGAAAGGTATTTTTTAATGTTTGTGTTCCTAGTGTTTCAGACACCTTCTGCCTCATCAGAAACTTTATGTGATTGTAGTTGAAGTGGTTTCAATGTTAACCCATATTTCCCAGCACACACTTCCTGAATTAGAGTCCCAGGTTTTTTTTAAACAGAATATTTAGCACTGAGCTGCAGACAGCTGTGTGTGCCTGGGAGGATCATAGGGAACTGTGCTGAAGACACAGCAATCCCCCTCTAAGGGCAAAGGACTTTCAGCATTTCATTACAGAAATGAAAAGTGGAGCTAAGATAGAAGTCTAGGAGGATTGTACAGGACAAGAGAGGGAAAATGACAGCAGTGATAGGATAAACAACTAAAGCACTCTTGTCTCCCACACTCCGATTTTTCATAGGTTTTCCCTATTAAAATCAATGGGGAGAGTAAGATGTAATCTAGTCTTTTTAACTGAGAGGTTTCAGGAAGGAAACAGATCATGAACACTTGTTCTGCTGTATTCAGCCTAAAAATTAAACAGTTCATTGGCTAACTTACTATTATTTCCCATTGCCACCATTCCCAAAGATGACTCATTATCTCTGTTGAAGGCTTCATCAGCCTGAAAGATGAGTGCAGAAATAGAAGTCCTCTGGAGGAGCAGCAGGCTCTGCCACAGAACAGCAATGTCTAACACTGTCATAGTCATTTTCTGGTGTGGTTGCACTGATTCAAAACAAAGGAATAGAATGTCTGCATTTGAATAATTGTTTTTGTCCCATGTCATACAGCTGATTTATAGTATGTGTCACTATTGAATGTTGGTTCATAAAATAAAATCATATTGGAAAATCTGCAGACATAAATTTAAGTAGTCATTGAAAGTTGAGTGTAGCAAAGTTAAGTTGATGTTAACTGCCATGATCACTTGCCTGACTCTTGCCAGCAACTTCCAGGTATGTTTAGGAACATATTGCATGAGACAGTATGTGACTTTTGAGAAATGTCTACACACAAGCTTTCATAAACCTTTATTCTGTCTTTAGAATTTGGAATGATGGGAGATCATACAATTAAAAGTCAGCGACCTCGATCTGTTCATGAGAAAAGGGTCCCTCAGGAACAAGCTGATGCTGCTAAATTTATGGCACAAACTGGTAATACATCAGTTACATTTTTTCTATTTACTGTTGTTAATTTTAGCAAGACCACTGCATGTTTCCATAATCTTTTGCTGCATATTTGTCAGTTTTCTAAGCTGATACTTTTTTTGAATCATTTATTTTTTTTCACCAGTTAAAGTCCATAAATAAAGTGGCTAAGAATTAGGTAGACCATGCAAAAACATGCACTGCGAATGTGGATACTGAATCATTTAGTGTAAGTATGAATTTCTTTAGTAGTAAAAGCAGTCTCACATGTACGAAACACAGGACAGCTCACGGTGACATGTTAATGTTTTTCCAAAGATGTTAAGAACATGCTTCAGAATTTTTTAATAAATAGACTGTCTAATCCCAGCTTTAGGCATTTATCAAATTAATTAATTACTGGGGTGACTTTAATGTGCATGTATTCAGCATTTACTATCTTTGGCCCAGCACGACGCTCTATTCTCTAGTTTCCAGATTCATAATTGCTAAATGAAATTGGCCGTAAGTAGTTTTTAATTGGATGTGCAAATTATCTAACAGTTTTTCATCTAAAACATATTTTTTAATTTTGTTTGAGCAACTTCATCTTCTTTATCTAAAGATACCAAGATGATATTGGAAACCTGGAGCTGAAGTAATTAAAAAAAAATAATCCTGATTAGCCTGTTTACCAACAGTTACCACAGCAGCCTTTGAGGTCAATGATAAAATTTCAGTGGTGAGTTGAATTAAGCTCTCATACACCAAAGCTACTGCCCATTTTGACTTCAATAATGATCCACGTATCTGTTGGTAAAACCTAACTATTGGTACCCTACACTCTCCATTCCAGTAAGTTACTGCATTGACAATCTTGTGCCCTATAATTTTTTGTATGGATTTGAAACAACATCCTCTGTATTCCATAGTTACTAACCTAGAATATATGCCTGCATCAGTCGTACATAATGCTTCCAGTTTTTACGCACTTCAGGAAAAGAGTTATAATTGCTTCTAGTTATAGTGCATGTTTGACATCCTTAGTGGTAGGGTGCTTTACTTAACAGATTTGCAGAAATTGATATATTAAGCAATCTGAGTACATGTATAGCCAATCAGTGTAGATCTGTTTGGTAACAAATTTAGAATGGGAAAAAGTCTGTTTCCCTCCTATTAATCTATAGGATTGCTTTTTATGGCTAACTCACAGATGCTCCTGTAAGCAAATGCAGTGGAAGAAGGGAGCCTAGAATTTTCTAGGTCTCCATGCAATTTTTGTTTAGGCAAGTAGAACTTATCACTTGCATACCTAGCTCAGACATAGAATGTTAGTTGCTTACTACATAGTATAACACTTTTGCTTTTATGCTGCTTCTTGAATTCATACAATTACTCAAAAAATAAGTAAAATTATCTGGGTTTTTTCCCCTTATAAATCCCTAAAACTTTAATAATCTCCAACAAATCTTGTATCTGATAATTTTAGTCTTGCACTGCAGTGCATCTATTATAGGTGTTAGAGAACTGCATTACAAATGCAGCACTTACACCATCACCTTCCAATACATTGTGTGTGTGGAGTGGGAGATGAACATTCAAAATTATACAGAATTGGTTTTCAAGGTCCTGTTCTGAAAGCATGTGAGATGTATGAGCATATAAATTTAGATGCCCAAATTTGGGGAAATCTGTACTTTCCATGCTGTAGGTTAACACATTTTAAGTAATACTTGTGCTCTTTCTGGACATACTAATTTTCATCTCTTCATTTTGTTTTTCCTTTGTAGTGATCATTGCATATTTTCTTCACCTGTAATGCATTAATTTTTCTTGCAATAAAATGATTGTGATATCTTCCTAAACTGATTCATAAGGTTTTTTCCTAACATATCTCTCTCGTTAATTTACCCACTAAGAAATCTTAATAGTAATTGGTTACTGAGTTTATGAGGTTTTATATTTTAAGCCTTGATATTTTATTTTGTGTAATAATAAAACAGATACAAAAGTGCAACAAAATGTTTGTATGTTTTTAAAAGGCAGAGAGACAGGAATAGAGAAGTATCCAGGAAAATATTTATGAAAAGCATTTAATACTGTTAGAATCGTAGACTTAATCCACCAAATTTTGCTGGAAATGGAAGAGTTTTAAAATGTGTTACTAAAATGCGCATTTTTGTGGTTTTGGAGAGTGATATAAGGCAGTAAAAACATTTATTAAAAAATACTGTGTGAATAATTTCTTGTTCTATATTTGTCATTTTATGTGTTTGGACTGATCCTTCCCTTAGGTGTTATGGGATTTAGAGAGTATAATGCAGGTAAGTTTTACACAAATCAATGAGGCCTTCCATACAGTAAGTTATGTTTCCTCTTATGTGTCAAGCAGCAGGGGAGAATAAGAGTTTGATACCTTGCTAAGAGATAATTTGAGATGGTAGATTTAATGTGAGTGATGCAAAAATTTAAGAGTTCTCATAGAACAGAAAAGAAGAAGGAAAATAAAAAGTAGCCTTTTCAAAATTTTCATTTCAGAAAAGACAAAAATGGATAAGAGAAAAGCAAACAGTGAAAGATATATTTGCTGATTATGTAGTCAACCTACATTTATTCTAGAAAATATAGTAGTCTTTATGTACTTAAAAATGGTGAATTAACAATGATGTGATAGATTTGTGAAGACATTTCCCTTCTTTTAAATTTTTAAAATAAGTAATAATCATCCTGACAGCAGTACAAAATAGTCTGAAGATTTAAAAAATTACCAAAATATCATAATGTATTGTATAAAAGCAAGCAAAGCAGCTGGTGAGATGTGTGTTCTTTATTTTGTCTTTATTTTGCTCTTTTTGCTTTGTACAGCATGTTAATGTGGAGGATCTTTCTCCAGAAAATGTTTAAGCCTTGTTTACATATGATGAAGTATATTAAGACATTATACCTTTTGTGAATGAACAGTACATATATGCTCAGCACTTACAATAATTAATACTAATTTCAAAATTCATTCAATACAGTCACACAACAATCTGACAACAGACTAATAATCATGTTGCTGCTATTTTCCATCATATTCCAAGGGTTATGAGTAACATTTTTATCACTTTAAGATATAAAAAAAATAAAATTTTTAGTTTTTAGTTTCTGTATTTTATTAGATGTGTACTGTCAACATGTCTGTGTTGAATAATGGGATCACTTACAATGGGTATATATAACTGTTTTACAAAATGAGGAACATCTTGAGAAACATAGTTTAGACTTTTTCTGACATTTGATCTTTTATCTAAACCATTTGAACAAAAGAAAAGTCAAACTTCAAAAAGAAAACTTCCAAACATGTAGGAAAAGACAAAAAATATTAGCCTAGAAACCCAGAGTAATATAAGTCTTTTTATCATGTATATAGGGCTTATAGTACACATTTTATAATTGTTAATGTCTACATACATGTTAAAGATATTTAGCATGTTGTATCATCTAACCTGAGCCCAAGCTATCTCACTGCCTAATCAAAGTGCTAAATGCATGTCAGAAAAACTATTAAAACAATAACCAGTGATTTTTTTTTTTCATTTTTTTCACCTAACAAATAAGGAAAAGGACTACAAAAATCACTTGGGAATTTTTGTGTGTAGAAAGCTCATAATTTTCCATAGAATTTTTCAGAGTTGCATATAATTTTATTAAAAACAGCGGGATTTGTGTGCTAATTATAATATATTCTGTCATGTTATGGAATAAGAAGCTTTTTTTTTTTTTTTTTTTAAAGCACTGAAAGCCTCAGAATTGAATCTTAGAAGTCTAGCAAAGACAATCATTTTGCAAAGGTTTCATGCTTGACCTCTGGGGGGAAAAAAAAAAAAACAAACCCCAAAAAAACAAACAACAGAAAGACATCTTGGAGAGATTCACAGATTCTTGCCATAAAGTACAGTTTGAAGAAAGAGTATGTCATTTACTGCATACTTGGCAGGTAGCACCAGAATATTCCTGGTTTGCAGACAACCCCTCGACTGTGATCAGTATCAAAACTTTTGGAAGACTAGAAATATACTGAGGTAACTGAAATTTCAAGCAAGCTCTTCAAGTCTGCATATTTTATCATACCACTGATTTTAAAACAGAAAATCCCATTTGTTTCAAAAAGGACTTACACCTAAAAATCAAGCGAGCAATAGGGGTTTCAGCTGCCATTTTACGTTATATGCTGATTTTTAACAGAAGAAGCTAAACATCAATGCACAGTTATTTACTCAAATTGTTAAGTGAGGTATATTCACATTATTTTTGCATTTGCTTTCTGAGAATACTCAAGGGATCTATTTTTCTGAATATGAATTCCTTTGGGAAAGGAATTCCAGAATTGTGTGTATAGCTGTTCATGAGAATTAAATTCAAGCATTCTCCAGAGCATCCATGCAAGAAAACTTTATGCATTACTTGCTTTCAAAAATTATAAATAAAGTGTTCTATCTCTCAAATTTTAAAAAACCTCTTTTCTAATATGTAGCATTAACAAATCACATATGACAATTTTGAGCACAGTAGTATGTATTATGTGCAGTAGTGCGGTCTGGCACACCCAAGAATTCAGCACACCTGTAGGTCAAAAGCAAGGAGTATATCTGTGCAGAAAATGATCAAAGTTGCCATCCCACATTTCAGGTTAAAATTTCAGGTTAAAAAAATGTTTTTCTTTGCCAGGGAACTTCTTTCAAATGCTATATGACTCTGCTGAAGAAAATATAAGACATTAGGGGGTTGGTTTGTCTGGGGTTTTTCCATTGGAATTCCCTTACTGGTAAGGTTCCTTAAACTGTTACTGAGCATTAATTCTAGAGGGATAAGTAAAAATATCAAAGATAAATCCTTTTCTATTATACTAAAAGTGTTGTCTATGTACTTTTAGAATCCTGAGGGCAGTGTTGTTAATGAAGTGTTGAAGGGCAGTAGCTCTCACAAAGTTGTAAATTATGCTAAGACATCAAAGTGTTCCCCTCTGACAGGTGTTATGTGATTGCAGCATTGTAGGTGTCTTTGTTTTCTATTCATTGCACATTTTCACAGCCGCTTTACTCCATAAACTTTTAAATATTTATTTTGGTGTTGTACCTTTTTTCTTTGATTTATAAGAGCAGATGATAATGAGCTTCAGAAAAAAAAAAAAAAACTGTGTCATTAATACTTATGTCTATATTCATGTTTGTTTGTTGTCTCGAATACAGGTGAATCTGGTGTTGAAGAGTGGGCCCAGTGGAGTACGTGTTCAGTTACTTGTGGTCAAGGGTCGCAGGTGCGAACCAGAACTTGTGTATCACCTTACGGGACACACTGCAGCGGCCCTTTAAGAGAATCAAGGGTTTGCAATAACACTGCCCTCTGTCCAGGTAGTGTTAGCAGCCAATAAATAAAATTGTGGATGTTTTTGAACTGTATAATGATAAGAACTTGAAATGATATTATTATTATTATCATTATCATTATTATTATTATTATTATTATTATCATGGGTTTCCTAGGGGCATTTCTGTTAAAGCAGAGAATTGTAATTCTGTTCACCTGTGAATTTTTTTCATGTCGGTTATTATTTTCAGAACAGTCAAGATATGGAACAAGAGCACCTTTTTTCTGACAGTTTCATTTTTTTTTCAAAAAGTCTATATTCTCTTATTTTCACTCAGAAAAGAGAAGGTAGCATGAGTACAAAGACAAACTAGGGAAGAAATCCAGATCATGAATACATTAAGGAGCAGAGACTAATTAACAGGGTGGGTTAACATATATTATTTGACCCTGCAATTGTTTTGCCATTTAGAATACTCTCTTCTAGGCAATGGGCCAGACAATGTTCCATGCACAGTTATGTCTTCATGGACTTCCCTTTACATTGTTCTGGCAAGAAAGGGCAACAGCTACCTATCAAAGAAAAAAAGATCAGACAAAAGTAACTCTCTTACATCTGACACACAGTAAAGGTCATCAGTATCTTGCATCACAGTTTTCCTACTCCTTTTGTCTGAGAGTTATGGACATTGTTGGAGTTCAGCAGTAGTTATACGCTAAGGAGAAGAGACAGGCATATTCAAGTGAGTTGCTGAAAGGGCACATCTTTCTTTAAACTCTACCTGTGGATCTGATTAATCTATGATGGGAAGCAAGAGGGAAGGCATATGCCCCGTGACTACATTAATTTTCCTCTGCTGTGAGTGAAATGCAAAAAAAAAGACTATATACTATCCTTCAGATGTACAAATTCCTCACTCTGTAACATTTGAACCCAAGAGGGTGATGAGACATCTTCAGCTTCTAGGAGAAGCTCAGTACATTTTTGAAGTAAACTGTCATACACAGAGAACTCTTGGACTTTATCTCAATGAACAGTAATATGTTGAATCAAACTCTGATGCTGCTACTGTAGCCAATGGGCAGTGCATATGTGATCCCATCCAAGTTTGTGTATCAGCATTCTAAGCATTTAGGGAGCCTCTGTAATGGAAAGCAACTTACAAGATTGTCTCTAGATAAAGCATGATGGTAACAAGAATTGCTCTCAACACCTAATGCTTTTCTATTGTGCTTTAGGTGAGTGATTCACATGAAATTTCCTAATATTTTAGAGTAGAAATGCCTAGTTAGAGCTGAATTTTAATACTTTAGAAGTGTTAAAACTTTAACGCATGGAAATGTTTCCATACAAAAATGGCAGCTATTTCTAAAACAGTTAGAGTAGCTTAGATTGTGCCAGAGGTGGGAAATACTGCAAGAGAACTCTCAAGTACAAAAAGAAAAAATGAAAGAAGAGAACTATAAAATAAATGAACAAACATTGCAAACAATCAATATAGATATAAATATTCATTTGAAATTATGTGAAGAATGAACATGAAAACACAGTCCATCTCTCACAATGAGTTCTGCCTGATTTCTTGCTAATTAGTATTAACTAAGAAGAAGAAAGAGGATTAAATTACGTAATTTTCAGAATTTTATCTTCATTCTCTCCAGGAAGGGATACGAAGTTTTCACACCAAAACAAAGCAAAACAAAACAAAAAAATCCAGGTAATGCAGAAGTCAAGGTAATTAATTTGCTGTCAGATTTAAACTGGAAAAAAGTTAATTCTTAGATATGATGTTGTCACACAAACTTTAAACAATGCCACCCAAAAGACTGCTACCCAAAAAGATTTCTCAGGTCAACAGAGGAGCAGTTCCCTTTTATCTTCACACTTCAGGATACAGCTTTTGTTTCCACATACCCAGTATGAGCAAAGGCTACCAATTCTTAGTTTCTACACTGCCAAGATATTTTCTTTTTCAGCTCACCACAGCTGATTCTGATAATCTCTATGTATCTTGAGTTACCTTTCCTAAATAATTAGTCTTCTGGCTTAATCTTGCATGTTGTTCCATACAGTTACAATAATTGTATTAATTTATGTTGTTCTCTGTCTAATGACAGAATCACTACTATGTAGCAGTGTACAAGATCAGCAATTTAGAAATGTGATTTTCCTAGGCACAACTCCATTAATTTTCTAAACATCCCTTTAATTATTAGCCTAAATATCCTCTGTCCTCATTCTGTTATGTATCCTGAGTCAGAAAGTTACATAGTTCAGGATTATCCCTGGTCCATGCATAAAAAAAATACATAGTCTTTACAGTAGTTTATTTAAAACAGACGTTTGACAAAATGATTAGTAAAAGGGGGGGGGGGGGGGGGGAATTGTGAGAGCTGGAATGTTTCCTAATCAAAAAGTTGCCCCTTCAACATCAAAAAATATGCAGAATGGCCTACTGTACTATACTTCATGCATCTATCCATAGGCTTCAGAGGAACCTGTTAAACTTGCAAATACTAATGCAAAGCTTTCAGACTATTTTTTCTCTTGCCTTTATATATTCTTTATAAACACTTTACATATTAAACATAATATCCAAGATACTCACTGGAATGTTAGGGAGCATATTTCTCTGTGATCTCAATGTCCTGGAAAAATTTGAAAATGGGATTCACCACCTTCATATATATGTATGTATTGGAATAGAACTTTAAATTTCAGAATAGTATTACTGAGAGTTCAAGCAAAATAATGAAGGAACCACTATTTATATAATTTTTGGGTTATTTGTATTTATTTCAGACCAATACTATTCTAGAGAAGTGCAGCATAGTAGACAACAAAACACAGCTCAGGTAATTTTTGTCATCACTGGTTCTTTTGTGAGTGGGGACACCTCAGGATCCATTCCTGCAGCGCTACTGATTCTTTTCAGTTTAGTGAATGCTTTCTAACACAGCTAAAACTTAAGAGGAAAGAACATGGGATTTCCATGCCTGCAGATTATCTCAGCTTCTATTTCTCCTTCTCTATTGGCTTCAACACCTTTTACCACAAAATTTAGCTGAAGATTAGCATTTTCAGGCTTATGGGTAAAGCAAGACGTGGCAGGAGCAGGAATACACTAAGCCATTTCAAACATTTTTATGCCCAAATGCTATACTTCGGCTGGTGTTATATGCTAAGGTAGTTTTATTTACCTCCCTTTTTTCTCTCCCTTGTCCTGTTGCAACAGGGCCTGCCGAAACGCTTGTCTGTATCTTTCTTAGAGGCCCCCTTTATGTAGTGGAAGGCCACAATAAGGTCTCCACAGAGACCTCTTTTCCAGGCTGAACAACCCAAACTCTTCTATCCTGTCTTCATAGGAAAGATGTTCCATCCCTCTGATCATCTCTGTTGCAGTGCTCTGGACCAGCTCCAACAGGTTCATGTCTTTTATACTGAGGATCCCAGAGCTGGATGCAACACTCCAGGTGGAGTAGAGGAGCGGAATCCCCTCCCTCGCCCTGCTGGCCACACTGCTTTTGATGCAGTTGTGTGTGGCTTCTGGGCTGCAAATGCACAGTGCCGGCCCAGGTCCAACACCTCAGTGACAAGCACCCTGAAGTACTTCTTTGCAGGGCTGCTCCCAATCCCTTTATCTCTCATCCTGTGTTGAAACGAGGTTGCCCCCAAGTCATGTGCAGGACCTTGTTGAACATAATAGCATTCACATGAGCCTGCTTCTTGAGCTTGTCCAGATCTCTCTGGATGGCATCCTGTCTTTCAGGTTTGTCAATCATGCCACTCAGCTCAGTGTTGTCTGCAGACTTTCTGAGGGTGCACTCAATCCCACTGTCTATGCCATTGATGAAGATATTAAACAGTACTGGACCAGCACCACTTGTAATGAAACATCAACGGCCGTAATAGTTTTTCAATATCTGTTCAATTTAAAGCTGAACAAATCAAAAGCATTTAAACCCCAATAAAAATCTCACAAAATATGTTTGTAGGATGAAGGCCAGCATGGCCTAACACCTCCTCCCACTTCACAGCAGTTGCATGTTGTGAGCACTGTGGGTGTTCACTTCAACATGATTAGGTTCACAGAGTGGCAGAGAGATGGGAAAGATGCTCTGCAGTCATCCAAACTTGTTGTGCTAGCAATGTTTTTGACAGAGAAGCTGGCAATAATCTGAATATTTTTGTCCCAAATAATGAATCTTGCATCTGAAACTGTGTTATAGAAAACAGTAACTCCTCTGCGGGCCAGCTCTCCATCTGGTGTAATTTGGCATAGCTCATCTGGCTATAATTCATCAGATGCTATAGGGGATTTTTTTGCATTTAGAAAATGGTATTAAAGAAAGAAGATGTAAATAAAATATCAGAAAGAAAAATCAAGGGTAAGAAACTTTAAAGTTTTAAGATATTCTTATAAAGAGAATCTGGATAACACTGGGCACTTCTGTAATGCGTTGAACAGATTAATTCTTCTTGATAGTTGTTTTGCTGAAATTGGTTGTTTTTTACAGTTATGCCTATTCCATCCTTGACTTTAGTATTGATCTACTAGTTTCAGATATAAAAATCTATAAATGCAAGAAGCTGATGTGAATTTTTTACTTAATGAGCTAAAATTTGTTGTGGAAGATAATTTTCGGCACAGCTTAATTTAAGCCACAAACAGATAGAGGCTGCTTTGAGTGCACCCAAGATGAGACATTTTGTCTTGGCTTATGTTTAGTTCCAAAATAACAAAATAATTGTTCTGTGTTGCTGCTAACATGCAGTCAACTCTTGCCAGAAGAAATATACATCCTTTTGGTTAGAGACAGTACCTTTAAAGAGTCACTCAGAACATTTTTTTAATTTTCAAAGATTTTTTAAATTTTCAAATAAAGACAACTAACTTAGAACATTTTGACAGCATAGAATCAAAATTCCAAATTAAGCAATAGACTTGAACTTATATGTGCCCTGAAAAACCCCACCATGTGTCTACATAGAGTCAAGAACTTTCCAATTTATCATTTTTCCCAGAGAATAATATTTTTAGAATTTGGGTTAGTTTTGTTTAGCTAAGTTTTAAATTTTGTTGCATCTGAACATTTTAATCAGCCATTGTGGTATCAGGAGATGAAATTATGTTATTGTTACTACTGGTTATTGTTTGGAATCTGAACTGACAAACTGTTTTCTCCTTAATTTTCCTCATATAAAAATTGGGAATCATAATGTGTCTGGATTCGTAATCTAATACATTGCCAATGAGAAAAAAATTCTTTGGATTATATAGCTGAATCAAAATATCTGTAGAAGTATAGTACTTGTTGAGAACTGATGAAACTAAAAGAGTTATATGCAGCTATAGTTATAAATTTACTATTTTTAGAAGTGCTAGGCTTTCTGGTTTTGACAAAAATGTCGCAATTAATCAAGGTTTCTAAACTAACTAGACTAAAATCCGTCACTTTAACATTAATTTGGACTGTTTCTAAGGGTTATTTTTTTAATATAATGCAGGTGGATTTGATATTTAGAGTAAGATAATAAGGATGTAGGATGTGGTCTTTTTGACCACTTTTACGTGACCAAATGAAAACCTTTCATCGATTGAGCTGTTGTCCAGTGGGTTAAAATCTTCCCTGAATAAAGCTTGACATTTTCTGTCAGAAACAATTCCTCTGAAGTTAGATAAGAAACTTTTTAATCTCAACATAGTATCTAAAATGACAATTTTTCTTATTTTTAATGAAAGGCAATGGAACTTACCTACTTGCAGAATTCCCCTTGATCTTAGTGATGAATTTGAAATAATATGCCAGGGTGTTGAATTTCCTTCCACAGCCTTGCAACTGAATTTCACCTCAGGAAATGTTATTCTGATCCCTGCAAGAAAAGGGTTGCATTTGTAGAAACTGGGCAGGTGATACGTGCCTTCAGGGCAAAGGAAACCTATATATGAGAAGTTCTTTCACAGTGATGAAAAAAAGTGAGGACAAAACAGAAAATCTATTTCCTCTGTAATGTTGTGAATCATTACCAATGATATACTCAGATGCTGTACACAGTTTGCCCCTCCAGACACCCTTCAAACAGACAGGGCTTCAGAAACAGAGTTATGTGATACTGACTGAGATGTTCTGTCTGGGTACTGTCTTTTTTCTTAAATGCTTGACATTACTGCAGTTCTCATCACTACATTCCTGTTCTCACACTGCCTAATTTAAACTGGTGCAACTGCTCTTATTTAAGCAGAAGAAAAATAAGTAAAGTTTGCTTTGCAGTATTATTCAATTTATAGAGAACAGTTTTACCAATGTATGTGTGGAATCATCTTACCCAGTACATGCTTAACTATAGTATGTTAGAGAACTTTCTGGAAATTCCCCTGCATTTTTTCTGTAAAGGGATTGCATATGGTATGTAAGCTCACATGGGTACTGTATATCAGTTTCTCCTATAGTAGAAAATGCTTAAAGTAGAGAAAGATTCCTCTTCTATGATTCTTTATATAAATATTACCAAATATTTGTATATAAAAATACTGGTTTGTAATTTATTGTGAACTCTGAAGGTATCTGCAGTCTGTTGAATGAGCGTTTTTCCAAGAGTAAAGCTGTATTACTGTGTCTGTTAAATCAATGAATATGTTCATGTAAGGAAATGGTACATATCTCTTTTACTTACGTGGTCTTCGAATTTTTGAGGAAGATAACCAAGTACATCTGCTGCCATATTTCCACCACAATTTAAAAAATTGAAAAAACTTTTAAGATTACTGCCCCGATTTTTTATATTGACACAGTAATAAATTATTGCATTTATTCCTATAATTTCAAAAGAAAACTTAATTTTGACTGCTTCTAGTTTTTAGAGTTGCCTTGATACAGAAAGTATATGCCTGATTTTCACAAAAACTAGCCTCCTGAAAATCAGGGCTATTAATGTCAAGTCAGGCACCAAAGATGTCATAACTAACTTCTGAAAAGGGAAGTCATCTTGCTTAATACCGTCAAAGAACAGAAACTGTGGTAGCGAGATTAGTTTAAAGATTGGAGAAAATGTTTCAAAGTATATTTTTAAATATACTTAAGAGAAAATACGATTAAATTGAAATTAACTAAGTTTTAAAAAGTACTTGTTTTCCTATGATAAAGCTTACCTATGTACTGATTTCCTTGAAGGTGGAAAAATAATTCCTATTTAAAATAGTGATCTTGTTTATCTTGAAATCGTTTTGTTACTTGTGTGTCTGTTTCTGGTTAAAATCTGTATGGTTTGTTGCAGTACATGGCGTTTGGGAGGAATGGTCACCTTGGAGTTTGTGTTCATTCACATGTGGTCGAGGCCAAAGAACTAGGACAAGGTCATGTATACCTCCCCAGTATGGGGGAAGATCATGTGATGGACCTGAAACACAACACAAACCTTGCAATATTGCACTCTGCCCTGGTGAGCTCATATAGCAACTCTCTGCTTTGTTACAGTGCGTTTAATGTGGGTTGTTTGTGGTTTCTTTTACAGCCCTTTGCACACAGGAAAAATCAAAACATTATCCAAAGTGCCTAGATTGGATAATACTGTTCATAATTCTGACTGTAGTGGTTAAAGTATATAGTCAGGATGGTAACTGTTCAAGACATAAGCAAACAATTTTTAGTTTCTTTGAAGTACTCTCTTTGTAGGGAACAGTATGTTGTGTAGGAAATCTTGATTCAGGATGGGTCTCAGAGAACCAAAAGGCAAACAACTTTCTGAGTGTGGCTTAAAGAGAGACATTCAGAGGTCACATAGTTTTTGTCCACTATATCGTATGAATTATGTTTGCTTAGATGTTCACTGTAATTATTTATTCATCATATGACAAACATATTTGTGAAACCACCCATAATATTTAAATTGCTGATTTATTCAAAATGGATATTATTTACATGTGTACAGACAGAAATGCTCACACAAGCTAGAGCATTATTTCAATCCCCGTTAAGTCTTTATGGTACAGATTTTAGGTGTCTCATTTCTGGGAGTTAAGTGCTAAACCAATTTCAAAAAATTACCACTAACCAAATAAACAATGCATGGGCTTCATGTCCATCCACTAAAACTGAAGCTAACTGAAAAAAGAGCATTCTTTCAAAATTTATTTTTTACTTCTTGTCTTTAGATTATGATTAATTTAGACCAAATTTTTCAAAATGCATGTATACATATATAGATACGTGATATATATATGTATACATATGTATGAGTGCATATAATACCTGAGTATTAAAAGTTCAATTACCATGAAGAAGATTATATATAATAATAATTTATGGTTATTGAACTGATTCTAGTACTTAGGTATTAAAACCATGTCAGGTAGCAATAATGTGAGAAATTTCTTTCATGCGTTCTGTTTGACCGTGTGAAGGTTGCCCATGCAGTGGGTTTGTTGACTATTCACAGTTTACAACACTGCTGCAAATAGATTCTTCATGACCAGAACTCTTCCTGTAAAGGATTGATGGACAGACATCACATTAGCAAATGGTTGTTTAATGTTTTGAAAACTGAAATGAAGGAAAAAATGAAACTTAGTGTCGTATTAAAGCTAAATTTCTGAGAGTTTTATGAAACCTGAACTTTGCTTTTCTTCTGGTCAGCAAAGCATATTCTAAGTTTAGGAGAAAATTTGTGGAAAGGTCTTAGTGTTAAATGCAGCCACAAAAACTTTAAATTAATCCAGTTTTTGGCCAAATTGGCAGCTATGCAATTTTACATGTGTGTACACCAAAGTAACTAATATGATAATATATTGGACCAGAGCTGTCAACAAGACAAATGCCAATAAAACAGCAGAGAAGAAATTAATGCATACAATTCACTTCAGTATTGCTAAGAAACACAAAAGATATTACACCTAATCTGTCAAAATAAACAATTATTTGAGAACTCTGGATTTTGAACAGTCATTTGTACCTAAATGACTTTCAGAGCCAGTTCTATACTGTTAAATTTAAAAGTAACACTTTAAGTCTCTGTTCAATATTAAGATTTGCTGCAATTTGCATGTTCTTTTTTTTAAGGGAATCTTCATGTTGAATTCTCTATTTTTAAGGGTATTTTTGAAATAGAAAACTCACACGCTATTTTCTCCTAAAGATAAATAAGAGAGATGTATGAAATATATACGAGAAGCCACAGAATGAGTTTTTTCCAAAGACAGCATGATAATTGATTTGATCTTTCCTACACTAAATAATACTATATAGCAATGAATAAAACTGAAGAGGGTGCATTGAAATGTAATTTCCATAATGTTTTCCTCTTCACATAAACCTTTTATGATTAATGAGTGGAACTAGCGTCCATGTTTGGAAAGATTTCCATTTTCTGCTGAATAAATTATCAGGGCACAGCTTCATAGCTTCAGAGGCATCTGCATGGAGAAGTGGTTCACAACCAGTCATTACATAGAATATTTAATATAGAACTTTAGGGAAAAGCCTCAGAAAATCTCTTCGTTTAATTCACTGGTGCTGAGATTCTGGGCCCAGGATATGGATAGTATCTTTGAAATATTCTGTTGTTAATGTCTGACAATAGTGAAATAGTTTACCTCCATTATTCACTGAATAGTGATGCACTCATACAGAACAGTATGTTTAATCACTAACTTTAAGATTCTGCTTCCTATTTTAGATATTAACACCATCAGTTTAGGGAGTTGCTATTCCAACTCCCCTTTAGAAGAATCCTGAAAACAGGGTTTGGCAAATGCACCAAGGGAAATTCCTTGTTTGGAGTGGTGGTGCTTATATAGCAATAGTAGTTATAGAACCAGGTTTTCAAGGACGAGTATTAATCAAAATTATATTAGAACCTACATTTTGAGATTATATTTAACTGCAGGGGCAATGAGGAACTGATGATTGCCGAAATCTGTATGAATGCAGGATCCCGAATTAGCACAATTAGTCATAACATGTTTCATAATGCTTGCCTGTTTTAAAACATACTGTCTAGTCCTATTATTATCGACCATATAATTTTTAGCTTGTATGGAAGCATAATTGGTTTATATTTTTCATTATCTTGGTTTTTAATATTTTCATGTACCTCAAGAAGCTTTCTGATATGCAAAATTAATAATAACAGTCATTAACCTTTACTCAGGAAAATATTTATGCAAACTCAAGTGCATGGGCTAATACAAATTACTAAATACAGAACGATTTCCACCATTTCCATATTGTTTAGACATTTAACTTCACAAATTCAGAAAGAAGATAATGCAATATGTAAACACAACAGCAGATCTGATAAGGAAGGAAGAAAGGAAGGAAGGCCAGTGGTTGCTTGCTACATTTTACCTCAAAAGAATGTTGAAGAACTGGGATCGTTTACCTTACAGGGAGAATGAATGATAAAAATATATTCAGCATTGCAAATACAGAGAAGAGAGACTGTATGTGAGGCAAAGTGGTCACTCCTGTTTTCCTGTTCAACTAAAGACATCTAGTTTCACAATCAGGACCAATAACTTTATAATCTGACCTATCTGAACTATTACTGCAGTTCTTATAAATCACTTCAATGGGCTTTATTTTTTTCAGGGCTTATTTACATGATACAAGAACAGCCCTCACTTTTGCCTAAAAAGACTGATCTTTTTTATAAGGCCTTGTTTTTAATAAGACTATTCAAACTGTATGTGACCAAAATCATTATATAATCCTTTTTTATATCAGTCTACATTTAGAGGAGATAGAATTCTCTTTACTTGAAGAAAAAGGAAAACAGTTTTAAATTATTTTAAAGCAGCTCATAATGTTGGTTTCTGTATTTGATTGCCTAAGAAAGCAGGCTGGGCCCAGCCTGAGGGGCTGCGATCACCTGCCTGGCTCCGGTGCTAACTCTGCTGTGTCCATCTCTTTTGTGGCCGCGGCGGCAGTGGACGGACAGTGGCAGGAGTGGAGCTCGTGGAGCCAGTGCTCGGTGACCTGCTCCAATGGCACCCAGCAGCGAAGCAGGCAGTGCACGGCGGCGGCCCACGGCGGCTCCGAGTGCAGAGGGCCCTGGGCCGAGAGCCGGGAGTGCTACAACCCCGAGTGCACCGGTGAGTACCGAGCGGCTCCAGCGCCGGGCAGGCACCGGGGCCGCACTGGCAGCAGCTCCGAGCCGGAGCGGGGCGTACGTGGCAGTGTGGCCCCAGCAGGCTGCAAGGGGCAGAGCAGCTGCACCCACAGGGAGGCTGAAACAAAAGAAGTCATTAACTACAACACAAGAAGTTTCATGTCACCACGAGTAAGAACCTCTTTCCATGGAAGATGACAGAGCGTTGAACAGGCTGCCCAGGGAGGTTGTGGAGTCTCCTTCTCTGGAGACATTCAAAACCTGCCTGGAGGTGTTCCTGTGTCACCTGCTCTAGGTCACCCTGCCTTGGCAGGGGCATTGGACTGGATGATCTGCAGAGACCCCTTCCAGCCCGAACCGTTCTGTGATTCTGTGAGTCCTGGGGCCTCATTTCTAATTTACTTGATGAGGTAAAAAGCTAAAGAATGTGCCCTGAAAGGCTGCATGAAGGCTGCATATCAGCTTTTTGCTTTTTTTGCTGTTTGAAGGACATTCTGCAGTTTTAGGCAGATATGGTTGAAGCCTAAAAATTTGAAGTTTTTCATTAACCTAGAAAGTAAATGTATATGAACTAATTCCCTTTTGTGCTGAGACTACTTCATGATCCTCTCTCAGTACAAAAGCAGCCTTCCAGGTGTAGATTCCATATATACTTACCTTTAAGCCTCATTTGCTCTGTCATAGGATGTAAAAACCAAGATCTTAAAATATCACATGCAAAAATGTTTTCACTTATGTTTTTTTTAAGGGATATTGTAAATGTATATCATTACTGTACAACAGTACTATACAAGTAAATTAAAAAAAAGATTAATTCTCCATTATGACTGTCATCCTGTCACCACTCTAATTGTATTTTTCCAAACAGCGAATGGCCAGTGGAACCAGTGGGGCCATTGGAGTGGCTGTTCCAAATCCTGTGATGGTGGCTGGGAGAGGCGGATAAGGATCTGTCAAGGTGCTGCTGTGACTGGGCAACAGTGTGAAGGAACTGGAGAGGAAGTTAGACGGTGCAGTGAACAGAGGTGTCCTGGTGAGATGAAAATATAATTGCTGTTATTATATGCACTATAATATGGCTTACTTTAATGGGCATCTTTAGGAAAGACAAGATCAATGACTGTAGAGCAATAGCCATGAAGAGCCATATCTAGCCTTGCTTTAGACAAGTCCCTGCTGGTTTTCTCAGTAGATTTCTGCTTTTGCAGCTAGGTGCAAATTAGCTCTATTGGACATATGAGCAATGCATCATGTTTTGAATAAATAAAATTACCATAGGAAAAAAAGTTATCACAAAAATATTTGATTGCCTAGGAATGCCTGTAGTATCTGGAGCATGAACAATTTGCTACAGAAAATCTCTTTGAATGCACTGTATCTGAAATATCAGGGCTGGCTTTGTAATTTGGAATTCCTTTTATCCAGTGTACAAGTGATGTCTTTAATACATTTGGGGTAAGTTCCAGTTCAGTAAAAATAAGGGATAAAGTGAGCCTTACCGTAGTGTAAAGAATGAATGAATTAATTAATTAATTAACACATGAGCAACATTTTATAAAAAAGAAAGTAATTTAAAAAGAAAGACACATCTTTCCTGTTTTACTATAATGCTTAAATATTACTTTTTTTTTTTAATAAAATGCTTTGTATCATTTTTTACTTTGGCCTCCCAACAGGTTTAAGTCCTTCCCACTGAAATCTAATAAAAGTGTACTTTTTGCTTCTTCAAAAATGATGAATAAAGAAGACTATCTGGTGAATCAGATAATATTTATCGGTAAACACACATTGTCCTAAAGTAAAAGAATGCATTGTTGGATAGGTGAAAGATAGCAAAATAAGGTGTTAGTATGGTAAGATGTTTTAGCCATTCCCTTGGGAAATTATGTGATCTGAACTGCAAGCCAGGAAGCAGCAAAAAATCAATCTAGCAATCGGACTTCTGGACATTTCGCTGGCTGTGTTCTCTGGTAGTCAGAGAAGGACTTAAATGGGAGGGATGCTTTGGGTCAGGAAGCGAGAAATTTATCAGATGTGAATTTTATGTTATCAAGCCCATATTTTTCATAGGTAGCAGGTTTATCCCTTGACAGTTATCAAAGAACAGTTTTCAAGGTATTTGCAGTACAGTAGAACAATTAATCTCATTGCATTTGAAGAGCAACAAAAAGTCTGTAGTTAGAAAGTTATAACTGTACTGTAGAAGTTAACTGAATTTAACTTGCTTTTTAAATGATCTCTTTAATTTTAATAAAAATTTCATTATTTCAAGAGCAGTACAAAATAGTATTTGCATTGGATTCCTAAGCAAAATAATTTCCACAGGTAATGCAGACTTCCTCTATAAAAGCACAACACTAATAGAAGATTAATATGAATCTTCTCAATAAGCAGACAGTCAGATAAACTAGGTTGTGCTTATAAAACCATTCTTGAAATAATTTGCGTTTTATGTTTAAAAGTAGAACCATACTGCTGCAGTCCAATTTTCAAAGGTTGCCACCTGCTGTTAATAAAATATTTTACAGGTGTATTTACAAGTCAAATGCACACAGAGCATTATTTGCCATTTGGTAATTTTATTTATTTACGTGATTAATTCCAGATTTAGTGTGCTTATAGAAACTATAACCTAAAGCACCTTTTAATACGCTATGCTTGTGCAGACAATTAGACATGAATTACAGATTTATTTGCCTCTCAACTGACATTTACTGAAGAGTCTCAGATGTAAATGTAGAGAGTGGATAATTTACCAAAATTTTATAAAATTACATACAGATTTACATTCTATAAACATGAGTAAAATTGGAAAGTGCTATACAGAGTTGTTTAAAGTATAAGCAAATTTCATTATTTGTATGCTTTTCTTCCATATCCCTAAAATAGCTTAGAAAACCTATTTTTGTCTCACTGGTTTCTTGTTCTATGTAAGCCACTGAAAAATGTGAGGAGCTAAAAGGTTGATCATTTTTCTTGTATTAGCATTGCTTAGCATAAAACAAGATCCTCAGGTGTGTAGAACCATGTAATATTTTTGTAAAGGGTATGAAGCTGCACCTGCTTGTATTACCCAGAGGTCTATAGACTTATAAAAAGTTAAATTATAGCTGCTTTAAACTGTGGAAGCAAAAGGGTAATAAAGCCTTTTTCTGTTATGGTGGCCGATGTTAATAAGATGCTTTGCAAACAGAGCTGTTTACTTGATAACTGAAAATCTTGACTGGACATTCTGTAGTTTGAGTTCTGCATTATCTGAACATTATACAAAATTTTCTTCACAGTTTATCAGTGATTCTCTTCAAATGGCTGGGGCATGGATTGAATTACTTTCAGCAGCATTAACAGAGGCAGGCCCAGAACTGCTATCTAAAATTTGTTTTCTCAAACAGCTTGGTTCTGGACAAATTTTTTGAATATCTTTCTTTGTGAGTTGTTTTTATTCACTCTATAAATTTTAAAATTGTTGTTTTTTCCTTCCATTGTGTAATGAACTGGGAATGAAAAGCAAA
This sequence comes from Coloeus monedula, assembly GCF_965178545.1. Taxonomy (NCBI): domain Eukaryota; kingdom Metazoa; phylum Chordata; class Aves; order Passeriformes; family Corvidae; genus Coloeus; species Coloeus monedula. The sequence continues at coordinate 90,966,658 of NC_138782.1, read as the reverse complement.
GATCTGAAGATATTTTGGGTTCAGTTATTGCTCCTTTGTTGCATCCCAAATGTTTAAAGTTAAATTTCACTCCTAGTATGTCAGCAGTACTCTGCACTCAAAATACTTTTTTTGTGAAGGATAACTTCAGAAAATTGGACAGAAATCAGAGAAAATAAAAAACTTCTATATTTGGTAAGCAGTCACTCAGGAGTCATGGCAGAAAACTTGCACAAGATGAATGAACACTGTGTCTGTCCCATAAGAGTAATAGAGACAGCTAGATAACAAAAGACATTGCCTCTGATAAGGAGTTACATGGCAAGATGATCAGAAACTTGTAGAAAGATGTGTAAGAGAAATAAGGCAATTTCCACCAACTGTGTCACTAAAAATGAAATGTGAGAATCAGAAACAAAGTGCAGCATTATTCAGGATAGAAGACTTCTGTAAATTTATCTTTATAAAAATAGGACTAAGTTCTTATGACAGCTTTAAGAATATATCATGTTCCGATAATACAGTATTGGTTTCCAGAAATACTTAATTCCCCAATAGTTAAATCTATATTAACTCTATACATGTTTCCAATATTAATGCTTTACCTGGGTTTTACTGAAGAGATTCTCAGCATATTTTCAGTAGTAGAAAGCCTAATATAGGAACCCTTTAGACCAAAATATTACTGAAAACAATGCTAGACTGTCTTGTTAGTTAACAGAAAGACAAGAGTGCACAATGCCTACCAAAGACTACCTAATGATTTCCTGCTGATGGTAAAAGTCTTTTTCACAGCAGTGTTAGATAGATAAGATAGAATGTGAGAAGGGAGAAGATTCAAGTAACTGGCAACAGCTGAATAATAAAATTAAAACTTTGGTTTTTGTTTTGTCTCTGATTACAACACTATTCTATAAGGCATTCAAAAATTTTTTTTCCTATTGCCTTTGTTTATGACAATTTTGCCTGGGGCACTGAATGATCCAAGAGAGGAGCTTTAGTTCTACCATCATGTGAGCTACTGTGTGCTGTAGGCTAACTTGCCTCACCCTTCTGTTACCCTTTCCCATATTTGTTATCTGCCTGCGTAGATGGTAAACTCTGTGCGGCTGCGTGTGTCTCTTGCTTTGTGTGTTGTACAGAGCTTCCACAGATCCCAAGTGGGCTGATTGCCTCTGAGAGATGCACCTCCTCTCTCCAGTAATGTCAGAAGAAGACTGTGCCTCTAGAGCATTGACTTTGTTGAGTGTTTGTGCTTAGGTGGGATGAATTCAGGCCTATCATTACAGGGATGTAACGTGTTACATTTGAGTGCCTGCTCTGTGTGGGAAGATACTGCTGATTCACGTAATGAGTGAAAGAGGCCTGTCTTTTATTTGCCAAAGATAGCAAATTTTACCTCAGTATTTGCTGTTTGCTTTCAAATTCTAGTAGTTCTTTATGATTTTGTGGAGCAAACTCATATTTATCTGTGGGCGTGTTATGAGTTACTTGTGCTGTAGTTACAGAAATACTTGAACTGGTCCTGAGAAGAGCCAGCAGGATCAATGAAGCTTTTTAACTCAGATATAGTACCACTCCGGTGGGACTGTAATGCCTCCATGAGCAACACGGGTTGCAGCCTCACAGATGCTTTAATGTGGGTGGATGCCTGATGAGTAAGCTCTGCCAAATATGTTTTAGCTTGGGGAAGAACAAGTTTGTTTTTATCTGCAGCAATCCTTGATTCCTTGATTCTTGTACAAGGCATTAAAAGGCATTAAGAGTCAGCCAGAGACCAGGAAAACTTCTTTGCCTGGGCTAAGCGAAACTTCTTCCAAATTTCAGCTGCTTCCACACCTCTTTCCTGATAACTCTAGGTCTTGGGAGTGCCTTTTACTTTGAACACAACACACAAATGCACTCTTTATCTCCGGTACGAGGTTAAAGTCAGTATAATCTTGATAAACTTTAATTCAAAAGCATACTAGTATCCTTCCAAACAGATGGGAAATCTCTGATATTACCTGTGAGTTGTTAATGTAAAAGAGAAAATATGGTGTATTTAAGTGTGCATATAGATGCATGCATATATTTTTTTCCAGAAAAAAACTCACATTTAGCATTCAGTATGTGGAGGGAAGTAAGAGTTTTAGTTCTGAGAATCAACACCTAAAGTGGTGATTAGTGAACACAACACATTTGAGATGGCCTCAGCTGCATAACAAATATAGTTCTCAACTCTAAGCACTAGCAAATTTACGTAATTTATAATATTACCTCCTTATTATGTTCATTTACAATCCCCAAAACAGAACATTTCTTTTGTTTATAAGGTCATAATAGAATGGTAATTGCATTTGCTTATGTCACCAGATGGCTTCTGTTTATCAAAATCTGGCTTTTCCCAGTGTAACACTGTCCTGATGCATTCACTCTGTGGGCATATCTGAAGTAGGGCTAGTACTCTGGATTATGAATATAACTGACTTTCTTTGGGTTTTGCCATTAATGGATCTCTTGCTTTTTTAGCAGCACCAACTGTCTTGATTTACGATTCAGGAATGCTGATGGTGAGGCAAATTTAGCAAGCAATTTTTCTGCCCAACTGTGATTCATATTAGTATTACTGAGCCATCTGCTAGGTATTCTTTGTCCTCTACTAAGAGAGGGTACAGCTTTGTGCAAAAGTCTACTCAGTTCCCTTGCTCACACTTCTATCAGCAGAAGTACAACACATGGAAGATGGACGATTTTATGGGTTAGATAATGGGATGGGCAAAATCTGTAGTCTGTTCCTGCCTCTGCTAGAGATTTTCCGTGCAACCATGGGTGAATCATTGAATTGCTTTCTGCCTTATCACACCATCTGCTAGAATGAATTTCCTTTCTCTTTTCTTTTTTCTTGCTTTGTAACCACTTTGCTGTAATACAGCAGGGTTACTTTTTTTTTCTGGAAATACATAGAATAATAAACAATACCTGATTTTCTCTGCTGAACTTGGAGTGAATTAGATTTCAGTAACTAACATGTCAGTGATGTAAGTTGTGAGATATCTTCAGCCAGATGTTTTCTGTGTTAATCTAATTTACACAAAAATCATAAACTGGATCTACAGTAACATACAAAGAGCAAAAGGAATCTGTAGTCATGACCATGTGAAAATAAAACATGAAGCATTTGCTGAAGTTTATTTTTCCCCATGCAATTCTGTTACTACAAAATTGTGACAATATTTTTCCCTTTAAATGGTATTGCAATAACCAGTAAAAGGTTATTTTGTTTTATAGACACTCAGTCCCACGTTATTGACTATACTTTCTTAATTACCAACTTGTACTGAAACACATTTCAAAGAAACAACATGCTTTTATAATAACCTTCAGAATATACAACTCTCATTTAGCACCTTTAGCACATTTAATGTTTCAGCTGTCTTTTCAGAACTGATTCTTTCATATACAGATTCAATTTTAGAACAATCTTTACAAATTTTAGTTTAAGATTAGCATCATAGCTTATTACAGTTTGTGTCCTCATCTTCTGATAGTTACTTAGTGTTATTGATCAAAACAGAGCAACAAGGAAAGATTCAAACCTATTAATGTGCAACTACAACCTAAAAAGTATTTGCTTGCTGGAGAGAATAAAGCCACAGATTATATGAAATAACTACCATCACAAAGACAGATATGCAAAATTTCAGCCTTCTCATTTTTGTACTTCAAACTTAAAATTAACCCAATCTATGTTAACATACACATCTCAGGAAAAAATAGGATGAAATTGAACGCTTATTTTTCTGATATAAAATATGTTAATTTTTCTATTTAAATTGTCATTTGTAAATTACAGCACCTTATGAAATATGTCCTGAAGACTATTTGATGTCAATGGTGTGGAAAAGGACTCCAGCTGGGGACATGGCATTCAATCGATGCCCTCTCAATGCCACGGGTACAGTACTACTTTGAAATCTTATGATGATAAAAAAGGGGAGAAATCTTTTGCATTGTGTCCTAGATAAATTATTAGTAGACTCATATAAATATGCATATATGTGAATATATCTATAAAAACTTCACATATTTACTTATGCATATGCATGCAAGTATACACATGTTCATGTGCTGTCTCTTACAGCTTACATATATGCATAGGTCTGTGGTGTGTGTATATATATCTCTATATATACATATGTACACACATACATATGAGCATGTAGTCACCCCAAGACAGAGCATTATAGCCACAGAGAAAAAGCTGACAAGAAATCCATTTGACTGGATCAATCAGGCAAAATGATGAAAATGAGGGAAAACATAAAAAATATTTTTAATTAAGAAAACACTGCTAAAAAACAGTCAAGTAAACATTGAAATATGTTTCGGAATCTTGTACTACTCTCTATATACAGATGATCATTGCATGAAATTGTTTCTGTGTGTGCCTTTAAAATAGCATGGAATACAGATTAAATAAGGTTCATTCTTTCCAGTTGCTCTCACTTATATAAATATTGTCTGTCTTCTTTGTGTCTTACAGGCACCACTAGCAGACGCTGCTCTCTCAGTGTTCATGGAGTGGCCTTTTGGGAACATCCAAGCTTTGCTAGATGCATATCAAACGAGTACAGACACTTGCAGCATTCAGTAGGTGCAAAGTCAGCTTTAGTACTTGCTCTGTTTATTCATTACTAATCATTGGCGTGAAAAGGAACTTACTTATTTACTTTTAGGTTTCTGATAAGCAATGCCAGGAGGGAAATAGATCTGAGAAAGAATAATTTATATTAATGGATATTATTTTGATCTTGTATAATGCTGGTGTTTGTGAAATAAGCCTTGTCTTACTGTAGAAGTAGAAAAATGAATCAGATTCCCTTCTTTCATGTCCACTGTGTGAAATTTTTATAGGGGTCAGAGGCAAGACACAGTTTATTAGAAAATGAGATGTGAATAAATGAGATTTACTGGAAGAGAAACTTGCTGAGAATTTTGCAATATTGTGAATTCTTTAATTGCAGAGTAGGAAGCCAGGAATATGTCTTTTTGCTATCAAATTTAGAACTTCGCCTTCGAATGTAACAATAGGAAATGATTATAGGGTAAAGCTATCGCAGTGTCTTGGAAAAGGTAAAGTAACTCCAGATGAAGAAATACTACATGGGTTTTTTTCAAAAAGCCTAACGAAAAGTTTCTTTGCAAACCACAGGCATTATACAATTATGTACTATCTAATTATGTTTATATAGATAGATGTAATAAATTATGTGTATTGCTTTATAAATATGCTACCATGGTATATGTTAGGTATATTGATTACCCTCTATTCAGCCAGGTTAACACTATAGTGGGAATTGAGCCTTTGAAGGTTCTCATGGACAATGGGTTTTCCCTGCATGATATATTCTACTGACATTCTTATTACTCTGCATCCTTTTCCAAAGGCCAGTGCTCCATTTATCATTCAGCAGAGGCACACTAATACAGCTCTGTGCTTCATAACTTCCCAACCTCTCAACCAAGTGCCACACTTCTGTACTACATTTAAAATTCTTTGGTGGCTTGGAAAGCAGTAGCCTGGCTGCCATGCCTGAAATCTGGATTGCTGCTTAGAGGAGATTTTGATTAATTCCTTTGAGCTGCATTTCTGTTTTGTTAGATCCAATTTATTTGAGGCGTGGGATTTAGTTTCAGAGTAGGCCAAAGCAAGAATTATTTTTAAAGGAGGACGGAATAGATTGTCAAAGGGATTGTCCCCACGACACAGAAACTTTTCTATTTTACACAGCTGCCTGCATGTTCATCTCTCCCTTTAGTGTTCAAGCTCAAAAAACACATTAAGTTGGCTGCAATAGTTTTGCATTTAATAATTTTGGTATTTTTTTCTTTTTCAACAATTTCATATGTTGTGTCTATGCTAGTTTGCAATTCAAACTATGCAAAATGCTGTTTCATGCGATTTGGTGGTTTGAATTACCTAGCTTTGGTAGGCACTGGTAATTTTTCAGGAGCCACAAGTCTGACTTGTTGAACAAAAGAAGATGTTTCTAACCTAGAGAAGATTTATCTTTTTTTTCTACATTTACTTTTTGGAAATATTAATTATGAGTAAATGACACTGTGAAATATACTTTCTGCCAAAGAACATTTAAAAATAGGTAAAGCTTTTTTTAAATTGCTCAAGCACCTTAACACATATTATTGCTGCACAAAATTTAAGTCTTGTTCATGTGCATACAAATTACAGAAGAAAAGTGGACTTTTGCATTTGGGAGCTGTTCACAAAGAAAATTGCTCTTGTCTTATATCTTTCTGCTTCTCAAAGTGAACAACTCAGCATATTTAAAGAATCAGAGAAAATAGAGGTAAAGACCTATAAGGTCATCGCCCTGCAAATGTAGGCTTGTCCCCCCACGATACATATGTCAGTTCCATAAATCCCTGAAAATAGGGCTTTATAAGGAAGCTGCTGACAGACGGTGTTGCTATAATAAATATGTGTGCTTATGAAAGCATTTATGAGATGTCTCAGTGTTCTTAACTTACCAATAAAGTTATTTTACCAACTCAGACCAGGAATAGAGGTGGGTATCACTCAGTTTTGTGAATATTCCCATAAAATCTGAGTCTGAGCTGAATCCCTTTCATTTATTATCTGAAATATATAAAAGAAAATTGGATGCATAGTCTCCAAAATAATTATGTTCCTGAAGTTGATCTAAAGCAGTTGATATACATAAATACAATATTTAATATATTAAAGCATAGAATACAGACAAATCCCTGTATTTTTGCCCTCCAAAGAAGCCACATATGATCTAGAACCAGAAATCACATAGTAGAATTCACATGATGCTGTGCCTGAGAAAATATTATTTAAAGAAAAGTGTTCAATATGATGGGAGCCAGAGAAGACTTCCTTGGCCATAGACCCTGCTAACCTGGCTGCACTGGTGCTGAACCGGAAGCTTGTAGTTATACTAGTAAATTTTAGCTTAAAAGCCGTCCTTGTAGTCATCTGCACTGTTAACTGTGTATCTGTTTGCTTGCTCCCTGACATCATTTCAGACCATACCAGTGAGCAGTCTCCCAAACCATGCCTACCATCCTTTAGAGGATAGCATAGCAGAGAGGCCACTATCAGCGGGCAATAAAAGCATGATTTTCTGGGACAGAGGAGGGATAGAGAGTTAAACATGAGGAAACCACAATTCTTTGCTATATATAATGTAGAATTTTACCACATAACCACAGGTGATTGACCCCTGAAGACTGTTTCCTTACTCTGTATAACTACTGTAGATTCACTGCCTCATGCACAAAGCTTCTTGTATTTTTACAGTTTTCTCTATTACTCACCTGAAAGTGACATGGGACAAGTTTCAACCCTTAATAAGCAGTATTAAAGTAGCAGAAACACAGCTAGTGCTGTGTGCTCTTCAGTTTGACTCAAGACTTGTATTGAGACGAACATGGTAGCTCTGTAAATCATGCTAGAATGGTGCCATATTTTAATCTCAAAATCCATTTGAAAGTCTTTTTGTAAAGACGGAGAGTCGTTAAAGCTAAAAATACACCCATAATGCTAACGATAATATACTTTGCTCATAAACGCCAGCACCATGAACAGCATCTCTTTTTCCAATCACTTACAGAATGTGCAAGGCAGACTTACTGCCTCTACTGCATGCCCTAGCACCTCAGATGTAGGTTATGGCACCTCAGAAGAAAACAGGGTTTCTCTGTTGGCTAAGTTGTGTTGTCTGAAATCGTGGATCACTTTTTGATACATATGTCAATATTATACTTCATATTCTATTGCAACAGTTTCAGAGTAATGCATAGTCTTAATATATCTCAATATATTCTTGAGATCCATCTGTACTCCTCTCCATTTTTTGTTGATGGAGACATGAGACCGCTTAAGCAGGAAATTTATCTCAAGTCTTCTGAATTAGTGCCTAGCCACTCATCCTTTATAATGTTCCTACATCTCCATAGGAAAACTCATAAAATCCCTGGCATGGTAAAAATATGATAACCACAGGACCTCTGAAGAGACTACACACTTGAACATGATGAAATAGTAGAGGGGGATCGTTTGACTTGTGGAAATCAACACTCAATTTATGTCTTTTAAGGGCACCATGTCCTATACGATAGGAGTTTGAGGAAAAGCAGTTAAGAGAAGGATGCATGTCAGCTATGCTACAAATGTACAGCCTGTATTTCTGTTAGTTTTTTTTTACCCTGTGCACTATGGAATACAGGTTCCTTTTAAAACTAGGGGTGATAATTAGATCTCTTTGAATAACAGAACCAATTAATAATGAATAATTTATCCAACATTTGGTACAAATCAATCATGAAATGAATTCAACAAATACTGTGTGACCAGCTTGTACAGCTGGTTGACTAATAAGAAAATTTTTTTCACTGAGCATATTAAGGGACAAAAATGCCCAAATCCATGAAATAAACCTTTGGGAAATTATTTGCTTAGCTTTAATATTTAAAGAACCTAATTAGGATTATTCTTCCTATAGCACGATAAGTGGAAAATTCAAAGTGACAAATAAGTATACTTTGCCTCCTGAAATCATAACCTAGAGGATCAAGCATTAACTTGATGAGCAGAAAAAGAAACATCACAGATCATATACCAGATTTTGTTCTGCTTTTCTTGCATTGTCCTAGTGTGTTTGCAGTATCTGCAGCTTTGCATAAAGAAAATGTTCTTAGTCAAGCACAATGTTTTGAGTCTGTTACCAGACATTGTAGCTGAGAAGACTATTTTGCCCAATGATGTGCAGTCTTAAATGTGTTCTTGAGAAAGAGGAGATTACAACAAGAAATCTTTTCAAGTGTCTTTTTTATTATGAATGGAAATGAAGTCATAAGGTTTAATAAAATCTAGTGGCAGAGGATATCCTTTCTTCAGTTCCTCCTGGAAAGTTCTTAGTCACATACTGATCACCAGAGTTTTGTTAATAGTGAGGAATTTCCTTCCTTTCTGTAATTCCATACTAAATTCCCAGAATTTGGAGGATTTTTCCATTCTGTAGGGTAGACGTTATTTTGGGTTTTCAGACCATTTTACAAATCAACTTCTGCTACGGCAGAAGTTACTGACCTTGCTGAAGCCTGTTCTCTCTTTCTACCCTTGGCATATACTTTCCTTTTCTGAAAACTGAACTACTTCAGTCTAACTAACATGTTTTAATCTCTTTAAAGTGTATCTGTTGCTAGCCTAATGGACTGTTACATGTAAAAAGGCAGATTAGATGATGATCTAATGACCCCAACTTAGTCTATATAATATTATGAAGTATGCTACTCATTGCTTGTTATCTTCTTTTGATCTGGAAGCAGAAAATGGTCCACCTAATTGTTTTACATAGAGTTGTCTATTTTACCTAGTAGTTGGCTAATTTGGACTAGTGTCTTCTGAGGTGTGTCTTAGGTTTTTTTTACTTTATTTGGATAAACAGGGTAAAATCTTTAGATATGAGTAACTGCAGGACCAATAATAGAATCAGTGATTAGGAGCCCACAGGACTATTTCAGATGTTATCCAAGAAAGAAGATGACTGAAATGCCTCAAATAAGAGTAAACATTTTGCTTTCGTACACCCTTGAAACCTATGGAATTTGGTATGGTACAAGCAATAAGACTAAGAAGCAAGACACCAGAATAAGGAGTATCCTACATTATCCTGCTTCCAAGAGGCATGGATAAAGAATTCTTCATCTATTCTTAATCCATTCTATGGATAATAGCCACCTAAATTAGAAAAAAACCCTGCAAAACAAGCAAAACAAAACAAAAAATGCAAACTGAAACAAGAAACCACTTACCTCCTCTCCAACTGTCCAAAATCTAAAAACCAGGAAACAAAAGACTTGAATAGAAGCTAATGAAAAAAATTTAAATGAGATTAAAATAATTAGGTATGGAAGAACAGTGAGATTTCCTATCTTATGAGCTTTTTAGAAATTGAGTACTGAAGCTTTTAAGACCATTTTAAATGAAAACCATTAATACATAACATCTTACCATAGAACATTAGAAACTGATTTTGTGAAGAGGGAGGAAACACTTGAATACATAGGTTATTTCTATTTTCTACTCTGTTATGTATTCATATTAAGCAATAGGATTTACTGAATTACAAAAAAAAAAAAAAAAAGAAGATAATTTTGTAAGGGATCTGCTTAAAAAGTATTAATATTATTGCCTTGCCATGCACTGAAATAGCCCTTTTGCCTAAAGTGAGTTTTCCTCTTTTGGACACTCTAGTTAGGAAGAGATTTGAGCTACACTCATAAATAATGACGAAGACTAAAGCCTGCTACCAAGAAACTTTGTTCCTGAAGGACACCTCCAATAGTATCAGAAAATCTCTACTAATACAGACCATTTTATAAACCTGTGTAGCACAGTTTTCTAGCCTGGATGATGAAATTCTATATTTAGTCGCTGTGATAAAAATAAGGTACTAATTTCATAGAATCACAGAATGGTTTGGGTTGAAAAGGATCTCAAAAAACATCTAGCTCCATTCCCCCTGCCATGGGCAGAGAACATTTCAGAAGATCAGGTCCCTCAAAGCCCCATCCAACCTGATCTTGAACACCTTCAGGGACAGGGCATCCACAACTTCTCCAGGCAACTTGTTCCACTTCTGTACCACATTAACAGTAAAGAATTTCTCCATAATATCTAATCTAAATCTACCCTCTTTCAGTTTGGAACCATTCCCCCTTGCCCTGTCACTACATGTTCTTGTAAAAAGGTACTAGAAGGCTATTATAAGATCTTCCTGGAGCCTTCTCTCCAGCTGAACAATCCCAGCTGTCTCAGCCATTTCTTGTAGGAGTGGTGCTCCAGCTTTCTGATCATCTCCGTAGCCCTTCTCTGGACTCACTCCAACAGGTCTGTGTCTTCCTTATGTTGCAGGTCACAGAACATAGTGCCAATTTTAGTGATATAGCACCTAATATAGCATGAAGTCATGCAAAATGTTCTGCTTTTTTATCAGAAAGTTGGAAAACTTTCTCTGGAAATATCTCTTAACTCCTGAGAGTTAGGAAGGAAAAATCTACATATGAATTATCACATTGATGTCAAAATATTAGCACTTACAAAGGAGCATGGAAACTTATGCAGGTGAATCTTTACATACCAAACTAATAATATAGCCATAAAAATGCATTTTTTGCTGCTTCTTCTCATACTATAATTTTGTTTCAACTTTTTCCACAGCAGTGTTATTCACAATTTTGCAAGTGCTTGGCTAAAATATAATTTGATAAAAAGAGCTCTGAGGTGAATAATGATTTTCTCAGCTGCAGCTCATTAGAGATGATTTTGTTTTTCCAAATTATATTACAAGGGCAGCGTATCAGCCTGTCCATGTACTCCTCACTGAAATGACTGCTGTACTCTAGGGAATGAAAGGCTTTCTCCTAAAAAATTTACTGCTCTTTTTTTTTCGCTAGTTTAGTGCTTCATTTCTTTTTATATAGCTGCAGAGCAAAGCAACTGGGCTTACTTTTATAGATTTGAATGCAGAGGCCTCAAAACCGACATTTTTTTCCTCCTCAGTCTATACTTACATTGATATATGCCAGCTCTTCCTCTTGACCTTCACAGCTTTTGGTAGGCAGCAGTGTCAGTAAGGATCTGCTTTCCTTTCCTTGCTTCCCTTGTAAGGCCAGAATCTGCACCTCTGTTTTGTCACTTCCGTTATCTTGTCTGGAGCATGACAAACCTTCTTCTCATCAGAGAGCAACTAATCAAAAGATTGTGGCAGGCAACAGTTTTCTCTTGCCTCACTAACATTTGCCCATTCTACACAGGCAAAAATTAAAACTTCAGGGAAAAAAAGCTAATGACTGGTATCACTGTTGTCTTGATGGTGAGGGCACTCTACAGCTACTTGAAAGGAGGTCTCTTCTGCCAGGTACCAAGTGACAGGATAAGAGGAAATTATCTCAAGTTGCACCAGGGGAGCTTTAGACTAGATATTAGAAAAAGTTCTTCCTGGAAAAGATTGTCAAGCCCCAAACCCTGGAGGTATTTAAAAGACGTATAGGAGTGGCACTTGGGGACATGGTTTTGGCAGTGCTGAGATAACAGTTAGACTCAATGATATTAAAGGTCCTTTCCAACCTAAATAATTCTAAATAGTAAATAATTCTGTGATTCTGTGATCTTGCCAACATAGACATGTACATCAATCTTAGAGATACTATACAGTAGGACAAAACATTTGCCTGCTTTTCTATGCAAGCTCATCACAACTTAATTCAACCTGGAGAGTTCCTTTCCTTCCTTTCTGCTTTTGAATATCTGTTTTTTAATAGCCAACCAATCCTACTTGTTAAATTCAAAGAAAAGACCCCACTATCATTTTGGGGTCCATAATACTTTTTCCATGTCTGGAACACACACATTTACCAAAGATTAATATGTGTGTTAAATGAAATGTGCTGCTGCATTTGCTGCTGCTTCTCTCTGTCTGCTGCAGTAGTGAGCAGCTGAGTGTTCCCTGATCACATTTACATTCCCAACAAACCAGCCAACCAACCCTGCAGCCACAGGTGAACTTCACTAGGGTATGGCCAGAGGTAAAGGAATAGAAAGCCATTTAAGAACTCAACAAAGAAAGATTTCATCTAATTTTCCCTTAAAGTCTACCAGAACTGCTGGAACCTTCACTTCAAATGAATGTGGAACTAGCTGCAGAATGACTGCAAGAGTTTGGCTTGAAAGCAGGAGACAAAGAAGTGGTCACAGCATCTTATACTTAAAATCATTCCCTTGCTTTTTTTGTCTAGTACTTCATTTGCTGCATTCCCCCACTGTGGTTTATTAATTATATGAGGGTCAAAGGACTTTTTCTGGCTTATTACTTTATGCAGCACACCCATGCAGAAATGCAATAATGCTAGTTTCCTTGCAAAAAAATTTTGGTTTGTCCTGCAAACAGTAGTAAGTGTCATGGAAATGACTGTATAGAAACAAAATCATATTGGTATAGAAATTGGTTAAAATCAAATAAGCATTTAAAGTGAAGCATTTGTCAGAGCTTTATGGTTCAGGGACATATACTTACAAGGATAACCATGTAGCATAAAAAATGAAAGAAACTCATTTGTAGTACGTCCCTTTGTGACCTGTAGCCTCAGCCATTCAGTCAGTATGGAGAACCAGGAGACTTTACCTCAAGCAATGTTATGTCTGTCATAGAATGAAAACAACCCTCTCAGAGTCGTCATTCTCTTTTTCCTCTCAACTCTTGCTCTTGTCAGGTTGCATTATACATAGATAACACAAATCTTGAAGACATGCCCTCTGGTTAAAAACAGAAACAACAATAACAACAACAAGATCTCTCACACAACATGCCAATGTGAGCAGGATTTAATCACAGATAATTAGAGCATTTAAAAGCAGCACTTAATAAAATAATAAAAAATCCTGGTCAACAAACACAAAAATAAGTATATATAAAAAAAAGAAGTGATCTGTTCAATAATTATTCATTCCTCAGCCCTAGACTCATTTGTTATTCTACTGGGGGCAGTCTTATCTATTCAAAATATCCATTAAAATGTTTTGTTGGATCCATGCACAAATCAAAATACTGAAACAGTATAGTTACTTTCTCTCTATTACCTGTTTAATGGCTATAGCTCAAGGATTAGAATTGACAATACTGATGATGATGATGATGATGATGGTGAGGATGATGATGATGATGATGACAATGATGATGATGTTAATTGAAAAGTAATTATGTAATGGGCTAAAGTGGTAAAAAAATCTCTTGAACAACATAGTAGGAGTCTTGTTGTAAAAGAGGGCAGAGAAAAAAGGTACAGAAAGAGTGAAGCATTCCTCTGAGCTGTTCACATTCTTCTAAAAACAGTTTTGACCTCCACACATACTAGATTGGTTTTTTTCAAAGATTCTTCTGTAAAACTGATCACATATAGAAGAGCACATGCAATTTCTCTGACATCTGTGCAGATATTCAGTTTGCTTGAGATTAATGTCTAAACCAGCACAGGATTCTGTGTAATTAATCTTTCTCCTTTTCTCTAAAACTAAATCACTATTTTGAGGAACGTTTTGCTTAAAAATATTTGGAAGTATATGACAGTGGAGCAACTGTTTCTGTATAATGAAGTGATCCTACTTTTTTTTCATCTATATACATTTCAAATAAGTCTCTTAAAGCATTGGGTTGTAGTCATTTCAGCTGAGTGCACAGAGGCACAGATTGAAGCACAGTTTCAGCAAAAACTTGGTTCAGAAGATTGCACACCATGACTGCATAAATGCAGGAAGGCAAAAGTTCAATTTCAGAACACTCCTTAAACTTTGACTTTTCTGGTTGGAGTAAAGTATAGGAGGCTTTAGTTTGGGTTTCAGAACATTTGCAGGGATGTGTTAAAGATATATAGAACTGAAAGGAAATTCATTAGGTCATCCAGCCAAAACATGTGTCCTATCAGCTATACTTGTGTTATTCCAGCATTTTATTTTTCTTGGCTGTTACTAGGGCCTCCAATATGGAAGTCTGCATAGTCTGTTCAGGTAAACTGTGGTACATCCCTTACTTTACAGTTGTAAAATTTTCCTTTATTTATATCCTTAATCTTCCTTGACACAATGTGCACAAATTACTTTTTCCCTTTTCTGCTGTACACAAAGGGAATATATGATTGCCTTCTTTGCACAAAATTTTTATTTGTGTGTTATCATGATTGAAATTGAGATTACTGATTTCACTGATGACAAAGTGGAAAATTACTTTGTATTGCTTTAGCCATATCCTTCATAATATACTGAATATATAGAAAACATCTCTTTCATGACATTAGGTTACAAATGTTTGAATGCATACCTGAATATGCATAGCCATATCTTTAGACCTTACTCCATTTCATTTAAAAAATGGATGAAATTATATTGTTGAATACTGAAACAGCCTGAAAATAGACAAATAAATTGTAAATAAGTTATTATATTGAGGGAAAATAAATGAAAGTTCTGTGCCAAAACAGTTAAAGGTCTGTCTGTTGATTATGAGAACAAAAACAGCCTGTGATGAGGATTTTGTCAAATATGACATCTCTTTCTCACAATGACATCACATTACAAGTGTGATGTGAAAATTCTTACAATTTCTGCAACTTAAGAGCACTATATTTTACAAAATATTAGTCTTGATTTCTGAAGTTGAGAAGCAAAGTGGTTTGCAGATTATGAGTAATTTCAGGATATATTTTTATTTCAAATTGTCCTTCCTCACTTCTGTGTAAGGCTTCCTAATTTGGGTTCTTATAGTTCCCCCACCACAAAATGTATTAATGACGCCATTAGTAATACCTAGCCGTGAATCCAGTGTCGTGTTAAAAAGTAAAGAAAAATGGTTGATGGTTGAATTAATAATTCTTTTCAGTCTTTTATAGGTTTCTTGAGGATTCATTGTTTTCTGTCCTTTTAAACCACATCTAGCTGTTAAGTTTGCAGTAATTACTATGCAGTAATAAATTTGTACTCCAATGCCAGAGGCCTAGGAGATCTGACTTTATAAAGAGGCATTTTTATTATATCATACTTTCTGATAAATCGGGGGACAAAAGCAGTTGGACCCTGAGTCAAAGTCCAGTTAAACATTTCAGTAATTTTTGAAGTATGCAGCCATATAGAGCAGGCAGCTAGAGGCTGAGCTGACAACTGAGGTATCAGTTTAACAGCTGCTTCATTTCACTATCTCTCGGCTCATAAACTTTATTTTTAATGAGCCTGCCTGTAAGACCACTAAAACATGACCTTCACACAGAGAACTACAAGGACCTAGAGTGGTGACCAAAATAGCTTTCTTGGGCAGTGCATAATATCACAGTGACCATAGGACAGAAAATACGCAGTATGGTGAGAAAGACATTATACTAATTAGTGATGAGAATATTCTGTATTTTCATGCAGAAAGATTATTGTGATAGCTGTGCAATAATTCACTACCTTCAACTTACCCGAATCTGAACATCTTCAGTGGTTTTAATAGTATTGTGCCAGTTTATATCAACTGAGTGAATGGCCTGTGATTTTAAAGTTGTGTTTAGGAGCTGTAAGCTGTCTTACAACAAGGAAATACATTATGTAATAAACAGATAATAAAGAGGCTGTTAATTTTTCCGTGAACATTGCTTACTGGTCTTAGAAAAAAATTCTCTTCATTAACTCTAATTTTCACCACTTTTCTTACCTAAACAGATTGCAACCTTCTGTTTTGCTATCCTGTTTCTAAGGGTATGCTGCTAGTCTAACTCGAGGCACTGTGGGCCTGGAGGGGTAGCTAAGGATCAGGGAAACAAACTTCCATGTTGGAGCTTGAGAGGATGAAAAAAATGGCGGTCTTGAAGCCGTGTGTAAGAGGTGTGGCTCAAGGGAGAAAGGGTACTTGGGCTGGGAAATTGAGCTTTCTGAGTACGTCATTTCAAAAAAAAAAAAAAAAAGTTCAAAATGGAGCTGTAGTTTTAAGAGACAGTAATTCTGAGATACTTTGAACCATGTGCATCACAACTGTATTTTTGAAGCAGGTCTAATAACTTTGTCCTGTGACATTGTGGGCACTTGCTAGACCTTTTTTATGACTGTGTCCAAAAAGCAACCAAAATGTCTTCCTGAAAGCACAAAAGCACAAAGGCCATGCTACAGCTCCTGTTTCTGCTGTTAGAGATCGGCAAAATTTTTCACTGGAACCAGAGCTTTACTTGTTCGAAAGTCTAAAAAGCAGTCAAAAGTAGGATCATTTCAATTTATTATTTGCATTCCAAAAGCAGCTGAGACCAAGACTTCTGTGTACTTTGTATGTCCCAAATCCAGCAACAGTTTGGCCCCTGCCATCTTTAAAATGTTAGTTTAAAGTCTCACAGGAGCATGGAAAAACAAATGGGAGGTGAACATATGGATGAAGCAAAAGGAAGCAAAATAATGCACTACAAAATAACTTGCTAAATAGTTCAACAGCCTTCCTACCAGTGTTTATACAAATATAACAGCTCAGTAGAGTTTTTATGAGGACTTATCAAATGCTGTTATTACTGGTATTAAAAGAAGATCTCTTTTCTCTTTTAAACCCTGCCTTCAAGTTGTGTGATGCCTTTCCCACAGTACATGCTGAGGAACATGTGAGATTTGGGAGTTCAGCTTTATGGACTGTCTTTTATGTTGTATGTGTTTTGGACTTGACTAAAGGTACACTGAATATCGTTAATCCTCAAAATCTGGAAATATGTTCTGATGTAAGGAACAGGTGGATGAGTTACAGCAAAAGTTCTACTCCTTAGTGTTACTGTGCTGGCTGATGCTCTTTTCACTTGCTACTGAGACACAATATGTGAGCAGATGAGACAAATAACATTTCACAAGAAAATTTTCACAGCAAAAATGCACAAATCAAGTTCATGTTTGCTTTTACTTGTTTCCAATAAAGTAGTTCATAATGTTACGTGTACAATATCTGATTCCTGAATTTTCTGAAATTAATTTCCTCCCGTCTTACACCTTTTTCTTCACTATTATTTTCCTACACAATTATGTTCAAAATCTCCTTCTAAAGGTAATAGAAACTGCACAAAATTATTTTTGCAAGCAAGCCTCTTTCCTGATTATGTATTTCATATTCTGCAATTTTTGTTTTCTGAAGACTAAGGGAGGTATTGCAGTGTTCTGAAGACTAAGGGAAGTATTTCTTCTAAAATATTTGTTAAAAAAATGCAACCAACCAACGAAACCAATTAATGGTCTTAGTTCTCACTGATTTTTTTCTAAGTATTAATAATACTATTGCAGCAGGCAGGTATTCTCCCAAGTCTTATGCATTTCTAGGGTTTTGTCAAGGCACTTGTGGTCCATAACAATCCCCAGCTGCTCTTAAAGATGACTTAAGGCCATGGAGGAAGCCTGAAGCAGCCACTTTGCCCAGCCCCAGCTAGGTTACGTATATCTAGTTTATCTAAAGACTGGTTCAGAATGTAACCACAGTATGAACCAACAGCATGAAAAAAACCCCTGCTGCTTAGAATTAGTATTTCAGAGGATGATTGTATTTTTAAAACTTCTTTTCTGCAAGCTATTTTGAACCTTTCAAACACTGTGCTACTTTTACTCTGGAGTGTATTTTTATATATTATTTTATATAATAAAGGCTTCCATATTGACAGAAAGTGTCTGGGGAGACCTGGAAGTTGCAAAAAGTATCTTCACACTCTTCCTTCCACATCACCACCCTATTATCACAGAATCATCAAGGTTGGAAGAGAGTTTCAATATCAAGTTCAACTGTATGTTGCATTAGTAATTTTTCCTTCTATATATCAGTAATAAGGCAGAGTTAAAAAGCAATTAAAGATACATTTTTAAAGACCGTGGCAAAATTTTTGTTGCCAGTTGCATAGTATTTTCAGCCCTCCTGCTTAGACTGAGGTCTGTCTTGGGTAATTCTCTTCTATCTAAAACCCTTCCGACACAGGATATTCTATGATTCTATGATAAGTTAGTTTTAAGTTCAGAAGAACTTGTGGGTTTGTGCATAAATACATATGTATATTTAAAAATAGGTTGTTTAACCCATGTCCTCTCTTTTTAGCCTTGTCTGGCCTTGTCCTTCTTTGTCCTGTCTTTGTGATGCACTCTGCATCTTCCTGGGATGCTGAGTCAACTTTGAGAATTAATCAGATCCACAGGTTCAGCTTCTTATCAGGAGGGTACTTCTAGCATATTTGTTTTGGATCACTAGCCCTGAACAGATCTGCTGGGAGAGCTACTGCTAAAGCATGCTCTTTTGGCGGATGCACAGGAGCTATTCAGAATTTAATTTGCATTTCTTGGAAAAGACAAACAGGATTGTTCCAAGTTAACACCTTTGTGTTAGTGCTACAGAAGAGAGCACCATAACCAGCTTCCAACTAAACCCCCTCTCTTGCATTGACTAGCCAAGCTGGGCTGGCAGAGATGAAAGGTCTACTTTCCTATAGAAAATTAGATTATATCAAGTACTGCTTTAACATTTATTCCTTTCTAGGAAGGAGCACTTAGTTGTTAAATGAGGGGCAACTGTGGTTGTACAGTTGTTCCTTGGAGGACGGGCAATTCCTTGCTGCATCATGACAACAGATTAAAGCTGCAGTCCAGCCCATGGAGTTCTGAGAAGCAAATGTGTGAAACACAAGAAATTCAGAAGCTTTCAGCATAAAATTGACAATTCCCTGATAAAAATAATATTTCTATCATCATACATGAAAATTTTGTCTTATCTTTAACAGGACAATTTTTTTTTACTAGTTTTAACATTTAATATTTTGGCTGTGTTTAGAATTTATCGTACATTTTTCTCAGAAAAGTAGGTTCTGATATTAATTTTGTTCTTTTGGTACAGATTAAAGAGCATCTTGCCAAGGGTCAGAGGACGTTGGCTGGTGATGGCATGTCCCAAGTAACCAAAACACTATTGGATTTAACACAGAGGAAAAATTTTTATGCTGGGGACCTTCTAATTTCTGTGGAAATTCTCAGAAATGTTACGGACACATTTAAAAGAGCAAGTTATATCCCTGCGTCTGATGGGGTGCAGGTAAGAGAAAAATGTAATGTTTCAATTGATGGAGTTTATGTCAGTATACTGCAGTATACTGCATGTCAACTGTTTTGCCCACTGAGGAAGCTAAAGTCTTCTCCATGACAGACATAAGCATTCTTCACATAAAACTAAGATCCAAGTGTAAAATAGGAAAAAGACTCAGATACATTTAATAAGACAAGTATCCAAACCAATGCAGCAGGTGAAAAATGTAAAATACTTTCTTTGTAACATTTCAGTACCTTTTGTCTTTAAAGGTTCGGTCTGATTGATAGGAGGTGTTGGTATTTTTTTAAGCATTTCACTGGTGTTCTTTGTTCCAGTTCCTTTCAGTTCAAAACTAGTTCATTTCAGCTCAAAATCTATCCATAATGTTATGTCATTCTGGCATTGCTTCTTCATTTCAGATAAATAAATCTCATTAAAAGTGCACAGGAGTGATGGATGGTGCATTTGATACAAATATTCTATTTCACATGCTAGATTAACTCGTCTTGTGCAAGAGGACACATAAAATGGTGTCAGAGCATTTTAAAACCACTAAAACCACTGTAATTGTTTCTGTGTAATGGGCTACACAACTCATTGCATAGTGTTGATTGAAATAAATATTACTCATGACTTCTAGATCGAGATGTTGGTTTCATCTATATCTGAAAATTTTAGACACTTTTCAAAGACTGTAGATTACTGAAAAAGAATACTAAGAAGGTAGATGTGTATAATATTTATGAAAAAGAGAGCTTAATGATCACTCATAAACTACTAATGAAGTTATTAATGCCAGTCATGCATATGTATTGGTGTAAAGGTAAGCATAAATTATAAATACACTTTGGAATAGATGCATGCAGATGAAGGGAGATATCTTGGATAAGACATTTTTTCACTGTTAGGTTTTCGAGGCTCGCTATTTTATTTTCACTTTTCTGGTTTTTCTATGCACAAAGAACTATTAACTTCCACAATAAAACGAACATTTCTTGTGTTGGCCTGTAGTGAGCTGAAAATAATATTTTTTTTTAAACAGTGCTTTTCAAAAAATATGTTTGCTGAACAATCCTTTTTTTTTTTTTTTTATTGAACTAGACTCAGTATCTTTTCCTACTTTCATGAAGTTTTACTATTAAGTAGGATGTTATTCACTGAAAATTTTTCATACAGTCAGCAATCTGAAAGCCCAGTGTGACTTCTTCATGGTTCACAGGCACTACAAAGTCTTTGTTAGAACCAGTCTTGAGAAACTGCTTTATACAAGTGATTTTGTCCATGACCCTAGCAGATCAGGTCATTTGCAGTTTACATTAGAGAGAATTGGATGACAGTGCCAAAAGTTCTGTTTAATTCTGCAATGTAGAGCTGTTCCCAAAGTCTTAATAGTATTCTGGCAGAACTTGACAACATTATTAAATATTATTTTAAAAATTTAAATTAGTAATTTAGAAATGAAGAAATGAAAAAAAAAAAAGTGGTAAGCCATATTCTGAAGGAAATAAGGAAAGATTTCTCAAACCAAAGAAAAATAGCTGTATTTCAGTATTTGTATGCCTAAATACAAAGAGTTCTTAAATCCCAGTTAAAAAAGGCATTCAAACTCCAAGTCAGAAAAAATAAAAAACAAAAAAAAAACAAACAAAAAAATTACAAGCAAAGGTAAAATAAAAAAAAACAATGCACAGTATTCAGGAAAGTAAGTGAAATCTGAATAAAGCCCAGTGTTTTGCCCAGGGGATATATTAAGCAAGATCCCTTTGACTGGCTTCTGATGGTATAAAATGAAATTCTGGCTCAGTAATACAAATTTAAAATTTACTGCCAATTCCTGAGAAACATGGATTTTCCCATATGTAAGCGTATGTCATATTCTACTATACTCTGGAGTATCATATTTATTATTTATTTTCACTGTGAAATATTTTCATGTTTCCTAGTCCATCATCAAAGTAAGTGACAAAAAGGTAAAAATGAAAATTGCATGGAAATTCTTCTTTATGGAGAAGCTCTGTGTGGTGTTCTAATTACATTCTATTTTTCGAACTAGATAAAGAACAGAATTTCTTAGCTAGTGGATTTTGATTTTAAAGAAACTATCAGAAAAGCATGAGTGAGGTTTAAAATCCCTAAACATCATGGTTTATCATTTTGAGTGATGTCAGAAAAGTAGGTTATGACAAATAATGGGCAACAGTATTTTTTAAGATCCATACAAAAACAAGACTTGAATTATGAGTGAGAAAAAAAAAATGTATGTCTAAATATATTTATTTCTTATAGATTCCATCCATCTGGATAGCCCTTCTAATGCCTATAATCTCTGGTTGATATCCAGTACTAATATTCATGAATAGTGCAAAAGTTGTGATTCAGAGACTCCATACCAAAATGAATGAACAGAAAAGTGAGATCAAATTTGAAATTTTCCAGCTAATTATCCAAAATGAAGGGGGTGCTGCCTGATGTGCTGCATAGAAAATGCCACTTGTTTAGGCAGACAATACCAAGAGCAAAATAAAGATTTTAAGGTATGAATATCTAGTGCCAAGTTATTTATTACATGGCTCTTTTTACTTTTGCATCTTTTAACCTTTTTTTGCAACAATATTTATGTATACTTGCACATACAATGTCAGGAACAAAAATAACCATGTATGACGCAGTTAAACAAGAAGATGTCCTGCATCAGTCACTGAAAATATCAGTACAGTAGTAGAAATTATTGCAATACAAGAGACATTCAATTCCTCTGAAAGCAAGGTTTTTCGTTTAATATGGGAATTCTTTAAAGTACCCTCTATAGGTACACTGAGGCTATGAGACGGACTCTATAATTATGTGAGAATGATTCTACCAGGAAGATAATGCAAATTTTAAATAAGCAAAATGTAAGCAACATTTTGGAACATTATCCAGAACTGGTCTAAAAGTGTTTGAACTTCCTCCTAAGGACAGGATGGCAAGAAAATAACTACATTTCAGGACAGAATGGCAAAGTGAATTGTACAATCTCCCGATGCCGCAACCAACAGGAGAAAAGGTTTCTCCCCAAAGAAGTTAGAGCAGTATAATCCCTTTTATATTAGCCACAGGGACCATTGCTGCAAGTCAGGATTTAACAGGATTGTCCAATCCTTTTTCCCTCCACCTTCCCCCTCCCACACACACATTCCCTATGCTGAAGTCCAAAAGTGGAGGTGGCTTAAGGCTATCCATTAATTCCTCCTAGGGAGGAATTCTTCTCTAGCTCTATAAAAGGATTTATGACAGCTTTATGCCTGCAGAGAGGGTCAAAGAATTTGGACTGGAACAGAGAACTGCAGCCATTGTATCACAGAAGAAAAAACTGAAAGGAAGGAAATTAAATTAGGATAATGTAATTGTCCATTCCCAGCTGTAACTGGCATGATCATCAAAAAAGCCTGGGCATAAATAAAGGACTTCAAAATTTGGTTCTAACTGTCCCAACATTTTGTATAGTGACCAGTTCAGAAATATGTAAGCCTTGTTATGAAAGAAAGAATCTTGATTCTACAGGGAGGTCCAATGTTTACTGCAGTAATACCCTCAGATCCCATCCATAATGCTTCTAAAATTTAGCCTTCACACCTGTCAATCATATTACTAAAGGACAACGTTGTTTCTTTCAGAATTAATGCAATAAACAAGACAGTAGTCAAAGTAGGACAAAGAATTTTAACCCTTCTTCCCCGTTACATTTTTGAAGTGCATCTCATATCTATTCATTATTGAAGCTGCAAATCCATTTGATCATCTCTGTTTAATTCACAAAGCACTGGTATTACTTTGAAAAATCGCTTTGACACACCTCACCCTCCACTGCTACCATAAATATGGCACCAACCAGGGATAGAAATAGAGAAAAAAAGATCTCAAGCAGAAACATATTCTTGTTACTAAGTTCATATACATAAATTATACTTTATTGGCAAGTGCAAAAATATATATTAGATAAGTTATTGCTCATCTTTTGTTTGAGCTTGAGTGTAGGATTATTTATAAACTTTTTCATGCATATTTCTGTCAATTATTGGTAATTTTAATGCTTTTTGTAACTGAAATAAACATAAAATTTAACTATCACATAACATTATTAGCAAACCCGTGTAATATATCATCTTCAAGAAGCATTTTAAACTCCTGAGTGTTTTTCATGCAATCTACGCGACTCTCTCATAGATCTCATTACACAGACATGGATACTGTTTCAATTAAGGCTTAGACTGCAGGGGAATCAGTGTCTGCAATGTAATGCAAAACTACCTTCGAAAGATCTCTCTAGTATGATAAATGAACCCACACTGAATTCCGTGCTGCTGCAGCTAGACTGCTACTGATGCCTTAATAAATTAAAGTTAAAATTCTGTTCTCTGCTTTTCTACAGTATTGCACTGGAAGAGTTGAGAACTACCATGTTTAGATAACTGTTTCCTCAGGCAAAATCTCCATAAGGCCAACTCTACCTAGTAGAAGTCTTCACCAAAATTACAATGACCTACAGTAAATGTGATTATAGTGCCATGAAACTGCTTTGACCAGTATAGTTTATTTTCCTTGGGGGACCAGTGAAGATGTACATTTTTTCTAGCTGAAGTTGCATTTACAGAATTGTGATTTGCCAACCTGGTTAAACTGGCAAATCCTTTGAAACAAATACCAAATGTAACTCCTTGCATTGTACTTTATTTTGCTACTGAATGCCTGAAAGAGATTAAGTGTATTCCAGGTATAGAAGCAGTATGTAACTGTATGTAACTGTATCTACTCTTGTTGTCTTCAACTTGGCTGGAAGTTTTTCTTCAGTATCACTGCATATTAGAGCAAGCCATGAGCGCATTTTTCTTTTATGCCTTGTCATTAATTCACATCTTGTCCAAATGCTTACTTAAAATTTTCACAGGAGCTTGCTGAGCCATTTTGTTTCTTTTCATGAAGTTTTTTGTGTTACTGAAGCTTATGGGTATTTTGCCACTGACCTCAGTGAGAGAAGAGTTGTGGCCTCAGCAATGAACAGGATTATTTTGTTCAACTTCAGCAAAGTGTCAGTCTAGAATGAATTTAAGTTAAAGAAATTTTTATCCATGTGGATTTTATAGTTAGCATAGTTAACTTCCTAACAATTAGGCAAAGAGAGATCCTCTTGCTTGTCAAGTGCTTAGTGTTGGGACTAGGTTAGACTGGCAAAATGTTATTATGCAAAAAACCAGTTTTTTCACAAGTTTTCTTCAATTTTGCATCCTAAAATGTTTTAGTTATATAGTTGTGGATCACCTAAAGCATCTGTGATATCTCAATTTTGAAATTAATTTCTTTTCAAGCATACCCAGCATACAGTAAGGTTGGAAGTTTTTTCTGCTCTAATTTCAGTCACTGTGCGATTGAGTGCTTTGTACTTTCATTAATAGTGACTTAAAAGTCGATTCTTACTTAAAGCTTATTTAAGTCCTGTTTATGCCCCAAAATGGCTAAAAAGTAAGTGCAGGTGAGGTAATGACCATTTATCTGAGTTTCAGCAGGGTCACGTGGTTGGTACTCCAGTTAAAGATTTTCAGAGGCTGTGGGGAACTTAATTGCTCTCTTCAGCTAAGGTTACTAGAAACTACATGTATCTTTTATGAAGGAGCAGATAAATTATAATTGGCAGGCCGTAGACAAAATTGACATTCTGTGCAATATGTGACACAGAGATGAGAATAGACTGCGCAAATCCTTAGCTTTTAAGGATGAAGAAGTTAGGAATACAAATTGCTAGAGAGAGCAGACAAAATTAGAAAGGAAATTTCTCCACAAACATTTGGAGAAATGTGATTTTTTTAAATGCATGATTTGTACCTAACCATTCTGCCTTTTTTATCCTTATACTTAAATGAATAGAAGAATCAGAAAAAGAAAATAAAAGCTTAAGGTCAAAGAAACAGAAACTACTTATTCCTTTTATGTTGAAACTCCTAAAAGGATCGAGGCAAGTGTGACATACAAAAGTAAGAAGCATCTGATTTGGAACAGTATTGACCTATGAAGTGCCATTGAATGCCCTATGCATGGTTATTAAGGATCATTTTCATGTTTTGAATAGAAACTAAAGACCCTGTGACTAGTGCTTTCTAAAATGTACTTTGTTTTTTTGCAAAATATTTGGTTGTCTAGTTTCTGGAACGAGAGCAATTTGCAAATAGAACACCATCATACTTAAAAGTTCAGCAAGTTTAAAAGGGTTCTTGTTTTTACAAAGTGGTACTATAGAACCTGATTATATAGCCCAAAATTAAAAATTTACTATAAAATATGTGCCCTCTTCTCAGTCTAATGTGTTATTTTGCCATGTCATCACTTCCACTGATAGGAAATAGGCTGCAGAACTGCGTCTGTAATAGAAAAAGGAAAGGTTTCTTAACATCAGATTAAGGATGTGGTAGTTTACATCTTTGAAATAATTTTACTTAGTCTTTTATTTCATTGATTTTTCAGAACTTCTTTCAAATCATTAGTAATCTCTTAGATGAAGAAAACAAAGAGAAGTGGGAAGATGCACAACAGGTAAGATTTGACAAAGTTTAATATATGGTTTCAAAAATCAGGTTAAAGATGCACCCTCTTGTAGTTGAAAGGAAATCCTTTAAACTATTTTGGGAAAAAACCGATCCTTTTCAAAAAGGAGCAACTCCAGGACCCACTGGCTAATTCTTTATATTAGAAGGATAGTATATTCCTTATATTCCTTGAAATTATATTTAGAATATAATTTGCTTCACTTGGTAAACAAATTTTTATTAACATTCCATAGGATTATTCACTATGTCTTTGCTTTGGACATTGTAATGAAGTACATACAGAAGCTGAAAAATGCTGCTAATGGCTAGAAGCTATGCTGCTTTTGTTAAACATAACACATCAGACCTCACCTGAAGACCTCATACACCACCAACAAACAACTTACAAAAATGCAAACAGTAGACCTTTCATAGAAGGTCGTATTTAGAGGAATAGTTGTGATCCTCAGGACTGACAAATTTCTGGACTAGGATATGATGATAACGCTTTATAAAATAGGAAAGTCTAGAAAAAATCATGAATGTATGATAAAAGACAAAAATTTTTAAAAAACCCAATTTTTTTCTTGGATATGAGAATTTTCTACATGTTTGTACCAAGAAATTACTGGACAATGTTAATATTTGTGTTCATGGACATGACTGTAATACTGTCAAATTTAGTCATATAAAAATAACAGTAATAATGGGGATGAACATAATTATGTAAAGAGGAAAAATTGTGGAGGTGCTCAAAGGCAGGGAAACATTTCTTTATGAAGAATGGTTAAACAAAGCAAGATACTTCAGTATGGAAAAGAAACAAGTGCACTTATTTGCAATACAAGCTTTTAAAATCAGTAGTGGTTTGGAGAATGTGCTGCAGGAATGCTTAATCTATTAACTTGTGTTTCTTGTAAAATAACTAAAGGACATCAAATAGTGGCAGCTTCAGAATGAATGCAGAAGATACTTATTCTGTGAAAGGCTAGCTTGCAGAACTTCTTGGCACTGAAAGGACAGAAGTTAAAAAGGTAAATAGGCAAATTTGTGAAAGAAAATACATGGTTTTGCTTAAGACAGTCTTTTGGCAAAAAAACTGATAAAGGCTGGACAAGACTTTCCAACCAAGTATCACTATGTTCCGGCCCCTTTATACTCTTCCTTAGACATCAGCTTTTTGCCACTGTCAAAGGCAAGAAAACAGCTTACATAGATCTTTGGTATATTTTTGTGCAGTCATTGTGACTGTGTTAAATAGATACTTGAAATTTGTTCACTTTTTGTGTGGTTCTTAATAAATCACAAGGTGTTTAAAGATCTTTGAAGCTATTTACCCTCAGTTCTGTAAGTTCCTGTTTGTGATATCACTAAGAAAGGGAAGATCAGGACTTTTCACTACTAATTCAAACCTTGCAGTATACATATGATGCTGCAGCTGACCCAATACAATTCAGCTGGGAATCATATTTTTTCTTTTGCTGTTTTTCTGTTCCTCTCTGTAAGAGCCAGATACAAAAATAGACGAAGTGTGTCATTTTCTTTAGTGGAGATGGATAGAAGCAGCAAAATCACATACGTGTGGGCAGTTTCTATAAACAACGCCAAGATAAAGAAACTAATATTAAGCAATTGTTTTACCCCACTAATAAACAGACATGTTAACACTCCTATGTTATCAACCTTGTCTTCTACCTCCATCTTGCCTGCTTACCCATGCCATGTCTGCCACCTGACCCTGGAGATATGGTGATGACAGCACTTCAGAGGAAATTCTGAGAATGTCAAGACAAAGGGGCAACTATAAATCTCCAGTTCCCTCTTTTCATTGTTGCTGGTAGAAGGAGCAGTGTTGAAAAACAGAGAGGGAACAAGTTATTTCTACTTTTCCATAGCTCCTTCTCTCTGCCTGGTAAATCATTGTCTCACAGACCTAGGTACAGCAGAAACCCAAAGAAACCACCAAGATGAGCTGAACACAGGAGTAGTGGGGCCATAGATTCCTGGTGACAAAGCTAGGGGATTCACTAAATCTTAGACCACTGAGATATGACCCCCCAAAAAAAAACCAATGCCTCTGATCTTATTACTGTTCTTGTGCAGCTATATAAGCAGGCTCAAAGAAACTTTGGAAGCAAGTAGCCCTTCATAACAGCTGGAAGGAATGAGCAGGCACTAGTGACTAAAGGTGATTCTGTTTCTGGTTCAGCCACTCAGCTGAATTTTCTCTAATAAAACATTGCAAACCTAGGTGCAGTCTAACCAACCTTTTTTCCAGCTTGCATAGTTTTCTCAAACTCCACAACTACTGTTAGCATAGATCTCTTAGCCCGTTTCTAGATTCTTTGCTGGAAAGAAAATCTTGCTGTCAGCAAATTGCTGACTTTCAATCAAGTATACAGCTGCAATGCCTCAGCACATCTGTTTTTCTAGCTTAAATGCCAACAGTTGATAACCATTAATTACAGGTTATATAGCATTCAGATAAGCAGCACTCACTTTAATACTTGCCTTGTTTTAAGAGCTGATGTAAAGCACTGCACACAGGAAGCCATTTCAATCCGCAACGATTAAGTTTATACTGGAGTTTCAAAACACAGGAGCTATTCTGCATATTCTTCATCAAGATCTGCTGGCATCCTTTTGATTAACCAGTACTTCAGATACATAAAAATGCAGAGTACCTGCTCAACTGACTGCTCAACAGTTTATTACTATAAAATTTTATAAGCAAGAACTAGGGTTTAACAAATCTTCTCACTGAAATTTTTCCTTAGTACATAATCTGAGCGTGTGCACTTTGAATGAGATGGATGAGAAAACCACGCTTACTACCTCAGTAATTCATTATTAGAAAAATGGACATTGTCTCTGTCACCTGAAGCTGCATTTGCAACCTGTTAGGATCATAATTGTCACAACAAATTCTTCTTCAAAACAGTACTACTGCCCTACCTTTTATAAAAAGATCCATGTAGAAAAAAAGCACCTTGTGAAATTCTCTATCCTGAACGAAACAACTATGGATCTAGACAGATAGAGCAGGATGAAGATGGAATGCAGCATGCTGGAAGTTACAGTCTCTATAGGCATTTTTTAGAGTCTGCACTCCCAGTAGTGGAAAGAATGAGTTGAATATTGCTTATAAAGTGAAATTTGGACATTTCACTGATAGGAAGAAAAAAGAACCATGAACAGGTCATCCATTATTTTTCTACTGCAAGATACTCTTTTACTGGAAACTGTCTTGTTCATAACAGGCAATAAAAACCAAAAAGGATTTTTTGACGTATGTGTTATGAAGAGAACTTTT
The DNA here is from genome assembly GCF_965178545.1 of Coloeus monedula. Taxonomy (NCBI): domain Eukaryota; kingdom Metazoa; phylum Chordata; class Aves; order Passeriformes; family Corvidae; genus Coloeus; species Coloeus monedula. Next base: position 90,937,175 of record NC_138782.1, on the reverse strand, counting down.
AGTCTTATTAATAACTGTTACAATCCCTAATGCTGTTTTGTTGATGAATCATTATTGTTAAATATAAAAATAGTAATGTTTTTGTTAGAAGCTTACAGCTTTGCAAATAAATTGTATTTCTTGGAAATGTGTTCTTACCATTTTTAAAGCCACATTGAGAGGCTACATTAGCAATGGCAAGGCTACTGCAATTTATTTTAGTTTACTGTGTCCAGTTCTGGCCTCCTCAGTACAAGACACAAAATAATGGAATGAGCCCAGAAAAATACCATGAAGTTGTTTAGGGGAGGGGATTAGAGCATTTGATATGCAAGGATAGGCTGAAATAGCTGACACTATTCTGCTTGGAAACATGAGGATCCTGGCAATATTAAAAGTTCCTGAAGGGGAGAAGGAGTAAAGAAGACTGAGCCAAGTCTGAGTGGTGTCCAGTGACAGAATAAAAAACAAGGAGAAAAAATTAAAATACAGAAAATGCCATTTATTTATATGAAAAACTGGCTGCGAGAGTGATTGAATGCTAGAGCATGTTGCGCAGGCAAGCTCCGGGGTCATCTTCCTCGAGACATTCAGAATCCAACTGGGTGTATTCCGGGGCAACTTGCTAGAGCGGATCTTGCTTTGCACAGAGGGTTGAACAAGATGATCTCCATTGGCCCCTTCCAACCTCAGATATTCTATGATTCTACTGCCCCATATCAGCAATGAAAATAACCAAAAAATAACCAAAAAAGATTAACTTTCTTACATGTTGATTAATGCAACAAAGGTTATCATGCTGGCAAGGCCTAGGTAAGATTTGCATTACTGTTTGTATCAATAGTTCCGAAGTTACTGAAGATGTCTTCAGAGGAAGGAAGAATATTTTAATTAGAGTTATTCTGTAATATGAAGTGCTTTAACCATTAATTAAGGTAACGGCCACTAAGTTTTTGATAAGTGCAGTGATTTAGAGGAAACATTTTCCACAGTTCCAGTGCAAAGTGGATTTCACACAATTTTATGGGAAGTAGTGTCTGTTTATATGAGGATTTAATAGCAAAATGGTTATTTTACAGTAAGAGAAAGTGTTCAGTATTGAAACATGGGAAGAGCTGTTTGACTGTTACATCTCAATTTTCTTTTGATGGCGTTTGGATTTTATCTGAATTTGCTCCTATAGACATTTTGATATTATAGTTATTGTCATGTCTGACTTTCCTTTGTTAGATCTATCCAGGCTCAGTGGAGTTAATGCAGGTGATTGAAGATTTTATACACATTGTTGGAATGGGAATGATGGACTTTCAGAATTCATACCTAATGACTGGAAATGTAGGTAAGAAATAGAAATTTCTTCTATCAAATTTATGACCTATTGAAAATCAGAAGTTGCAAGTATGGACTATAGAGTTGCTGCTTGTATCACAATCCAGATTGGGCTGCTCCTCCTTGTCCACATTATCTGTTGTGTGGTTATCTCCCCTCTGTCTTAGCAAATGCAGAATGGCTTACACATTGGATTTCTTCATAATCATATCTCAAGACCTAAATGCAAAGTTTTAGAATCAAAATTAAAATACTCGCCAGAATACTGTGAACTGTAGGTACATCTTAGAGCATTTCCAGAACACAGTGTTTCAAATGTTAATTTATAAAATTGTGCTAATTAAGATAATATTCGTATACTTAATATCTTAGGAAATCTTTATTTTGTTGACATTATCTTTTATTATTCCATTCTCCTAAAGAAAAAACAGTCTTTGCACATGTTATGGTGTGATAATAATCAGCAATAATTTAAAAAATATGTATTAGTTGCCAAAATAATTAAAGCCTAGAATTTCTTACATTGGTTTTTCTATGTGTAACAGCTTCAAAATTTTATTCAGATTTATTTTTCAAACTTTGTTTTTGCTACTGGAGACTTTCCAGGTAATACAGTCATATAATAATATACATCGAATATAAAAATGCCGAGCAACTCAATTGCATTTATTAGTATCATAAATGAGCTGCAATATTGCAGCATTTTAAAAAAAAATAACTAAAAAATTAGTTTCAAAAGCTATTCTCTAAGCCTTTTGTCTTTGTTTAGTACCTTTGTTGTTTGATTAACTCTCTATAGCTGCATGTTTGTAGTGCCAGGAATGTATTAGGAAGTTGTATATAAGGAATAAATCCAAAATATGTGTTTGTCTGATAGCAAAACCTCTGGTATCAATACATTTTTTCAGATTTTAAGTTAGCATCCTAATGCACATATATGTCAGTCAGTTCTTCAGCAAGTCATTAGAAATAGTTAGAAAATATGGTCATTTTGAAGTTAGTTGGCAGAGTAAAGCAGGGAAAATGTTGGGTTGTCCCTACTGAATATTTAGCCTGCTGCTCTACAATAATAAATATTTATTATTGTTCTCCTGTTCATATTACTGAGTGACAGGACTGTAAACATTAGCCTCTGTAAGGCACAACCTTGTACTGGAGACATGTCAAAGAACTCACTGGAAAGAACTCTGGCAGTCTTAAAATATTTAAAACATTGCAGTAGGATTTTAACCAGTGATTTATTATTTTTGTGGTACTGCTGTTTGCACTGTAATACCACTTAAAGCTTCTTCCAATTGTCAGTCCTTCATTATGCTAAATCCTGCACAAATTTATAAAGAAAAGTATCTTTTTGAAATACTGGTTCCATTACATTTTTATGACAAAATAAAAAGATGAACTTATTTAAAGAGCACAGTCCATGCTCTTGGCACGTTGTAGTACGCTCTAATCTGTTTGTCCTCTGAAAAATGTGGAAAAAAAAATCAAAACGGGAAGATGCTTTAAGAAGATGCATTCAAATAATCTATGTCTCTACATATTCATGGCTTCGCATGGGAAACAGCAACAACTTTCCAATTGAATCAGAAACTGTGCAGTGCACTGGCTGGTTTAGATAACTGCAGAATCTTTACAGTCTTTCTTTCGATTATCTTCCTCTTCCCACATATAAGATATTTTTAGGCACTCAGGAGGTCTGTTCTTAACTATAAAACCATCAAAGGAATAGAAAAAAACTGAGAATTAATGATGAAAAATGAAAATGAATTTATAGGTGTAATCTGACTACCTAGCTCTGTGCCTTGATATATTGGCATGAGTTTATCCTCCCCATGCTCGGTCAGGCATCAAAAAAGGACAGGGTCACTGCTGTGCAAATCATTGATCAGAATACTTGAGCTCAGGTGACATGCTGAGATGGGGACAGAAGGCTGTTATCAGCAAAGAGTAATTTCTTATTTTCAGTAACAAGGAAGGAATGTATCTGGAATAATTCAGTTTTAGTGTAGTTGTCCTCAGGGCATTGTCATAACTGTCTGACTGCCTATGTACTTGGAATTTAGGGAACATTTATGTTGATCTCAACTGAGAAGAATGAACTATGCCATTTTTGACTGGTCAACATTAATTATTTTGTACCAATAAGAGTTTCTAGATGTGTGAGGTCTTATCTATAACAATATTCTTTTAAGTTGGCAAACACATTTAATGCAGGAAGAAGATACTGTGCATAAACAAGACCCAAATTTTACCTACATTCATCTTTAAACAGAAAAATCCAGTAGTTCATAGAATAAAATCATAGAATGGTTTGGGTTAGAAGAGACATTTTCAACTCACTCTGGTTGCTCAGAGCCCCATCCAGTCTGACCCAGAATGTTTCCAGAGAATTTGTGTCTTCTACTATCTCTCTGGGAAACATTTTTCAATGTTTAACCCTTATTGTAAAAAACCTTTTCCTTATATCTAGTCTAAATTTCCCTTCTTTGGGTTAAAACCATCGCCCCTCATCCTATCGCAGCAGGCTGTGCTATAAAGTTTGTTCATCTTTCTTACAGGCCTCCTTCAAATAGTGAAAGGCTGCAATAAGGTTTACCCGAAGCCTTGTCTTGTACAGGCTGAAGAACCCCAACTGTCTCTCAGCCTCTCTTCATAGCAACAGTGCCCCCCTGATCATTTTTCTGACCCTCATCTGGACCCACTCAAGCAGATTCATGTCCTTCCTGTGCTGGGTCTCCCAGAGCTGGATGCAGCAGTGCAGGTGGGGTCTCACCAGAGTGGAGGGGCAGAATCCCCTCCCTGGCCCTGCTGACCATGCTGCTTTGGATGCAGCCCAGGATATAATCAGCCTTCTGGGCTGCAAGCACACATTGCTGAGTCAGGTCCAGCTTTTGATCCCCCAGTATCCCCAAGTCCTTCTCTTCAGGGCTGCTCTCAATCAGTTCATTCCCTCAGCCTGTGTTGATGCCAGGGGTTGGGTGCAACCCAGGTGCAGCACCTTGCACTTGGGCTCTTGAGGTTCCCATGGGCCCAGTTCTTGAGCTTGTCCAGGTCCCTCTGGATGACATCCCGTCATTCAGGTTTGTCAACCACACCACTCAGCTGGGTGTCCTCTACAGACTTGCTGAGGGTGCATCAGTGATCCCTCATCATTGATGAAGATATTAAACAGTATTTGTCCTGGCACGAGCTCCTGAGGGACACCACTTGTCATCAGTGCCCATCAAGATACTGAGCCATGAACCACTGCCCTCTGGATGTGACCAAACAAATTCTAATCCACCGAAGAGTCCCCCCAAAACATCCTTATCTCTCCAATTTAGAGAGAAGAATGTTGTTGAGACCGTGTCAAAGGTTTTACAGAAGTCCAGAGGACATCCTTTGCGTTTCCTTTGTCCACTGATGCAGTCACTCCATCACAGAAGACCACTAGGTTGGTTAGGCCCAAGGTGAAGCTGTGTTTCTGTCTTTAATCATCTCCCTGCCCTCCATTTGCCTTAGAATAGTTTCTGTGAGGTTTCCAGGCACAGATGTGATGCTGACCGGGGTCCTATTTAATCAGTAGTTATTTACCATAAAATATTCTCTCAGCACCTTTACATACTTTAAATGCTTTTTGCTGTGTTTTCATTTTCTAATCACTTTAAAGTTCAGAAAAATTGTTCTAAATATGAACTAAATATGAGCTAAATGTGAACTGCTTCTTGTCAGAGGAAAAAATCCAGTTTTGTTGCAGATTTCACAGTAATGCACTGAGTTCTTGGTTTCCTTCTACTAATTTCAGTTTACAAATTCATTGCTAATTGAATGACATTTCTTACTGAATAGTAGTGGATATAAAATTTGAACACCTGATTGTGTTTCACAGATATGCTAATCCCCTGAGATCCTCCACAGAGAGGATTTTATTTTCTCTTTCTCTCAAGACACAGAAACAAGTAGCTGTGGCTTAAAAGCTTACTACACAACAGCCATGCTCCAATGACTCTCCATTGCGCATCCTCAATTCATGACAAATGGGAAGTGATGAAAGGTACATTAACTATATGAAACTATATGAAACTATATGACTATCATAAGCCACATTATAATACTTTTGCAAATAGCTAAGACCAAAAGGACAGTTGCCGTGCCCCTGTTAAACTTTTTTTTGTGATGGCTTTTAATGCAAATTTTTCATTTCTTCTAACAAAACATCAAAGACTGGTTTCAAATCCAGATGATCCAATATCTGTACTTTATTGGGTTAGTGAGGCAGCTCAGTCAATTCAAATGCATTTCCATTAAAGAAAGGTCCATCTCCTCTTAGCTTTCCTCTCAAGGATAGAGAATATACTATGAAAAACTTAACAAATGTAAAAGCAACAATTTGCTTTAATCATGCATGGTGGGGACAGATGGTATTTCTTTTATCCTTGAACTCTGTATTATATTCCTTTAAGAAATGATTAAGTGGAATAAAAGCCTCTGATATGAGGTAGAAGCCTCCTTCCCCATCCTGCTCTTCTTCTTCTTCCACCTCCTCCTCCTCCGGACCAGCTGAGCAGGCACAGGAAAATGACAGTGTGAACAAACAGAAGCTTTTGCAACCACTCAGAGTCCCTGAATTCGCTGAAAGCGCAGACCCACCTGCAAGGATACAAGATGGAGTGGGACAAAAGCTTTTAAACTATGTTACCATTCTCTGTTAACCAATAGCTTTCAATTTTGTCAGTTTTAAAGATGAGTTCCTGATTTTAGATTAAAGAATTAATCTTGACTTTTAATAGCTTTTTTTTTTTTTGAGCACTAAAAGACTGAGCAGATCATCTCAGTGCTTTGGCTGATTTGTGCTCTCATCACAGTAAACCATTAAAAATTTTGAAGATATGTAATCAAAGGTGGGTGAACTGCTATTAAAAAATATTCAACTTTTAACTTTAAAAAAAAAATTCTTACTGGAAGATTGGAATGCCATAGGCATAACTGTCTTTAAAGGTAGAGGTGGAATGTGGAACTGGAAATAAGGAGCAGTATTAGGAGATACGTATTTCTATGGCAGATTCGGATTCTTTTGTAAAGGAAAATTTTCCTGGTGTTGTCAAATACATTTCCTTAAGAGCAACAGCTAAAAAAAAAAGGTTAAAGGACATTCTATTTTCAAAATTCAAGCTTACAGATCTAAGACTATATTAATGAAAAAATAATCTTAAAGTGCAATATGTTGTCATGGATGTTATTTAGGACTGAAAGGAAAAAACAAACAAGAATTTTCAGCATGCAAAAAGCCAGGTTTTTTTAATGTTAATTTTATGAATACTGATGTTTGAATGATCAGTAGTTTTATAAAATGTGCAGATATCACAAAGTTACTTAGACTAATCAAAGGCAGGAAAGATTGAAGATCACCAGGAGGTACAACAAAATGAAAAGGAGAGGATATCCACTGGCAGATTAAATTCAGTTTTCACAGAGCATGTAAGAGGAAGTAGTTCAAGCCATTCAGAGAAAAGAGCAGCATTAGTGTGCAAAATGAGCAGTCTAAAGAAAATACAGAATTTTGTTAAAATTTTCAGTAGCTATCACAGCCAACACTCTTTTCAATTGAAAATTATATGGTTTGGATTCATTTTACTTACTTTAAGCATCACGAAATTTGCCAGTCACCCTAAGCTTCCTTTAAAATCAAGGGACAGTACTGAGCAACTCATATCATCTCAGACATCTAAAATAAGGACATGGGTTGCCTTGTGGAAGTTCTGCCATTGGCTGTAAAGGCAGCATGGTGACTAGCTCATGTTTCAAAGATTCATGTCATCTAAACCAAAGAGGAGTGCTTTTTTGTGAGTCAATAAAACCTGTGAACACAGAGAGGTTCAAAAGTGCATGATCAAAAGAACAAAACAAAATAATAAAAAATAAAGAATAATAATAAAAAATCAGACTGAGAAGTGGAAATATTAGAACAGATGTTTGAGAACGGATTGTTAAAAGGGACTACATGTACACAACTGAAAAGTGAATACAAAGTGAAACTAGGCTGACATCTCTGTTTAATCTTGCTCACAGGAAAAAATGAAGATTCCTAACTTTACTGTAGAACATTTAATTTTGAGTAAGCATGAGACCAAGGTCCTACAAGGAACAAAATAGAAACAAGTAGATGTACTTCTACATGGTAAATGGAGCTAGCTATGATATTCTTTGAAAAAATGAAGAGGTGTACACCATATTTCCATGCATAAATCAACTTTCAGTTCACAGTCTGTTATCTCTCTACTTAAAAATGGCTGCTGTGACACTGGTACTCCGATGAGTAATCTGATTCAGTATAGTAATTAACACTTCATTTCAAACTTGAAACTGAGCTGCTTACATAAGTTTTATAAACATTGGCAGAGAACAAAGTCTGATTTCTGCCTTCACAGACAGTCTAGGATGCCATATGGCAGAAAATGTTTTGAAAGTGTCCATTGTCTCCTATCTTTGCATATTTTATTGTTACACCTTCGATCTCCCATTCTATGCTTATGTCCATGAAATTTTAAAAAAACACTAAATAATCCTGCAGGAATATAGAGTGTATCTTAAAATTTTCCAGTCCTAGCTAGAGACACTGAGAAATGTTTGTGACCAAGGGAGCTTTAAGAAAATGTACTCTAGCTACAAGACATGAGCAATGGTACACATGCTGATCTTTGGGAATGCTAGAAAATAAGCAAGCTGGATTCCTATCTGTTATTGTGGGTTCATTCACCTAATCCCAGGGTAAGACTTTTACATCTTGTAAATTGTAAATCCTGGTTATACTTTCTAGAAACTTCTCCAAATTATATGGTTTGTTTACTTGTCTGAATGGCATCTGCCTTAGTCTGCTTATCTGTTTTGTATTAGAATTAGTGATGTCTTCAATGTAGCACTCGAGATCCTCTGACTCTTATATCACAAATGTCATACTGGCCTAAAATATACCGAGACTGAATTTATTTAAACCTTTGAAAGGGTCTTTTTTCTAATATATTGAAGAAAACAGAAAAAAAGGCAGGGCCTTGATATTAACTTTACAAAGGTATAAAGAAAATGTCTAAAATTTTCAGTCAGGAAACAAGTATTTCAATAAATTTATACACAGATATTCAGAATTCCTGTGTAATAAAATTACTTCTTGTTCTGAGTCTGTGTAGTGCTAAAGCACAGTGTGAATTTTAAAGCAGGCATTTATAGTTAATAAAAGTTCAGCTGCTAATATTTCAACATTTTCTCCTAATAGAAAGGAAATTGCACCTACCAGACAAATAAAAATTCATATCCTGTAGAGTGGCTCCAAAAAGCCATTCGGATTTCTTTCCTGTTTCCATCAAGTCATTCCAGAGTACACCATGTTTTCACAAAGGAAAATTTTGCCTTTAAGCCACTTTGTGAATTGCACTTGCTGCTTTAAGAAGGTGAACAGGAATCACTCCTTGTAGTGTGTCATACTTCATGTGTAAATACCTCTGTAATGATAAATATAATTATGGGTGGTTTTTGTCAGGAACAAATTCTCACAAGGGAAAAATAAAGTGCAACTTGCATGGTTCTGCATTGAAAGACATCCCTAATAGATAGAGAAGCACAAGTCCTCTTTAATTCATGTAACATTTATATTCTCTTTTGAATAACGAATAAGCTACAAACCAAAGTAATCAAAAATTAGGTAAAAATGTTTTCTTATATTTTATTACATAATTTTTCTACATAGACTTTTGCCTGTTTCCATTTCATCTCAAAACATCCCAAAAGAGCCAGTGTCCATCATCTTCCCATTTCAGGCTAGGATCTAGCTTTTATGACTGTGTTTATAAACATGAATCAAAAAGTACAAAGTGCAGGCTTCAGAACATTCCTACACCTGTCCACACTCTTAAATTCGTGGCACCTACCCAAACATTGTCATAGAATCATTCAGGGAATAGTCCAGGTGAGGAAACAGTCCTCACAGGCAGATTTTATGCTTTTCTCCTTGTCCTGTGGTGCACAGTTGGTCACAGTCTTGTTCTTGGATTACAAACATGGTGGTCAGAGAAATTCTAAGTTTTGTCTTCTGCCACATATTCTTTTTATGCATGACTTTGTCTCCTGTTTCTCATCCTCTTTCTTTCACACTCAGATATAGCCCTTCAGTCTTTCCTGACCCAAACCTGTATGCTGTTGGTTGAGCAGATGCTCTACTTATGTGAAAGGGCACACCCATCACATTTTTTTCTTCAGTTCTCAAAAATTCCTTCAAGTCCTAAGATTTACAAACTCTCAGTATCACTTTCCTGTTTCCATATTCTTTACTTGCTTAAACCATAGGTAATAATCTGTAGCTAAAGGCTTCCAGAAGAAAAAAAATGGGTAAAAGAATAGGGAAACTACAGAGGTCAATTGCAATTTTTTCATACTCTTACATACTTCTGCTCCATATATATATTAATATCATTTCCTTTGCAGCAGTCTCAGCAATTCCTTGATCAGATCAATATGTTGGCTTTCAAGCTTTCTCCACTGATTAAAGGGGAAAGACTTCATGCACGCTTTGAAGGTCTAGCTCATTGCAGCATCTGACTTAATGCCTGAAGTAAATGCTCAAGAGCTCATATTTCTTTCTCAATATGAAATAAGCTTATTAAATGATTCACGTTCCCTGAACACTTGCTGTGAACAGTGCTTGAAAGAGTAATTTTTTCTCTCTTTTCTAAACCTGCACACTCAATGATCCTGAGAAAATACAACTCTCCATTACTTAAGATTAAAAATTCCAAATACCAAGGAAATGTCCATATGAATCTTTATCAAACAGTCTTCACAAATTTGGATTAAAGCCTAACTTTTTTCCCTAGCTATACTCTTAGTAATAGTCATAATTCCATAGTTAGTTTTAAGTATACAATTTATTAAGTAACCTTAAAAATAGAGCTAAGTAAATTAACCATTCAGTATTTTTAAATGGGTGCTATAGGAAACTTGAATAATCAAAAGTGTTTCCCTTCTCTACCTTATATTAAGTGGAGTAAAATATTCTGAAGAAATGGAAGCTATAAAAAATGCAGACATCCAGGCTCTTGTCTCATTACAAAAAAAATGCCTCCAACTGAAAAAGAAAGTAATATCTACAGCCCATTTGTGGAAATTTCTCTTTACAGTATTTATGTATCTCATATTCTTGTATAATTTCTAAATTCCTACCTCTATAAACTCCTTTCTGAATCATTCAGGTTTTTCAAATGAGCAATTAAAAGCTTTTGTTTTCTAAAGGAATCAACTTTTATGACAGGTCGTTTATCGTCCCTGAAAGAGTTACCACAAGAGTGTCCAGCCATCATCGGGTACTACATCAGCTTGAGATGGTGTGGCTAAGTACTGCAAATAGCAAAGTTCACCCCCAGTTCTAATGATTTCTACAGCATTTTGTTACTCACTCTCTACTGAAAATGAAAGAAGGAAAATTAAATGGAATTAAAGTAAACCCCCCCAAATTATAATTTATTTAAAATAGGAATAAAGCCAGCTATTAGCTCTGCGCTGTGTCAGAAACAGGTCTATTACCCAAAGCTCCATTTAAAGAGGGCGTTAACATGGTTTATGCCAAGCCAAAGTTCTTTTTTGTTTTCTGGCCTTTTGAGAGTAGGGAAAGAAAAAACAAGAAAAAACAAAAAAACCCCAAATAAATAAACAATAAAACAACAACACCTCCCCCCCCCCAAAAAAAAAAAAAACCTTAAACCCCCCCAATAGAAACAGTAACAACAAAAAAAATCTAAAGAAGGTAAAAAAACCAACCAACTCACCAACCAACCAAACAATAAAACAAACAGAAAGGGGAGATGAAGAACTTCATTTCACAATATTACACAGATCAACCTGCTGTATTGAAAAAGTATTATTTCCTTGGTGGTGACTGTAGATTTTAATTCCAAATAGTGGTAAAGATCTGCCTTTTTCAAGCTGCATAGCCTGAAGGTAACATAACAATTGAGGTAACAAACTGGACAGAAATATTTCACTTTTCAAGTCAGTTTCATGAGGGTGTTAGTGGACTAATAACATCAGTATTTTTATGATAATAATTATTTTGGCAGTGAGACTGTAAGAAATGAGGTCAAGCTTCAAAGCCATGTAAACATATGCAGTTATAATTCTGAGTAATTGTGTTTCTGTAAATGTAATTTTTTAATTTCTTTTTTTAATATGGAGAGTTGGACTTCAGTATATAAACCAAAGATATTACATTTATCTCTGCCATTCTGTTAAGATCAGACTGTATAATGCCAACAGAGCTAAGTGTCAGTAAGATCAGTTCAAAGCATCCCAAAGGGTCCATGTACTGGGTGGGCAAAAATCACGAACAGGGCCTGAAAGTTCTGAAGTATACTTTGTGCCTTGTGATTTCTGAACCTGTAAGTTCACCCATTTCATGGTGTAAATTTTTCTTTCCCTTGACTTTAGGTATGAGTTTTAGGACCCCGTTTGCTGCTCTGTCTGAAGGCAGAGATAAAAAATCTTTGATAAGATTTGTGATAAAAATCAGAGGTTCGTTCTGCTACGGATGAATGTACCTTATTTGGTTTGCTTTTTTCCATGCTCTAAGTCTCCATTACAGTGGGAAGGAGACAGAGAAAGAACTTTTCCTCACTCAAAATATGTGGTACAGCTCTGTGGCCTGCAGTGTTTGAATGACACTAGGTGCATGCACAAATACTTAAATCACCCTGCAGTGGTGCCAAATAGCTTGATATTGTTGTGATTGTTTTTCTTTTTTCTTTTTTTTTGTTTAAATAAACACTCTACAATCATGGAGACATGTAACCAGCTCTAGGCAGCATTATTCTGTAAATCTATTAATATAGTTTGGGAAATGGTGTTCTAAAAAAGATATTTGATCTCATTGCTTGAATGATTTTTCATATATTCTGCGGTTCAATGCTTATGCTGTTATTTAATGACTTATTTTTTGGAATTTTTTTCTAACATATAAGATGTTCTACTTTGGTCACCAGTTGCTTTAATTAATAGTAGGGTTAGCTCTATGTTGTTTCTTGTAACACATTGCTATTAAAATCTTATGGCCGCATGCTATCTCCTGTTACTCGGTAGTCAAGTATTTTGAAATGAGAGAAATTTCAAGAACACTTATGGGAAAATAGTATATAGGTACAGTCACTTCTCCAGAAAATCCTATCTCTGGTCGTGTTGTAGAGGAGCATAACTAGAATGTGAGCTGATATCAAAGGCAAATACTTGGAAACCTATCCATATGTGTATGAATTGTGCCCCTTGGTGAAACATATTTCTTCGCTATATTGGCAACAAAAACTCATCTCCAGTAAAGTAGAGGAATGAAAAGAGACTGGCCTTCCCAAGTGGGACAGTCGTCAGGATGATTGCATCTTCAGGGACTGGCAGGCAGGCAGGCTGCTGCATCTGCACACACAAGACTTCTGTTTGTGAGAGAAACATTCATCAAAAAATCTAGCAAGCTTATCCCCTCCTTTCTCATTTTAACCTCAAGAGGATAGAATATGTTCATAATGATTAAAGGGAATGTCTCGTTTTGCCATTATCTATCTTAGATTGTTCATTGCAGAAGCACGGAATGAATGCTTTTAATGCTCATTTAGCTTTGAAAATTGCATCACTATCTAGGCAATGAAAAAAAATGGTCTCCATTCACAGTCAACAATGCACAAAGAAAAGTTAATTTCTGCAAAATTAATGTCATTTAACTTTGCCAAATTGAACTTATACCTGTTTCTTGGATGAATAGTTCCACTGCTGGAAGACATGGCTGGTGATTTTATACTGCATCATCTATTTTACATTTGTGGTTGTACTTAGAAATAATTTGCAGAAGTTAAAATTATAGATACCCAAAACTCTCCTAAAGCTAAGTCGTAGAGACTGCATATCAATAGGGCAAGACATTCAAATATGGGACTACTTCTTCTACTTAGAAATGGTATTCAACAGCAAAGCTCAGAGGATTTTTAAGTGTTTATGTATATACTGGTTTTAATTTTCTTTGACAAGATATTAGATGGAGTTTGCTGACTACATATTGGTTCTTTGAATGTACTTAAAGAATGTATTTAAGACTTCTCTTTTAAAGCTGGGAAAATGGGTAGGCAAGTAAGTGTGTAAGAATCTGGTAATTCTTTTTTCTTGTAGGCTTTTGTTAGAATATTTTCTTCTGTTCATATTTTTGTTATTCTTTAAATTCTCTAACATCACATTTACTCATAAGCTTTTTAATACATGGTTTAAGGGAGTCTCTGTCTAGAGACCCGCATGCACATTTTAATGACTTTTTTCCCTATAGATATAATTTCTATTGATACCACTAGTGGCTGTATCCAAATTTTTACCTGTCACTCAGCATTCTCTATGTTCACATTAATCCGCACATTAATCTGCATTGTCAGTGGTTTTAGAAAGGTTTAAAGTCTCTCCTAGCTGTATCTGGGTGTGAAATGAGATTGGTCAACCTGCACCTTTTTTCTTTTTTTTTTTTTTTTATTTTTTCTTTTATTTAGAGTTTCACTGAAATACAGCTAAACCTTCCCATTAAAAAATCTTAAATAAAGTTATGTTACCTCACAACTGTGTTAGACAATTATCACAGGCTGGCTGACAAGCTAGACATTTTTAAATTGCCAAAATACTGTTTTGTTTCTTTGCAGCATTTGAACCTCTTGGTGGTACAAAACATTAAGACTTAATATTTATATTGCTATCTTAATATTTCATGTTGAAATAGTTTCATTTAGTAGAAATATATAAACAGGTAGAATTTTTTCATTCAGATCCAGTCTATGATATATTCAAGTTTGGACTAAAGAAGAAAATGATTCTGTAGTTGGTGGCTAGGGTTTTCCCAGGAATGTGAGAAAAACAAAGTCAAGTTACTATTCAAGTGAGCTTTCTTTGTCCTCAGTTTAATCATTCAGACCCATGTTGAACTGATCTGTTTTAGAAGGAGTGAAAAAGTGAAAGAAGGTATGATACAAAAAATTGCATAAACGTAAGCTAAATGTGTAATGCATCATTATAAAAAAGGCCAAGGATTTACTTATTAAAACATACTTGCAGATTTTATTTAAAGGCTTCCATCCCCCTCTTATCCTATCCTGTGTATAATTCTCAGTATTTTATACCTCTGTTGAATAATAAAACTTGTTTATTCTTATTAATGTGCTTAAATAAGCTGTTTCACTTTACTGATTTACTTCTTTTGTCACTTCTACTAAGTTCTCATCAGCTCTATTTTTAGTGTTTATAGAACCAAAGAAATGTTAATGTTGGAAAAGACCTGTAAGATCATTGAGTCCAGCCATTAACATAATACCACTGTGTTCACCACTAAACTATGTCTTTAGGAGCCACATCTACACATCTTTAGATAACTCCAGGGATGGGGACTCCACCACTCCCCTAGGCAGAATGTTCCAGTGCTTCAGAACCCTTTCATTCAGGAAAATTTTCCTAATATCTAACCTAAATCTCCCCTGGCATAACTTGAGACTGTCTCCTCTTGTCTTATAACTTGTTACTTAAGAGATGATAATGAGCCCCACCTGGCTACCAGCCTCCTTTTGGGCAGTTGTAAAGAGTGATAAGATCCCCCCTGAGCCTCCTTTTCTCCAGGCTGAACAACCGCAGCTCCCTCAGCTGCTCCTCATCAGACTTCTGCTCCTGACCCTTCACCAGTTCCATTGTTTTTCTCTGGACTCCCTCCAGCACCTCAGTGTCCTTCCTGCAGTGACAGACCCAAAAATGGACACAGGATTTGAGGCATGGTCTCACCAGTGCCGAGTACGGAGGGACAATCATTAACCTGGTCCTGCTGGCCACACTATTGCTGATACAGGCCAGGTGCCATTGGCCTTCTTGGCCACCTGGGCACACGCTGGCTCATGTTCAGCCTGCTATTGACCAGCACCCCCAGGTCCTTTTCCATCGGGTAGCTTTCCAGGCGCTCTTTCCCCAGCCTGCAGCACTGCATGGAGTTGTTGTGACCCATGTACAGGACCTGGCACTTTTTCTTATTGAACCTCATACCATTTTAATTGGCCCATCAGTCCAGATTGTCCAGATCCCTCTGCAGAGCCTTCCTACTCTCCAGCTTCCGACACGCACACCCAACTTGGTATCATCTGCAAAGTGGCTGAAGGTGTACTCGATCCCCTCACCCAGATCATGGATAAAGACATTAAACCAGACTGGCCCTAATGCTGAGCACTGGGGAACCCCACTAGTGACCATCTGTCAGCTGGATGTGTCTCCATTCACCACCACTCTCTGGGCCTTGCCACCCAGACAGTTCTTAACCTAATGAAGAGTACCCCTGTCCTGTCCCAGCCATGGGCTGCCAGCTTCTCCAGGAGAATGCTGAGGGTGACAGTGCCAAAGGCTTTACTAAAGTCTAGGTAGACGACATCCACAGCCTTTCCCTCATCCACAAAGGAGGTCACCTTGTCATAGAAGGTAACCAGATCAGTCAGGCAGGACCTGTCTTTCCTAAACTCATGCTGATTCAGCCTGATTCCCTTGTTGTTCAGCCCATGGCCCATCCTGGCACTCAAAAGGATCTGCTCAGTCAAGACCTTACCTGACATGGAGGTCAAGCTGACAGGCCTACTGTTCTCTGGATCCTCCTTCTGCCCCATCTTGCTGATGTGACTGTTCGTGTAAGTTTTGGGGAAAATAATTACTCTATGCAAAATTAATTTCTTTCTCCAAACACTGTAACCAGTATGTTGTCTCAGCACATGCATTGAATTATGAATTTGAGCACCTTTTGAAAATAGTTCATTGCAATGCAAATGTCCCTTTGCAATAAACATAATGTAACTGTAGAACACAGATTTTTAAATCATAAAGATTTAACTAATAGCCACAGTTCACATCAAGATTGGTCCAGATTATGCTGACCACATCCGTGCTTCTGAAAAAAGTGACTGCTTTGAAATATTATCAAATAACTGAGCATCCTTACACTGACCCCTAACTTTGTTCCTTTTTTGTTCAGTTTAGAAATTTTATTATGAGTGTTTGCCACCAGAGTGCAGTCAGTTTAGTTTCCAATAAAGCACCATTTAGATGTTTTGGGATTAGAGACAGAAAACCCATTTAGTACATAAAAAATATTCTATAAAAGCAATAGCACTGAAAAAACTACACAGAGCAGAGACAGAAAAATAACTAAAGGGGGGAAAAAAGCAATTTTCTTTCCAGGATCCTGTAAAATACTATTTGTTGGGTAACAATGCTATAATCAGGATATGGTGGTGCAGAAGGATCATATATAAATTGCATGTTTTGATGGTCCAGTTCTCCAGGGAATGATTTGTACTAGGGAAGCCATCTTGACTACAGATTTTAATACAAGTACTATTGAAAGGCAGTAAATATTTTCATTTTTTTCTGGCTGTCTCCTAGATCTAGCTGTGGAGATAATTACAGTTACTCCAAATAAGATATGGCAGTAATAGCAGAACTGGACTCAGGTGTAAAATACTTGACACTGAATAATTTTGCAAGAATAAAATACAGATTATTTTAAAAAAGAGTTTGCAAAAATTTTCAGTAAATTTGCAGCTTCTCTGGCATATACATTCAGTCACTCTTTGTTAGGACTTTCAGGTACAGGAAATTAATTGAAGCCATTTCATTGTATTGGTGGGTCATGAAAACTATTGATGAATAGATAACAAAAGTTCCATCCCTGCTTCTTATTTCCGTATTTCGTATTCATGAAATCACTTTTTTTAAAAATTCACTATGATTTCTTATGTAGTAACATGCGCAAACTCTTCCACTTTAGCTCGCAGGTATAATTGTGTTTTCTGGAATATTGCACAATGTAGAATCACATTTTAACTTTATGGAGCTTCTACCTACAGGAAATATTTCCAGAAAATAAGGGATAGTTCACCAAAGCAGTATAGTTCCAGTTTGGGGGATTCCTATTCTGAATAAATATTTCATAAGCATACTGCAATGAACAGCACAAAGAACTGAAGGAAAAACCATACAAATAACCCCCAAATTTGTATTGGAACAACTGTAACAGAAAATAGGCTGCAGGTAGGGTATAGTGCCAAAGAGAGAGCAGAGTCCCATCAGGTGCTTGTGTTAGGAATCCAAGTGTTGCAGAGCCAGGCACAATGACAGCTTCTTATGACTGTATCTGTCAAGCCTCAGGAAAACCTGAGATGTTTTCTTACTCACAGCACTTTCTACACATTAGCTGTCCAAAGTGGTCATTCTCTACTGCATGTAAAAGCAAAACTGAAGGCACTCTAAGGGCATTTGAAAATTTTGCCTGAATCCAAATAGACTTTTTTAAGATTTAGAAACCTCTCTGGTGCAGGTATAATGCTATGTTATATCTTGAGTTGATTATTTGGACAATATTCTATGTTTAATTTTGTCACTGAGCTCAGTAATAATGTGCATTTTATGTACTCATCAGCACAAGCAAGGGTTAATCCAGTATTCCTATATGCAGTTTAAGCTCACTGTGCATCAAAATTCAGATGATTTTTTAAAACCCTGAGAAGGCAACACAAGCAACCCTGATTAGGCATCTCTGTCTTTCTCTGTCAACATCATTCAAAATGAATGAAAATGTAAGACACCTGAATTCTGACAAGGGAAACAGTAATGGTGGAACATCTGACTTAGCTGACTAGTTGACTGTTTATTTCCATTTCTTTCTTAGATGCTTGGATCTTTTTTGATCCCTCCTTCCACAACTTTGATAAACATGAAAAGCTTCTCATTTGGGGGGAGTGGGAGGGAAGAAGCAGGGGATGCTGGAGATGAGATGACCAGAATTAGATAACAAGGGCTGAGCACAGGGTCCACATGCCATAGTGATTCATATGATTGCGTTATAACAGCTCATAATAACCAAGCTCTGTCATTCTTTATAGGCCAGGTTTTCTAGTTAGATCTTTTTTAAAGCATCTCCTCATTGTGTGGTTGTTTTATTGAAATGACCATAATAACACTGAGATATTTCTCCCGAGTTACTAAAGTTAATTTAGAATTCAACAATGTGAACAAGTAAATCAAACTCAGTCTAATTAGTATTACTTACTACTTATATTGGATAGTGTCTATATGTCCCACTGAGGTACTGAGTTTTGTTCTGCCATGCATGATGTAAACAATCTAAATAAAGCATGTGTGCATTATCCTGACAATTATATTTCACAGTGCCCCAGGACAACCTTTTACAATCCCTTAAGCAAATCTTAATCCAGTTTATGTCCTCCATGGAAAATATTCAAGATGAATTAGACGTGCATCCAGAATACAAAGACCTAGTTACAAACTCCTGTGAGGAAGGTTAGAGTCATGGCCTCAACATGAAACTGAGACACAGGAGATCTCTGTTTCTAACAGTTCTGTTTCATATTTTCTGTGTGACTGTGCTCAAGACTGTCTAGAAGGCATTTAGTGTTCCAGGATATGCTTATTAGCTACTGGGTTCAGGGACAAGCAAGAGTAGGCAGCTCTGTGAGAGAAAATAGGAGACAGCAAGGCATACACACCAGCCTCACTGGCAAAGGCAAGGTCCCACAGCATCCAAAGAAGTGCAGAGAGGGTCTGTGATGGTAGCCAGACTCAGCTAATATTCCACATCAGCAGACAAGTCCATAACAATGGGGCAGTTCTGACATCAAGTTGAGAAATCAAATCAAAGCATCAGGGTCAGGATCTGGTCCAGTGGTTCCCAGGAGAGCCCATAGTGATAAGGTAGGTCCAAGGTCATTAACCTTGACATGGAATCCGCAGGTCAAGTTTCAGAAAACCAAAATACATGGCCATGTACAGTCACAACAGATTCATCTTAAGTGCAGCTCCTGAGTGAAGGGGCTGTGGGCCCCCATTTCTCACAGACCTTTTTGCTGTAGTTTGATCTAAGCTACAAAGTTGCATAAATTCACAGCTGATTTTGAGTACATGCAGCTTAAGCTGTAGAGGTGTGTGTAATGGGGATGCACTGGTACTGACAGCTTGGGCATCATGTTGAATGCAAAACTCAGAATGGTAGATTCTAGAGAAGTAGTCTGATGCTGACCAGGAAATGCTATGCTTGTGACTAAATTCTGTCTCCTAAATTATCAGTCAAGAATTTAGTAAAGCACTAATTTGAGACATCTCATATTTATCTGGGATGAATTAAGCAAACCCACCTTCCTTCTGAACCCTTGATTTATGTATTGTACCAGTTGTCAAATGAATATTCAAATAGGTGGTTGGTGTTCTTTTCCTCCTAGATAGGTTTTGATGGTGATAGCCTTGAATCCTAATGGACATTCTCATCCAAGGTAAGAAAGGTATGGTTTATAATGCCTTCAGATGGGGACCCTGTGTTCAGACAGAGACCTAATTGCTAGCAGATCTTCCTACTTCAAGTGCTCGAAACATTAGCTCAGTATTCTAACTAGCAATGTTAGACCAGTAGATCTTTCTCTGACTTAGGTTTTAAAATAGAAAGCAACCTCAGATGCATTTAAAGAGGGGACCAGTCTGGTTAGTAAACATACCTAAAGCTTGAGCTTTTTAAGGATTTATCTGTCTAATTTCTCAATCTTAATGGACCTAAAGTGTAAAGAAAGCTCTGTCTTCTGCTTCTGGAAAGGAAAATGGAGAAACTTATACATTCCTGGTGGATTGCCGTGAAAACAGGAGCCAGCTACAAGCATTTCCTCCATATCCACTGTTTTGCAGGATATGGCTTTTAATCGATCTTTACTGTTTAGGATTCACTAGCTGCTTTCATACTAGTAATTCTGCATTTCTATGGCAGAGTAATTTACAGTTCTCTGTTTTAATTTTCTTGTAGTGTTATCCGAAAGTTCTTCACAATGCTATTCTGTATGATAATGAAAATGCTGTTCAGCAATAAAATATTGTAGAGATCTGGTTTTAGTTTGCTACTAAAAGCTGTGATTAAAAACATATATTGATCCCCATTATTTATTTTGTTTCCCCTGTGTGTGGCTTTTCTACATCAAATTTTCTATCTCCGTGCCTGTGAATTTACTTCTTACATCATCTTTCTATATCCTGAATAACTTAGTTCACATCTTTATAGATTTCTGAATAATAGATTTAGTTATCACTTCCCTAGAGGTAAAACAGTAGCCATCTTTTCTTTGCTTCAATTTACTTCTTCTGGGAAGTAATCATTCTGCTCTGCTCTACATCACCCCAAGCAATGTAACGTTCATAGAATATTTGTATCGATTCCCTGCTAATGATTTTCATATCTGTTTGCCTCCTTACCGATCTCTCATCCTTTGTCAAGTCCTCCCCATCTTTTTTAATGGTTTTTATTGGATATCTAACCATGAGCAAGCGTGATAGATAAACATGTAAATGATCTCTCAGTCTCAGCTTTTCTTCTTTCTCCCTTCTCTGCTTCATCATCATTCCCACCTTCTGAGCTCACTACCTTAACATTGCCTTCAGTCTCACTCTCTTTGCTGTTGTTATCAGCTAGAATCATCAGCTCAGACACTTGTTCCAGTCACCTTAGTGACTGAAAAATGCTTGATTTCTGCACCTTACCTGCCCAGTAAATCTAAAATGGTGTTGTAGGTGACCTTGCCCCCTCAGTATTGCCCATGGATTTCAACTTCATGTCTGTAAATTAAAACTCAAGCACTTTATTGCCAATTCATTCTATCTCCTGCATCAGTCTCCATCTTCTGTCTTGCTTTATGCTGAGTCTTTCTTTTCCTTAAGAAGTGTTTTATGACAAGGCAGGAGAGGCTGCCTGAGACTGTAGCTTTAGTAGCATGAATGCACAGTAATACTAAGACGAACAGAAACAAATACAGCTCCTTCAGAAACAGAGTACCTTTGATGTTGCTCTGGGTCTATTTGGCTGCTCATATCTTCATCTTCTTCAAAATAATGCCCAGAAGATGGAGTTCTCTTCTAATTAATGAAGTACATCTTCCTACCATGTGTTAAAAGCATTTTTCTAAATAATTACATATTTCAGGAAGCATTCCATTTATCACGAGAATACATTTTCCTCTGACTGCTCATAAAAAAACTGTTTACATTTTCATTAGTTCAACTGGGTTTTCTTCAAACTTGTTATTCAGATTAGCAAATTGATTTTATTCTTTACATTCCAGATTTGCCATCTTCAAATAGCTATATTAAACTTACAGTGTGCATTACTAATTAGTAAATAGTAAAAATTACTAAAAATTACAAAATGCTAAGCTTCTACCCCCCACCCTTCCCCCAGGGGAACATGCAGAAATAGTATCTGGAACATATACAAATTCTATTATGCTATAGCTATTTCCATGCACTATTTCTCAGGGAATAAACTTTAATATTTTCCATAATTATTTTTAAGATTTATTGTCTAGAACAACAATTTTTAATGGTATTATTATTGTTTGGACTTGTAATTTTTTAGATTTTATTTCCATACCTGGAACAAAGTTATCATAATGAATGTGCAATCAGAAATCGCTTGTGAGACTGCATATGCATATGTGATAGTTGATGAGTCTATGAAATTTGTATATTCTTGAGTTTTTCCTCAAATGCAGAATTTGGTACTGAGCAACAAAAGGACACACAACCAAAAGAAAGCACTTGCCTGCTGCCTATGATTTTTTTTTTTCAATTATGTTAAGTAGCAGAAAAAATCTGAGTTATTATTAAATGCATCCTGATCATTGCCTGAAACCATGCTGCTTTCTAAGTTGTCCTGTATATCATACTGATCATATTATGGTAGTGGGTAGCTCTCCCACTGCATTGTCTATAGAAAACAGAAGGACAATATTCAGAGATCACTGTTAAGGTAGCTTCTTGGTTAAACAAAGCATTATTCTTAACCTTTAAACAGTGAGCCTATTTAAGGCAGATTTTGCTTGACATCAAAGGAAGGATTCATGCAAAGTTCATCCTTGATTAGTGAAAATATCTATGAAGTCACTACTTCTGCTTTTGCCTATATTGGTACTGTGTCTTGCTACCCAAGGCTTGAACAGTGAGACAGTATCTGCTTTGGGCTGATGAGCTTCAGAAATGCAAGTACACAGCAGGCTTCTAGGGACATCCCTGTCTTGTCTGCCCATGGAGCAGTAAGTTTTAATTTAAGAATTTATCACTTCTCTGTGGTTAGTCATAAGAAGTAGTAGATCTGTTAAGTTATATTTTCTTAGGAGCATTTTGCTGAACATAGTTTGATGTTGGTTCACTGTGAGGACGTTTCATGAGTATTATTTACAGAAGGAAAATTACCTTGTTGTTTTGTTCATGTTCATGTAAGGGGATGCCACTTCACCACAGTCCTTCTGTTATACATAATCTTGTAGGTGGTAAGAAGTGATTTTATCTTTGGACTGAGAGAAGGATTTTAATGAAGCCTGCTCACAGGCAGAGTTCTGTAGCAGATCTGGAGATCCGTAAATCAGTCTCCTTTAAATGGGGGTTTCACCATTCGTGTTTGTTGCAAATTGTCTTTAAAATGAGGGGATTTAAGTGGATAGAGAAAATCTAT
The DNA here is from genome assembly GCF_965178545.1 of Coloeus monedula. NCBI lineage: Eukaryota > Metazoa > Chordata > Aves > Passeriformes > Corvidae > Coloeus > Coloeus monedula. Next base: position 90,914,314 of record NC_138782.1, on the reverse strand, counting down.
TACAAATACCTTCTTCAATATGTCCATTTGGTTTTTTGTTGATGATCCAGGCAAGACTTTGTTCCCCATGTGTCCAACATGGGCTGACTTAAATAAGCTTCTTTATTCTCTAAAAACCAAATTTTTTACATTTAGGGTCAAAAGACTAATTCTAGAATGTGTAAATATTGTTCTAATTGATTCTTCTTAACAGAGATGTTTTGCAGAAATGCTCAGTATTCTGTGTTTCAACACAAAAACCTTTCATATTCTTTGTTAAAATCATCTCTGACAATGTCAATTCTAGTTTACCCAGAAACAGATTTAGCAGGAGCTGTCTCAGAAGGGCAGTAAAACATTGCCTGTTTCAAAAATCAAAATGTGCTAAGTGATGAACTCGAGTTTACTAAATACTGAATAATATATACCTAGTATACTGTCAATGAGCAAGTCAAAATAGGATAGGAAAATAGCAAATGATGCTGCTAATATACACATTTTCTGTTTTCTGTAACTGAAATGCAACCAAATTCTGTATCTTAAGTTACTGCAAATTAGAGATCAACATGGTTACTGTGCTGTAAAACACAACACACCCAGAATATTATCACTTATAAGAAAGCAGAATCAGAACTGGTATTGCAGCTAAGGGGAGACATCTGTAACAACCTGTAAATCGGGTCTACAGCTTCCCCCATGAGGGGAAGAGGAGGGGCAGGCACTGAAGTCTTCTCTCTTGTGACCAGTGAAAGGACCCAAGGAAATGATCTGAAGCTGTGTTGTTGGGGTTTAGGTTGGGTATTAGGAAAAGATTCTTCACTCAGAGTGTGGTTGGGCACTGGAACAGGCATCACAGTGCTAAGGGAGGTGTTCACATCACCAAGCTTGCCAGAGTTCAACAGGCATTTGGACAATGCTCTCCGGCACATGGTATGACTCTTGGGGTAGGTATCCTGTGCATGTTGTAATTTTAAAACCTGAATCTCTATTGTGAGAACTAAAGTTGCATTTAGTTCATGAGCAAACATCCAGTTGTTTATCTGTCATGTCTTTCAGTGAATCTGATTTTCTGTTCAAATTTATTTATTATTCAAGGGGCTAGTTCCAAAATTTTACCGGTTTTTGTTGGATACAGGAGGCTAATGGGTGAATACTAAAGAGGAGGGAATTTTTTTTCGTGACACTTACTTGGTTGCTTTATCTTTTTGTTGGTTATCAATCCAGACCAATCAGAGAGCTACTGGAAGTTGCACTAGGCAGCTTATAACTCACTCAGGGTTATAGGGATCAAGGCAATACATTTCAACTTTTCTAGACCATGATCTACAAGAGCTACTCATACAGGAACTACACTATATTTTTCACTCTAAGTTTTCTTGACACATTAATTAGCCACTTTTGTGCTGTTCTAAATAATCTGCTTAAATATCATTCACATATTGTTGTGTGTAACCAGGTCATTTGTATAGTGATGGAAAATGGTCTATTCCTGTAAGTTTGGTGTTAATCAGTTACAACAATGTTTTGTATTACTTGGTTGTGGTATGATCAGTTAGTAGTTGCCAATTCTGAAATTTTCAGTAGAACGGTATCGAACAGGTTGTCTGCAACTGCAACACAAAAATGAAATAAAGGGAAAAGGAGATGTATTGGTAAAGGATATTAAGAAATAATCCATCACAGTTCAAAGCCATCACTAAATTGAGTAGACTAGACTACTTTCACAGATTCTTCTGAATCAATAATTATTATGGAAATATCAAATATGTATGTATTCTTATGTGTAATTGAACTATTGTCTTGTAGTTTATACCAAAGTGCATCAAAAAAATACTCAAAGAAGCCTCTTGTCTCAGGCTTCTGCCACCAAGAGCTCAACATGCAGCTTGCACTGCAGATGTGCACAGTGAGCACCTGTACTAAATCACAGAATGATACAATTACAGAATATGCTGAGTTGGAACAGACCCATCACTGAGTCCCACTCCTGGCCCTGTGCAGGACAGCCCCAAGAATCACACCATGTGCCTGAGAGCTTTGTCCAAACACTTCTTGAACTCTGTCAGGCTGGTGCTGTGACCAGTGCCCTGGGGAGCCATTTCGGTGCCCAACTGCTCTGGGTGAAGAACCTTTTTCTGATATCCAACTAAACCACCCCTGACACATTGCCTCGAATCCTGTCTCTGGTCACCAGAGTTAAGAGATCAGTACATACCCTTCCACTTCCCCTCTTGAGGCTGTTGAACACCACAGTGAGGTCTTTCATCAGTCTCCTCCAGGCTGAACAGACCAAGTGACCTCAGCCACTCCCCACATGGCTTCCCCTCCTGACCCTTCACCATCCTACTCACCCTCCTTTGGACACTCTCTGGTAGCTTAATGTCTTATATTGTGATGCCCAAAACAGCAGACAGGACTTGTAGGAATTGCTGTGATACAAGTAAATAAAAGAGAGAATTTTCCATGTTGGAAGAGTTTAATTTAACTTGACACATGAAGATTTTCCTCAACTTCTGCTTAGGTCATTTTCATTTTAGTTTTCTTTTTTTTTCTGTTTTTTCATCTTTTTTTCCTACTTTACATTTTTTTTCTTATTAATATTGTCTTTGACTATTTTTCCAGTAGTATACAATTTGTGTGTCAATACTGTGCAAAAATACTCATACCACAATGCCTAAAAGTGTCCTTGTTTGCCAAGTTCCATCTCACAAATTCAGGACATGATGATTTGGTATATGGTAATTTAAAATAATAACAAAGAAAACCCCTGTGAGAAACCTTTGGTTTTTTCAAATGAGAAGACATAATCCTTGTGTGGCAATTGCAGAACTGAATCATTTGGGTTCCAGAATTTTAAGCATTGTTTTCTAATACAAACCTAACATTAAAAGAGTACAATAAAGTACAAAGCGAATGACGTCTTATCATCTGTGTATAAGAAACTCGCATTTGAGTTTCTGACATACAAATGACCCAGCACATGAATTATATACATTCCCCTCTAAAAGGCTTGTTGATTTCATTTCACAATAAGTAATTATTTTGTGCTGCAGATTAAAAGTGAGATTGAGAGCCTCACTTCACAGTGGAAAGACAGCTGATCATGAGCCAAAGTTTCATTGAAATGAGTCATAGACTAATATTTAATAAGAATATTAGCTCTCCTAAAATATAAAATACAGTTTACAGTGGTACTGAAAAGGTGGGAACTATTTCATGTACCCACCTGGTCATCTTGATAGACCTGAACTTGTCTCCTCCAGTCAAATTCCATTAAATTATCTTACACCTTGGAGCATCAGAGCCCCGTTAGGCACATCCTCATGGAATCATTTGGCAATGTGTCTAAACAAGGACCTTATTATCTCTGTGGATCTGTAAGAAACAGACTTTGAAAGACATGGAATATGCACTACTGACTCATATTCAACTTTCTGTCACCCAGGATGCCTAAATATCTTTCCATGGCACTGCTTTCCAGCATCTCATTTGCCAGTCTGTGTCTACATCCAGGGCTGCCCCATCCCACGTGCAGAATCTGGTACTTACCTGTGTTGAACTTCAGATGGTTGGTGATTGCTCAGCCCTCTAATTTACTAGGGTCTCTCTGCAGGGCCTCCCTGCCTTTGAGGGAGTCAACAGCTCCTCCCAGTTTCATACCAACTTGCTTAGTATCCCTTCCAGCCTGCCTCCAGGTCATTTATGAAGTTGTTGACGAGAACAGGGCTGAGGATGGAGCCCTGTGGAACCCTCTAGTGACAGGTCACCAGTCCGATGTCACCCCATTCACTCCAACCCTTTGTGCCTGACCTGTGAGCCAGTTGCTCACCCATCACACAATGTGTTTATCCAGATGAATGCTGGACATTCTGTCCAGACGGATTCTATAAAAGACAGTATCAAAAGCTTGACTGAAATCCAAAGAGATCGCGTTTACTGGCTTCCTTTGATCAGCTAGGTGGGTTACCTTGTCATAAAAGGAAATCAGGCTTGATAAAGCAAGACTTTTGTTTGATTGTAAGTAAAAAAACCCTTATCTGAACCATGAATGGAAATATATAGGATCATAGAATCATTTAGGTTGGAAAAGAGCTTCAAGATTATTGAGTCCAACTGTAAACCAAACACTGCCCAATAAATACATATATTTATATTTATTCCATATAAGACATAAGTCAGATTTTTAGGTTTTATGCTTTGGTTTTGTTATTCATCACCTAAATAATAACAAGTATTTTGGTGGTTTTGGTTCTGGGTATTGTTTAGGTACTATGATAAATGGCCCTATTTAAAATACAGAGGGAGATGGAGTACAGAAAGTACTATCCTAGACCCTCACCATTTATCCAGTACTAAAGTGGTTTTCTGTTTTGCAGAGTGAATTCCATTGAATAACATTGATTTCCTATTTCAATAAAGGGATCTGTCGGCCAAAAGGTGGATGAAATATTAAGGCTCTACTATCTAATTAGATAGATAGATAGATAGATAGATAGATGCACAGATAAATACTGTGCAAGTAAAAAAAAAAAAAAAGCCCAGTATTGTCTTATACAGGCTGTATTTAATTTTGAAAACTAAATAACTGTTAGTTTAATTTTATTTATGTGGAAAATAAAATTATTTTAAGAACTACTGGAAAAAATCCATTTTTACAATGTTAATATATTCTGTATAACCATTGATTGCATGTGAAGGCACACAATCCATTTTATGCCCCAGTAATTCTGAAACATCTGAACTCTATTCCCTCCACATACCACCTGAAAATTCACAAGACTAAGCATCCCCTTAGTGCTGGGAATGGATTTGCCATTGCAGCCTGGAGGGGATTGTAACTAGCATTATAAAGCCCTGATGATAGTTTTATAATGGAAAGTCTGAAACAACCTCAAGTACCGCCTCATTAATGTGATTCTGTAATACATAACCAGTCTAATTTGAAAATAAGAATCAGTTATTAAGGAATACATTTGTGGAGTTAATATTGTTAACTTCTTAATTTTGCTCTTCTCTTGTATTTGAATTAGTCTTCTTTCAAATAAAATCTTCTGATGAGACACCTAATGGTTTTCTACTTTAACTTTTCTGTTCTGCTTGTTTTTACAGCTGTTCCCCATTGTATTTATGTTTAATCCCCTTGCAGAGTCCTTGCAGTGAAATCATTATGCAGATAGAAGTATAGTCCTGATATCCAAACTCTTCCAACTACATTAGCCTCTTCATAAATTGATTAGGAAAGACATTGCGCAGGAAATGGCTATCAAGATGGCTTACATTAAGAATGGAGCTAGTGCTCCAGATGTGTTTTTTGTCATCTCTCTGAGTGTGTGTACATGCTTGCAGCCTTGTCAATTCCTTTAAAGTAGTTTGAGTCTTACTAGACACTGACAGTGTTGCCATGGAGTTGTACTTGGATTTCACAGCAAAGCTGAAACTGATTTCCAGATGAGAGTTGAGTTAGAAAATGGGGAGAAAACCAGAACGAGTAAACAAATTTCCAAACTATCTTTAGATTTGATACCTTCTTTTTCTGTCTTGCTATATCTATTACAGATATAACACCTATGTTGTTTGGGTGTTGAGTTTTTTTAGATGGAAAAAATATAATTAAGAATTCAGAATTGAGATTATTCTTTCAAGGAAAAGCAATAAGATGCTATACTGCATTACTTTACTTTGTGTGAATATGAGGTCTTTTAATATGTGAATCTCCTTAATGGATCTATCTTGAGATTGTGTCCGTATAGAGGATAAAAGCTCTGATACTGCTTCATTAGCCTGTATCAAGAAGTTTTGTTTCCCAAAGCAATTTTCAGCATCTTTTTCCTTTTATTGTCACATATGATTATTTTAGAATTTGCTCTGAAGACACAACAATGTCCTTATGTGTGAATTTCAGGGTATAAGATGGTGCATTCAATAATCCCTGTTAAGAAATTTAATCAGAATCTGGCTGACAAATGTTATGATCAATATCACACAATTAATCCGTAGTAGACTGCATAATAAACAGAAGATTATGCTTTCTGAGCCAGTTAATGTCCTATGAATTCCTGCTTTACTTGAAATGTGTCATTAAAAGTTTTGTTATTGCAGTACTGTTGTCACTCTATGATGCTTTAACATATGAAACACAATTTTATTTGATTTTATGATTTTTCTTACTAGTGGCTAGCATTCAGAAGCTTCCTGCTGCATCTGTTTTAACTGACATCAATTTCCCCATGAAAGGAAGAAAAGGAATGGTTGATTGGGCACGAAACTCAGAGGACAGGGTTGTCATTCCAAAAAATATCTTCACTCCTATGTCAACAGGTAAAAGAGCGTATCAGCATGTTAATTTTCTATTACCTTTAGCAAGGAAACTCTGCATGTGTCTCATGGGATCACTGTATAATATAGGATTTGTTCTTTTATTCCTCTACCCATAGTTGATCCTAGAGAGAAATGAATGGTCTTAATTTCAGCACCTTGATAAAAAGTGCTGCACAAATCCTAGACATTATTTTCTACAGCAAAGAGACAATGCTTTACTTAGTTACTGTGCACAGGATTTAATCTGTGTGATCTGAGGTGAGCTGAAGTGCAGCTCCACTGAACCCCCTGAAGGTGCTGTACTCCAGCAGACAGAGTCATTGCAACATAACTTTTACCCAAGGAAGCTCAGCAGGCAAATTAGCCTAACTTCAGGTACAATTTACAAATATCATTGCAGTGCAGGTCTCTGACAGTAGAGAATTTACTCACTAAGCCTTAAACTCTACAGACATTCTTTGAGAATGCTTAATTATAAATGTAAGTGAACTAGCATGGATGTCAGTATACAATGATGGATGTCTTGAAAATGTGATTTTCAGTGGTTTAAATCTTTCGATATGCTCCTGACAGTGCTACATTTTTATGACAGACTTCCAGGATATAATTCAAAATTATGATGGTTTATTTAAAATAAAACTTATATTACAAAGATAGATGATATTCAGAGATTTTTATGCTGATGAACGCTTGCGAAAGAGAGTTTTAAATTTTTTTTTCCTTATTCTTTTCAGAACTAGATGAATCAACTGTATTTGTACTTGGAGCAGTGCTATACAAAAATTTAGAACTCATTTTGCCCACTTTGAGGTAAGAAATTTCATAAATACAATATGATTTGACGTATTTCAGGATCATAACTATACTATATATCAAGATAAAAGCAGACAGTCAAGACTATTTGCATATTAGTACTGCTGGATTATTTTTTCATTATATTTATAATGTATATGCATATATTAATCTCTCCGTCATGCTTAGTTACTTGCATGATAGAAATAGCCTTTGCATCAAATTGCCTTAATTTATATTTCATGTAATCTATATTAAACTTAATTACAGAAATTTTTGATCAGAAGTATATGCAGTGATGTACCTTAATGGTCAGACCACTTGAGCTTCAATCTACTGTTTGTCCAGATAGTACAAATGGTCTTGTAATGACATCATAACTTGACATACTAAAGTTGTCTGCTCAACTTCTACAGAAGTCTCTAGCAGTAGTTTTCCAAACATTTTTTCAGTGCAAATTGTATTCAGAAGGGACAGCATAGCTACAGAGAGGATCCGTTTTAGAAACAAGACATGCATGTGCTGAACAGCTGGAGTATATAAGTTTTGAGGGCCATACACATGCAAAAAGATACAGAGAGGCCTCTTGTTTCACTTTTTCCTTTTTGTACTTGCCAGAAGACAATTTGGAAATAAATATTTCGCCTCTTCTTTTCTAATTACCAGTTATGATAATTTCGTGGTCCATTAATACTACCTTACTTTATATGATCCTGTGCACCATTGGTCTACTAATGCCCTTTTACAGTAAAAGAAACACATGCAGATGGTGTCACAATAGGTCCTACTGAATTCACAATAATTAGAAAAGATGGTAATAAGGAAGCCACCAGATCACCTTTCCGTACTCTATTTAGCCAAAACATCAGGATTTGAAACAAAGAATGGAAAAACAAGAGGTTTTTACCAAAATCTATCTGAAAACAAAAAAAACACTAATTCCTAAGAAAATTAAAAATCTACTTCCTAGCAAAGTTTCAACGTGCTGTGGAATGAGTAGCTGCAAGTTCGGGACAGAAATCTCTCTGAGGTAGAGCACAGTTTGAACAGTGATGTCCTGACAGGACACCTGGAAGCCTAAAAGTGCTGGCAAGGGCCATCTGTGCTTAAGGCATGATATAAATGACAGCTCATCCACTTCTGAAGTATTGCTAAGCACTTCCCATTTGTTGTACCAGTTTCTGAAATTAGCCGGGAAGGAAGAGATGTTTGTAAAAGATTTTTTTTTTTTTTTTTTACCCCATACTCAAAGAACCAGTGACAACTGGCTTATTTGAGTTAGTTCTTTTTGGTAGACCTTAGATAAAAATCTGACAGTCCTAGGAAAGCATCAATGTGGCTATGTACTTTTCAGACCTTTATATTGTAAACTACAGTCTATGGTCATGCCTTTTCAGCCTTCACAGGTCTGTAGTTTTAATTTACAGAAAAATGGTGTAAATGTTAAATTCTGTATGTTTGCTTATATGAAAAGTCTTTCAGAGCCCTTATTTCATCCATTAGAAAAGTGAGGTTTATATGCCTTACTAGATTTTCCCTAGAAACAATACTGTTGTTTTTAAAATTATTCCCAAGTAGCAGGAATAAGGGCAGAACAGGGACATAAAAGTATAGCAGTGTAAACGCTATGGATTATAAGTGCTTTTTGGTTCCCAAATATTTTGCTTTTGTCTGTTCTGCTTTCAGCTGGTTACTGATTTGCACTGCTAATTTAACCACTTCTCTGTACAGTTCAGTTCATAGGTAGGTTTTGTGACTTACTTTACCAAAATGGTCTAATAATCTATGTATATCTATTCATAAATGAAGTCTTTAGAAATTCAAATACAAAGGTATCCTACTTTGCCTCTGAATTTGTTCAATATTCTTTGAATCTAATTCTCAGGTGCCTGTAAAAAGGAACCTAGCACTATTACTCTCTTATGTATGTGAATGAGGAATAAAAGTAATTATTAATCTGTGATATAAAAATATAACGCATATTCCTCTAGTGTCTTCTTTGTCTGGAATATAACACTTTGCATTTCCTTAATGAAATACTTTTCTTGTTATGAAGCTGTACTGAAACTTTTAAGCTTACATCTCTTACCTCACCAGGAAGTGTATCATGCAGGATTTCTTTTCCCATGGCAATCATATTCAAAATATGATCTCATGAGCTTAAAATAGTACCTCAGAAAAGTCACAATTTCAAACTGCTTTCATAGAATTATAGTGTCATTGAAAGGTTTTCCTCCAAATATCATCTAATTCTAACTTCCCTCCATGGGCAGGGACACTTTCCACTAGACCAGGCTGCTCACAGCTCCATCCAGCCTGACCCTGAACACTTGTAATGACAGGACATCCACAGCTTCTCTGAGCAACCTGTTCCAGTGTCTCAACACCCTCATTAAAAATTTTTTCTTCTTTATGTCTAATCTAAATTTATCATGTTTCTATTTAAAATCTTTGTGCCTTGCCCTGTCACTACAGGTATTGGTAAAAAGTCTCAGTCTTTATCTTAGTGTCCCTTTAAGAATCGAAAGCCTGCAATAAGGTCTTCATGGACCTTTCTGTTCTCCAGGATGAACAGCCCCAACCCTCTGAACCTTTCTTCATAGGAGAGATGTTCCAGCCCTCTGATCATTTTAATGGCCCTACCCTGGACCTCTTTCATGCCTTTCTTGTGCTGGGAATTCCACAGATGGACATAGCACTCTAAGTGGTGTTTCACAAGAGCAGAGCAGAGGGGCAGAATCACCTCCTTCTCCCTGCTGGCTGTGCATCTTTTGATGCAGCCCAGCATCAGGGTACAATTGACTTTCTGGGCTGCAGGCCTGTATTGCCAGCTCATGTTCAATATTTCATCTACCAGTGTCCTCCAATATTTCTTGACAGGCTGCTCTCAATCCTTCTATCCTCTAGACTGTATTGATACCAGGGATTGCTTCAACCCAGATGCAGGACCTTTCAATCAGATTTGTTGAACTTCCTGAGTTTTTCAAGGACCTGGCTCTCAAGCCTGTGAAGGTCCCTCTCGATGGCATCACTTCCCTCCAGCGTGTCACCCACACTGTGGCGTCATCAGAAAACCTGCTGAAGGTGCCCTCAATCCTTTTGTTCGTGTCATTGATGAAGATACTCAATACTATTGAATGCGTTTTGACACCTTCAGATATTTTAATGTTCATTCAGATAGAGTATCAGCAAAACCTTTGATACTGTCTCCCATGGCATTCTCCTGGAGAAACTGGCAGCCCATGGCTTGGACAGATACTCTTTTCACTAGGTAATAAACTAGCTTGGATGAACAGGCCCAGACTGGTCGTGAATGGTACTACATCAGGTTGGCAAATAGTCTCTAGTGGGGTTGCCCAAGGCTCAGTATTGGGGCCAGCCCTGTTTAATGTCTTCATTTATGATCTGGATGAAGGGATCAAGTGAACCCTCAGTAAGTTCGCAGATGATACTAAGCTGAATGGGAGTGTTGATCTGCGGAGGCCAGGAAGGCTCTGCAGAGGGATCTGGAAAGGCTGGTTCAGTGGGCAGAGGCCGGTGGTGTGAGGTTCAACAGGATAAAGTGCTGGGTTCTGCACTTGGGTCACAACAACCCCATGCAGCATTACAGTCTGGGAGAAGAGTGGCTGGAAACCTGCCTGGTGGAAAGGGACCTGGGAGTGTTGGTTGACAGCAGCTGAACATGAGCCAATGATATCCTGACCTGTATCAGCAATAGTGTGGCCAGCAGGATCAGGGCAGTAATTGTCTGGTTGTACTCTGACTCACTCCCTGATGAGGCCACATTTCAAATGCTGTGTTCAGTTCTTGGCCCCTCACTGTGAAAAGGACATTCAGGTGCTGGAGAATGTCCAGAGAAGGGCAATGGAGCTGGTGAAGGGTCTGAAGCACAAGTCCCATAAAGAGAGGCTGAGGGAGCTGGGGTTATTTAGCCTGGAGAAGAGGAGGCTCAGTGGGGACCTTTTCACTCTCTACAACTCCCTGAAAGGAGTCTGTAGCCAGGTGGTGGTTGGGCTCTTCTCCTAGACAACAAACAACAGGACAAGAGGAAAAGGCCTCAAGCTCTGCCATGGGAGGTTCAGGTTGGATATCAGGAAGAATTTTTCACTAAAAGGGTGGTTAAGCACTGGAATGGGCTTCCCAGGGAGGTGTTGGAGTCCCTATTCCTGGAGGTGTTCAAGAAATTACTGGATATGGCACTTAGTGCTATGGTCTAGTTGACAAGGTGGTGACCAATCGAAGGTTGGATTTGATGATCTTAGATGTCTTTTCCAGCCTAGGTGGTTCTGTGATTCTGTAATTTGAAATTGGAAAAAAGCTGCAACTGTGGTTAGTGCTGAATTTGTTATTACTCTGTGGAAATTAGAACTAACATGCAGGTTTTAAAGTGATCTTTATTATGGTCTGTTTTATTGTTTTGAACTTGTTCGGGTACATGAATGAAGGTTTCTATACATCCCACTGCATTTGGAAAAGGTTTATTCTTGTTTGCTTGCATTTTGCAATGAAAAAATATCATCTTACATGTGCTAATATTAATTACTCATTGTACTAATATTGCTTAACTGTAATAAATATTATCATAATAACCACATTAATGCTGAAAATAATGAAATGCGTCACTGCATTACTGTTGTCTATGGAGCAAACACTGTAGGATGAGAAGGAATGTAACATCATCTATTTTTTATATGATGCCTAGAAGTGCACAGCACAGGAATTAAAAAACCATTCTGGATAAGTATTTTATGTGATGCTTTTTCTAAGTATAATGACAGTTAAAAATATATCAAGGGTGGGAATGAAGAACAAAAATTAAACCAAGGTAAAGTAAGTAAAACATGGTTGAATTTGAAGGCCACATCATTTACACCCTAAAAACCTGATAATAAAGGTGACTTCTACCAGCTGCATTTAGATATCTAGAAAGGTTTACCAGTTCCCATGTGATTGCAGTTCCTGGCTTTACAGGAGTTAGGGTGTGAATAAAGAAAGTATTTGGTTGTAGTTTCCAGAAGAATAAAGGTGACATGCACTCCAATACATTCCTTATTTTTATCACTAGAAGGTATGCAATCTGCATCATCACAAGGAACTGCTTTAAAAAAAATAAATAAAAAAAATTTTTAAATCTCAGTATATCTTTAGGGAAAGTCTTCCAAAATACCTAACCACAGAATCCCCATCTGGTACATCACAGGTGTTCTGTGAGTAAAATGAGGATTTCGTTATCTAGGACAGCCAAAATTAGCTGCATTTTACCATACGTGTTTAATTTTTCTTGGTTTTACTAGCATAGTATCTATTAAAAGTGAACACAGTGTGAGATGGGAACTTGCAACTGTATTAATATAGAAGTTTCTGGACTTGTGTTTAATCCTACTGGTACATGTACATTCAGAGAATTTTGCAATGAGTGTTTAAATGAACGTTTAGGGAAACAAAAACTTCCTCATAAAACTAGAAGAAATTTTTTTCCATGCACAAGTAAATAAACTTCCTCTGATTCCTAATATATTTTGCTGCATTACACTGTTCTTGTATTGTCTTATGGATTTGTTAATAGCAGATACTGAAATATCGAATATTTTCAGAACTCTAGACTATTATTTCCAAAGTTCTTGCACCCCTGAGCACACTTATGTTATTGTTAAGTTCACAGAAAATTGATTCTCAGTACAATACTCCTCTAAAAGATATTATATGTAATTTCTCTCTTGAGCACTTTGAAGCAATACATTGCATATTGCCATAATGTAAGACAGTTTTTAACTTTAAGAAATAAGAACAAGTAAAGAATCAATGATTTTGCTATATCAAGCTTTTTTTCCCATCATTTAAACAGCCACCATAAATTTCCTGCTCAAATTTTCTTCACTGAAATGTTCTCTTTCCCCATTTGAAACATCATTCCTAACCCCGACCTTCAGGTGCTGTACAACCAAAAAGGCCCTTAAATTTCCTCAGGTCAGCTTTGTTAGACCAAGGATGTACCTCAGACAGGCTTTTATTGCATCACATTACAGCTTTAGCTTTTGTAGTTTTTCTGTAATGTATACAACTTTTACACATTTATAACTTCGATCTTACTGTCTTGCAATAGCAACATGCCTTATTCATAAGTTCATTTTTGTTGAGTAACATGGATTCATTCTAAAAAGAAAAGAAAACATGAATTTCATACTACATAGGATCAATATGATTTCCCTTATATAAAAGAATACCCTCAAAATTTATACCCTGGTAGGAAAACAGCTTAATAAAATAGCTCTATTTTATTAATATCATTATTAACTCAGATCAGAAAAAAGCTCTAGGGCAGCAGCTCTGAAAGCATTTCTTGAGCTTTAACTCCATCAAACATTGCTATCTTGAATCCTCAAGGACTTATCCATAGTTTCCAAGAAATTGAATAGATTGTTTTTGAATAATTTATTTCAAAACTTAACCCTGATGAGCATCTTTCTGGACAGTCAGCAGAGCACCATCCTCTACAACTTCATTTCTCATTACAGTTGAATTTTCGATTCTTTTTGATGAAGGAGAAGGAGCTAATGGTGAAGTCACTCTCCACCATAAAAAAGCTGTAAGGTAATGCATTTGCCCAGGAAGTGTGAGAGAGATCATTCCCATTCTATGCCATTCGCAACATGAGAGGGACTGAAACTGTCTGAGGACATTTTGTAAAAGCTGATTACTTAAATTCCTGGATAAGTGTTCTCAGAACTAGGCTGCTGTTTTAAAAAAATATCTTCAACAGAGATAGCAGTGGTTTTGAGATTTTTTCAAGTTTTTGAAAATTTTTCAACTACAAATTTTTGAGCTTTAATTTAGAGACATCTTAATATGCTATGTGAGTTTAGAATATGCTTTAGAATATACTTACCAGATTGTATTCTTCTAGGGACTGTCCAAGCAGTTAAATATGAAATATGCACATAGGCATTGTGCCCAGACAGGACAGTGACGAGGGATACAGTTTTCATTTCTCAGTGATATAGGCAGTTTTATTTATTTTCTTGTGAAGCAGTCTGCTAGGGGTTCTTGAAAATGTAAGTAGATTGATAGAGTTTTAATGAGACTGAGGTTAAATGGATGTGCTGAAGTTACAAACTAGACACTTAGATGTTCTTTCAGATCTCACCATAGAACTGTCAGAACTGCACTAAAATGAGATACACCAAGGAAAACTTTCTTGATCACGAAGACTGACTGTAGAAGAGTACTGAAGTAGCAGTATTTACAATAGTTTGCATGAATTTCCAAAATTGAAATAATCTCTTAGTAGATAGTAAGCACCATTTTCACTTGTCATTATATGTTAGAGAAATCAGGTTTTTATTTATTTGGAGTTTTATTTGGTTTGGGGGGTTTGGGTTTTGGGGTTTTTTTATAATTATAGATATTCAGCTACTGTAATTCTACAGAATGCACTGAAAATTTGCTAAACATTAAATGTTAGCCTGACTGATACATTTTTGTCAATAATATGTGAGACTTCAAAGTGTAACCAAAGGGAAGAAATAGGAATTAAGTAAAACAGAAAGTCAGTTCCATTATATTTTCATTATATGATTTGGCTGAGCAAAATTGGACTAGAACTCATACCTTGCCCCAGAAGAACAATTTCGTTCCTTGTGCTGAATGAAATGCCTGCTGAGCTAAGTTTCTATTACTGTAGCCATGGCAATTCCTGTTTCAATGATCCAGCAAAATGGAATTCTCTCCTAAATACAAACTCCCTAGAGAAAATAAGCAATTAAACAACAACAGCAGCAAAAGAATATTTATAATGTCTATTATAATTACATCCAAACTGCCTAGTTTTGTCTTTGATAACATCCACCTGTGAATATGCCTTTCTGTGAGGTGTGGAAAGCAGCATTACATACAAAGTAAAACCATAATGATCACCGGAAGCAGTCAGGCTGATAACTGATGGTCATTCTAAACCTGACAGGGTCATAAGAAGCAAAGGATCTCATACATGAACATCATGTCAACATGTCTTTATGCCTGTATTAGCATAATCTTGGCATTACTAGCTAGTCCTAGAAAGGTTGCTATGATACATAGTGATCCACATTTTACATGAAAAGAGAAATTGATGATGAATTAGAAAAATGGACAGAAAGTTATTAATTTGCATAACCCAGTATAATAATGTAAGACCAAATCTAATCTTCCATATGAGAAAAAAATCATTGGCTTGGCTGGATTTCAGTCAGGGCACAATTGTGGTTTAAATTCTAAGAAGTATTTAGCTGATGAAGTTGCCCACTCATACACCAAATACAATTTTTTTAGAATTGGAAACAGGTATGCTTTTTTCATGAGCACAGAATCAACAGAACTGTACAGTCTCCCATTGTACTCACCCACCTTCACAATCTTACAGTTAACAGTCAGAAAAAACCCCAACACAGCACTGTGGAAGAAAAATGACTGTATTTTATAAAACATACCTAGTGGGTCTATGTTGAAAGAAGTAGATGAGATACACTCAAACATGCACAGAATGTTTATGTCATCAATACATTCTTTTAATTAATAAATTGTACTTTAAGGAATTACTTCTGTGCCATTGGTGCTTTTCAGTCTTCAATGCATTGAGTACAGTTGAAATAAGTGTTTTCACCACTTTCAAACAAATTATTTTCTCCCTTAATATTTGTCAACTAAGTCACAGAAAATACTCCATTACATCTTTAAATGTAGTATTAAAAGTCTCATTTAACCTTATAAAAACTTAAATTTTCCATTTTTACATTTTTTACAGGAATTTTACAGTTGTTAACTCAAAAATCATTGTTGTTACTATACGACCTGAGCCTAAAACTACAGATTCTTTCCTGGAGATAGAACTGGCTCATCTGTCTAATGTAAGTACAAGGGTAGTTGATATGCTTTTACAAGTATTTTTGCCAAATCATATGAGAGAAAAGAAGTGGTGTTGTTTTAAATATCAGGTAATAAAATGCAGTTTAACTTCTAAAATTTAATCCCAGGAACAGTGTAACAATCTTTGAAAGGAATGTGTACTTGATCATGCATGTGTATAAACAAAACAAAATTAATTGTTGTTTTGTGAATGTTGAGGTTTTTCGTTAAACGGCAATTTCTGTTGAAGAGTTTACATTAAATGCTTTCATGGTTACAATTGAAAATGTATCATTGTACTGACTGCTTAACCTTTTGCTCCCTGCATATTTCATAGAGCTACAATAGTTCTTCAGGCCCTTTCTTCTTTTCTTGATTATTTTATAGAAGCCGGTTTTTACTTAACCCATCGTAGCAGACTACAAAAATGCTCTGGTTCCAATTTAGCTTACAGTCCTAATAAATGTTTGAGATTTTTTGTCATTTAAATTCTATATTTCTCAGGCTTTAATCTCACATTAAAAATGTTTTAAATGGGAAAAAAAAAAGGACTTTCCAAATATATGAAAAATATTTAGACTTTTTCTTTCTGTTTTCAGCAGTCTCCCAGCACTCACAAGGAAAATAAAATCTATCTTTTGTGGAAAATTTTCGTCATATACAATATTGGGAAAATAACATTAAGTGACAAGCATGGGGGTAATTTATGTGAAGGCACAACTTATAAACTCTCTCTGTTTATGTTACTAAGAGCTAGAGTTTGCTTTGAATAAAGTCATAAAAAAAAGATGAAGAGTCAGTTAGAAGAGACAGTTACTGGAACTTTTGAAAATAGTATTGTTATACAAAAATCTTTAAAGCTGTAATTTTGAAGTTATAAACAGTTACTCAAGTGGTCATATAGATACAATTCAGCTAGAGAAGTTCCAAATATTTCAGTCAGTTGCAAAATTGAATTAGTGACTCTGGGCAAAAGTATGAAGAAAACTTTTTGAACTCTAGATCTTTAAATTACATTTTACTCAAGGTTAGAAGAAACTGTCTTGACATTAATGGGCATTATGATCAGCCATTCAGTTCCCAGAAAAATGCCAATGCAAAGAACATCTCAGTGAAAGTTTGGCAGAAAAAAAGGAACAGAGGAACATAAACTGAGCTGATTCCTTACTTTTCAATAACATTGAAAGTGTATTGATGAAGAATTGTGTCGATTTGGGGTTTTATGGTTCTCTGTTTCTGTTTATTTTTAAGATGGTTTATGACATGTAGATTTCATTTTCTGTTTTGTTTTATTTTCTTTCAAACCTAAATTACATTGTATATATTAGGAGAAAATATCAGTCTTCAACATAACTTTTGTTTCTGTCAGATATTTCACTTAAAATATTACGATATATTTGCTGAAGTAAACACAAATTAATCCTATATATCAGGGGAAGAACCAATCAGCTTTGAAATATAATACTTGTTTTGGTCTTACTAAGATCATTATTAGGAAGAATTTATGGTAATTTTCAATGCTATATTTTATAATCTATTATTTTAACAATGATTGGGGGGTTACTTACAGAAATTGCAGAATATAACATTTGTATTTTGAAATTGAAATCACTACTTGAAAAAGTAGCAGGTAAGAGGGCACATGGGGTAGCAGGTAAGAAAATTATTCTCATTAATTTGGTCACGTGCAAGAAAAGAAATTTAAAAATTATATAAGAAAATAATACTGGTAAGCAATGTATTAGCATTGAAAATATTTCTAGACCAAACACAGTCTAATAAAACAAGCACAACACAGGCAAGACTAGACTAATAAAAGGTTGAACTGCTAAACCCAGAAGCTGAAATTCTACAAAATTATTAGAGAGGGAATTTTTTTTCATCTTTTTTTAATCCGTCCTTTTGATTAATTTACAGAGCAAGTTTTTGCCAAGTTTGAAAATCTTGAAAATTAAACTTCATTGTTACAAAAGATCAGATCATATCTTGACAAAGCAGAAAGGTAATAACCTTGCCAATACATATCAGAGCATTTCTTTTTTTTTTTGGTTCAGTTTTTTGTCCTATAATATAATCCAGAGAAGCATCAAGTGCTTGAATCAAATTTTCATCCCTTAAACTTACATACATCCTCCATTTATGTAGGATCTCAATCCACCTGAGTATACAAGTTGGATTGGCAGATACAATGACAATATCTTGCTCCGGAAAATCCATTAATACAAATCAGTTATATAATTTTAATATCTTTAAACATTTGGTCATTTGTGTTCAAGACATAGCCTTCATCATGGAACTTTGGCTTAAAGAAATAAGGCTGTAGATGCACAGAAATAATATTTTGTAAGTTTGAGCATTCATTTAAACTGAATCTAATTCTAATCTTCTTTGCTATAATTTTCTCACCTGAAAATAAGGATTTATTCTATTACAATATATTACCATAGGACAGGCTTTATGTACATACAACAAGATAAAACCATTGCTAATATATCTTTAATATTTGATAATGGCTCATTGATTAAACATTATGTCAGCTAAATAGATTAATTTTTAAACAGAAAATAAAATATATTCTCTTTCATCTGATTTTTTTTTAATGTTTCTGTGTTATATTTATTCTTTTCAAACCTTTGTTCTTGAAAATGCTGTTCATTTATTTTGAACAGTTTGTTTGCAAATTGATTTAATGATGATGTTTTAAGCATTTTGTAGTATATAGCATTTTGCCTACTAGTATATAGGAGTATATCCACACATTTGTTCTTTTACCGCCTTATCTACTGACTAAGTAGATAAGAGATTATGAAAAAAAGATGGGCAAATGGATAGTTTAAAAAAAGTTAATATGGCTAATTAAAATCAGGCTTAAAATACCAATTTATTCAAAATTTGTAATAATTTCTTCATTTTATATCAAAACTATCCAGTTTATTAATAAAACTGGAGGATTATCTTTTGGAGGAAGTGTAAACCACTATTACATGTGCTGTTTGAAATATATTGCGTGGTATTTGGATTTGTAGATAATTACAAATATAACAGAGAGCTGACCAGAGTGGAATGTGAGTTGCAATGCATCACTGCTCAGTTGGTTAGAGCATTGTGCTAATAAAAAATAGCTCCAAGGTTGTGAGTTGAACCCCCGTACAGCCATTCACTGAAGAGTTGGGCTTGATGATCCTTGTGGATCCCTTTCAGTTCAAAATATTCTGTGATGTGTGATTTAGAGAACATGATACTTGGTCTTATAAAGTGTGAACATGTAGATGAATATGGCCACGTTTTTCCAGTAGTTTGATTAGAGACACCAAAGCAATCTTTAAAAAAAATGCACAACTCAAACAGAATCCTATTTGCTCTAGAGAGAATATGAACTCTCACCTTCTGACAGCACAGAAGTTTACTCCCGGGCCACTAGAATAAGGAGCCAGCAGTAGCACAGGACATGAAATGTTCAGTGAGACTGAAAACCTGGGCAGCAGAACAGCTGGCACTGTGCTAGATGGCTGTCAAAGTTGCCAATCACATCTTGAAAGTTCAGTTTTATATGCCAGGGATACATACACATACACACTCACACACATATGCCCATTTTTGAGATATCCAAGAAATGTGCTGTAGTGTATAAATCAATGCCATAGCAGTTGTAAACAGTAATGAACACAGTAGATGCTTCCTTAGCTGCAGCTGAGTAATTAGCTGGTAAGAGCACTGCCCTCACAGAGAGCCATGGCTATCGGAGGCAGCTCTACAGCAGCCCTGCAACATTGCCAAGAGGTACCCCAGAGAGGCTGTGAAAAAGGTTAACAGATTAAAGGCAAAGAAGCAAATACAGAAACAAGCTCTTTGTGGTCCTTGCAGTGCTTGAAGGGTATTTGATCAGGTATCAAAAGAGGAAGAAGTTCTGAAAGGGCGCTGTGCCCTTGCAATCTGCCACTTCTGGTGGAACAAACTCTCACACGAGACTTTCTTTAGGAGCAGGAGCAATATTTATCCTGCTTCCCATGTTTCTGCTTAATCTCTCATTGGTGACTGCAATGGCCAAACATACACTTTCTTTTCATTTGAATACATTTCAAAGAGAGCAAAGTGTGTGACCTGAGAGCAATTTTACCAGGCTTCAGTTTTCTGCAAAGGCTTTTATTTCCTTCTATTTTGTAGATTTCTTTATAATGGACATTTTTTCTGAAAGTTTTTTTTATTCATTCTATTTGCACTCTGGGAATAGCAAGCATAAACTGTATGATGTCCACTGCTAGGAAAGACAAGTCTTAGATCTGAGAGATGCAAAGCCTTGTTATTATGCAGCTATAGGAGTACTTTTTTAATGTGCATGTAACTGTATCAGATTTCAAGTAGAACTTCACGCAGACTGATGATAAAAATTAATACTCTTATAAAATTACATTTTAAAGAAAATTTAATTCTGCACTGACATTCTTTTAATTTTTATCCTTCTACCTCTTAGTCCATCAATGTATCTGAAAGCTCCTGGCTAGTGGTGCAGGGCCTGGTCTCTTGAGTCTCAACTGGCCTGTTATCCACTGATTTGTCCTGTGCCCTCTTCCCCTTCCTCTTCTTTATCTTATAAATACTTCAGGGAGTGGAGCATCCTTTATTTATGTTTGTACAGTGCTATGTAAATATAAAGTTCCATAAGTATATGTTGGTTTTAAATATTTATACTCTACTCATAAAATTCAGTGCAGTCAGCAAAATACTAAAGTAGAGGTTCAAAATTTCCCTAAATGCCTCTCTCACAAGCATCTCCTGAAGGACCTTTTTTATCTTTGACAAAGAGGTAGGTGGATTAATTTAAATATTTAATAGATTTTTACTTTACAGGTTGCCATGTTTTTTTCTATAAATAAATCACTTTTGAGACTAAAATATTAAGGTGTGTTTTTTTATATGAAAGTACCTCTGTATCTACTGCATCTACACTGTTCACTAGCATTAAGATCCAAAAATAGTGGATTCCTCCTGTTTCTTCAAATCATTTGTGATTTTTTAAAAATATATTTTTATTCTATATTTTATATAATTTGTTTGTGTAGTTCTGACTCCTGGGAATATCTAATGCTTATGATGAACAGGAATGTAGTTTAGCAGTTTTAAGTACTTCTAAGTCAATCTGAGTGAATTTTAATTTTGTCTCAACACTTCCTCAGCAGCAAAATAAACGAGTAATTATATAGATTTTTCAATTTCCAAAAAAGTTCTCAATAGTTCATTGATTTGTAATAAAAAACCTAGATTCCCATTCTGTTCTAAATCAAATCGGAAATCTTCCACTGACTTTGAAGACAGGGGAGCTGGTATTGTAAAGCTCAACCACAAACAAAAAAATATATATTTTGAGCAAAACACTCTGCTGGTTTAGGACCTAATTTACAAAACCTTTGGACATTGCATGTGGGGTCTGTGAACCTGAAATCCCAACCTCTGGACATTTTGCCCAACATATGCTTAAAGGCATTACTGGTTTTGACATCCAAATTCCTAAGGGGTCTGAAGTTCTTCTACTAAACACACCAGAAATGTTCAGTCAAGTCTCTTAACAGATGAGCTATTATCTCATATTTTACTTCCACTAGGATATACCAAAAAGACAACTTTATGCTTTCCTTATCTAAGCAGAGAATGCACAAATACTCTGTTCTGAGGTTCAAGTGCCTTCAAAATATCCTATAAGGATTAACCTTAAGCTTTTGCCATTTCAGTGGCATCAATTCATCAGAGTATAAGGATGATCTTGTAGGAGGAGACCCAAATAAATTTTTAGGTCAAGCATGACAAATATTTTTGCATACAGGTAACTAATAGGTCTGTTTGTTTTCTTCTTAGGGCACATTGAATCCCTACTGTGTGCTGTGGGATGATTCAAGAATGTAAGTGACAGATGTTTGCTTCTATTGCTATAGCTCAAATATTACAAAGTACCTAGTGATTTTTATGTAGTTGGTCAGTAAACCGGTTGATATGAGAGAGAGAGTGAACCTTTGACAGAGTGGAAGTACTGGATTCTCCAGTCACTTTGCTTCCTTTTTGCAGATACATAAACTGAAATATTCCAAAATCTCACCAGAAAGAGATTGCTTACGTAGTAATTTTAATCTGCTTTTTCAAGATTAAAATGGGAATGGAGAAGAACTGTAGTTCCTTCATGGTAGTTGCTGGGCAACAGGCAAGTGGGTAAGCGATGAGACAAATAACTAAGGAAGACTCCCATTTCTGTTACTGCAGGGAGAAATACAATTTTTGAGTGTGATCCCCACAGCAATCTTCATTTTAGTTGGTTCAAATTTTCGTTTAAGTTTATTAAAATAATGGCTGTATTCTAAGCAGTGAAATCTTACTATTAGTCTTCTTGTAAATTTTTCAGTGTTTCCCTTCTATAATGAAAAAAAGAACGTGTTGCTGTAAGAAAGCAAATTAGTAAAATCAGTTGTGGTTTAAAATGAATCCTAAGTTTGTGCAGTTGTAATTTGCTGCATTAATCTTTCACAGTAAATCTCCCATTAAAGTTAAGGTGAACTTTGCATCGATGCAGGTTAAGTGTTTCAAGGAGGATCTCTATATGGTTTCCATGTTACTTTTTTTTAAAGATGATGTTGTACTTCTTATCCAAGTATATTATATATGTCTTATAATACAGACTCATCTACAGTGTTAGGAATTGCATGCCTGTGATTTTGTGGTTTTATTCCTTGAGCTTGGATTTACATCAGCACACTGATGGCTGAGAAACAACCTTATAGTACAGAAATGAGAAACTTTGGACATGATACTAGAAATCTCTCCAAATACAAGTAGTGCCTTGGTTTATGCCTCTGCAAAAGAATCATAGTACCATTATTTGCCAGTAACATCATAGTATTCCATTTCCGTGAAATCTGTGGAATGAAGTACATGAAAGACTTGATCTTATGCATTATTAGGAGCACATGGATTGCAAAAGATTTGGAATATATTCTTTGTTTTCTCTTCACAATGTTTTGCTTATACAGGAGTGGTACATTGCTTTGTTTATAATTTTTTATACGGGTTACTTTAAGCACTGTGTATTTAGAGCACATGCTCTGATTTCACTGTTCCAGTTCAGAATATCAAAGTCATATTTAAAAGGAATTAGACTGCTAAAAAAAATCCCAACACCATGTATTTTACAATGTGATTAAAAGATTTTATTCAGGTATTTGGTATGAATGTGTGAAGTAGTTGCAAACAAATGCATTTTGTGCTTGCCACTTGTTTTGCATTTCTCTTAGTATTTTTTTATGGAGAAGTTCAGTGCTACATATAAGTACTGTTTTCAATATGCTTCAGAATCTGGACTGAAGAGTAAACTTGTGAAACATCTAAAATTTACATAAAGCTTACATAAAATAGTCTGAGGTTTTTGAGAGAGAAGCACACATTTTTGTATTCTGAAGGATATCTTTACTAGGCATATTATTTAGTAGTTGCTATTGAATATGTTAGAAAGTGTGAAGACTGGGGGTGTTCTTGGAGATGTGTCCATTTTTAAAAGTGATATGAGCCCTGAAATATTCCCAATAAGATGTGATGCAGCAGGAAAGTATGCATGGACACCACTGTCACTTGTTTTGCACATGTATGTGTGATAGTTTATGAGAATGTGACATCTCTTATCACAGTGTGCAGTAGCAAGAGCAAACTTCTCCTTTTTTCTCCATCACCTTTGGACAATATCTCTACTGTTAGCTTATTCAAAATTTATTTTTGTATTTTTTATTATTTTGTTTCTTTTTTGTTTGGACCATTTTATTTCTATTTGTATTTAGTCAGGAATATTTCAGAATTTGTATTCTGACATTGTGAGTTTTAAATTATGAAAGCTCTATAATGCTGAGTCAGTTTCTATCATTTATAAATCTTAACAAATAAATAGGTAGAGGACTATACAATTGATTAGGTGCTCATGATTATGTTGGGTTCTTGGTGGCTTGGTTTTCTTTTATTTCTTCTACTTTTTCTAAGTCTCAGGAATTAGTTATCCTCACCAGCAGGCAACTGGATTTGATGGATTAATAGCCTAATTCATATTGCAAATCCTACAGAGCTGTGATGTACTCATGTCCTTCCAAACTGGATAATTTTTGCATAACCAAGACTTGCCAAGCATTTTGGAATAAACCCAAATAAAAGTAGCCTGCTTTAGGGGGTGCTTAACTAATCAATAGTCTGTCAGGAGTCAGGTGTTTTAAATTAAGTGGGTTTTAGATTAAAACTGTGTTTGCTTTTATCATTGGTATCCAGCCAGCAGCAACCTCTAATGGGTTTTCCCACCTTTTTAGCCACTTCTCCCACACCTTTATCTGCACTGGAAATTCATATTTGGTAAATGATACTCCCTCCACTGATCTTGTCAGTTTAATACTTCTCCAGCAGCAAGGAAAGCTTTGTCTACCTGGATTTTGGACATGCTTTTCAGGAGATTGATCGATGATTACGGTTCCCTTTCATCCAGCCTTGAAGAAAGTTCTGGATCTGTGAGCTGTTTAATCACACCAGATCATCAAACTTATTCTACTGCCATTGGTATCTGTGACAATTTGGTCATCCTAACTTTGGTAAAACCAGTTTAAATCCATTCTTTCTATGAGATTTTGTGACTCTGCCCTCTGATTATGTTTTACAAGGTTTCCCATTTATCAAGCTGGCAGCTTTGTGCCCTTTCTGGAGGCATCTAGTCAAGTGTATGTACAATATTGAGACAGTGGAACTAAAGAACAAAATAGTATGTCATGTATTAAACTCAATCCAATAATTCAACATTTTATTTCAGTTGATTATCGCAAAATATAGAGCACATCTGTCTGTGGTGATGGAAACCAGGCTTGTTTATGATTTCTGGTGCTTGCTTTGATACTTCCATCTTCCCTACACAAAGCTGAGCATCAGTTGTATGTAAGTGGTGATTTTTTCCCCTCAGAAATGAGTGATAACTTCATCTACTTGTTTCAGAAAATGTATTCTAAATGTTGCCTTCAGTAAAGTCTTAGGATACTGAATGTTTCTCCCTCTAATTCATAGGAAAATGCTTGGAATATTTGTACTTAACAGTCTAAGGAGAAACAATTCAGTTCCTTAAACCAACCAACCAAAAAATTCAGAAAGAGTTGTGTCTTTTCTGCTTTGCATTATCTGGCATGAGCAAACAATCCTTGCTGTCAGGAACGGTTTGTGATACATTAGCTCAAGTGTCTCAGTCCACAAAGAGAAGGAAAAGCAGTTGGTCAGGTACAAGGGCTGACTTTTCTACCCCACAGAAGGGATTTTAAAGATTTTAAGATGAAACAAAACTTGAAGGCTTTTCTTTTGTCCCTCCTACCTTTCTGGAAAGGAAATCAAGAAAGAATAGGGAGACAGCAAAAACAGTCTCAACCAGAAAGTGATCCAATGGTCAGATGCATTTACTTGGGGACCTCAGGAACTGGCCCTTCAATTTTTTCTTTATATAAATTACTTAAGGAGTTTGAAATGCACTTTTCAGCCTTACAGGAACAGTCCATGCCCAATGAGCTGTCAGCTCCTCTGGAGTGTGTTACTCACAAGAAGTTCTGCTGAAAGTCCAACATATTATTTTGGAAAATATTCATAGGTTGGAGAGCTGATTCCCAACACCTCTGTATTTGATTTTACCACTGTTTATATGTTTTTGTCACCATGCCAAACCTAAATCTTGCCATATCCCTATCAGTGTTTTTTTTCCTAGTATTGTTTTGTTTTATGTAGATATGGGTAAGGCTCTGTAATACCAGGGATCAAAGAATCATTATATGCATACATACATTTTCATTTCAAAAATGTCATTTACTGTGGCAGTCTGTACAGTTCTCTTGAACTTTGTTGCTATCTCTGATGCTTTCATACATGATAGGTGCCATAACTGACAGTGTGTATGGATGTTGTGGTTTAACTCCAGAGCAGCCAAGCTCCACGCAGTCGCTTGCTCACTTTCCCACCATTAGGATCAGGAAGAAAATCAGAAGGGTAAAAGCTCATGGGTTGAGATAAAGACTTTAATAGAGAAAGCAGAAGCAATGCACACAAGCAAAGCAAAAGAGGGAATTAATTCAGTGCTTCCCATGGGAAGCAGGTGTTCAGCCCTCTCCAGGGGAGCTGGGCCCTCCTACAGGTACTTGGGAAGACAAACAGCATCACTCCAAATGTCCTCAGCCTTCCTCCTTCCTCCCACTTTATATACTGAGCATGATGTCATATAGTATGGAATATCCCTTTGGTCAGTTTGGGTCACCTGTCTGGGCTGTGTCTCCTCTCAGCCTCCCAAGCACTCCCAGCCTCCTCACCAGCATGGCAGCATGAAAAGCAGAAAAGGCCTTGGCTCTGTGTAAGCCTTGCTCAGCAATAACAAAAGCATCTCTATATTATCAACCCTGTATTCAGCACAAAACATAACCCCATAGTAGCCACTGTGAAGACAATTAATTCTATCCCAGTCAAAAGGAGCACAATGGGTCTCCAGCATCTATGAAAGTCTGGCCTGACAAAATCAGCTATTTGTCTTCGAGGACCCAGCCCTGGAATCTTGAACCAGGGTGAAGAATTCAAAACACAGTAAGAGGCTCAAAAAATAGGTGCCACAGTACTGAACATTGGAAAGTACCACCCTCACAGGCAACCCTCAGCTAGCAGTACTGCAATGAGGGCATGGAAGGTGGGGTAGATGTGGTGGGCCACTGGGAGGAAGTGATTTCTCACATGAGAGTTTCCAGAGTCACCAACTGATTAGCAAAACCATGCAGCTAGTGTTTGTTCATTTAGAAATGTGTTGGACATAATGTGGGCACATGTGTTCTCCACAGGATAGAGTCAGTTGTTGCTGGTGTGCTCCACATCTGTATGCAGTGCAACATGACATCTCACAGCACTGGGTAAGGAAAGGGTTTTAGTATTCTGAGGCTCTTCTCTGCCAGTTGCTGCAGAAGGATGTTATAACAGTATGACAGCATTTTATTTGACCATATGTGTTCTCATAATAGTTTGTGCCTGCTGACTATACAGTTGGAAGAGGTACAATGCAATTAGCTGAAATTTTTGATGTTGCAAGAATTTTGACCTGGTTCAGTTTTAGATTAGGACAAGTGGTAAATCTGCTCTATTTTTTTTCCCTATTGCTATGCAAGTTTATGTTGACAGTGGTTTAGATTTTCTACCCTTAAGGTATATGAAAGTATGAATACCCATACATGCAAAATGACAAAATGCATGCATTTATATAACTTCACAATTACACTCTAGACATATTGGAGCATCGTCCATTAAAGAGGGTTAAAAAAAGTTTACAATTACTTTTTTTTTTAATTATCCCCCACAGCTTTTAATTATTTTTCTCCCATTGTTCCTGGATACAAGTCTGGAGAAATAGTCCAAAAAGGAATTCTTCAATACAAATAAAGAAGAATGTACCAGCTAATTGTGATTTTCTGCAACTCAGCTTTACAATATAAACTTACATGCATGCCAACTTTTGCATTTTGTTTCCTGGTGGCAAAATTGATAGAGATCTGCTATGTCTCTCTCCTCTTCACTTTGATTTTTAAAACTAGCACAATGGACCACTAAATTTTGGGGGTTTTTTGTCCTAGCCTTGCAAACCTTTGAAAATATGTTCAAGAAGACTCTATACTTTTGTCAAAATGTGTCAAGCTGATAATCAAATCATTAGAATATCCTAAGTCAGAATTTTTTTCTGGAAATATGAATAGTAGTTTTTCCTTACTTTATATCACTTTACAGTCATATTATTTTTGTCCCCAGAAAGATATTGAGGAAATTGAATGACAGTAAGTACATGCCAGCTAAAGCTTTGCTTCTTCCATTGACTGCAGTCAGTCTTGTTGGTCCAGCTTTACAGTCAGACTTTACTCCTGGCACCTTTTTCAAGGCAGAAAATTCTCTTTCCATGTTAGTTTCTATGCTTATGTTCATTAATGAACTTACTCAAAAGATAAGTGCCTCCTGGAATGCCTGTTTTTATGAAGAACTTTCCATAGTGGGACCTGTGTAATAGCACACTACACATTCTTTTTTCCTGATAGTCCTGCATAAAGACTTGAAAGACTTTACAGAATTATGTTCTTTTTCATTAAAACAGTATGGAATGAAAAACATGATCCAAACTCCCTTGGAGACAACCAAAAGACTTTGACTGATTTGAATCAGATCAGATCAAGTGGCAAACAATGCAAGCCATGCAAGACCTAAATTTAAAAATTTTTAAATTCACAAACTGCTAAGATTATACTGTAATGCAGAAAATTAATTCTGAAATATTGTAGAATATAAATGGAGTTTCTTTATGGTGAAAAAGAGTCAGGCCACAATCTTCTTTGCTTAAGTCATACACAAAATGAATCAGTATATATGGGAGGAATTTATAATTTAGTACTTTTTTTATAACACTGCTCTTCACTAACACCTACACAGCCATGAACAGAGCTTACATGGCCTGCTGAAATTTATAACAAGAAAAGGAAATCAAATTAATTCCTGCTAATAATTTCACTTTCTTTTTAATTTTTACTGGGTGATTAATCAACTCCATTTGTTGAGAACTCAACTGCTATTTATTGCTGTTATGTAAATGTAGATTTTCACAAGCTAAAAATAGTGGTTTCTTGTAATATCAGGCAATTAAAATTCTGAAATGTAACTAAAAAGAACCAGTGATTGTATCTTCATAATCGAATTTAAAGATTATAATTGGACTTTTGACAGATTTTTTAGCATATAATGAGGACAAAAGATAATTGAGCGGTTTGAATAAACTTCACTACAGAAAAAATCAGTCATAATTTGGTTTTGTATCTGTTTCCAGAAAAATTCATGGATCTTGCTAAGTCAAATAAAATTCAGTTGTTGTTTTCTCTAATAAAACTTGACCAAGAAATGCAACAGATAAGATCTGGAAATCCAGCAGGGTGCTGGCCTTGGGCTGACTTACAGGAGAAAACAGTGTTTACCAAATAGAATACAGCTTCCAAAAGTACAAAATAGCACAGTTGCAGCTGCAAAAGTTTAGCAACCTTTCTCATTTATATCATGTACCTCTTAAAGGTTTTTACACCTGTAAATTAAAAAGCAATTTAACACAGAGGTCCATACCATCCTCCCTGGTTTTCAGCTAGGCGAAACTAGAGCATAATGAAAGCAAAACTGTTCATCCAAGGTCACTGATTAAACCCTGGTAGAGTTGGAATTCAAAATTCCTGAGTCTTAAATGAAAATGTTCTCTAGTTGTTCTCAAAGCCAGTATCATTCTCCTGCCATGAATCAGATCTCTGAAGTTTAAATAGTTTTATAATGGTATTTCTCTTTTTTTTAACTCATTCATTCTGATGATCTCATGACTGTTGTCTGTTTTGGAGAATTTAGCTCTGCTTGTCCAACAGAAGTTGGAAGCACTAAAGGTCCTTGTATTATACCATCCTTAAATAAAAATCTGCTTGTGTCACCAAAGAAGTTGAATAACCTGGGGAATATTTGCTTGTCCGTGTAAGAAGAGCTGTGCACCTGTTCCTTTGAAAATAGGTGTACAGGTCATGTGCATAAAATTGCTTGTAAGTAAATCGTATTATTTGCTACTTTTAAATTTATTTGCAGTCAGTACAAAAAAAAATCCCAAAAAAGAACTACAGCTAGTATAAATATAGCTATTTTTAGTAGTATGATAAGGAAAATATAATGTGGTATAATATAATGTATGTTTTTGGACTTGCAGAGTGTAGTTTTGCTTGTCTTGACTTGAAAATGTGTAGATCTAAGTCTCCTGAATTAATAAGTATTCCCTCTGATGAATTGAACATCATGTAATTTATTGAAGTCTGGTCTGTCTTACTACAAGAAGTGTTTTTTGCAAAAATGACCTTAAATAAATATTTGAAATTGTGTTTTGAAATGCATCTTAGAGGTCATCTTCCAACTCTATCAGTTGTTCTTTAAATGTCAACATTGAAATTTTCTCTCTGTCTGCTAAAACTGTAATACTACATCAAAACCATTCAAACACAGGTCCGGTGTAAATCTGCCATATGTTATCTATAGCTATCACAGATATACATGTTCTAATGCTATATCAGCATCTCACTGACCTCTCAGGTGTCTTTACACATAATTGAGCTTTTGCTGAATCTCTGAGCCAAGGTTTAAGATGAGCAGATTCAGTTAAATCTCTTCCTAGACCAGTCACTAGAGGGAAGCAAAGACCTTCACGTGCCTGTTCATGACGTCAATCAATGTGTATGTCCTCACTGAAAAAAATCTGGTCAGTATTCAATCTAAAAATTTTAAAAAGGCTTATTTGGTGAAAAATAACCCTTTGGAAAAGAAAAAAAAAAAAAAAAAAAGAGAAAATCTATTTCTGTATGGTTTATTTCCAGAGGCCATTGTCATTAAAATATAGAGTTATTTTCATGAGTCATATTTTCAGAATTTGAATCTAGATTAGAAATTCAGTGCAGAGTGGATAAAGAAGACAGGTTCAAGACTTTCAGGCTTTGAAGCATCCCGATATTCAGAAAAATACATTGAAATAATAGCTAAAATAGTAGCTATGCACTTGCATCATATTGCAAAACCAAAGATAAAATATACCATTTTCTTGATATCTTTTTGTTGATTCTGCCTTAGTTATCCATGCTTCCATTCCATTTTTTTTTTCTGTGGTACTTAAAATCTCATCCTGTATGAGAAGTTTTTCAGTGTATACCAGATAAACAGATCAAAAGAACATCACGTCATTAAATGAGACTATTTCATCATGCACTCTGTTTCAGCAAAGAGAAAGCATAACGTGTATATATCAACTCGTATTTATCTTACAGTTTATGACAGATTATAAATGGAGGAGGTTTACCATATACTATATTTTTACTGTAGTTAATTCAACTCTCTTCTACTTAGTGAGAATGCAACTCAACTTACTATTCTCTACTATGAGCTAGGCTGGTTTAATTCCTTTAAAACAGAAACACTTGAGGCCAATGTTGCATTTGATAAAATGTGACATTTCATTAAAGGAATATATCTGATATGAATTGAATTAGCCAAAAAACTTAAATTATCAGAAACAAAGATAAAAATAATGTTTGGGGGTTTATCACTTAAAATTCTAAATGATTGAAAGATTGCAAGGACAATATTTGTACAACTTATCACTTAATTTGAATGGAAGATCTTTTATTAAGTTTAAACTATGCAGGGTGGCCAAACCTTAATGAGAATAATACAAATGTATATCAGGATTTAAGCAAGTTTAAATGGAAGGTAATATGCTAGATGAAGAGCTCCAAGCAAAGCAATTTCACAAAAAACCCAAAACTGCTGTGTTGAATAACTGCTAGATTATGGCTAAATAGATTTTTAGCTGAAAGCATGGTGTATTTGTAATAGTTTTTTAATGTTATCATTGTCTGCTCTGATAATATTGAGTAAGAGAGATTTCTTGTATAGCTAGTTAACTAAATGTAATATACATATGCATTCAAGCGCATGTGCTGGGGATAACATTCTGCAGTCATGCTATTATTCAAAGTAATGGAGTATATAATATAATTCTAAATTTCACAGGCTATAGTTATGATTCTTGATGGTACATGTTATCCTAATGATGCAATTTCTAGCAGTTGTCTTTTCTGTTCTATCTACCCATAACTGTGGAAGCAAAGCAAAATATCTCTGCATATATCAAAAACATGCATTAAAATGCCATCATGTGACTGTCAGTTCATGACTTAACATGAATGTGATCCTGATGTCAAGTTTACCAGTATATCCATAGAAGGCCCCAGGCTTAAAAAACATAACAGATTTGGACAGTAGGAACGGAATCACACCACACGTATTGGCACAAATCCAGGAGTCAGTCCATCAACATGAATGGCAATAATTAAGGGATTGCATACACTGACATGTAGAGCAATAGAGAACTAGAAAAATAAGATCACTGCTTATGCTGAATCTGATATATTTGCGTGCTTAGCCTGTAAAAAGTACATTTTGACCAGACTTAAAACTAAATCCTTTAGGTTTATACTACCTCATGATTGCTATTTTGACTGAAATATAGAGCTATTAAATGTCTTTTTTAAATGCTGGTGTGTACTTCTTTGATACCTGCTCAGTTTTAATGGTTATTCACAAAAATTACCTACGATTTTAATATATCAAAATAGCTTAAAATGTAAATATATAAAATATGAGATAATAGCACAAACAAAAGATGTTTAAAACAAAAAAGAATTATTTCATTTGAACAATTTCTGATTTAACCAGTATAGTGCCCTGCAGCTAGTACAGAAATTCTTAAAAGAGAGCAAGAGTCAGCAGCATTCAGGAAGTAGTCTAATCTCTTTTTAAGCAGTTTATACTCCAAAAGTTGTAGCATGTACAGGAGAAAGTCGATAGTATCTCTTTCTATGCATATCACATCTTCAGCTCATTCTTTTTCTTGTAAGTGGACAAACATCTGAAGTTTTAGGTACACAAGCTGTGCGTGCACTTACACACATACTTCATCATTTTGTGTATACACAGAGATTAAAATCTTTGAGGAGTAAAGGATGTAAAAATATTTACCATCACCCCCTCAACAAGTACAATTGAAAATATGAAGCATCCATCTCTTTATTTTATTACACAGAAAAGCATGCTCTGTATACTGCAATGCATACTGAAAAATTTTTATGATGTCAGGTTCTACATGCTCTCAATGTAATTTATATTGGAGAACATATACTGATCTTAAATTAGATAACAAACACCTCTTGCATATTGCCTCTTCTTCATTGCAAATGCAAGAGAAAAACCATGCTAAATTTACAAAATCGCCTGGTTTTATCTTTGTCTATCTATCGATCTGTCTGTCTATCTATCTATATATCTCTTTGTCTGTCAGCTATCTATCACGTATCTATCTTTCCTTAGTTACTCTGCCTGTACAGACTGCTAGAATATGTGGTTTTTTGTTTTTTCATCTGAAGCAGACTATTCTGTTCTCTTATTTTTGTAGCTGATTTACACAAGAAAACTCTGATTAGACACATTCTTTTCCTCTGAGGTTTTTCTAGTAGGTAGAAAAATTTTCATCACAGCCAAGGAAATAAATACATGGATGTCTAAATATCATAATGAGTCAGTGTTTCAGCCAAAATGAGAGAACAAGATGCTCTTAGGTCCAGAACCCTGTGACCTAGCCACTAAAATTACTCAGCTTTCTTTAGTCTAAAAAATGTCTAGCGCTTGTGAAAGGACCCACATGATCCTGGCTTCATTCTCACCTTCCTGCAAAAATGGAAACATCTCTTGTGTGTCATTTTAAGGAACCATGAAACACTAGTGGGTAGGTGCACAGCTATCTAAGAATGATGATACAAGATGAAATCCCAGACAACAACCATCTTAATCTCTGAAAAACACAGAGGTTGCTTGTTCAGACAATTGTGGGGAAGAAGCAGGGAGAACTGGGAGTGAGGTGAGAAGGTATTTGTTAACACATTCTGCTGTGTATGGAGCTTTCTGTAGATACTGGGCATTCTGTTTTAGAGACACTCTTCTGTTACAACCTCTCCGTGCTACTGCCAGCTCAAACTATTATCTAAATGTCATTTCATAACCTATACAACTAATGTTCCTTTTGGTTTGACTAGATCTTTACATTTTCAGTTTGCTTTGATTAATCCAATTGTTTCTGAGAAAATAACCAAAGAAAACCCAGGTCAATATTCTGGGGATGTGAGTAAGTGTTTGATATTATTTGTATTTGACTTTGAAGTATAGGTCATCAGTGGTCAGCTATAAAGCTGATGTTTTTAATAATTTCTTTTCTGGATTTCTATTTGTTTAGGTTTTTTTAAGAGGAGGTATATTACACACTGGATATGTTAATGTGTTTGAATAGGCCCTAGATTTAAGGGTTAATATTAAAGGCTCAATTTAGATACCTTAATACAAGCATGGAGAACAATTTCAGAATATATGTACAGAAGATAGAAGAAAATATGCCTTTCAAAGCAGGGTAAGGCACAGACACCAGAAGACTTCTCTAGTAGTACTGTAGGTAGAAAATTAAATCAATTGCTAACAGCAGAATCAACTGCATAATTGAGAAAATGACAACACTCAGAGGTGTATATCTGCAAGTGCTGCTGTCACAGGGTACTGTATACAGGTAAGCTGTCTTCTAGGCTCTATAGACTGTACTGACACGATATCCTTTGACTAATGGAAACTTAAATATTTTGCATACCTATACGTACTTAAATTTAGAAATTTAGAAATTTCAATACCAGACTGAATTCTGCCCTATATATCAATTTCTACCTCAGCATATGGATTTTCAGATTATGTCCTTGCAGTAAACACATGCTTAATAAAAAGATAAGGATGACCTTCTGTAAAATAACCCAAGGACAAATTCTTTGTGGAGTACTAGGGGTTCTCACAGCTTTTTCTTTCCAGGAGATCACCCTCACCATCAGACTACAAATAATAATCTCATGAAGCTGCGTAAAAATAATAAGCATAACTTTAAATATTAAATATATGCTATTGACATTGAACTCACAAAACTGGATAGAGAAAAAAGAGGTTTGGAAGTAAATGAACATGTTATGTCTGTAGTTCTTGGATAAACATTTTCCAACTTAGTAAATTCAGTGTTAAGGACGTAGTGACAATGAGTAACTTTATGAAGGAAATATCCTCCAAAGGCAACATACAAAATAGCTATATCTTTTCAGAGAACAGGAAATTGCATTAAATAGGGTTAATATTGGAAATATAAAATCAATTTGATAGACTTCTTTGAATAAAATAAAAGGAGAAATTAGTCCTCATCAGGAATAAGACATGCTCTGAAACATAATGTCTAATTTCTAAAACATAGTTTGTAGTCAGAATCAGGGGATAACAAAATAATATTTTACCTTCTCTCCACACTTGGGCTAGATACTAAAAAAATGTATATTTGTGATCCTACAAGGTTGATTATGTTCCCAAAAGCATTTTGAGGCATTTTCTGCCCTCTTTACAAACCTATTTATTAAGTGAAAGGACTTTAATATGTTATCAGCTTTCCATCATGTTATCACAGTTAAGAAGCAGAGATTACAGTGAAGTTGGTTAGATGGTACACAGTCAATCCATTCTCATTATTCTCATTGTAACAGCTGTTAAATGAAATTATCTGATATTTACCATAATCTTGCATAACTTTTTGAATGCTGTAATTGGTATTGAACAGACTTCCCAGTATGTGTTTAAAAGCAGTGTAGGTCCTATATTCTGTATTCTTGAAGTGAAAACAAGCCTAGGATTTCATATATGTGACATTTTGTTTTCTTTCTTTTTTTTTCTTTTTTTTTTTTTTGTACTGCAAACACTTCTGGCTATATGGTTCCTCTGCTGTATTTTTTAATAATGAGAAGGTCTGACATTTGTGAAGCAGAAAATCTAGTCTGATTCTGCGTAGTGACACAAATAAAGACCACAAACTTCCCGTGATCTTTTAATACCAGTTGTATCTCAATGGTTTTGATTGCCTCTCAAATCAGTTCCTAAAGGCCAAAAGCTGAGAAATAACCTTGTTAACCTTTCTTAATTGAAGTGTGTGATGTACTCTAAAACATAAAAGCCAGAACTGAATGGCTGACATCACACGCCCCTTTCCCCTGCCCACTGATATGGCACCCTTATTTTGTCATGTGAATTGAAATTAATTTAACAAGACAGTTAGCACTCACACCTACAACTAGAACACATTTAGGTGCAAACATCCTGGTTACAGGGATTACCTCTGTCAGCAAACAGGACTACATAGCAAGAAAACTAATTAACAATAAAATATTATCAGAAACACTATAAAAAGCCTTTCATGAATTGTGTCTTATAAATATTCTAAAACTGGTTTTCTGAACCATGCACTGAGTAATTCCACATGCTGTCAAGTTTGGGTTGCTTGCTCTCAGTTCTCACTTAAACCTCATATTTTAGTCTCTTCTTCAGTATGCTGTACAGGGCATAAATTCTGATCATCATTAAATCACATTTTTATTACATTTTATGCATTCTTTCCAGAAGGATGTGTAAAAATAATGGAATTTTAGTCTGAGAGATATTTTGCCCTTTACAATAATGTAATCAGTGAAACGTGTGGAAATTCCCAAGCAGTTAGTTGAGTGGTAAAAAAGGATCATATTTCTTTCCAGAGAACAAAAAAAAGTTCTGGTTAACAAATAATTCAATACTTATTTATTTTGCTCTTGAGCATACTATCAGTTAACTTAGAAATATCTATCTAAAGTTATTTTAGTTTATTTGCTTTTTTCTTCAATCTTTCAGTATAGTGACGTATAAAGTAATTTTTTAATACTGCAGCTAATATACCCTGTGTTTTCAACTTGGTCTCCAACTGGGTGAAAATTTTAGAATTTTTTACAAATACTATGTCAATGACATTTGCAATTTTTTTCCATCAACTATGAGAAGAGCAGATTAGCCTCTACTGCTAATTTTTAGTGGAAAAATGTAAGCCCAAACCATAATATAGCAAAATGCTATATAGCATGCATTCCAATTAGTTATGTAAGTAGGTTCATTATCTTTAGTCTATGTGAGTTTAGTTTGATAGCTGCACATTAAGTGAGCTTGTCTATGAAATTGTTGGTGCCATTCGTCTACCTAAATTTGAGCTCCTGCTCTGTTGAACTGAAAGTTCCTTTATCATTTATCTGCTGAAAGAAAACTTCAGTAGGTTGTTAAAGGCCAGAGTACAACTGTAGCTAAATTTTAAAAGAAAGAAAATAGATACATTTAATACCAAGTGTACTCCTGTCTTAAAAGGCATTTCTCAGGTAAGGACTGAGAACAATGATGCCATCCAAAAGTTTGGTAGTTTAAGCAGACATGAGTAGACCCAGGTTAAAAAGAGATAGGTTAATTTTGGATTTTATTATAACTGAGATCTGCTTTGATGGGAAAAAAATATTTGTAGTATTCTTAACTGACCATCGAAGTCTTCATTTTCTGTTTTAATTGTACACTTCCTTACTCAATAAAAGTCCAGATGAGACATCTAGAGGCCCTTGAACAAAACCTAAATTCATCAACACATA
Organism: Coloeus monedula; assembly: GCF_965178545.1. Lineage (NCBI taxonomy): Eukaryota > Metazoa > Chordata > Aves > Passeriformes > Corvidae > Coloeus > Coloeus monedula. Next base: position 90,877,181 of record NC_138782.1, on the reverse strand, counting down.
CAGGGGAGAATTTAATGCAGTGAAACCCTTTGTCCTAATAAGCGCAAAAGAATACAGCACTTTTTTGAAAAGAGTCTGCATCAGAATGGCATTATGAAGTGTCATATTTTCTTTCAGTGACTTCCATTTAACTTTGGATGGGTTTATGACTAAAAACAAACAAACAACAGACAAACAGCCTGTTCTCACTGTAAAACCTCAGTCAGAGAGCTGAAAGCTCAGTGGTGTCCTTTCTGGTGATCAATAATTCTTCCCATTGGAGTGAACTGACAGAACTGGTAAAGATGCACCAAAGCTGTGCACCATAAGATGATTCTTCATGTACTGAAGCTGCCCATTTTCTTTAATTCACTCTCCCCAGCTATAAGAGGTCTGTGTTGGTAAAAGAAGTACTGCTGCTGCTAAGATGATACTGGTATGCTACCCTTGTCAGTGCCATTTTAAAGAGGAAAATAATTGCCACTTTACAAATGAGAAATCTGAAACCCAGATGTGCTTGTTTAAGTTCAACAGAGGTGAAACACTAGGAATTCAGAAGTAGACATTGAACCCACAGCTTCTGAGTCTGTGTGAACTCTCAGGGGTTCTGTAATGTGAAATATGTAAGAAGTCCCTGAAGCAGGATTCCCAAACTTTCCAGAGAAGAGACATCATAATTTGGTTAGCATCATTCTCCCTATTTGTTTTTTTCTGGCCCTATGAATTATATATTTGTATATTGTATATATGCAGACTGCAGCACAGTGCAACAGGTTGTAAAAAGAGTGATCTTCAATCTAGAATTTCCAGTCCCAGAGATAAGATGCTTGTGAACTCCTTCTGTCTGATGACCTAATATCCAGATGTCCCTTCTTTGCGGTAAAAGGCATTTGGGACAACGCTGCTCCTATCTTTGTGGCAGTTTCATTTAAAAGGGAATCTGTATGCCACTGTTATCTGTGAATAGAAAGTGGTTTCAGGTGTCGACCCCTGTAGGCAATAACTAAGTGGAATTCTTAACATTTCACTTTACAGTTTTCTATTGATTCATTTATCTGTGTTTTATTCAAAGCTGCTGTAAATACTCAAGCACCAAACTATCCCTATTCACTATTCAAAGAAACTTAGACATCTAACTCTCAGGTTTGTGAATAATAAATTTCAATGCCATGGTTACCATGTTATTTAAACACATGGCTCTTTAATGCCTACCCCATAGCTACAGTTTCCCTGGGCTAGAATCAGTCCAAATCTGATACAAATCAGTCATTTTCCTGCTGGTCATTTGGTGCCTTTTAAAAATTAGATGAAACTCAGAGATTCTGAGGTTTTAGTTCACTAAGAAATAATTCTCATATGTGACTTTACCATTTCACAGTTTCTCTTGAGACCCACATCTCACCAAAGTATTAGATTAAGACCAATTAAACATGTATCCTTATCTAAAATCTACAGGGGGTCAATGTTCAACATCATCTGTAGGTTTGTACAATTGAAGTTGTCTTCAACATGGGATTAGAAAATTTTATATGCTTTATTAAAAATTAAACTGGAAGTATTTCAAAAAAATGTTTTAAGTCCTCCATTTTAAGTCCTCAAATCTTCCAGGTCCTCCCATATGTGTACAGAGAGATGCAAACTTCCAGAGTAATTTTTTTGTTTTTAATATATGGTGTTGTTTTGCTATTCTGTGTGGTTTTGAAAGTAAGGAGAAAAACCCTCTCTTTGAGAAGGGAAGATACTAAAATCAAGATGATTATAGTGGTGCTGTTTAGTTTGGAAGATGGTTTTCTCAGTTTTAAGCCTTTCTCGTGTGCATAAAAACAGCAACAAGTGTATGTGACTAATGGCAACATTTCAGTGTTGGACTTGTGATGAACTGCAAAATAACACTTACCAAGAAGCATCCCACATTTTGCTATTTCTAGTTTCCTTGATTTTCCCATCCAGTGCTCTGTAACATTGATCACAATATTTCGAGTATCACTACAGATGCCAGCTATGTCCAAAGACATCTAGATGCAAAGGGAAAAATAATATTCATAAACTGTTTCTACACCTCATCACTGCAATGTATTGCAGTGTGGAGTGGATATAGCTACACTGCCTTCAGCCACTGGTTTGGATACTGATAGATACCTAGTTGTGGTAGAAACAGCTCAGCACAAGCAGGATAGTTTTCTCTGATTTTGTAAACTAAAGTTATTTTGGGAGCCATTATTTTCAGAGAAAAATCACTGCTATATCATGCCAAAGGAATAATCTTCCTTAGACTAAAATAAAAATGAATACACTTTTTGGGGCCATAGTAATTTCTTAACTGTACATGCTTATGACATATAAGATTAAGACTATGATATGTGATTAATATTATTTAAGTACACATTTCAAGAAATTAATTTCATTCAATATTTAACACTGAAAGAATAGCAACTTTTGCCTTGCTAAGTAGTGGTCAAATAATTTACTATGTGCTTATATGTGCACAGACTTTACACTCGCATTGGACATTTGGTATCTGTCTACTTGGGTTCCTTCTTTTGTTGTGGAGGGAGGTCTCCCAGTCAGAAAGTCAGTGGTCCTGGTCAGTGTTTAAATGCAGGAGTGAGGCTCACCAAAGGAAGAATCTGACTGAAGATGCTGCAAGTGGACAATTAAGTTGCCTGCCTTCCTTTAGTCTTTGATCCAGGGCAGCAGATATGGAAGCAGTTTATAGAAAGTTGATACCAATTAGGACCCAGAAGTTAGAAATTTATTATACCATCAGATTTGCCGCTGTCTTCCACATAAAATCAGTGGAAATGTTGAGCAAATATTTTCCAGAGTATCAACAGTGGCTTCAGAGGGAAATTTGGAGGTTAAAAAAAAGTTTCTTTAATATTGCAGTTTATTTCTATGTTCATACTGTGGACATTCAAAAAATCTCTAAAGTAAACCTTAAGTGGAATTGGACAGATGAGATTTTATAGAGAGGAACTTTCAGATAGGAAAACAGAAAACTTCTTGAGTCAGCAGTTCTTTAAGAAGTAATCTGTAAAAGTTCATTGCTAGTACTAAATATACTTTTGCTTTTTCTGATCAGTGAAAGTTCCTGTAAGCGGTATTTTTTCCTGATATTTCAATTCATGTTGCATTTCTTAAATCTTCCTGTATAATTTCAAGAAAATTATGTTATCTCTCTGCTATAAAATACACTCAGATCTGCTCATTTCGCTAGATATATATTTTAGCTTGCAATACTCCAGCAATTTTTATAATTGAATTTCACAGTTTGACTGAAAGTCATAACCTATAAAAAAATATAGCTAGACATATATATAATGAGCATTGCCATAGGCCACTTCTTTCCCCTGTATTGTATATGAATATACTAAATCTGGTTTGTTCAATATACAATGCTTGTGTTACCATATTTTCTAATAGATTATAAAAATACCATACTTTTCTTACATTCAAGGACAGATCATGAAGAATTCAAAGACTGTAATTCAAGTAGCTACATGTAATTTTCTTTTTCTGTGGAAAGTTTGTATTTCTCATTTTCTTAACTTTCCTGTAGCAATTTTTTAGCTTACGTCTTCCTCGTGTTCACTCACAGACCATTAATATTTCTTTTTATTGTCTTTCCTTTGTAATGTTTTGAGAATTCAAATATTTGAACTATGTTTCTGATCTAGTTTAAGAATGTGTTAATATCAACCAGACAGTGTTAAACATCAGTGCCCTGATGCTCAGAACAAATATTCTATATTTTCTATCATTAAAAATGAGTTAGAGTTATTTGAATTCTTAAATATTCCTGAAACTTCAGTAAACTCTGTCCATTTTATTATCTGAGAGAAGCATATTATTCATCTATTAGTTTTTCATGTTGATGAATAATATATTTAATCAGAATGTCAGTCTCTGAAATATGTAAATACCTAAAAAAATACTTTGTTCCTTTTTGCAAGGCTACATCATGTCCTTTTGTTATGGTGGGTAAAAGACACCACAATGAAAACATTTAGCTAAAAGTTTCTTATTGTTCTGAGTGATTCCAGTAGCTGAATATATTCTCCTAACTAAGATTTTTTGGGGCTGTCAATCATACTGCAATGTTTTTCCTTTTCCTATTGTTATGCCATATGGAAACTTAGAATAGAAATTGAAGATGACCAGGCAAAATACTTCATCATGCTGGTGGGCTTGGAGTTTGTTATTGAGAGAGAGCACTGCAGGAAGAGAACCAACTGCAGAAATGTCACTGTAACTTACAAGGTCTTGAGTAGACCTATAACATTAAGGCAGAAAGTGCTTAGTTCCCAACTCAGAAGGGTAGAGTTAAATAAATGTAACTATTTCTATAAATGATGGAATATCTAAGGTACCCAGTGCATATTTTTGAGTCAAGGGATATTCACCATTTATAAATGCAGGAATTATTAAATCAGATAGCTATGTATCCATAGCATCATTTTTCTCCTAATATTCTATTCCCACCCAGCCATACTCCCCAAATGCCAAACTCTCAGATACAGAGATGAGATGTAGGCATATGTATTACATAAAAGGAGGGTAAAAGAAATGGATGGAAACCTTTAATGTGAGCTACTCCAAAAAATTTTCTGTTGTGCGTGCTTGATAGACTATTATCTGGACTTTTACTACCAAAATAAAAATAGTTAGCAGAAAAATGCAAATAAGTTAGATTACTCTAAAATCTTCTTCTCCTCTTTTTAATTAATTTTAGTTCTAAGTCTGTTTACAAGAGTACTAAAAACATTTGACTTAGGAAATATTCCTTTGAAAATCAGTAAGATGTGACTTGGGTGACTTTCTACGTTGTAGAAAATCTGTGTATTACATGTGCATGCTGGGAAGTTCAAATAATATCTCCATGTAGGCCATCCCTTCTCCATTACTACCTAAGTGCATTTAAACCAATTTCCAAACACACAGGCATCTTTTCTATACCTAGCAAGCAAGCTGAGGTAGAATCAAGATTTGTCTGCTTGTATCACATGCTGTAATCCTTTGATTTGAAAAGCAGACCTTCATACTGGCTCCTTACCCCAAAATTCTCCATGTGGTCAAATCCGCAAGCAGTACATGACTGAAAATTCATGACCCAAAGGCAGTAATTCAGTATTTGTCTCTTCTAGCTCTTGTGAAAACATCCAGTACTGTGGCTGTCTCCTCTGGTGGATATGCTGGTACTTACAACACTGCCTCTGGCACTGTCTGCTGGAGAATTGCTCAGGCAGCATTATGCTTCCATGAACCACTTTCTTTTCACTCACCCTCTGAATTTTACAAGTACATACAATATCTTCTAATTAAATGTACATCTCTTCCAAAGTGAAGCCAAAGACATTTCTTCACTGGGACGAATATTCAGCTTTCACTTTTCATTTTCTTCATACACTTTTATGTAATTATGCATGACACACACCTTCAGGTGTCAGAAGAGAGTCCTAACATTAAATTATACCATATATATTTCTGTTGCAAGGGTGCCAGTGAAATAAATTTTGAATCATTTTGTATCCAGATGTTCTGAGTCTCTAATAGCGGACTTTCCCTATGATAAATTATTTTTAAATTGTATAATATTTCTTCCTAATGTTAATTTCCAATGTAAGAAATTTCACCACACTTAAAACTTAATTTATTTTTTATATAAAATGTTTGCAGTGGGTATAACAACTTTTCACCTTACTCATGGTAAGATGAAACTTCAGGACAGACTGATTTGGATTTAAAGGTCATATGCAACAGCATAATCCAGTTAACTGTTCTGCAGAAATACAGATGTATCTCTGAACCATCTAACATTTGTTTTACCAAAGTACATTGCTAACAAGTTTCCCTTGTACATGGTTCATTAATTAATATTTTTTCATATTTGAAGAAATGAAACCCAGAAAATAATTAACATGTACTACAGTTGTCTTTCCAAAATAAAGCAGGAGAAAGTGGCAATTCAAAGTACCACTGAGAGTCTAATTGCAATACTATCACGGTGTTTTCTTACTCTGTGTTTAGCAGGATTGGGCAGGACCTCCTGGGTCGCTGCAGCCAGCTTTGTCAGACAATTACATCATAAGATTTGGTTATAAAAGCTCTATCACAGAACCTGTTAGGCTGTGACTTGTCCATGTGCCAGTGTTCTCCAGGTTAAACCACGCTTTTCCATCATTATTTTCCTGGTGGATATAACTGCTGTTCTCAAACATCTCTCAGTCTTTCTTTTGCTATATTTAACAAATTAGGGTTATTTAAACTTCTCTTTCAGAAGAGACAGGGCAGAGTAAATCTAGTAACCCTTTCTTCACAGCACTTTCAATCTAAATTCATGTTCTTGAGCATGAGTGACAAAAGTAGGGCACATGGATTCAATATTGCACATTAATGATGTGGAGGAGGACGAAGAATTAAGTGGTAATCTATTTGAGTCAAAATTGATTTGGAAAAATCTGGTAAAGCATCTTCTAATGAAATAGAATTAGATATGCTTCTTAAATACAAATGTCAGATTTGACCTTCGATGAGGCTATTTTAAAGTTAGTAGGGAGATAAGTATGACTTAGAACTGTACTGCACAAATGGTGGGACCTCATTATTTCAACACTCCAGAGCTGATAGAAATTTTTATATTCATGAACTAAATGCTGTATGTCGCCATTTCAAAAGTTGATTTGGGCAAGCAGTAAACACACTGATTGCAAAACAGCTACCTATGTGAAATACCCTTGGATTTAGTGAACATAAATTGACTTTAAAAAAAAAGTAAATAGAGAGACTAGTTAATTCTTGAAAGTTCCTCCAGTTGAAACTGAAGATACGGAAAATTTTTACCTGATCCAAAAGATTATTCAACTGACCAGATGTAAATGAAACATTTTCTCTGGGAGACGCCTTGCATGAGAAGCTGCTGGAACAGCTGTTTTACCTCTGCTGAGGGTGCAAACACCGAAATGCGAAGAGTCAAGTATTAAAAATATTGAAATATCTCTTGTCCTTCTCCTTTCCACAGGAAATAGCTCTACAGAAGACTAGTATCTAATAAAAGAGATAGGAAATACTACAAATATAAGTGATGTGGGTTTATGCAGAAATTGCTTTTTTTTTGTATTTAATGACTATTCTTCAGTAATAATGCTTGGCTTAATGAGTTGTAATAGATACGGAGGAACATTCTCATCAGCTAAATAAAGTGTAATTCGAAATCTGCCAAGTAATGCCAGTGTCTCTGAAAAATGTAAATACCTAAAAAAATACACTGTTCCTTTTTACAAGGCTAAATCATGTTTGTTACGGTAGGTAAAACACACCACAATGAAAACATTTGGCTTAAAGTTTCTTATGGTTCTGAGTGATTCCAGTAGGGTGGCCCTGCCCAATCCTGCTAGACACAGAGTAAGGAAACACCATGATAATGTTGCAATTAGACTCTCAGTGGTGCTTTGAATTTCCACTTTCTCCTGCTTTATTTTGGAAAGACAAGTGTAGTACATGTTAATCAGATCAGATGGGAGTGTGACCTGTAAACTCTGTGCTGAGTATGTCTGAAGTGTAATCAAATATGTGTGAACTTCAGCACTTCAGTGTGGTTTGAGTATTCATTTCCAAGTATATTTGGCAGCTCATAACTTAATTGTATATCATTAAAATAACATTCAAAAGAGTATTATAGTGGTCATGGTATGTCTGGATATTAATACAGGACTATCAGGAGTCATAAAATAAAATTAGTGTTTTTCACAGGTGTAAAAGTTACAGAAATGCTTTATCATTTTAACATTTTCCTTTCCAGTAGCCTGATCAGAGAATCCAGAGTTCTCTGTAGATACAGAAAAAAAGACACCCTCAACCTAATCAATCTGAAGGTGTATTTTAGCAGACCTTCTAACATACTCATCTTTGCTTCCTGTGACAAATGGACCTTTCAGGTTGACTAAACTGACCTCAGGATATGGGATTCCTGATTATACTGATTTCCTCTCTGCTCAAGTATGTACCTGGATGCACCTGGATATGTCCCCATCCCGGGCTAGTTGGGTCACTTCCTACAGACTTCACATGACCGAGTGACCAGGTAATGAGAGTGGAGTAGGTCAGCTCTGATACTTGCACTACAAGAGGATCCGCCCGGAAACAGACTTATAAATGTTTTTTAACACAGGGAAAACTTCAGCTGGGTCTGAGAATGAGACAAGACACAAATCCATAAAATTTGTGTTTTCGTAGTTCACACGTTTCACTTTTTCCCCCGCCCCTGCGCAAGTCCGACCGCGCTGGGTGGTTCCTGCTGCTGTTGTGCGCTCGTGCCTCTAGGTGGAACTGAAGGGATTGAGATTTGTTGAAGGACCTGAACACATATCCAGTGTTTCACAAGTAGGTTGGTCTCTGCCTTGAAGAGTTTCTGCCTATACAGCAAAACTGTATTGTTGGAAGAGAAACAAACCAGTAAGTCCAGCGGCTTGGCCTGAGTAGAACAGCAGGGATTCATTAAGCAGTCATTGACTCATTTCTTCAGTAGACATCAGTGGCAGCTCCTCCTGAAAATTATGGCAGTTTTGTATCACTTCCTAGCACTTATTTCTCTTGAGCTGAAATCCTATTAAGTCCTCAGCATTAATGCAATATTTTTTTATAATTAAATTAAATTAATGGGTTTTTTCCTATGTAATTTCCATTATTTAGAGCTACACTGTTAAATAAACTGCAGGAAAATGGCCATTAATTCTGAAGTATGTGGACTGAGACTGACCAAGACATTTTATCTTTCTCAGTTTTTTTCACATTCAATGAGGATTTAAATTTCATTTAGAGAAACACTAGTGGTATAGATACTTTTTAACATAAGCAAAGCAATAAACTATGCTCAAAATATTTGAGACCTACTGAAGTAATTCTTATTATTGTTCCTCATTTCCTATTTAAAAATAAACACAGCTATATCCAGATTTAGTGTATTATATTTTTCTTTCCTGTCACACTGAGGAAAGGCAAAGGTATTGCTCTTTTGCCATCATCTGCTGGTCTTCTGGAGGAATCTAGTGAATTATTTAATATTTCTGTATAGTTGTCTACAAGACAATTATTATGTTCTTTTTCTCTTGCATAGTTTGTTGTGAGAAAGTGGCAGAAAGAAAGATGGCTTAACTTTGTGTACCTGATAGGATACATTTATATTCTGCATTTTTCATGGAAGAGAAATTCACTTCCTGGCCACTTCTTCTATCCTTTTTAAGTATTCACCTCCCACAAAATCCAAGAAAACAAATTTTTGGTGCAGAATTTTGTGTAGCATCTACAACATGACAAGAAGAATTATACATTTGCAGTCACTCCCTCAACTGTGGTAAAGACACTCAGGCTTAGTCTTCTGCTTATACACTGTGCTTTACCAGTGGTGCTTCTTTTATTTCTGATTGAGTGGGTCATAGAAAAAAATAATCAACTGTTCCATCATGTGTCTGAGATTTTTCTTATAATATGTCAGGAGTGGGAGGTGGAGAATAGGAGTGGGAGTAGAAGGAAAAAGTCCCTAAGTTGTTTTTTTTTCCCTGAAACCAGAAGGAGTGTTTTTAACTATACTGTGTTGAGATGAGGCCCTTACAATACACTCCTTCAGTTCACAGATGTGTGGCCTCTTTGTCTACGAGTTCTAGAGGTTCTCACTTGTCAGGTGAAAGCTATCTGAGTTACAATAGATTTGATTCTTTCTCCTTGTTCATTAGCTCAGAAAAGTCAGTAATGATCAATCCTGGTGAAGTTTAAAAGTCTGTTCTCCAATCCTAATTTCTGCAAAGGGGAAGTGGCATTTCTATTGCTCTTGTCACTGTTACTTTATTATGCGCATCTTTCCACTGCAATCAGGAGCCTGAAAGTGTGACATTGGCCACTCATAGCAAAAACAGCCTATGCTGAGAGACAGGAGCAAATATCTCGCTTGCCTGTGGCCCTGGGTAAATGAGCAATAACCTGGCTGTGATGGCAGGCAGCAGCTTTAGGCACTTTAACTGGCTGGGGTTATTCTTAAGCAGTTGGACCATACTGGCAGTCATGTTATAATTGTAAGTTAGGCTAAGATAATGACTGGCATGCACTGCTATTGCGTAGTTGCAAAATTCTGATAATTTTCACAGAATCATAGAATAGAACCATATCAGATGTGGAGTTGGGAAGGACCCACCAGAATCACTGAGTCCAACTCCTGGCCCTGCACAGGACACCTGAAGAATCCCACCACGTGCCTGAGAGCATTGTCCAAATACTTCATGAACTCTGCCAGGCTTGGTGCTGTGACCACTTCCCTGGGGAGTCTCTTCCAGTGCCCAGCCACACTTTGGGTGGAGAAACTTTTCCTGATATCCAACCTAAACCTCCCCTGAATCAACTTCATGCCATTTCCTCAAATCCTGTCAGAATAGTAACAAGATCAGTACCTGCCTCTTCGCTTCCTCTCATGGGGATGTTGAAGACTGCAATTGTAATTTTGTTTGGAAATTATATTTCAAGCTGCAATTCTAATTTGGTCCTCCTTCTCTGATAAATGCTCACTATAGATTCCAGATCCTCTGTGTCTATAAATGCAGTTCACAGCTTCATCCCAGTTACTTACACCACTTAGCACTGAGACAACAGAACCAGGAAGCTGGAAAAAATAGCTATTCTGTTCTCTCAGTTTCCCTTTTTTCTCTCGCTACCACAATAACCACGTGAGATTCTGTAGACAGAAAAAAACAAAATACATCTTCCTTGCCACGACAAGTAGATACATACTCTTTGCAGTGATTCAGACAAGAGTCAGCTTAGATTATCTGTATTTCTTGTATTAAGCCTGAAGTCTTGAAAGCTAGCATTTTTTTTCAGTTCTTATGACTTTTCAGGAAATAATTCACTGTGTACTCATCAGCTGATTGCTAGCTTCACTCCTGAGGGTCCCTAGGATCATGACTACTCTCCCTGTCCAGAAAGCAATAAATCCTCTGTGTCACCATTTAGAAGATGTTGTGTATCTAGAAGGAAAACCAGTTAGATTAATTTTGGAATACCAGAGAAGTCACAAAAAATACTCAAACCCTTTACATCCATATTAAATAAAAGTACTTTAAAAGTCAGTCTGGAATTATAAAAAAAAAGTGTGTTTGTGTTATGTGTGAATATGTGGGTGTATTTTACCCTTTTGACTAAGATCCATAAAATGCACATGTATTCAGACTGCTTTATAACTACTATTTTTTTCCTCAAATCCAGATATTAAAACCACCTTAAATGATGCATTGCACTGACCTTCTCCTTATTATTTATTATGTTCTATTTATGTCAGGAACAGAAAAATAAACATCATGTCCAAGGACGTCATGATAATTATCTGGAAGAAACTTTCCAATGACTTCTTGCACTTATGAGTTTCTAATATTTCCCTTTCATCACCCAAGCCTAGTAAACTCATTATTTTTGCATCACCTAAACCATTCCTCAGCATATGAAATGCACAAGGCAGATTTTGTCTTTTCCTATTGCTTTGCTTACCTTTCTGAGAAACTGATTTGTTTCCAGCAGAGTTAAAGATTGGCCTCGCTGCTCCCTAATGTTTCAGACTTTCAGCAAAAAGGCAAAGGGTACAGGCAGGGCTTCTGCTCGTGGTGGCAGGGTGCAGCAGGACCCAGCAGCTCCCTGGGGTCGTGGTCCAGGAGCAGCAAAGGGTCCCCAGGGATCTGTCAGCGAAAGGTCTGACAGCCAGGGTCCATCCCACTGCTCCAGCCAGGAGCAGGGCAGCCAAGGGGCACTGGGGCAGCCCCAGCCCTGGGCATCAGCACCTCCTTGGGGACAAGGATGGACTGAGACTGGGCCAGGATGTGAGCCCTGGGGTGAGCCCAGGTCATCATGGCCCAAGGCCAGGCAGAGCAGGGCTGGGAGGGGCTGGTCACCAGCCCTTCTGTGGTGTCACTAAGTCTGATGGTCCAGAGGAAATGATGTGGGGTCCTGAGCTGTGGGCAGGTGAGGAGAGCCCCAGGACTGTAGCAGGACATGGACATGATGTCTTGGCAGTGCCCTTAGGGCCCTGGTTCTTACCACATCTTTTCATCAGATATGGTTTCTTTCCAGCAAGGAGAGAAGCCAGTCCTTCAGAGATGGGAATTCATATCTCAACAAACTGCAGTAGCTGGAGGGGACTCAGGAGAAGGGCCTGTTTAGCACTGCTGACCTCCGATTCAGCCTCCAGCTCCCTAGAAGTTCTCAGGGGTTTGTGCAGGGGCAGGAGGGAAAAGTTGCACAGATAAGTACATAAATTAACACAATGTAGGAAGGAATGAGCACTTACAGTGTACATCTATGCATTATGGGGCACAGGTAGCCCCATAATTTTAAAATTGATTGATTTTAAAATTATCTTCTAGTTCCTGATACAATCCCTAGTTATGATTTGTTTACAACTTTGTCTAAGTATGACTGGACCAATTATTCTGTGTGTGTCAGGTATTGGTCTCTGCCTAAAATGTAAAAGGGGTAAAATTTAAGCTAAATTATCAATCATTTCTTTGTGTAGAATTTACAGGGTTTTCTTCCCAGGTATCTAAACTTAGCTCATTGAAAAGATTTAGGTCTCATATGCTGTGGCATAGGATATATAGTGTCAAACACATGCATGTAGGCACCTCAGTGAAAACATTATTCTGTATGAAGCCAGGATAAGAATTTGCGAAAAATAACAGAATGTATTATGTAGAGTTTTATTCGTGGTTGATTGCTAAATTTATTGGAGATCAGCTCTGTCCTAAGCATTACAGGTGTTCTTAAAATGATTTCTGAAAGCACCAAAATATTGCTGTGGAGCTTGGCTATAGGAAATCAACAGAGGAAAACTCCTGTGTCTTGATGCATGAGGGAAAAAAAAGCCTAGTTTCTAAGCCTGAGAGTGCAGAGGAAGATTTGGGGGTGTGTAAAGGAGGAATACTGGCAAGAGGAGTAGGAGAGAGAGAGAGATGCTGGCAAGAGAAACCAAGTGGGCAGATTTAAAACAGTAGAGGGGAGGGAGTAAAAGGTGTTTAAGGAAGGGAGACTGCAACAGAAGTGGGGAGAGAAGAAATGAAAAATAAGTGCACTGAAAATACACTTAAAGTGAAAAGGCTCTGACTACTGGTGTGCACTCCCCTCAGAACTTGAGGGGAAAAAAAACCCAAAATTCCTAAACTTTAGAGGATTGTCAGTAACATATAAGGGGATTTCAAACAGAGAGGTTGAGAAGTCCTGCTTGTTTATCTTTTAAACCTAAGAAGCTCCATAAAACCAAAAAACCCTAGGGTAGAAGAACCTAGGGTGACCTATGTGACCACTTGAGTTCTAGACAGTTGGAAAATGACAGTATCAAAGCTGTGTAATCTTAATTCAGTGATTTGGTGCTTTGGTGGAATTTTAAATTATATAATCTTGCACTTCTTGTTTGCTGTAAGACACCTACTTCTCTCAGTATGTACACATCCTCTGCAAATTAATCAAGAAGTTTAGAACATCACTTCTTCCAGGAATTGGAGAGTGCATTTTTGCTGGGGCTATCCTAGAAAAAAATCTGAAATCCTTGTAGGCTTCATGAACTTACAGAGCTAAAGTCCAATTAATGAAAGGGTCCAAAAGTTGACAAATATAAAACAAAGAAGCCCAAGAGGCTCTCAGGAGGATATAGTACACAGTCTGCTGATTGCCAAGAGGAGCAGTAAGTGTTGTTCAGGAGCTTGGTAATGGCTGTGGCCAGAAACTCTTTCAATGGACAAAGAAATGATCATAGAAAATATCACACAACTTCAGCAGAGAAAAGAATAGCTTCATATCCAAGAGAGTTGAAGGTTGCTATGGAAAGCAGGATCCTTATCCTCCCTCTGTCCTGCCTGTGCTGAGTCATTTCAATCAAAGCCTTCACAGGTGGTGCTACTTGTATGGTCCTCAACGATTGCTCATTGCAACTCAACTTCAGGTCCAAATCTTTGAAATAATTGACTCTTACTCTTTCTTGCCACTCATGTGTTCCAAAATTCATCCTATTACTGTGATTAATGATCATTATTAAGTATTTATTTCAGAAATTCCTACAGACTAGTATAGGCTCCATTGCATTAAGAATTTAAAGTGATAAAATTATCTCTCTACTCCAGAGATTGTTACTACCTGAATACCTAATACAGGCAGACCACAGGAAGTGAGACAACCAGGACAGTGGGGTGAAGAATAATTTGCTCAAGGTCACTCAGGAGACATTTAATGGCAGGTCTGGAATGAGATACTGTCAGAATCAGAGGAGTTCTGAAGCTAGAAGTCATTTGTTTAAAAAGATTGCCATGCATTTAAACAAAATTATCTGTAATGGAAGCCTGTCACCTGTGATGTGAGTAAAGTAATTTATTATGCAAGAACCATAGAGATAATTTACAATAGTTCTTCTGTGCCTTTAATGTATAGTAGCTGTAATCATGGAATTGCTTCTGAAATCTCTTTTATGCTTCTTGGCACTCCATATGGTAGTTGGATACTGCAGAAAAAAATATCCTCCAGGAATCATTGAGCCAGGCTTTAAGCCAGGCAATCTCCTCTAACAGTTTCAGAGCAAGCCGTACTATAAAAATGTAAATGTGGCGGCAATACTTCTTCTTCACACCATTTTTCAAAAGGTAAATGTAAGTGTTGTTCAAACCTTCAAACCACAGTGCAGCTTGAGAGCATTTGTGAAGGACATAAAAAATCTGAGTTACTTTGTGTAGGTGGCTGTACACACCTGTTACTGTGAAGGGTCTCTATTTCAGACATTCATCATCAAACAACATCAGTAGAAAGACTTCCAGTAATTGCAGCTCTGCACAGGTTTCTTTCCTCTTTCTCCACTCCCCTTCTCTTTTACACATCTTTTGTTGCAAGTGCTCCGGCATTCCCCCTTCCTGAAGCATTTGGGTAAACATTACCCACCAAGAAGTGTGGTTTTCTAGTGTGTTCACTGGCATAAGTGAAGCAGATTACAACAAACAAGTCTAGCAAACACTGGAAGATTATAATGCTTAGTGCAATCCAGAAAAGAGGTATCAAAAGGGAGGCAAGAAAGAGAAATTGAGAATGGAAAAAAGAAGACAGACTGTTGAACAAGAGTAAATAGAAGGGGGGGAAAAAAGAAGGACTACCAGTCCTTCCCAAAAGGGTTAAGAAGAAATGAATCAACAGAGTATGAGGACTAAAATGACTGTTTGCTCAGAAATCAGAAATGGGGAGTGGGAGCCTTGCAGGAAGAAGGTGGTAGAAGAAACTAAATTCTCCTTTTTAAAACCTCCAGTTTAGTAATTTGAATGAGTTTTCCCCAGGTAAAGATAGTGCTTTTTTCTTTCCACACCACCCTTTGCCTAAAAATGTAGTGGTATTAGCTGGCAAGGTCAAAGCTTAAGGTTTTTGCCCCTGCCCTGATCCTCTTCCCTCCTTGTTCCTCACCCTTCTTCTGCACTTATGTCTGAGTTCACCTTGGTTGCTTCCAAAAATTTTTATTGTGTGTAACTACATGCCAAATGAAGATCTTTTTAGAACTTCTCATTCTGTGCTTAATCACTTCTTAATAATATTAATACATATCTTTAAGGGAAATTGAAATAACCATTAAACAAAGAATACAAAAAAAATTGCAATCCTAGTAATCAACATACATACATTTTAAATGACCTATTTATTTTTTTATTGTCAAGCCATCTAATTGGGTTTGATTGCCGAATAGAGGCATATGTCAGTAATGTTATACCTTTCATATATGCTGCGGTTTGTTTCAGCTAAAATTCAAATTCTAGTTCAAATTCTCAGAGCTCAGGAAGAAATTAGTGGGAGAGAGGTAGGAAGCAGGCATGTAGTTACAAGTTTTTTTAACAGCATGGCCTCTGTCGAAACTAAAGGTTCTGAGGATCACAAGCTATTCCAGTGGTATTGCCCTGCTTCGTTTTTGTTCTGTAGCCAAGGAAACTGCCAAGTAGTAAGGCTTATTTAAGCAGAGTTCTCCTGCTCAGGATTTACTAAACTATTTTTGGTGCATGGTATGTTTCAGCAGGCAGTACCACTTCTGAGTTCACACCTGTTTCCAGGAGAGTTTCTCAAGCAGGTTTCCAGCTCATGTTCCATACCCAAGGGTGGATATGGCCACGCACACAGCATTTTTACACCTGCTAACTCTGCTCCTCATTGTGGAAACCACATGAATGCCAGGAATGATCTGCGGTGCAAACAATAGGTTCCCGGTCTGGATCCTCAAGGTGCCCAGGCACCAGGCTATGTAGACACTCACCTCCACAACCAAGCACAGGTGCTGATTCAAGGACTTGTGTACTTCAGCCCGGTGGGGCGTGGCAGTTTTGTGTACTGCAGCCTTCACCACTGGGGCTCAACCTGGATTTTTCTCAGAAATTTGATGTCCAGAATCTCTCTCAATCCTTCTTTTTTGATGGCTGGGGCCTTAAGGTTTCTAATTTTTCTTGCAGAGAGTATAGCTCTCTGGCATTTGATCTGGCTTCTTCAGAATTTTCAGTTTTAAAATTTGATTCAGTACTGCCTTCAGTAAGTCAGCACTGAATAAGTCAGTAAGTCAGCAGTCATGTAAGTATGCATGTCTTGGACATTTCAGGTATTTTGAAAGCTGCAGAGTAGAGATTAAGTGTTGGGAACATTTTTTAATTGTTATGTGCTACAGTGTCAGTTCATAGTTCTGAACTCAGTTTTTGTCTCACTAATAAAAGATCAGTTGCTTTTAACCTGAACTTTGTTATTTGGACATTCATTTAGTAATTTGCTTTCTTAATTTCTTTTGTGCTTACAAACATAAATTTCTTTGAAATATTACCCTTTAGTGTGAAATATTGCCTTTGAAATGTACCTCACAATATATATTTTTCAGAAATTTTCACAAAACTCTTAGCATTGGTACTTTTGCCCAGATTTAGTGAAATTATGTTTATTTATAAACTAAAAAGGGGATTTGTTGAGTAATAGAAAGTATGCCTGGAAAAAAATAGGTTTGTTTTTGAATAAATGCATGATCCAACTTTGGGCATAATTCTGCTTCATTCTTTTAAGCCTCCTTATGCTTTTGAAGAAGCATATTTTTTTCCACATACAGGTACTGAAAATTCATATATCAAGAAGCACTTCTGTTAGTTACATCTGTAGTAAAATGCACAGCAGTGAAAAAAAAATAAAAGAAGTCTATGGAATAATGTAGAGTTTCAGGTCTGTTTCTAGCATCTCAGCTTTGCTCAGTCTGCAAGCCCAGTGACTTCTTGTGCCTAATAGAGGATCCAACAAATATTCCTATAGGGAAAGTGGTTATTTTCTTTTAATTTTAAAATAAATTTCTACTGATCTTAAAATTTCCACAGATTGTAGTATAATAAGTATTTATGTTCTTGTTAAGGAAAAGGCATATGAAAATTCCAAAAATAGATGGCACTCAGTAGAATTCAGTTAATTAATTATTGCACTGGGGAAAATATTCAGCTATAGTTCTGCTGTCATAGTTCTTAAGGCATGCTACAGGGATTCTGTGTCACTACAATACCTTTAATGCTTTCTCCTTTTATAACTGTAATTCCAGTGATATTCCCATGAATCAAGCAAATCCTGATGTAACTGTAATGGACATGTAATTTTGTTTCAAATATTTGGCCACTAATGAATGTAACCAAAGCACATTTTATTCTTTAAGTATTCTAGCGAACATTTTTGGTAACTCTTAGGACTAGCTTTTAATTTGTATATCCAATCAAAACAGGTCTGATGGCAAGTGCATGTCTGAATGTTAAACAAAGAGATTCTCTGCATAAGCAAAAGGGGCTGTTTTAATATATTCTGTTATCCATGGTTACGCAGCTGAGTTTTAAACAGTCTGCAAATCTCTACCTGAACTACATAACTATTTGGCTGACTAGAAAAGTATTTTAAGCAAATCTACATCTGAATTCAATGATTTGTGCTCACAACGAGTTGCACAAAATCATGTCACAAAGATGCTTGCAGGCACAAATTAGAAGTCAGTAGTAAAGGATTAGCAATAAATATTTTTCTAACATGCATTGCAAAGTTACTCTCAGACTTTGAACATCTCATTAATGTGTTACAAAATGAAAGAAACAACTGCAGATATACTTGAAAGTGTGGTAAATATCGAAAGATAAAAGTAGCTGTTGCTGGGACAAGGAATAGGGTATCAAACCTTAAAGAGAAACTGATGTATGCTTCAGAAAGCCTGACTTTCTCTCAGAGTACATGGTATGAAGCTAACAGTGCTACCTTCTTCTCTGATTTAAATTTGTGCAAGTGTCTCAAATCAAGCACATGCCTGCAATACATGGATCTCAAGCCCAGCAGTCTTCAACTGTTTAGTTCTATTCCTCCACAAAGAAGAAAAAGAATGGAGAGCTATATTAACACAATATGTTTCAGTTAAGTGTAAGGAGATACCAGCCTGCAGATTATAGTGAATCAGCTGCGAGAGGATTGGGTTGACAACATAGCATACATATATTAGCTGATTTCAAATTAAAAGGACAGAGATAACCAATTTCTCCCATTTGATACGTTTTCTAATTACAACATAGTCAAAATTTTGAGAGCTGTTAATAGGCAGAAATAATAGCTATTAAGGAATAGTTATTAAGGTCAAGATATTAAGTAGAGAGCTGGTTCAATGTCAGTTCCAGTGAAAAGACTTGGAACAATTTTGCACTGTGTGGTGGTACAATCTGGCTAGGAACAACCGTGTAAAACAGTAGAACTTACAAAGATTATGAAATTTAATTTAAAAAGCTGCACTGTAAAGAAGTCTTACTTTGTTTCTGTTGAATACGAGTTTGGTTGCCTTACACATCTGCAGTTACAGTCAGCTTGGGAAACAAGACCAGCTGCCTTTCTCTTTGGCAGGGCAAGGCTCAGTATCTAAAGGCTTTTCTTCTAGCTTATTATCTTGCTTTGTGGATAGAAATTCATTTGAGAACTGATGCAGTCTGCCACAAATTTGTCTTCTCACACCCTAAAAAGGTATCTGAGCCTGCTATTGATTCAAAGTCATGCTCCCAAAATGTATAATATAGTTAAGTATATGTTTTAGAAACAATTGGTATATTCAAATCTTATTTATGCACACACTAGATGTCTAAGTGGATAATGATGCAGAAAATTAGATGGGAATATAAAATATTGACAAGTTTCAATTTACCACATTTGAATGATGTATACTCATATTTATATTGTGTTCTTTTTAGCCTAGAGAGTGAGTCAAATATCAGTGACTGAAAGTGATTAGTAGAGTGTTTTTAAGATAAAAATATTGAGGGAAAAAGGCATTAGAAAACAGACAAAATTAATAATATCTTAAAAAACTGACACAAAAAGCACCTTTTTAAAAACCTGTTATCACAGAAAATATATATAAACTAATGCTGAAATTTATGTAAATAATATTTTTATTTATAATGGGGGCTAAATACCAGAGAATGAATAGCATTGTATGCACAAGTAACACTGACATGAGAACAAATGACTACAGGCAGCTCATTAACATTTGAGACTGAGAATTAAGCCTTCAAGAAATTAAATTCATAAAATCACAGAATCATATTGGTTGAAAGAGACCTCAGTAGGCCATCTAGTACAATCCCCTGCTCCAATGGGTCTAGTTAAAGCAGGTTGCTCAGGTCCAGTCAAGTTGTGAATGGCCACACGGCTGGAAACTCCACAGCCTTCCTCATCAACCTGGCCCAATGCTTAGTTACCCTCGTGTTCAGGAAGAGACATCAAATTTTAGAAATTCTGTGGAAATAAAGGTTGAAAATTGGCATATTTGTTCTCAAGAGAGTGTTGATATATTTGTAAACAGGACCCAATGTCCATGGATTAATAATCAGTATATACCAGCTGACCTTGCAACCTACATACCTATGAAAGAACGCCCTCCAAAAGCTCTGTTCCTGAAGATGTTGATGATATACTCCAAACACAAGCAAGGACATGCTTTCTTTTAGATCAAAAGAATTCAGTAAGCCTACAAATGCTCATTTCTAAAAACTTATAGATGAAGGAAAATGTACTGAATAGATTGAGAAAAATAAATGTGGTACATATTTCCTGAAAAATAAAAGATTGCTACTGACAACTATGGTGCCATAAATATTATCTGAGTGCCTTGTAAAGCAATGAAATAAATATTCCATCATTAACAACTGGGACAAGAGAGGAAGTGAGAATTTAGAATTCATCAGTCAAACATCATTTCTTATTTTGATGCAATAACAAAATTAATGGGCAATGGTAATGAAGTAGATCATATACATTTGGATTCTAGTGAGGCATTTGATATGGCATCTTCAGAATTTTCAATTTTAAAATTTGATTCAGTATTGCCTTCAATAAGATCATAACCATGCAGGCTGTAACCTGCCCAAATGAGAACAAAAATCAGAAATAATAAACAGCAGCATATTAGGAAGTGGAATCTAAGAGTTGGCATTTGTTAGCAAGAGTTGGCAAGAGTTATATTTGTTTAATGTCTGCATTAGTAGTCTGAGAGAAAAAGAAAAGAGCACACTAATGAAATCTGAAGATGATATTAAATTTGAAGGAGGTGCAGAAATTAAAGAAAAAAGATTGAGGATTTTGAGAAATTACAGATTCAGTGGTAAAACTGAAAAATGCTATTCATCCTAGAAATATGAAAGCCTGTTCCTCTTGAGGTAAGAATATGAAACACTGATACGTTGGAGGATATTGGTATTTGTAAAACAGAAGGTAAATCAGAAAATTCCATGATGTATTACCATTAGTATATATAACAGTGAGTTTATGGGACAGTAACAATAGTTCCTCCAAATGTGCATGAAAATAAGTTTCAATTCAGGTGATGCAACTAAGCTGGAAGACGTTGTTAAATGAGATGCATGCACAGGAAAGGGTAAAGGAAGGAAGGATAAGGAAGCTAAGACAATGTGCAAGCAGTGACTAAAACAGCTCAGAGTTCAGCTGGTTCACTGAAGAGTTTTCTAACTAATAGATTGAACATACTTAAGACAAACTTACCACCTTTTGTGTATTTTCCAGTGATGAAAGCATCCCTTGAATGGACATTGCCTAGGACATTTTATTATTGTAGGGATGGTTTTACTGTTCTTAGAAAATATGGGATCTCAAAAAGGCAAATGCAGGAAGCGCAGCTGTGAATCAAGTACCAATCTTGTGCTTAAATAAATTTAAATATCAGCAAGTGGAGTAAAGTAAAAGAGGAATAACATGTGTGATATTAAGTAATGCAAGAAATAAACAATAAATAAATTTTTTAAAAGGCAAATGCTCCATTACAGAAAACTGTGATTCCTGCTGGGTCCCTGGAACAGTTCTTTCTAAAATGTCACTTCAGAGTCTGTGTATCCGCTTTTGTCTTTGCAAGATTCCTTAATCTTGTTCCAGGCTGCCTGTTATCTGAGCTTTCACACTCTTTGTAGCACCTTTAGAAGATATAGCTGTGTATGCCCAAATGCTGCTGGACAATAAATGATCATCCTTCTCTTCAGATACTCTCTTGCCACTTTGATGGCTAAGACAAAGCAAGCAGTTACATTTCTGCCAGCTGTTCTGCCCCATTCTCAGAAGGAAACATAGCATAGCTGCAAAAAAATAAAAATGAAACAAGGTCCACACATCAAAACGATGAAGCTACTCTCCTCTGCATTTTCTACAGTTATACTGTGTGACTGACTCAGAAGTATGCATTACCTTCAGCCAGCTACTTAGAATAGTCCCTCTCCCCAGCAAGTACTACTAATAATCTGAAATTTACTCTGTGGATAATACCAGGAGAAACTTTTGAAGCTTCTTCCGTTGCCATTTTGGTGTCTATTATAACACTCAAAATCTTGTTGCAGGCAAAAGGGAACAAACATATGTGGAACAAACATATGTGGAACTAAGGGGTTAATCTAATTGAAATTTTAACAGGCTTATCAAAAGACAAAAATCTATCATTAGTTCAGCTACAATGCTACCAGCAATCACAAACCAAATTAAAGCAGAAAAACTTCTTTAGTAATACAGGTAAAATTGGTATACAAAAAATTCCTGCTATCGTCACCTTTTCTCCGGTATTGGACTCCCTGTACAATATTCCTGTGTCCTAAGCTGATGTTGTCTCATTCCTCAAGAAGAACAGGGGGAAGGGGTACAGTGAGATACCAGCATTCTGGGGCATCCACAGGAAAAGTGCAATATTCAGGGTGGAAGCTGCTGCTTCCTTGGTGTTGAGTATGCTTGGTTTTATTTTTATATGTGTTTTAACACATTCTGCTCACATGCCCTTTCTTTTCTTTGGTTCCAAATCAATCAGTCCTCTGTTAGCTCCACTGCTGGCTTTACTTGAGTTACAAAGCCACAAGCATGTAGTGACTGACCACTAATTGACTGCGATTTGTTGTGACTGTGTTTTGTGGCTGTATTAACTGCAGTTTGTGTTTCTTGTGTGGGAACTCTGGCATTATCCTGTGTCTCCACGCACCCAAAGTGCATTTTATTCTGCAATCAGAAAGTTCAGTTCACACACAAAATAACTACTTGCATTTACTGTAAGCTAAAGATAAGCGAACACACATTTAGGCTGCTATAAAGCTGCTTTCACAACTGAAACAATATAGGGAGTCCTCACACTGTCAGATTAACACAAACTTTGTGGCCTTACTAATAATGGCATATTTACTGAAAAATATCATCACCACAAAACTTTGCCTTCCATAATTCAGCCTAAGGCAATGCAGCCAGGGTCACCAGGTAGATACTGCCTGTTTGCTCTGCCTGACAAACTAAATAACAGCACTTCTTGGAGAGCTTTCTTAACTTTGCATAAGATGTGGTAACTGATACTGTGCTGTCACTAAGTTCCATAAATGTATCTGCTTCATATATATAAAAAATTGATGCTTTATAAAAGTGCTTTATAAAATCCACATCATAAAGAACAGTAAGCTGCCACTTTATTAAGGAAAAAACACTAAAGGCAAAAGAAAAATTGAGGCATTACTGGCCTGTGAATGTAGAGATGTTTCTATCCATCTTATTCAGTCAGTTTAATGCTACTATCTAAAAGGAAAACAACTTTCATGAACTCTGAAAACAACAACGTTTTCTCATCTGACACTCCTAAGTATCATTTATGAGCTGGTGCTTCACAGAACTTGACTCTTCACTGCTTTTTTTTGAATCACATGCACTATCCAGTGGACATTGGGATTCTTAAAATACAAATTGTGAGTTGCAAAAATGAGAGAGGAAGCTAAATGGCCACATATACCATCTCATTCTTATCCGTCATGCATCTCTAAAATTTGGTTATATTAGCCTTATTTTAACTGTTAGATACACATTTGTCAGAAGGAATAATTCAAGAATTTCCATTATTTCTGTGGGGGTTTTATTTAACATTATGGTTCATATTCATCTTTGTTGTTACTCTTGTAATTATTGAAGTATAGTTGCAGGTAGGAATAGCTAGGAATCATTTCATGTATGAGTGCAAGAGATTATTGCCATCTTTTCACAAGACAATATGGCTTTAGGATGCTAAACAGATGTGGTTCCATGTAAATTTTAAATGATGAAAAATACTCTGGTTTTAATTTTCAGCTAAAAAAGCCCAATGCTCTTTTCAAAGGTAAACATCTTCCTTGACACATTTATATGACTGAAGGAAGCCCACAGGTGAAAACTACTGAAATTGAGAGATTGTAACCAAAAACAGAAGGAGAAAAGAAGACAAATATCTGAATATCTGTAGTAAAAAAGCCCTAAGAATATTAATTTCTTCCTAATATGCACTTTCTTCCTTGAAGTCAGGCACACTGTGCCTAGCAGCCCCCTTTCTGGTTAGAGGTGGTTGAGTTGCGTGGGAAGTCATCACTGCAGTTCAGTTAGAGCCTTTGTGGTCGTACTCAGTCAGAATTCGTTGGATCTGAACCAGTCCTTTTATTAACAAACTCAGCATAAATTGAATGCATATATTGCCTCTTCCTTACAACATTCTTAGGAGTGTTCTCCTAGGAGGATGTTGTAAAATTTTGGAAAATTACTTTTCTTTCTTGTTCTACATGCTTAATGCTTCCAGCTATCAAATAATGGAGTGTAATAATGAAGCCTCCAACAGAGCACTGGACTTTTTGAGCATCTCAATATGATTGAAAGAAATAGAGTTACTGATCATAAAAAAGCAAAATCTTACATACAGAGAGGAAAAAAAGCAATTTGTTTATTTTAAATCCATACCAGTGAAAGAAAATTACATAATCATTCGTCTCTCTGTTTCAAGAGATAGTCTTCCAAACCTGTTGAAACCACTAAGGAAGAACACACACAAAAAAAATATTATTTTTATTTTGTCTTAAAGCATTTTTGGTGCTACCAGACATAAATTTAATGCCTTTCTCCCAAAACTGTTTTAAGACATTTTTATATTTCATTTGCTTCTGACTGCTGTTCTGAAAATATTTTCAAAGAGATAGAGAACACCCAAACACCTTCAGAATGAATTTGTTGCATTCACTGATAAGAGGAGTGGAACATTTTTAGGTAAATAGCAGTTGATACAATGCACACAGACAGGTCTGAATTTTTATTGATGACTGGCTTCTGTACTAAATGAAAATGTGCTGGAGCATCCAAAGCATTTAGACATCATCTTCACTGTGATGTGTAGGATATTGGACATAAAAAGGAGTAAAAGATAGACCCAAAAGTAAAATGCTAACCAAATGTAAAAAGGTGAGATTTCCTTTGTTAAAAGACTTGAAATGTTCCCAGTTTCCTTCCCAAGACATAGGAAACCATATTACATGTAGAGAATCATGCACATTTGCTATATGAAGATACAGACTGGGAAGACATTTAGACTAAAACCAACTAAAAGACATGGACTTTCCCCTAAGTCTGAATAAGTTATGCTACTTGCACTTCAAATGCAAACATTATAGGGAAGGTTAAAATGTGTGAAAAATTGTTAGATATAGAACAGCATATATTTAATAATAATACATACCTGCAAATGTGAAGGTAAAGCTGTCTTAGGAAAAAAGAATAGCAGTGAAGAACTACTCAAAAAAAAAAAAAGTAATTCCAATGAAAAAGATTAAATTAAACAGGCAGCAAAACACCAGTGGTATCAGTAATTCTTTTTATATGTTGGGAGCCTAAGCAGTAAGATGCAAGAATTGAATTGCAGCTTTCTGTATAATAAATATGTAAGAAATGTTGTGAGTGAGTGATAATGGTAATGTAGTAGCGGGGTTCACTGTTACCTTAAAATCTAACATAGGGTTAAGTTTGTGTCAAAATGTAGCATAGGATCTCTATGAAATGAACTTTAATGCCTGAATAGAAGGAATATGACTTTAAGCTTATGTTGTCAATTAACCAAATGAGATAGTGGCAGTGGCTCTGGAGCACTGTGAATAACTACAAATACTGCAAAGGCAGAAAACATAGCAATAATGGAAGATGAGTAGGCACTTAATGAAATTATCAGGTAAGAGGTTTAAAATAAACAAAGCACTTTTTCACTTAGCGTGTAATTAAATTGTCGAGCTGAATGTGCTGGATGTTCTAGAAGCCAAAAATCTAAATGAATTCCAAAACCTACTAGGCATGTTCACATATGTCAGATCTATAAATGCTATTAAGTACAGCAGGTTCAAAAGGAACCTCCAGGTCAGGAAGTCCCCAAGTCCCTGACATCTCAAAGGATATCCAGAGATACATCACCGTAGGCTTACCTTGTTTCTGTGCTGTCTTCCACATCAGAAAGGATGCTGAGCTAAATTAGACATTTTTCTACTCTACTGTGTAGAATCATGTTCTTACAACTGTTGTAAAGGATTCATTTCAGAGTGATTCCTGTCTACACTATTTTATCTTTTTTCTTTCACTTCAAAATTACTTTGTCTTAATAACAAACAAATAAACAGATTATGGTGGGGGCTTCCCACTATGGTAATAGTGACTCTTACTTGATCCTAATGACATTAAAGTATTTTTAAAAAGCTGATTCTTTGATCATTTAATTTTTGAGAGCAATGGCAATTTTAATTTGGAGGGAGGGAAGCTAGTCTGCAATATTTTAACCACTTAGCCCTGTCTGTAAACAGTGTAGTAAATGCTTGTTACATTCCTGGTGATAGTGAAGCAGGTTTTGTTGTTGGGGGTCGGCCGTAGTTTTTCCAGACTTAAAAAATGAGTGAGGCAAATATTGTGCCCCATTATTGTCCATTCTTCCAACAAGAGAATAACTATCAAGTATAAAATAAACTTTCTTAACCCAAATGAACTATTTACCCCAATTGTAGCTTCAGGGTTCAGTTTACTGGTATGCTCTGGCTGTGCTACATTGTCTCAGCCATGGAGAACATCTGTAAGCCCGACTGCTTGGTACAGTGAGATCTGTGCAAGGCAGGTAGAGTGAATCTCATGTGGTTTCCCTTGAGCAGCAACCATTTGCATTTTTAAAATGCTGAAGAGCAACTTCAGCTTTTTGAATGTAGATACTGCATTTGGCTCCAGACCACTGCAGTACTGAACAAGTTATTTTCATGTCAGATCCAGGCAAAGTTGTTGGCCTTATGCTCAGGGATGCATGGAAACCACTTTGTTTTTTACAGGTGTCAAATGACCTTGAGAAGAGAACACTCTAAATTTTATCTCCTCAAAACCTGTAACAGCAACTGGACTCCTGCTATCCAGTCCTATGCATTTCAGGAAGTGACACATCTTGGAGTTACCACCACAATGGATAGCATGGTATGAAGTAGCCTAAGAAATGCCTAACTAGCTCCTCCACTTACATGAGTGTGATTATTATAGGGGGGAAGTAACTCTCATGTTAACATTCTGCCCTGTTAAGTTTGTCAGCACAGTTACACTAAATGCACACATCACTGGAGTTGCTTCAACTATAATTTTTTTTTTGCCAGAGAATATGGTGAATTCCCTTGAAATCATGTTAAACTTGGCTGATGCTGGTTTAAATTGTCCCAAAGATATTGAAGTCAAACCTAAAATCAAGACAACTCATGCTGAATTCTGTCAATCTTAAAAATACATCTCCTGGTAAAAGCTTGTCAAAGTATCAATTTAGAAATGGATACAGCATTTAGGTAAAGACTTTTTGTTAACTAGATGATTGCAAAAAATGAGGAGTTAACAAATATAACTGTTTGTTGCTGCAGCATTGTTTATAGTGTATTTCAGCAAAAAGCATTTCCTTGGTGTTCAAAGTTGAAGGAGCAGGCATAATGCTGCTTACAACACTTGTATGGTTGTGTTCTCCCTCAAAGCCCATGCAGGTTTCTAACTAAGCCAGTAATCAGTAGCTGCTGTAGAAGGAGATGACTAAGATTTTCCATCTGCATAGGAGCAGAATAATAGTTTCACACACATAATTTCTGTTAACTGGTTCTTACATACCCCCTCCATAGGGATGTCAGAGAGATCAAATGTATACTTTCCATCCATTATCTGTTTCATTTGTGTCACAGTGTGGTTTTAACTAGTAAATTGAGTGTGGTCTCAAAGGTAAGAAACAGTAAACATATTCTGAGCACAAAAGAAAAAATCCTGAATGCAAGAAAATTTGGATAAATTATAGACACTGGTGTAGCAGTCTCTATAATTAAAGACAGGTTATGCTCATAAAAAGCTGTCTTCCTATTACAAAACAACAGATCACAGAAGGCCAAAATACAGCTTGTGTGAATTTATCAGTACAAGTTTTCATCTTTAGATATGGATATCTTTAAACTGTGCTATTTCTCTGATGACAAAAAGTGAAATAGCTTGCTCTTTTTTCTTTTATATGAAGGAAACCTTTGTGTCCTCTGTAGATGTACATCACTGTCAGAAAGTTGGATTCTGCTGCACTGAGTCTGAATTCTGCAGACTCACAGAGCTGCAAGAGCTGCTTTTTCAGTGGATGAAATTGCAGCCAGTCATGGCGAAGTGATACCCAGTTACAACTTACTGATACATACATTATAATGTTACATAGATGTATTACAAAGTTATCATGTATCAGTGCTGTTTCACTTATAAGTGTTGAACCGAAATGTCAAGATATCAGGCCATGATTATTTTGTTATATAGTTTCACTCTGTTTCACACTATCTTTCTAGTGAAGGAAAGAGGCTCACAAATCTCACCATGGTTTTTTTTTTTAAAAAAAAAAAACGTCTGCAAACGAGTACCATGAAGGAAAGCATGCTGCTGGGAAGTAACAAGCACCTTTGTATTTAAGATAACCACACTTTGTGGGTGATCTCATAAAACCCGGCAATCTGCTTCCCAAAAGCTCTACATCACAATTACACAATGGTAAATTGAATTGGGACCATGAATACATCTTGAGGATGGAGAAAGGAAAGAGAGCTAGTTATATAAATGGAAAGGGCAAAAAGATGTGTTTGAAACTATAAACAACTCTTACTGAACTGAATTAATGAAAGTGAGAAAATTATTTCAGTGTCAGTATTGGTACAGCTCTGTTTCATACCTATAATTAGAGATTCACAGGAGAATAGATTATAAACCTCCCTCCTTTAATATGGGAAATTACCTACCTCCTAACTTCTAGGTAAAAGTGCCAATGAAACATGCCTGTTCTCTGTCTCACTGATTGCTGATATCTTTTGCTTCAGCCTGAGGCACTAAGAGGCTTTGCTCCAAAATTCTCTTTCAGAAGAGTAAGACACTCTGTTGAGAAGTAGGGCATTCAAATTCCTCCAGAAATATAGAGGAATGGGGCCCAAGGCCTTCTATATCCTATGGCAGTGCTTTAACCCAGAGGATAGGAAAAAAGAGAACTACATCTCTTTGGCTACAATTTTTGTGAATTTTCTCTGCAATACTTTTTCCAGACAAATCTGCCCAGAAAATTCAACCTGCATTTTCAAATAGTTTCAGGATATTTTCACAGGCACTACAACATAAAAAGAAAGAAAAAAAAATGTTTATTAATCTAAGTTCATATCTCCAAGCATCATTAACCACAACCTATCTCTCCGATTGTTTCACAGAACTGTGCAGATAGTACAGTAGTGGCCACATGAGAAAAGTCTACTTGAAACTAACTGAGTGTTTGCATAGCATTTGGTGTTCTAAGACTTTTACTTTATTGGGTATAATTTTGGTCAGCTCACTATTAAGAAAGTATACTTTAGCTGGAGATGATCCAGGAAGCCTCAATATAGTTAATGCAAAGATGTGAGGACTAATATGAAAAAGGTGATGAACAGCATGTGAACTTTTAATTTTTTCCAAACACTCTCAGTTTACTGTATTTTTGTTGTGATCAGCTGTTTCTATCCCTCAGTTACAATGCTGTTTATATAAATCACTGTGCATCTTTAGTGGGAATGTGGCTTACACTGGAGAGAGAGTGTATATAGTAGTACAGAATCTATCCGTAGCAAAAGTTTTAATTTTCCTTTATTATGTTACTTTGAAATCACTTCTATGTCCCCATAAGCATTTCCTGTGACCATTTCTTTTCTTCTGCTAGTGCTGAGCTTGTCCAATGACTCTGTCACCTCTAAGCTATTGATCTGTCTGACATCTGATTCAACCTGTTCAGAGTTATCTGGAATGCTCCAAAGATAGATCAAAGAGATTCATTACCTACTTCTCTGACACAAAATGTCTGGAAGAACAACACTTTTCCTCAGTCAACAAGAAATTCTTGGAGGTTTTTTTTTTTTTAATGATTTTTTTTTTTTTTAAATTATAAGAAGATTATTCACTTAAATAGCAAAATGGTAGCAAAATAAATACAAAAAATTACTTATGTAAATAGAATTCTCCTTGATTAGGCCATGGCTTAATAGGATCTCCTGTGCACTTCTTCTCTGGCTAAGTTGGATACTTAAAATGAAGTTGAGTCACATTTAAACAAAAGCCAACTGGAGTCTTAATAAAAAAAAAAAGTAATCTATAAATATATATAAACAAAATAATGTCTTTTTTAAAATTAACTCTGATTTTTATGAGTACCGAACTGTCAATATTTCAGCACACAGTTTCCTTGCACCAATGTGTGTAAATGGGTATTTACAGACACAAATGGAAAAGTTACTGCTGATTGCTGTCAAATCTTGTTCAGATCTTCAGTTGCCTTGTATTACAATACATCTGTAAGTTCAATTTACAACAGCTTTGAGATAGGCAGAATCTGTATTTGCACTTCAGAAGTTTAATTTAAAAGAATTCTTGAGAATCCAGATTGTATATCTGCACTAAAATGAGGAAAATTAAACTATTCTTTGTTTATTCCTTCAGAATTTTGTTTAGGTCACCCGGAAATACTAGACAAATGGGTAGAAGCACAAAAGTATTAATCAGCATCTCCAACACAATGAAGTACAAGTTTCAGGAGTACCTAAATTCCTTGTAGGGATAACCTGGTGGTCAAAGATCTGATTCTGGTAAACAAATGTTACTATCACTGACTTCACAGAGGTCAGGCCTATGTTTTATCTTTGTATTCAAACACCCTGTTCTTTTAAAATTAACTGAAATTATACTGTGATTTTGACAAAACTGTACCTACATTTTTGACTACTTCTATTGTAGTATTATTATTATTATTATTCTATTTATTAGTACAGGATTTTTAATATATGTGTTGTGCTTCTTAGAAAGATCTTAACCATCTTAAGCACACAGAAATAAGAAGCACTGTAAAGAAAGTAAGGGTGTTTTTCTGTGGAAGCTAAGGAGAAACAACTCAGGGGGAAAAGGTGAGTCATCAATATTTAGGTCAGTAGAAATAAAAGCACAACTCACAGTGGCAGACAGATAGGAGGGAAGGAACAGAGCAGGTGGGTGAGGCTGAAAGCAGACTCAAAGAAAGACAATAGGCTGGACTGACTCCAGGCACAGCATGGAAAACAACAAGCAAAACGCTGACAAGATACACCACAACGTGTGCTAGAGGCAAGGCTGAGAACCTGTCTCTGTGGGAGAAGTGTCTTATACTGTAATTAACTGGGAAGTATTCAGGAAAAGAAAATATTCAAACAAAGTGTGAACTTCTGTGGAAAAACAGACTCTGCTAGTTAGACACCTAAATTAACATGTTGTAAGCAAAGTTAAAACTGTATCAATTGAATTTCTTCAAGACATTGACAAAGACAGCATTTTTTTCTCTCTTATATTGTAGGATTTTGGAAGCAGGACTGTTTTTCTTTTTCAAGCACCAAGAGTTTCTTTGGTTATATATTCAAGAGATGCTCCAAGTATATACTTTTCTTCTTCGTGTAGGTCGTACAAGAGTCATGGACAAGAGACATAACTGTGAAATGGAAGCGACTCAAAGTAAATGAAGAGACATTTCCAGATTGGTGGGGTAGAAGTGAAGGCTACACCATCTACTTAGAGATGAGATATGTAGAAAGGACAGGCCTGGAAAAGAAGTGTTAATTGAATGAATGGCAGAGGGAGAGAAAAGCAAGTTCAGAGTTAGCCACTGTAGGTAGAAACTGGAATACAGATATAAACAGAATACATATAAAACTTTGGGCTTATCCTAAGCCTTTGCCATTTTGAAAATATAACAGACACATAAGGGAAATCTAATGGGGTTTTTTTAATGTAACTTTGTGAACTGTGGAGTTTCTCCAAAGTACAAAGTTCATAATTCATTGTGCCTATCAAGTCCTTCGTTAATATACTCCAATCCTTTTCTGAATCTGTTTTCTCCAGCAACATTAAAACTGAAGCCGGTATTACCATTCCAGTTTTTTCCCTTGGGTGTTCTTGAGCATCTCAGGAATGCACTGTTGGATCCAGTGAATACTTGTTCACTGTGTGTTAATCCTGTCTCTGCTTCCTCTGAAGCTTGTAGTTTTGCAGGTGATATGGATAGATTGCACTGGTAGCAGAGTTGCCAAGCAAAGAGGTCAGTTGGCTGGGAACACACTTTATATTCCCAGCAATACTGAATGACCCTGGGAAAATGACTTCTCTTTTCTGTGCAAAAGCTTTACCACCTCTGACATGTAAATAACTTTGACCTCACTTGCAAACTTCTTTTCAGATACAGAGTTGTACAACTCTCTTAATTTTCCCTCATTTTCAGTGACTTTGGTGATGTGTTTATTCATTTCAACAGCAAGTTATTTAGTTAGCTAGAAACTAACTCCACTCAGTGATCAGTTTCTTCAGGTTGATTTTGTTCTCTGGCCCACTTTACCTGCTTTGTCCCTGTTCCTTTTTCCAAATATTTTTCTCAAAACTTGTAAAGGGAAAAGAAAATTAGCTGGAAATGTTGCAAGCTCAGTGTGACCTGAATAAATGTGATATTCAGAGCTACTCATATGCAGATATGGCAGAAAAGAGGAGAGCTTTCAAAATTTTCATAATTGATGGGGCAAAGAAAACAGGAACTCCAAAGAAGCTTCCTAAAGAACAGTTAGATGAGGCTCTTAAGAGATGAAAAAGCTGTAGATATTGACCTTCTTTTTGAGATACTCAAGAAGGATCAATAATATAGAGATCACAGTGGAAGGAAAAAAAACCTCAGAAAGCTATCGTCAGAATCACATGATAGATCATAAAGAACCTGTAAAAGAAACGTTCTGAGTACAGTGAGGACTGAAAACGAAGTTTAAAATAATGAAGGAATCTATGTTGTAAAAGCTAGTCAGGGAACAGGGAGGATGGTTACTGGGTTTGCATAAGAAGAGGTTAGAGATTATGAGGTCAAATATGTATGGTTTCCAAAACTAGGGAAATAGTGACAGTTCTACACAGAGAGAAAAATATCTAGTGGAGGTTAAAAAAGAAGGCTGATCTACTGATTTTATATATAATACAAATGATGATAAATGACCACACCTATAAATAAGAATATAAATAAGGAAAAACTAAGTTATCAACTGTATTCACAGATACCCACGTGGTTTTTGTGTGCATCTGAAATGTTTACTCACTCCTTTATATTATGGATGTTGCTTATCTTAAACAGCTTCAGTGTCTTTGGCTTTGCAGAGGAGAAATTCTTAGACGTGCTTTTTTTTAAGATTGGAAGTCTTCCATAAAAAAAAGTGTAGCACTTCAGTGCCTCAGGATGGCTTTACACCATACTCACTGATCTGAAATTATTGCAGCAGTTCACTTTTTGTAATACGTGTCTTTCTTTTAAATGGTAGGGGTTCTGGGCTTGCAAATGAGAAAATAATTTTAAATTATTGGTGTGCTTCATATTTTTAGGAGACCTTCATTCTTCCAAATTAGAATTCCAATTTGTGAAGCGCTCCAATAACTTTAAATTGCTGTGTACTCTTGATCCAAACTCTAAACTTTCCAAAGTGAAGACCTTATAAAACTGCTGAAATAATTCTGAATTAAATTACAGATACATGACTAGAATTTCAATTTATTTTTATTTTAAATCCTTAATTTTAAAAAATCCTTATCTGAACCAACTACATAAGTATAAACTCATATCATATGTTCAGTTTCTGATGCTCTTGAATTTTTCATGATCATGTTAAAAACTTTCTGTTTAATTATTGCAAATGTCAAAGTATTGTTGGGAAAAGCTGAATCCTTTAGTATGTTTTTGAAAGGGACTATTTCTTCATTTTCTATCACACAATATGTATAGACTTCAGACTACTTGCAGGTTGTTAAGTTTTTCTGTATATGGCCCACAAAAAACTTGTCTGTAGTTACCATAGACAGAACCATCTGATGATCTCCTGTGGTAGGCTGGGAAAGCCAGAAGCAGAAGATGATCAACATTTGGAGAGCTGGCTATTTCCCCAATTCTTCCTTTTGTCTTGCAAAGCAGCAAGAATGTATATTGAACCTTTACTTTTAAGGCTTTAGAATGCAAGATTTGGTCATGTATGTGCATGATTTTTGCTGTCTGTCCACAACCTATCCTGAGTTATGAAGGACCAATACATAGTGTACCAGTGTTTAGGCATAAAACAAATATAAAGTCTGAGAAAACAGTTTCTCTTCTATCCAGATAAAATCTGCTGGATGCTCAGCCCTATTATGCATATTTTTTGTGTAAAACCATTGACCCAGAATTTTCTGGACATTTGTAAAGCAGAATGTGGAGCAGCATCCCATGGAAAATTTTATGCATAGCACTTGTATAATTCCATAAAAAAACGTCTGAATGCTCAGAAATGTGAGGGAGCAACAGTGAAATCTGAATGCACACTTGGTTGAATTCATATGTTGGCATTTGAATTTGCTATATACACACATGATTTTCCCCTTAAATGTGTCAAATTCCCCAGAATTTCATCCAACTACAAACATATTACCATAGTCACAGAAAAATGCAAACAAGTATGTGACCTTCTTCATATTTAAAATAAGGAACAACATATTCCTCCTTAGCCTGCTAAAGATGTAGAAGGGATTCAAAACTTGACATTGATTTTTTAAAGGGCCACACTTACCTGGTACATTCAGTCTCGCAGTGCTCCATTGATGCCAATCACCTTAATCAGCTGAATAAACTCAGTTCATGCCTGCTGTGCATAACTGAAGAGGTACAAACAAGCAAAGCAAAGTCCACCAGCAAAACTGGCTCAAAATTTTATGAATAACATTAAAAAGGCATTAGGTTTAAATGCTAAGCGAATAGAATAAAAATTGAGGAGATGTGCAGGTATCCTGGTATTGAATTTTATTTGACCCTGGCTAAAAATTGATTTCTATGTCTTCTCTTAACAATAAGTAGTTGGAACAGTGATTCTTCATTCTTCTGTTAAAGCTTCTTTTACATTGATATATACTTTCCATTACCTTTAAAAGAATATGCTAACATAAACACCAAAAGTTGAGACTTTTAATCTGAATGATGATGCAAATGTAGTGAAATATTTTCATCTTAGAGAATGGAGTGAAGCCCCTTTCTCAGCTGTCTGCCCTCCCTTTCAAGCCTAAACTCCATGCAGCTCTGAACTGCCTGGGGCTAACTTAAGACCTTGGATGACAAAAATTGGTGTAAAAATATTTGTTTCAATGCCAAAGATGGTACAGGCTCCTGTTATAAATAAATGCCAAGCATATCCATGCATATGCATGGTTTTACAGTTTTCATGGAAAGTTTATGGTCCAGGTTGGCTACATAAGAACAATACTTTTGCATGTACTTGGTACCCAGTGACATTTCTTCACACCAAAGGCACCTCCAAAATGCTCACAGTTTATCCTGGAAGTGAAGATAGCTCTCTTTTTGCACCACATCTGTAAGCAGATAGAATTAAATAGTTCCCAACTTTCTTAGTTCCTCTTCTCTTTTCTGGCGAGTCCAGCTTCAGCCAATAACCACATTACTCACTTTGTCTGCTGGCTTTAACCCAAAGTCTTACAGTTAAGGATTATGTCGTAGCTGTGGATTTGACCCAGAGACTCTTCCTGATGAGATCCTGAACCAGATGCCATTCTTATCACCAGGAAAAGAAGGGCAGTGCAGTGATGTGTTGTTTTAAACTCTCCTACTCCACTGACCTGCCAGTGGGAGTCCCCAGCCCAGCTGCAAGTTGGCTCTCTGCCACCATCAGCTCTGTTTGAACAGGAAACCCTGCTTTTAACACAGAGAAAATCAATGCGGTGAGCAATGGGATGTGAGAAATTACATGCAAGCAGTATAGTTATTTTAGGATTTACTTTTCCCCTATGTTTTCCAGTCATTTTCCCCTATTCCATTTACAAAGAAATGAGTTAAGAAGAGGAACAAAATTAATCAGATGAGCAGCAGGAGAAACAACTACTCACAATAAAAATATTTGTTCCGAAGACATGTTCACAGAAGTTTTCATTTTGGAATAGTAGTTAAATTCATTTTTCTATAAAAATTTATAGAGTTTAAGGGAAACCAATAACATCATAACTAGAGAGTTTTGAGCCAATTTTGGTTAATATTCAGGAATTTTAAGTCTTAAATACCCATGCTTCAGAAAAGAAAGGAAAATAATTCCTCTCATGCTGACAAACAGGAAATCACTTAATATACCTAAAAATTTCTTGTCTAGAAATCCTCAGGGGGAACCTTACATATTGAGTAAACAACTTGTCGCATGAAAAGT
Organism: Coloeus monedula; assembly: GCF_965178545.1. Taxonomy (NCBI): domain Eukaryota; kingdom Metazoa; phylum Chordata; class Aves; order Passeriformes; family Corvidae; genus Coloeus; species Coloeus monedula. The sequence goes on along the minus strand of NC_138782.1, from coordinate 90,841,074 downwards.
ACATGTTGCATTTATTCACAGCAGACCATCTGAACATACTGTTCCTGTTCTGACATGTGAGAGAGAACCTATAATCAGCTGACCTCGTTTCATCTAGAGAAAAGAGATTAATTTTATGGACTTGTTTGGGAGTTTTTAGAAATTTATTTCACATACAAAGAAATAGAAAGCTGGAAATGAAGACTGTGTAAATTTTATGCAAATATTTCAGTCTGCCTTGAATTCCAGACCCTATTGACAGAAACATTGATTTTCAAATTTTAGACTAAAATTCCTCAGATTTTGGCTGGTTTGATTCTTTTAAATATGAACTAATTGAAAAAGTAGGCTCTGCTTTTTGTTAAAACTAAGTGACTGTTTGTTGAGGAAGTCAAACTCAACAGACAAAAGTTCTGCCTTGTGTTTGATATTCAGATAAAACACAAAACCAGTAAACATTAACATGGCTTCAGATTTTACTGTAACCTCTTCAAAGAGCTCTACCAGAAACTATCTTTTGAAGAGACACTCTTCATTTTATGTCCACTGGGATTGCATCTGAGTTTGATACCGTCTACTAATATTAATCTACTTGTGCAAAAATCACTTTAAGAACACTGCAACTCTCCAAATAAGTTTTAAAACACATGCTCCGAAAGTCTCTATCTATAATTACCTAAAATTAAAAGATACTCTGAAAATTGTGCCAAAATAGTTCTTGAATTTAAATTCAGTTTCTTCAGCTCAAAATTGCCAGTGGCTATTCTCACTATTGTTATTGGGTGTGTATCATATTGGTTTGGAACACCTACCACCACTTTTTGATTTATAAAAGACACATGATTTTAGTGCTATGATATCTGGATTCTTGGTCCTCACTGTTGCAGAATTCTTTATAGTGAGCCCACAATGACAGATTTAGAAAATAATGAGGATTTAAAATGGTGTCTATTCCTCCTAAGCATTGTATATTTCAGAGGCATTAAATTGTACGAAATTTATAAATGTCCAAACCTTGTCATCAGCTTGGCATGCAGGCAGCACAGATGTGACAGAAGGAATATTAAGGGCTAATTTTATAACATCAATCTGTTTTTAATCAGCATATAAATGAAATTTAGGCCCACATTGACAGATCAGATTATTGAAGAGAAGCAGGTACAGATTAAAAATCATGGCCTTGAGAAGAGAAACCTGTGTGACACCTGCAGAGAAATTTTTGTGGAACTGATCAAGCCACAGGAGGTAAGACAATCTCATTTGGATAGAATTAAGTAGAACCAAGATATAACACTTCAAAGGACCTCTTACAAGAATTGAGTATCTACTTATGTCAAAGACAGCTATTATAAGTAGGAGGCTAACTAGAAAAAAATCAGTGTCTATTCTCAAGGAGTTGCTGGTGACTGTAATGCTGAAAGTTTGGTAATGTATTGTGGTCTGAAACCAAACTAGTCCTAAAAGAGGAAGTGCCCATCAGAAGGCAAATGAACACCTATCAATTCAAGAGAATTAGCAGAAAAGCCCCAGATTATCACAAAAATGATCTAATTATAAGAGAAATGAAAGTTAAAATTAATTTCAGTGTCCTATACAAGTTTTTACAGTGACTAACAAATATGAATAAGTTTTCCTGAACCAAAGTTAGGATATTAACAGAGCAAATAGAATCAAAGAATCATTTAGGTTGCAAAAGACCTCTAAGATCATTGGGTCCAATCATTGATGTAACACTGACAAGTCCAACACTAAACCATGTCCCTCAGTGCCACATCTACACATCTTTTAAATACCTCTAGGGGTACTCACTTAACCACTTCCCTTGGCAGCCCATTCCAATGCCTGGCAATCCTTTCTGTGAAGAGGTTTTTCATAATAGCCAATCTAAACCTCCCCTAATGCAACATGAACCCATTTCCTCTTGCCCTGTCACTTGTTACTTGCAGAAGGAGACTGACTCCCACCACATTACACCCTCCTTTCAGGCAGTTGTAGAAAGCAATAAGACTCCCCCAGAGCCTCCTTTTCTCCAGGTTAAACACCCCCAGCTTCCTCAGCCACTCCTGACTGGACTTGTGCTCCACATCCTTCCTCAGCTCCTTTGCCCTTCTCTGGACTTGCTCCAGCACCTCAGTGTAGTGAGGGGCCCAGAACTGGACACAGGACTTGAGGCGTGACCTCACCAGTGCCGAGTACAGGGCAAAAAAATCACTCCCTGGTCCTGCTGGCCACACAATTTCTGATCTAATCCTATCAAATTGATAGCTGGTTTTGAGGAGACCTGACAGTGAATATTTCCTTGGGTTTAAAGCACTGTTTAATTTAACCATCAGCTTGAGTACAAGAAACAGGAAAAACATGAAGAGTAATAAGGACATGATCACCTGCTGTTTTGAGGAGAAAAAGTACCAAATCCTAGCCAAAAAAATAGGAACGTCTGAGAGGAGGTTACTTTGTTACTAAGATAATAAAAGCAATTTGTCACAGATGCTAGAAAGGACTCCCAGGTTACCTTCAAGTTTTTACAACTGTAGCAGAGGAATCAATCAATCCATGTAAGTGTATGCCCAAAAGTGAAAGCATTTTCCCATGCTGTAATTAGTATAATGACTGATAAATATCCAGTGGTTACACATTGATAATAGATAACAAAGGGCTGATTATTGAGCCCTGGGGATGCCTCAAGTCTGGCTCCATATGGATGATTAAAAGTTGTCTGTAGGGTGTTAAATCTATTAGAAGCATTCAAGTGTAATACAAGTAATTCCCAGACATGTTTCAGGAGTAGAAAACAAAATTTCACGGTTTGTAATATCAAATGTTGCAGTAAACTTACAGAGAAAGGAAAGGAAAACCCTTCCCACAGTTAGTCAGCAGACCATTTTTCATTTTTTGTCTGCTAAGAGGAACTTCAAGGCAGGCTTGAGATATTCTTCACCAGCTTTGTTCCAATTGAGCAAAACCCAAACAAGTCCCTCATACATGAGGATTTAGGCAAAAATTAGAGAAATTGAAATTAATTTGTCAAACAAAAAAAAAACCCCAACACCAAAGCCAGAAACAACAGGAGAAAGTGAAACAAAAAACCAAACCCAAACCCAAATCAACAGAAAAGGATGAAAACTATTGTCTCATAATGTGATTCATAAGAGGCAATGCAGTGGACAGAGAGACGACTACATCAGACAGTATGAAATACTGAAGAAGGGTACCTGAAATATTTTTCTTTTCAGTGTTGGGTACATAAGTAGAAATAGACATGGAGAATCAGACATCTCAGTGAAGCTTAATTCAATACTTTACAGTTGTAGATGGCATTACATGTTTATGGACAATTGTCTAGCTGCTTTTATTAAAGAGGATCAATGAGGCACGCATCTATGAGATTATGGATTTTTATGACGGCCTTTTATATGATGAACTCTGTGATGGCCTTTAAGAGTATTTGCTTTTGAAGCTATAATTCTATCCTCATTTTCCTTCTGAATGCTTTCCTTCTGGAGCTTCCTTCTCAAAGATGAGTTTCAACCACAACCACTTTTACTGTTGTTGAAGTTGAGTCATTCTGAAAAAAATAAAATAGCTTTCCTAGGTGTGGAGGGATCAAATTAAATAAATCCTGTTTCTGTAGCCAAATTGATTTCCAAGAGAACAGAATGAGGGGAAAATTCTGGATTCTGGGCTCGTTTGCATCCTGTTTGCATTCTGGGTGTCTTCTCTATCAGCAATTCTGACAGAGCCCTGAAAGCAGGACACAGTCAAAGACTGTTTCAAATTGCAAGAATGGGGCATACCTGTGTTTCTACAGACAGTCATAATCTACTTTATTTACTGGTTCCATAATTCTGGTGTTCTGTCTATGGTTCATTTCAGCCTGAAATGTGCCTAGGTCTCTACTTGCAGCTTGGTGCTGCAAGGCTCACAATGCTGGGAGGTGAGATACAGGTAACTCAGTCCCCTCACAGAGCACGAATCTGAGAAATTTCTCTCCTTTTCATAATACACATAGATGTTTTAAATTTTTTTTCCCATTGTGCTAATGCCAGTGCAAATATTAAGGGCCACATCCCTCACACATACCAAAACTATGACTTTCTGTGTCTGATTTTCCTCCTGCGCTAAGGAGATCAATACAACATAAATACACAGTGCCTACCCAGTAGTCCTGGATCATCTGGGGCCCATCCCAAACAAAAAGCTTTAGATCTGCCACAGCAAACTGAGGGTAATAAGCATTCTCCAGTCATTTCCAACAGGCTAAGCCAGAGATGCCTAGTATCTACACGGCATCCCACCATGTTTTAGCAGGGAGCAAAGAGAAATTTCCTGATGCTCATCTCACCTCCATTAAGAAAGCAGTTCTTTTCTATTAATGCTGAAGCTATCTGTGGGATTCATTGTACATAGGATCATTATAGAGTCCTGTGTTTATAGACCTGCCTTAAACCAGAGTTCAGGATAGATATGTAAAATATGAGTGATAGAGAAAATTCTTCTTAAATGAAGAAAAGGAAATCTTAGTAGCACAAATAATTTTTTTTTAATTACACTGGGATCAGCTTATAGAATAAGATGCATTGGAAAATGTTCATTGTGCTGTTAGTATGCAAATCTGGAAGGATGCTTTATCAGCCTTGTGTGACAGCACCCTGTCCTGCTGCCCAGCCAAGATTTCAAAGAAAGTGTGAAGGAATCTAACAGAACTTGAATGTTTCCTGTGATACAGGGGGAAAAAAAAAAAAAAAAAAAAAGCTGTGATTAGTATCATTAATTAATGGATATTTGTAATCCATTCTTGCAACACAATAGGAAAAGACATCTCAAGGTCCTCCCTGTTCAATGTATTGTATTAATTTGCATAAATATTGCTCATTGTACTGGATAATACAGTTTTTCCTAAAGCTGCTTAATAAGGATCTTTTTCAGGGCTGTAGTCATTATACATGTCCCCTGTCTGCATGTACTTGGATTGTGGTACAGCACCTTGACCTCAGAGAGCATCAGGAGGGGGTAGGTCCACAAAGGAAGGTGGGGCTGACAGCAAAACCTCTGAGGAAAGGTGCAGGTTCAGCCATAGCCCACTGATCACCAGATGGATTGTAGTGATGTGACAGGTCTGAGATCAAGCTGGGAAGTCAAGTCAGCAAGGCAAGGTGAGGACTGGTATGCTGCAAGGCCAAGCACATCACAGTGACAGCATAGCACAGACATGAACCAAGGGCAGGGGCCTGGGCTTCAGTGCAACCCCTGAGACAATGGGTGAAGTGTGTGTGCTTGGAGGTCCTAGTTTTCACACCTTTTTCCTTATAGCATAGGTGTTTCCCCAGCAGTCAAAAAGGCATGCAGTTCTGGCAGATCAGAAGTGACCTTGAGCACAGGAAGCCAAGCCTCTGGGAAGTATGGGGGGCAGAAGAGGTCACAGAGGAGGTTTATGGAAAAAGACAGTTAGAAACTCATCAGAATAATCAAAGCCTGTTGGCGAAATCAGGGCTCTGACACTTGTTAAGGAAATAAAACTTTTATAAAAGTATCCTTTCTAAGTGCCTGTCACTTTGGTTTTTTAATTGTTTATATGTAATATACTACAGTATTAGCATACATCTTCTTTGGTCCACAAAGTTTCTATTTAACTCAACAGGAGTTGCTTGCAGAAGTCAATGATTTTTTAAAAAATGTTTTTTTCAGGATTATAAATGTGTAGTATAGGGCCTTATTCATCTTCTTGGAGGTGATATGGCTTGTCAACTCTAAATAACTTCCCAGAGAACACTGTACCTCACAGGAGGGCACTGTGTAAGAAAATTAGGCATTTGATCACTGACCCACTTCATGATTCAGTTTCACAGACTGAGTTTAACTCTGTGACTGAAAGAAGCTTGTTAATACTGTTTGAACTATTTATTAGTCCCTTTTACAAATCTCATTGTTTTTCAATATGATGAATACAATGCTTAACAAGGGAATTTTTCCACAGAAAATCAATTTTCTGCAATATTATTGTGTTCCTGCATAGAACAATAAAACTGAAAAAATATTTCTTATTATCATTGATTTGACTATGGTATGCTTTATAGCTTGGATTTCTCAGTGTGTCATCTAATTAGCTCCACAAATTACTAAGAAAATTCAACTGCTTCCAATTGATTGTTATGAACATATAGTTTCTGGATCATCTAAAAGTGAAATATGACCTTTTAAACTTTACTTCCCTTTTTTGTGAGTCATGATACTCTTGTTTATGTTCCATATTATGTTCCTGTTGAAGCACTGTTCAGACACTTAAGATAAGCCCCATGCTTAAAAACATGTTCAATTTGATTGTAAAGTATGTATTCAGATTATAATAAGTGTTTCATATGAATGTAGAGATTAAGTCTCTTAACTGGCAAATGGGGAGCCTGTCCACCCCAGAGATTAGGCTGTTTCACTTCTGAGCCTGAATGCCACAGTAATTTCTATTCCTAAATTAGGCAGTTTAAATACACCCCTGAGTCAATTACACAAAGCCAACACTTCAAAGTCAGGGTAAGTGGCTACACAAATGTCTCCTTCCTTCTCTTCCAGCACACACACACACAGAAGCCCATATACGACCTTGAACAAACACACTGCAGACTGCTCCAAAGCCATCAAAGCCAGTTGAAACTCTTCTGCTTACTTCAGCTGGTTTTGGATCTTACATTTGCATTTGTAAAACAGTTCTGCTCAGTTCTGAAATGTAATAGGTCACATCTGTGCAAATCCTGAAACAAGCATACAACAATAAAAACATTTTTAAAAAGTCATACAGCTTTCTAAGCCATGAGGATAAACTGCCAAGTGTTACCTTGTCCAGTTCCCAATTTTGTGCTCAAATGTACCAGATACAGCACACTCCTATTACAATCATTGATAGTGGAAGTCACTTCAGCATTTTCAGGAGGGCAGCTCCCTTTAGAGGAAATCACGGGCTCGTAGCACATAGTGAAGGAGGTTACTCAAGAGACCCTTGCCTCTGAGCCATTCGCAGTGGACTGTTCTGTAGGCTGCTCTTAAACCTAGAGATGGTGGAGATTCCACAGCTCCCCAAGGTGGTATGATCAAGGCTTCTCTGTGTCTGCAGCTGGGAAGTAGGAGCTCCTACTTCTAAGCTCAGACCTTTTTTTCCAGTCTCTGGCAGAAAAGAGCAGGACAGTTCTTTCTCTTCCTGGCAACCCCATATACACGAGAAAACTATTGTCATGTTTCCTCTCAGGTTTCCTTTTTTCTCTATTGAATAAGCCAGTTGTTACAGCTTTTCTCATAGGTCATGTTTTCTGGATATTTTATCTTCTATGTTGCTCTTTTCTGTGCTCTCTCCAATTGTTTTGCCTTTTCATCAAACATTGTGTGTTAAATGGGACATTGCCCTGATGCCTGGTTTCAGTAGAGGATTAAACTATCAAAATATTCTGTAGACATCTCATACCATCTCATATATATTTCTATTTTCATTGGACTTGAAAAGGAAGGGGAATATTTCATGTCTCACATTTCTTAGGACACTAAGCAGAGTAGAAGACAGTAAGTCCAAACATCAGATCACAAAATTTGTCAACAATATATAACCAAATGCCAGGTGTTGACCCAGGTCTACTTTGGTAGATAAGATTCCAGTAATTCAGTTCAGGCTGCTGTTGGTTGTCTTTCAAGAGTTAATTTTTTTCTGCATATTCTCCGACCGTCCTATCTTTTGGATGTTGGATTTTGCACATCTTTCAGTCAGATGAGTTTGAAATCTGTGTAATTCGCTATTTTTCATATTAGTCTTGAATTAAAATACCTACTACGTTGTGACACAGAAGAGAAGGTGGGAAGAAATAGATCTTTTCTTAGCACTAAATTTTTTAAATATGTTTGAGGAAATGAGTGCAAAAATGATGTTGCTTTCATATGTTGCAGAGTTGACTCATAAGCTGAAGAAAAGTGGTTGAGAAATATGATCAAACAATGTTTTGGTGACCTATTAATCTAATGAGACTCCAAAGAGGAACTGCAAAGATGAAAGATTAGCTGGAAAGAGGAACAATCATGGTTGATAGTGAATACAAAATGAAATACCGTATGTGGCTGTAACTTCATAGCTAGAGTCATAAATATATACACATTCTGTTTGCATGAGCTTTCCACACAATTCCCTTGGGAGTTAGTGAAGAATTTGCTTTTCCAAAAGAAATCTTTGGTAATTTTATATACTGTCTTTTCTTTTATGAAGCAACCTCCTTTCATTTACCAAAAGGAAAAAATGAACAGTTAAAACAATTATTCTAGTTCTCTGTGTATAATGCGTGGTGTGCATTTGTGAAAGGACGCAAAGCTGGTAAAACAAAAAATGTAGGAGTCACTCGACAGCTGGAGGCCTCTTCCCTTCATTAATATGATGACTTCGTTGTCACAGAAAACAGTGCTTACAGTACATGCATTTATGGCTATATTTGATACGTTGCCTCACAGACACAGAAGCAACATATCCAGAAAGACCTTCACAAAACCTTCGTGTGACCTTTGGAGGTTCTGGCAGCATTTTCACAGGAAATCTCTAAACACCAGTACAGATAAAGAAGCAGACTTGTGTGCTGACTACACTAGAACATACTCAGATAAATTCTTATATAAATTCTGTGAAACAATCCACAGAATTAGCAAACAATCAGGTTGCTGTTGTCGTTTGCATTTCAGCTTTCAAAAACACCACTTCATTGTATACGTGGTAGCGTTAGAACCAGATTCTTCATGGACTTAAAAAGATCTAAAGATGGGACTATCTGCATGTATAACATTGCATAGACAACTGTGTGAATGCTCAGATTCTCAGTTATATGAATGGTGATGTCCTGTATATCAAGGTTTCTCTTATCAATTCAAAGGAACAAAAATACTATATAAACAATTTAATTTCAAGAGAAAAAAAAGATTTAATGTCAGACTATTTTTGAAGCATTAATGAAATCAATGTTGCAGCTTGTTTTTTAGTCTTTACATTTCTCTCTAAAGTAATTTTTACAAAGTTGATTAAAAGGCTACATCAATTTACTTTTAAATCAGGAATTAAGTGTTTTGAGGAAAATATTGTACTTAAAAACACACCTGTTTTTCATGATTTGAGAGAAAATCCTGTTCACAGAATTTTGCTATTTTTTTCTAATTAAATTCTAATGCTACTACAAGCATAAATTGGTATTAACCTCATTTGTCAAAAACTCTTAAATATTTATTCCTCACATCCAAGAACTTTTTCCCTCATGTTCTTATCCCATTCCTCACTTTTGCCATCACCTTTCATACACGCCACATTTACTACAGGCTTGAGCAAAACTTATATTAACATCGTGCAGGTAGTGCTGGATTTGTCCTTCATCGTGAAGCAGAAGTTCACATACATCACTGTTAAATGAGGATAAGATATTTGAAAACCTGTTAATTTGCTGGGGGAGGTACATAAACATGCTGAACACAGAAATCACAAAGATGTTTTAGGAAAGTTTACAGAACTTTTAATTAAAGTGCCATCTGCTATGTACAGACATAAAAGAATTTCTTGGACAGAATATGCACAGAGGCATTATGCAATAAGCTTTGCTTCTTCCTGACACCCATCTCAAGTAGTGCAGTGTTTCTTTTCCTCATAGCTGCTCCAGGCCATGGTCTTTCTTGAGTTGCATTGCCATCCTTGTATCCCCAGCTATACCCTGTCAATAAGTCCTCCCTTTCATGCCACAGTTCTCACTTTTACACTGGGGGTAGCACAGGGGCAGCTGCATCAATAATATTTTCTCTCAGATGGAAGCATTCATTTTTCTAATGGGTACTTCCATGGAACACCCTCCAGTCAAACCATTTCGTGTCGGCAGTGAGAATTCACATGAGTTCCTCATGGTTTCACACATGGAAGAACTACAGTATCCAGGTAGAAAGTAGAGCAGCATCTCTTACCATCTACTGACTTCTGCCAGGACTTGTACCAGTATTCTCCCAGTAAATGTACCTTTTCCAATGACAGTGAACAGTAATGACTGACAATTAAGTGGGACAATGTTAGCATGAACTTAGCTTAACAAGGAAACATTTTTTGCAACTACTAGCAAATATTTAATTGCCTATTAATATTGTCAACAAATAAATAAGGTGGGGTGTCTTTTCCTGGATGTTCAGTACAAGTCATGCTAATAATCTTGTATAGGTACTCTAGACTTCAAGTGACTTCTCTTAGGAACTGAAGCATTTGAGAAACATCAAGACAAATAGTTCTAGATCATGGAAATGACAAGGTTGGAATGTGTTATCAGTCATTTTTGCTTTAGAAATTGGAGAGGAGGGGCTGTTGAGGGAGACTAATTACTTTACCTGTACAGAGTGGCCTTTAAAGCATGTTTTGATAGAGAAGCATGTTTCTGTGATTATCATTATTATTTACAATCAAGTTGGAATTGATTGCTAATTCTGCAATTGTTGCAAAAAGCAATTAAATTAACATAAATCTGTTTACAGTATTTGCTGCACTCTGGGTTTAATCATGAATAATAATTTATATTATTAATAGAAGTTATAGTGATACTATAAAGATCATTTATTTGAATTTACATTTTTTTAAAGGTCATCAGGATTAAAATTCAAGAATGATCTGCTCTAATTATCAAGTACAGCAGCATAGTATTTTGCCATCTAGAATATGTGACCGCTGATCCTTACTTTTGAATTTTAGTTCATTGATATTTTGTGATTCTGAGATGGAAATGTCTGTGATTTCACAAGAAACTTGAGCATATGAATACCTTTGATTATATATGAGCAAATCTGCTGAAATCACTGATACATTAAGTTATAGACATATTTAAATATTATGCTGTTCTATGGTCTCAAAGAAGCAATGGATTATGGCATTTGTGAATTCCATTTTCTACACTAAAAATCTGAACTTTACTTCACAGAAAGTTATTCCAGAGTTAAAACTGACAAAATGAAAAACAACACAGACTTTGAAGACAGTAAGTTCAGTAGAAGTGGAATTAATTCTGTTTAAAATCTATTAATTTTGATTTTTTTAATATATGTTCAAGTGAGTTAAAAATTGGAAATTTGTGAAACAGAAAAATGGAGCTGTCAAATATTTGCAATTTTAAAGTGATCGAATTAATAATTTTCTGAAGCAGAACTTTTTAAAAATCTCATCAAGAGGTACTAGTACTAGTGTTCTTATAATTCTTTTACAGGAATCTGCAGGAAATTGCAGTTTTCACTGTACTACATATTAGTATTAATTAAGATATCATTTTAAATGAAGGATGGTTTAATTCAACTGATGCTGCAATCATTTTAATTAGTTTTAATGTTAGATGGCCTGAAAGATAAAAAGATATTAGATATTAAAACACGAGAAAAGTTACAGCTGAGGTCATTGTTTCTGTATTTCTGACCTTGAGTGAATGTTTCATTCCTCCATTTTTCCAAAAGTGCTAACATATTTGCATGAGTTTCTATCATATAACCTTTAGAACAAGTTACCCTTTAAAACTTTTACTAGTACTATTTTCATATGCACCCACCTGTAAAACTAAATATCTTACTTATTGAAAGCATAGAGCAAGAAAGAGCAATAAAAATTTTCTGAGGTAAGTTAAAAATGGTTTCCTGTTTCTATAAAATAACTCCTCTGTACATTTTCTTTAAAATGTCATGACTTCCAAGTTTGATAGCTGACAGGCCTGCAGGGTTAGAAGCAAGGTCTGTGAGTCCAGTTGCAAAGCTGAGGATTTTTCCCTTTACAAGTTATTGCCTCTAGCCCTGCAGTACTAGTAGGTATTGGACTTAAAAGCAGTGACATTTTTAAATACAGAGTAGATGTTACTGGCTTAGGATTAAAACTTGACCATTCTAAGGGTCAGGAGGTATAATTTTATAGAGAAAAAGGAAATGCTGTGAAGAAAAGCAGCAAATATTTTTACAAGTGCTTAACAGTTAAGATCGTGCACAGAATAAAAAGTGTGAAGCCATCGATAGGGTAAATCTAAAAGTAGACCTTATGAAGTATATCAAAATCAGACAAGATACAATAACAAATATCTCTACTGCAACATCTATTATGTATATATATATACAAATATATATCTCAATAGAATACTGTAATACATTTCAGGATGAAATGTATTACAGTATTTTACTTGTAAAACCCCAATTCTACCCTATAAATTTAAGGACATAAGAAATTCTCTCTCATATGAGATAAAACATTAATTCAAAGCAATAAAGATTAAATTCTGTTCAATGCCCACTTATGTCATGCCAAGAAATTAAATATGTCAATTTAGGATGTCATAGCACCTCAACTTTATATTGAGACACAGCTAAGATACTGCTGTCTCAGCACTATGTTTTTGGTTTAATATGCCTATAGAACCATAGGATCATAGAATTACTAAGGTGGGAAAAGACCTCTAAAATCATTAAATTCAACTATTAAGCCATCACTGCCAAGTCCACCACTATACCATGTCCCTAAATGCCACATCTACAAATCTTAAATAACTCCAAGAAGGGTGAGTCCATCACTTCCTTGGGCATCCTATTGCATTGTTTGACTAGCCTAATCTTTCCTAATGTAAAATATGAACCTCCCCTGGTGCAACTTCAAGCCATTTCCTCTTGCCCTGTCACCTGTTACTTGGGAAAAGAGACTGACTCCCACTTCACTACACCCTCCTTTCAGGGAATTGTAGAGAGCAGCTCCTTTTCTCCAGGCTAAACAACTGCAGCTTCCTCAGCCACTCCTCACAGGACTTGTGCTCCAGACTCTTCGCCAGCCTTGTTGCCCTTCTCTGGACACACTCCATCACCTCAATGTCTTCCTGGTAGTGAAGGGCCCAGACCTGGACACAGGATTTGAGGTGTGGCCTCACCAGTGTGAGTGCAATCACTTCTCTGGCCCTGCTGGCCACACTATTACTGGTACAGGCAAGAATGACATGGGCCTTCTTGGCCATCCAGGCACTCTGCTGGCTCATGTTCAGCCGCTGTCATTCAGCAGCCCCAGGTCCCTTTCTGCTGAGCAGCTTTCCAGCCGCTCTACCCCAAGCTCGTAGCACTGCCGGTGGTTGTTGTAACCAAAGTGAAGGATTTGGAAGTTTGCCTCATTGAACCTCATGCTCTCATTCTCAGCCCATCAATTCAGTCTGTCAAGATCTTCTGTACAGCCTTCCCACCCTCCAGCAGATCAACACTACTGCCCAAACTGGTGTCATCTGTGAACTAATTGAGTTCAATTCCCTCATCCAGAACATTGATAAAGATTTTAAACAGGACCAGTCCCAATACTGAGAACTGAGAAACTCCACTAGTGACTGTTCGCAAACAGGATTTGACTCCATTGACCACCACTCTCTGGGCCCAGCCATCCAGACAGTTTTTATGCAGCAAACAGTCCATCCATCCAAGCCATAAGTAGCCAATTTCTTCAAGACAATCCTGTGGGAGACAGTGTCAAAGGCTTTATTAATGTCCAGGAAATCTACATCTGTAGTCTTTTCCTTATCCACTAGGTAGGTCACCTGGTTGCAAACTATCAGGTTGGTTAAGCAGGACCTGGCTTTTCCAAACCTATGTTTGCTGGGCCTCATCCCCTCGTTGCCCTGTACCTGCTGTGTGATGGCACTTAGGATGATCTGTTCCATGACCTTCCCAGCACCAAGGCCATGCTGACAGGCCGGTAGTTCTCTATAGCCTCCTTCTGGTCCACCTTGTAGCTGGAAGTCACATTTGTCAACTTCCAGTCAGCTGACACCACCCTGGTTAGCCAGGAATGCTGGTAAATAATTGTAAGTATATTGGTGAACACTTTCACCAACTCCTTCAGTACCCTTTAGTGGATTCCATCTTTTGATGATGTGTTTTTTAGTTGTCTTTTACAGCAGTAGCCAGAATAAGTTCGACTTGGGCTTTGGCCCTTTTAATTTTCTCCTTATGTAACCTCATTACATCCTTGTAGTCTTCCTGAGTCGCCCACCCCTTCTTTCAAAGGTGATACAGTCCCTTTTTTACCCTGAGTTCCAGCCACAGCTTTCTGTTCAAACAGACCAGTCTTCTCCTCCAATTTGTCTTTTGGCACATGGTAATGGCCTGCTCCTCCCTCTTTAAGATTTCCTTCATGAGGAATGTCTGGTCTTCCTGAACTCCTTTTCCCTTCAGGACTTTGATGACACTTCCAAGCTAGATGAACCATTGTCCTTGCAGTCGTTCAGTTCCACTTGCAAAGCCTCATGCTATTATGCCAGTTCACCTGAAAAGCCACATAGAAAATGTGCCTGCTGTTCTAGGCAGGAACTTGTTGCCATTGCTCCCTGTCTCTTAAGTAACTGTGTTCAGCAGGGGAAAAGTGGACAGGGAATCCTCCATGTTGTGCATCCTGTCTGCCTGTCAGGCCTGCCACAGGGAAAGTAGGGTGAAATTCCAGTGATCTCTCTCTCTCTCTTTCATGCTCTGTAAGTAATCAAAGGGAGTTCTTCTACCTGGGTGCACCTCCCACAGGTGTGCTCACTCCTTCCTTCCACAGAGCACACTCTGCAGCTGACTCCTGGGTGTCAGCATGTTCCCCCCGGAGCACTGTGCATCAGTCGTGCTGGGTGCAGAGCTTAGACAGCCTGTAGCTTTCTGCCAGGTGGATGCCACTGCTTCCTGGCTGAGTTTGCAGGGCTTCTGTGCCCTTCCTGCATGCCCTGCACCAACTGCCATGCCATGCCCTGACTGGTAGTGCTCCCTGAGAGATTCTTTTATGGGGGGATGGAGCTTGGTCACTGTTGCTTCTGGCCCTGCCCAGGTCTTGTCAGCCACTGCCACACAAGCTGTGGGCTCCTGGCAGCTGTCTTAGCTCCACTGATATTCCCCTGGTTTGGGAAACCCCATTGTGCACTGTGCCAGAGAGCTCCACTGCCATTTGTGCCAGCAGTGGAGATGCTCACCTCAGCGACTTATATGCGATGTGAAACAAGCAGCAAACTGAAATGTAATTCATTTGAAAGCAAGTCCTTTAAACCAGGAATAATAATTTAAGCATAAGCTGGGCTGAACAGGCAAAAGATTAGTCTAGCCCCAACATCCTGCCTGCTACAGAGCCTGCTAACAAATGCCTAGAAGAGTGCTTAATAGCAAGGTACTTATTTAGTAGCTATTTCCCTGGTATGCATCCTAAATTCCAACAGGTTTGGGATGTACAGTCATATTTTTTATCTTTGTGTGCTGTAGCCTTAAAAGATCTTTTTCTCTGTGAATTTATCTAATTGCTCTTTCTTTTCACATAATCTTCTGTCATTTATAACCTCCTGTGGTGACAATTTCCATCGTTTAACTGTGCCCTGTGAGAAAAAAAAAGCCTCCTATTGTTTGTTTTAAATATACAACCTAATAACTTCATTTAATGCCTTTAGATCGTATATTACAAGAAATAACAATCACTTCTGGTTCACTTTCACCATGGCACTCTTACAAACATTATCAGACCTCCCTTGACCACCTCTTACCCAGAGTGGAGGGACTTACCTTATAGAAGCTGTCCCATGTCCTCCAGAATCCCTCTAGTTCCACTAGATCTGTTAGAGTTAGGAAGAGATCAGAACTGCGTACTGCATTCAAAATGTGGGCATACCACAGACTTTTTTAGAGCAGTGTAGTCATATTTTCTGTTTTGCTATTTCCAAACCCCTGCAGAAAGCTAATATAACTGAAGAACACATCATGCACTTGACATGCTCAAGCATCTTTGAATTAAAATATACACGAGTTTTCTCCAGTGCATAGTCAATAGAAAGATGTTTGCTTATATGTAATTTTAGATATCATTTAGCTGTCTGAGAGATCAAAATATAGTGCCAGGTTCTGAAGGGAGTTATACTGAGGATAATCCATTGAAGTTGACAGGTCCAATCAATATACAGCATGCACTGACATGAGGTGGATTCATGACATTCCCTGCATACTATACATGCACAGACAATAATTGCATCTGCTCTCATTATGTAATTTCTAGGAGATATATTCTAGCTAATAAGTTTCATGTACTAAGTAGTCTGTGTATAATTCAGATCAAGTAGTGTAATCCAAATTAATTGTATTCTTTATTTATTGCACTTTTAAAACATCAAGTAGCGTGAGAACGTAACAGAATGCAAATTACTTCAAAATGTAAGAAGGCTCTGTAGCAGTTTCTCTTTGCAATACTATGTCTGACTGAAGGGAAAGGCATTTCAGATTTGGAGTTTTCAGCTAAAGCATGCCACATCTGTGTGACACACCACAGACAGACAGACATCTTGTGATATGCCTGTAATGACAATGAGAGTTGATTCCACTCTGCAAAAACAGCAACATTAACTGAATAATTTTGCTGTATATGTTTTAGATACATATATTTTCAATATCATAAGTGATACAGTGTTGTAAACATCAAAAGTACTGCAAGCATCTCTACCTCTATGTGGAGATAGAAGGAAATAAGTATAGCGCTGTATTTGGTTGTATTTTCTTTTGAACCTGTAAGTAATTTACCTTCATATTTTGTTTTTGGCCTTCAGTCCTAGGGCTGATCTCTGCCTTATGTTGACATTCAGGATGACTCTCTGTCTCTCAAGGCTTTCAGATGAAAGCTATATAATCATTAGTGTATTAACACTGATTATTGTAGGACACTTTTTTCAGTCCTTTTCTACCATATCTGAAGGCTGAAGACTATGCCAGCTTTGTCAGTGGACAGAAGACAATCTCATTGTTACAGCTCTTGTACCTGCAGAGTATTGATGCTGTTTCCCATCAGGAAAGCACACACAAACAAAAAATTTCTCAGGAGATGGAAGTGGATAGGCTAGTAATCTTCACTCATTTGTTCAGACAGGCACTTTTTTGGCACCTACTTCAGGCACATACTCCCCAACACCTCCTCTATCCCCTTTTTTTAGACTGTGAAAAAAAGCACTTGTCCAATCTCTTAACCAATTTATTCAGTTTTTAATGCCAGCAGTCACATTTGTCTAAACATTCTATCTGGCATGTGACTAGCTGAAGTGGATTTACCAGAGGAGTAAGAGGACTTAAATCCTGTATTTTTCAGTGCAGTAAATTTTTCTGAGACTTCCAGATATACTGTCATTACAAATGCAAATTATCTGTTGCATTGTGAATGCATCAAACATATTGTACATGTGCAGATTAAATTTGAAGCATGTCCACAGAATCCATTTGTGGGTCTTGAGGACCACAGTGGCCTCCTCTGCAATACATGCCCTTTTACTATAGAGCGGCCACAGTCCCTAGGAACATAAAGCTCACTGTTCAGACATGGCACAGTGCAGACCACCACTCTTTCCCCAGAGTCTGCTTTCATGTTTTGTGCAGTGTGATGCACATGTACTTCTCCCATGCACTCCTAGCCAAAACCTCAGTGAAACACTTTAGGTGTTATCTCCAGAGATTATTAACGTCAGCTGTTTTTTTTTTTTTTAGGCAACACTATCATTACACAGGTGTGAAGTGGTATTAAAAACAAATCGGTTAGCTGTAGTTTACCTTTCTGGGCAGTTGGTTGGTAAATAAAAACACTCAGATTCAGATGAGCAGTACCTCACATGGCTTGACTCCAAAGAGGCTACATTCAAACCATTTTGAGATTGGAAGCTGAGCAGACACATTGAGTCCTGAGGTAATAAACCTGACCAAAAGACAAGAACCTCAGGGCTAAGACTAACTTAGAAGAGTCTAAAGTATACACTAAGGAGGTGTCTCTTGCATCTTCTTTTTCTTTAACAAGAGAATCTCCATTCCTTAAGTCTGTACTTGGCTTTATTTGATTCTGTAACCACAGTGATATTCCCACATCTTAAAATAAAAGTGAAAATTGTTAAGACAAAAAAGATGCATTACTTTATAATGATATAGAAATTAGGTCTGTGAATTATAGAGTTTTCAATATACACCTTACATCTACCAGCTTAGCGACATCTGAATTGTTTGGTTTTGGTTTTTAACCATATCATAAAAACTATAAAAAAGCTTTGTGTTTAGCTGTACTGCATTAGATTTGCTCTTAGTTGGGCATATATAAAGTCACTGCATCTCAACTGCGTGCTCAGATTTGTTGCATTGCCCCATTTTAATTTTTTCAGTTATTATATGAGAAAGGGAGATACCCACCACTCAATCCTTCATGGGCTTTGCCAGACCCCCTCTCCAGCCATTGTACAACTCTGGAGAATCTTAAATCCAGAGGTTCTTATGAGTTCTTTGTTAGTCTGTTTTGGCCATCAAGTCTTTCTTCTACCATGCTCAGAAGAACCTTAGCAGCAACTCTCATCAAGGTACTTAAGCAGGTCATCTCTCTGTCAGTCTTGACTGTGGCCTTTACTTAATCATAAATTGGCTGGTACATAAAACGTGGACAGCACATGTATGAAGAGGTTTTTTGTCTAATAGTTCCATGGTTAGAAACCTCACCAAGGATGGGAGAGACACAAGGTGTGGTCTCATCATTGCAAGATTCAGAACATTTTCAAGAGGAATGAATCTCTGTGCTGTAAGAATGAAATCTCCATGCTATAAGAATGAAATAGGCATTTTGGAGTACGGAAGGTACTCTAATTCCCTCTATTCACCATTAGTCCTATTCTTTCCTATTATAACTAAATATTGAGTATCTCAAAGGGAAAGACTACTTTGTTTTACATTCTGTAATTAAGGTTTTTGCTGAAGAGAAAGTACCTAATCAGAGATGTTAAGTATCAGTCCCTACAACCCCTTGTCACCTCAAACTGGCTAATTACTACGTGTCCAGTCTCAGTCAAGAGCCAATAGCAAGCTACATGCCTTCGTCCTACTGAGGTATTTGTATCAAATGTGTTTTTAATGTGCAGCCTGATAACCAGTAAAAGATTTGGTGCAGATTCAGTCAGGATGCATGCTGACTCACCAAAGAGAGAATAGGGAGATAAGGATTACTCTTATTGAAGCAGTTGTTAATTGGCCAGTCAGGTACAAAAGATAACATCTGATCTAAAGAAGAGACATCTCTAAGGAAGAAAAAGAATACTTATTTTAATTAAAAGGGGTGGTCAGATAATCTCCCAAATAAAAAAGAAATCAATGAATTTGAAGAAAAAGAGATTAGATCTGTTTAAGCTTCTGGGAAGGATTTACAAAAAAGGACTTGTTATAAAATGCAAGTGTCTTACACAAGAAAAGGACATAACCTGGGGTCTAACATATAGAGAAAATAGGACTCTTCATAAACTGAATTCTTAAGAAATCTTGCACACTAACAGCTGGATAAAAGGGGAGACATAATCTCCATGTCAGTAGAGCAAATGCCAGTTTTATTTTGTTTTGGTTTGGTTTTGAGTTATAAACATTTGTAACTGTGTCCTATTTTTTGATTGGTTGGTTGTTTTATCTCAATCTGGCTTGAGTTAAGTTTGTTTTCAAAGTGTAAAGAGACAGAAAAATGTCTTTACTTCTTTCTTTAAAAATTGTATACTAAGGCAATAATTTACCTCCAACTGCCATAGCCCACAACGTGTTCTTCAGAGAACCCATGGGTAACAGTTGTAGGATACACAGTAGGATTGTGTAAGAGCAGCAGGTGGTATCACAAGATACAGGGGAGGAGATGCTGACAACTATGAGGGTTCTTAGTCATGCAGCTAAGATATGAAGAAACAAATATCTGAAGGACTTGAGGATCTTCAGAGAACGTGTAATACTGGTATTTAAATGATCAATCTGCAGAGTAGGTAACACTGAATGGGGCAGGAACTGGAATGCAGATGCCAAACCCTGTCCCTTCCCAATATGCCTACAAAGTCCATGCTTTGCTTTACCTTCTGGTCCAATGCATAATTCTACTTCAACAAGGGGTGAGGGTACTCTTACACTAGAATATGCTGTAGTTTGGGGTTAGGTCATGTGCTGCAAATATTTATCTATTCAACACCCCTCAAAAACAGCAGGCAATTGAACTCACCTCTTCTATCTCAGAACCATTGAGCTGTGAGATAAAATATCCACTGTCCGTCTTCGAGGTGAACCTAACCTGAGATATTGAAAGGTAGTGTGTAAGCATCTAGCTCCAAAGGAGAGCTCAGCTCTCTTATGCATCACCAGAGCAATGAGCATCATTTCAGGGTCTGATCACTTAACATATTTGCTTCTGCCATTCTTATTTTGTGGCTTAACCTTTTTCCTAGATTATGGTCATATATCTGGTGCCTAATCCAAAGCATGCACTGAAGAGGTTGGACATGTACTAGTTTTAGTTATATCTGCCCATATAATGTAGGATAGCACAGGATGTTGTAACAGTAACACTGATGGAAGCCAAATCTCTTTTCTTCCCCTCAGTTCTGTTTCACATCTGTTCCTCTCCCTGCTGGTCATGCTGGCCTTGAAACTTAAACTAATGATACTGTGCTTTATTGCTTGTCTTTTGGAAGAAATGTTAACAATAGTTACCACCCTCATCCAGGCTTTGACATTCTTAATTTCCAGGACAAACTTCTGAGCCCCTAACCTTTCCCAGCCTCCAGCAATAGACAATTTACAAGGTTCCTTTTTGCTAGGAGTCCATGTGAATAATATAACAGTATGAAAGATTTTGTAGGTTGATCAATTGGAAAGCACTACATGACAATTTTTCCTTACTTCGCCATAAAGCTACATACATATTTATAGTCTAAACAAAAGAACATGAAAGATTTTACTGATTTTGTGAGGAGTGTGTTGCATTAAGAGTACAGAAATTTGGCAGAAAATAAATGCTATTACTTTCCAGCTAGTCCTCAGAGATCAAAGGGGTTGGGTGCAGCTAGGCTTAATTTCTGATTATAACCAATTCAGTGCTGTAAGTCTGATTGCATTCAATGAGATCTCAGATGCACCAGTACTGTGCGTATCATTCTCAATGGCAGATTCACAAATTGTGTGGTTTACCAGTTCAACACTATAAATCTGGTCAAGGTCAATAAGAACTTTCATGAACAGATTCACAAGTGATGTGGTTTACTGCTCAAACACTGTAAGCCTGATTGAGTTCAATAGGAACTTTCATGAACACAGATTCACAAATAGTATGGTTTGCCAATTTTACACAATAAGTCTGGTTGAGTTCGATAAGAACTCTGCTTCACATAGTTTCTAAGAACTCGACAAGATTTCCTAGACAAGATAGGAAGGGACAAGATAACTTGGAAGCGAAGTGGGGCCTCTTGTCTGCTCCAGTCATTCTGGAGGTCCATGAGGAAAGAAGACATAGTTCTCAAAAATTCTAAATAGATACCAACATCCTTTGGCAGCGTGTACTGCCAAAGCCCTTCAACTGTACTTTCTCCAAGACCATCTACAAAGGCAGACAGAGATAAAGCTATGGAACATGATAGGTCTCCCTCCAATTTTTTTGATGCACTGATACTCATCTTCTTAGGAGATTTTTTCTATAATTTTGAGAAAGGGAGGAAAGTGTTCTTATTCAAATGCAATCCACTAGGCTTGTTAAGATACAGAAATAGAGTTGAAGGATTGTGGTTTTCCAGTGTTGTTCAAAAACATGAATGAATCCCATAACTCAAATAATGATAAGTCTGTGCAGTAGCAGTAGTACAGAGGACCACTAATCAAGAACTATGCAGTAGGAGGCAGGAAACGCCTAGTATTTGTTTCATCCTGGTTTGGTCATATAATTTATTTAGAATTTCTTTTCATTTTGCACATTGACACACTTGCACTAGTCTGATAGAAGGGCAACTATTGATTACAGCACAGTTCAAACATATGGTGTGCTAGATCATGCCCTAAACTGTATGGACAGGGAAATACAGGAAGTAATAAAATAATACCACAAGCACTAATACGCACTTCCACAACTATCCTGTTGATGAATCATTTATTTATAGTAGCCAAACAGATAACGAAGCCAATTTTTGGTCCGTCCAATGGAACTTTCTTTAAGTTGTACATTATTAGAAAGTTGATCTAACAATGTATGCTTATAACTACAAGGGCTCTGTTACAAATCCTACTCTTTAGGGTTTAATAGCTCATCTAGTTTAAATCACATTAAAATAAAATTTGGTTTCCAGCCCAGATGCACATTTTTTTTACAAAACAATTATTCATATAGGATTTATGTTTAATATAAAGATCAGCGAGAAAATTAAATTCTCAAAGACTTCTATTTTCTTTGACAAAAAAAAGATATTCACAAGTACATCTTTGAGGACAATTGAACAATTCAGTGTCTGAATTGGAAAAGTGGCCTCAGTCTTTAGGAAAATGAACTCCCTATAGTAACCTGGTTGGAGATCCAATTGCGATATATTCATCACCCAGCTCATTCTTCTGATACCACACAAATGCAGACATCCTTTGTTGGACATTTGCAGTATTTTAGACATAGTCATAAGGCAGTTGGTTTTGTTTATTTATTTTCATTTCCACAATTTCATGCATTGTTTTTCTAATCATATGAGGGGAAGGAAAGCCCTAAATCATAATGACCTAATGTTAAATGTATTAACAATTTCAGGGTAAACAATACTTTTTTAAACTGCAATTTTATGTGTGACATTATTAAGGAAAGTGTGTTCATCTCTACATTTTCTTTGTCCTATTTCTTTTCTCTTTTTCCTTTATATTACTTTTTTTTTTTACTTTAGGAAAAACTGTGGCGATAAACCAGATGTTGCCATACACTGCTGATAGGAATAAGACTGATCACGGAATAAATTGTGCATGCTAAGAGTTAGGTCATGTCTCAGATGTATGAACATGCACAACGGAAAGGAGACTCCTGCAGCTGAGCCTTCCCTATGACTTCCCTGGGACTTTAGGTCCAGGTGTAAAGAAGCAAGCAGGTGTTGGAAGGACTTTATCTTCACTAATGTGCCAGCTAGCACTTCTGAACAGACACAGTGATATATATAACCTGCTATTCATAAGGGCCATGAGCTTCTTTCTCGCCTTTTGCTAGGCTAAAGAAATTTTATGTCTGCATTTTCCATGTGCTTCTTATCATTATATGTCATTTCTTTACTGTGAATGGAGTTGGAATACTGAAGTCTGTCCTACAGGAAAAACAGCACCTAGTTGAACAGAAAATAAATTTATAGAAATGTACATACACAAGAATTAAGAAGAATTAAAATAATCTCAGCAGAAATATTATAATTTCTTAACTTGTGTAGTTTTCTTTCTGCAAAGCTGTAATTAAATACTTAAATAACAGATTCTTGCTGTATTTAAGTAATATAACTTAATGGTCAAAAAGCTTTCTTATCCTAGTTTAAACACAGTTATCAATCAGCAAAGAAATGACTCAAGTAGGCTACCATCATAGATGTGTAGCAAGATGTCAACTCTTTGTTTATTATAAAAACCCAGGCAACTACTTGGATCACTAGTTGCTAGTCTGGGGAAAAGTGTTCACTTAGGTGTTGTTAGCTTCCTTTGTCTCACAGAATCTCAAAAAAAAAAAAATTTAAATCTTTCATTTGAAAAACATTTCTTCAAAATAAGCTAATAAAGTATACAGTGTATGGTATGAGGTGAAGTCCTTTATTAAGTGAGTCTGATAACAAAGTCAAAACTGATTTTTATACATCAGGAAGTTAAAGTGAACAAACCTATGCAATTAGTAAGAGATGTATACTATTAATTATAAAAAAAATCAATAGTAAGTGACGAAATGTGGCCTGATTGTCAGTCTTTGTCAGATAGGCAATTGTGTCATGAGTGAGGTTTTTGTTTTACAAAGATGGTCCTGTCTTATAAACCACATTTCAATTTTGATGTCTGAGGTAGTAAAAACATTGTTTTCAGTAGTAAGCATAATTATGCAATATTGTATAATACATTATCAAAGAGTAAAACTCACTTTTTTTTTTCCTCCTATATAATACACAATTCAAATAATTTTCTGTACATCATTTGGCCATCGTTTTTGTTGCATAGAACTAAGAAGTTCACCTTAAACTCTGAAAGAGTACTGAAAAGACACTCCAACATTCCACTAGCTGTAAGATTACTCACAGAAAGGCACCCTTACAGATAAATATTGGAGCTGAGGGTGTTCTTGGTGCATATGCCATATTAGCCATAGATTTTTAGGCCCAAGTTACATCCTATTTAGAACTTCTCCCCCTACTTCTCTAATTCCCCTGCTTTTTTCCCTGCCTCAACTGCAGGATGACACAAGATCTGCAATGGTGAATCTATGCTTCTTGGGAATTCCTTTGCTTCTATCATGGGAATTCTGCCAGGTTGATTAAATCATCTGTAGCTCAGTAGAAGAGTACAAAAATTGCCAGTAATGGGCATGAACCTACATCTATATTTGCTACATATTTTCAATTCAATAATTTCCCTTGATATAAATAGAACATGTGTTAACAGTACCTGTCACTCCTTTATGGCTTTCTTCATAACAAGAAAGATCCACAGGAATAATAGGTGTCCTTTTGCATATTCATATAATAACCCCAAATGTTAGACACATAGTCAAAGAAAATCACACCAAAAAGGAATGAAACTTCTAAGCGGGCGATGGATTCTGATTAGACAAGAAGAGTTGCATTATATGAGGGACAGATCATAGATGGAGGACTTCATAAAAAGTGTTGCATTGAGATGTACTAAATGCATTTATCCGTTTTAATTCCGTATTTTCATTCCTTATTTTCTTTATACCTAAAACCATATTGTTACTTTATGTCAGCAAGTCAAAATTACCAGCATCTCTGAGGGAATTAGTAATCATGCATTTGCTGTTCTGCTGACATAAGCCTCATGTAACAAGTTGCAGTCACACTTTTGTTCTGTTCATTACTTGGTCTCCTTCATGGACTTAGTGTAACATTAGGTGCAGCTTCTGTTAGCCATAATTTCAACAGATTACAAATATATTTTATATATTTATTTTTCTTTTTAACTGCACTGATTAGAAGAGAGAGAACAAACTTATTTAATGAATTTTCATCTGCAACTTATAAAAACATAATGCTGTT
The DNA here is from genome assembly GCF_965178545.1 of Coloeus monedula. Taxonomy (NCBI): domain Eukaryota; kingdom Metazoa; phylum Chordata; class Aves; order Passeriformes; family Corvidae; genus Coloeus; species Coloeus monedula. The sequence continues at coordinate 90,816,055 of NC_138782.1, read as the reverse complement.
AAGCAAGAACTTAAAGTGTATCACTGAAAAAAATGAACAATAAAATGTTAGAAGTGTCCATGTTTGACTGACTCTGCTCCTGCCATTATGTCTTATTTTGGAATCCAATTAGACTGCTTTGTTCGTTTCAGATTGATTTTGGAAATTTTACAAAATTTTGGGTAGTACTGAAAAAGTTTCGCAAAATATGTAGTGTATTTGTGGCTCAGCTACTCTGTGACTGGAAAGTTGTATTTGTGCAAGTGACTTCAAGAACTGAATGAGCCAGTCTAAACCTGCTGGACTGCCCATGATTTATAGTACTTTAAATATAATGATACTTTTAACAGATGCTTTGTTTTAAACTAAACTGGTGTCTGTGATTTTATAATTAGAAGTTGTTTAACTCTCATGCATTGGACACCATCAGCAAGGATTTAGTGCTAACTGGATCAATTGTGCATCCAATGCTTTTCAGCATAAGGTGAATTCAATTTATTAAATCTTATTCTCAGGATGAATAATACCATCCTTTGCTTTTTAAATATGTCAATTTCTCTTAAGCTATCAATCCTTAATATTTAATCAGCAAAGATAAATGCATTTCATTTGGCCTTAACTGTGTGTCACAATAAGAGAAGAGACAAGAAAGCTAATAAAATAAATTGGTTTAAGTTATCCAGAAGATAAGGCTTCTGAGTTTAAAATATGTAACTCTATTTTTCATAGTGGATGTTGTTTTAGCCTGTGGCCCTCTGAAAGACACAATTCGTGAGGGAAAGCTAATAAACTGCTTTAGTGGCTTGAAGAATTGGTCATTTTCTCTCAATTGTTTCCCTCAGTCGCTGTTTGTTTTGTTTATTATAGGATTCTGTTTCGAAGACAATAGTGTGTAAGGGTTACATCTGGTGTGTTCAAAAACTAGTGGCACAAAATGCTGAGGTGGCCTGGGGTGAACTGCAGTCTGAGAGCAGGCTTGGGATAACAAATTGCCTTTGCATGAGGGCCCTGGCATATAGAATCACTTACAGAGGTGTGTTGTCAAGGCAGAAGAGGTGAACCAAGGGTGGTCACAGGGACTGGAAATTATTATTCCCCCACCTTGTTTCTTCGACCTTCATTTTTCTTTTTTTTTAAGTCATTTAGTGACCTGAGGTGAAATGGACAGGAATTGACAGCACACATGCTGCTTCTGGCAGCAGAATCACTGCAGTTGCTCCTTGGACATGAAAGGAGAGGAAAAAAGATGAAAGAAACCCAGTTGTTCTCTAAATATAACACATGTAAAGATAATATGTTTGCTTTAGTTGAAACCAACCCCTTTTTCCTGTAGAAAATGTTCCCCCCTCTCCCCCACCCCCCCCACCCCCCCCACTGCAGTTCAGGAAAACAGAGAGATGATTTTTTGTCTCTCCCTCTCCTTCTCCTTGCTTGCACAAAGAAAACGTGGGTTGATACCATTTTTATTGTTCTGCTGGGGTGGGTTTCAGACCTCGCATTAGCATATTGAATATCTAATTGAATTCGGGGGCTGTGTTAATCATCTTGTTTTGTTTAGTGGTGGTTGGTGAAAGGTGCCAGCAAACGATTGCTTTGGCTTGGGGTTAGCTTGGTGCTGCCACCCCAAGAAAAAGAACCGAGTAGGGAGGGAGCCAGGGAAAGGCGAGTTGACTGAGTGATGTCTGGAGGGCGAACTCGTGTGTCTCTTTGGTGATGTGTGCTGCTGTACTGAAATCCACCCCTCTGCTGGAGCTAAGGCAAGAGTTGGAGGCATCTGATGCTGCCGTTTCCAGGGTGAAATTTCTAAGGCTGCTAGCTAAAAACAACCAAAAAAACCCTAAATCCTCAGCAAAAATAGCAGTCAGAACAGAAGATCCGGCATCTCCCGGTCCAACTGGCATAACCCAGACAGACGTTTGAGAACCACATGCTTTTAACCTAGCCACACACACGAAAGGGGGGAGGGGAGAGGGGGGTGGGGAGTGCAAAAAGAAAGGGACCAAAAAAGACGCTGCAACTACCGAACATCACATTTCTCACAAAAGGCCAGAAACAGAGCCGGTAGGAAAAGGGAAAAAAAAAAAAAAAAAAAAAAAAAAGAGGGAGAAACAGAGAGAGAGGAAAAGCCTCCCCCTCTTCCCCCGATGAGTTTTTCGCAGTGCTCTGGTGAGGCTCGGAGGTGGCTGGCAGCGCAGGGGGCGGCTGCTGCCGCGGCTGGCGGGGCTCCGCGCAGCAGCGCCCGGACGCTCAGCACCGCCGCCCGGACAGCTCCGCGCCCGCCCTGCCCCACAACAAGTCCCCGCCGCTGTCCGGGAACTCCGCGGCGCGCTCCTCGCGGTCCCACTGCATTGTCTCCTCACGGAACCGGCCGTCAGGAGTAATTACCCCCATTTCCCCCACCCCCTCCTCTCTCTCTCCTTTGCAGGAACGACTCTTTGGGAACCTGGTCCACCCAGGGATGTAAAACTGTGCTTACCGATGCATCCCATACGAAATGCTTATGTGATCGTCTCTCTACCTTCGCCATTTTGGCTCAGCAACCTAGAGAAATAGTAAGTAACAAAGAGGGGGGAAAAATCCAGTTTTAATGCAAAAGGGAATGCGGGGGGTACTGCGCGGGGGGGCGGGGGGGGGCTGGTCCAGCTTTCCTCTCAGGTATATTGCAGACGTTGCATTGAGGAATTGTTTAATATTGCAGGTAGTCAAATGTTAGTCCCCTGGTGTCTACAGTGTCTCAGATAAATGAATTCCAGATTCTGTGATATAACTAAATCCTAGTGAAATTTGCATGCTCTCAAACTCTATATTTAGAGAAAGCCTCGTAATTGTGGTGCAAATGTCTAGAAAACTTTTGTATTGAACAATTAAGGGAAGGTACAGGTCTCTATTATTCCTCTTGGTAGGAAAATCCTAGATACTGTAGTTAAACAGATTGCAGATCTGCATTGGACATTTTCAGCACAGATTTTCTATGTAGTCTGTTGATATGATGTAAGAAAAATAATCAAGTTTTCATAAGAAAGAGGGGACATTAAGTGTATAAGCAGACACTCCCAATATTATTGAATGTAAAAATAGCTGAAAAGCAAATATTTGTGAAGTTATCCTGCTAAAGCATGATTTCATTTTCCTGGTTTCGGAAACATATGAACAGACTCTTTTTAATAGCAAAGTAAATCCATTTGGAAAAAAAGTGGTTGAAATAAAATACAGCTTTCTGCCTGAGATCTGGCCTAAAAGTACATCTGTCTTGTATTCTATTTGGGTGACAAAACATATCTTGATAAATGTAATTTACAATACATCCCTGAAGCTTAAAAAACATTTTGGTAAACCAGGCATGATATCCTTTAAAACTTTTAGATCTAAATTTTTTCCATATGTATTAGCAAAACCCATCTCTATTTCAGAACATGAGCACATATACGTACAGAGGAAAAAACTGACCTGATATCTGAGGGTAATAGTTTCCCTTACAGCAGGGAAAGCTAGTTTGTTCTCAAGGTCATTCATTTATTTTCATTTTTTATTATTACACAGAGTAAAAATGAAATTATTCTGAATTTTTAGGGGTTTTTTTATGAAGGCTTATGATACTGTTGCCATAGATATCCTGCCATTCCTTCTAGGCAATCATAGGCCCAAGGAAATTAAGCATGTGAGAATAGTGGATTGAAGTCAAAGTTATTAAAAGTCGGAAAGTTTGGTCATTCTGCAACAAGCATGAATCAAATTCTGGGACAAATTACTGGATGATCTTTAATATATTAGAGTGAAACCAAGCTGTTTTCTTAATGCACAGTTATAAATATTGCTACTTCTGAAGAGAAATATGTATTTTAATTAATGCTAACTGGAGACTCATTTAAACTTGTGCTAACATCATAGTCACCTGCTACATGGTAATATTAATAGTTTATTTTTCAAAGTATTGGGCAGGTATTACAAGGCATTTTAAAGCTCAGAGGCCTCTGAGGAATGTATTAAGCAGATCTCAGAGTTATGTGGGGATCCGTTTTGGAATTAATTTGATTTCTTCTTCATAAATGATATTACTGAAACTATCTGTGACAGTTTTTCTGCTTTTTTTTTTTTTCTGTGTGACTTGTTGGTTTAATTGCTGGAGGATGTTTTTTCTTCATGGTTGTCTGTTGTAACTTACAGATCATGGAATCATCTGGTACACCCTCAGTGACCTTAATAGTAGGCAGTGGTCTTTCCTGCTTGGCCTTGATCACTCTAGCAGTTGTCTATGCAGCGTTATGGAGGTATGTAATGGGTTGAGAAAGCTAAATGTAAATACATTGTTATATTTATTTGAATTGCAGTTTAAAGAGAGCGTTAGATCCCACATTTATTGTTTGGAAAGTTAAAAGAAAAAAAAGAGGAAAATGTCGTGCATGGTTTGATGCCTAAATTTGTTGATGTGATTGATAAGTTTTACTGTCTTGGCCTGCTGACGATGGCATAGCCCACTCTTCTCTTTCTCCTCTTCAGTGTGAATGGTATTGCTCTTTTGGTGGGGTATTCATAGTGCTGAATGAAAACAGGATTCTTTTATATGATATATTTCATGTGAGACTTCTGGGCTGTACCTTTAACTGCTTTTCTCCCATTTACATTCTTAAACAAAACTTCTATGTGATAAAATAAGCGTATCAAAGTGGCACATTTGGGGAGGTTCAGTCAACTGGTTTTGAGTTTGTTCACATCAGTTGTAAGTTTGAATAAAGAGCACAAAATTAAATAGTCTTAAATAGTGTGGTGGTACATTCCAATGATAGATTTTCCTTCTGTCCTTAGTTTACAATATTAAAATATTATATTGACTTAAAAGTGCAATAAATACTTATGGAGTAAATTAATTTGAGAAGTAATGAGAAATAGCATGATATCTAAGTGCAGAAGAAAGAAAAAAGTAAGATGAAAAGTCATGCAAAGTAATAAATACTTTTAAAAAATCAACATGGATTCTCATTTAACTTTTTTCAATAATTAAAGAGAAATTGGTTCCTATGAAAGTAATAAGAAACAAGGAGATGAAACGATAAATTTTAGAGTAATATAAAATCAACCAATAAAATTTTACTTTTAGAAGTAACTTGATAATTTTACACCCATTTCTCTATCACTCTTCTGTACCACAGAGTCTCACCGGATTAGAAATATATATAATTATTAAGAATATCTAGTTACATAAGTTATGATAAAAGACTATAAAAATTATCAGTTCTTGTCTGTCAAAACTAAGAATGAGAGTATTTCAGGATCTAATTCCCATCTGAAGAATTATAGTGTTATTTTTTCACTCCCTGATATATTTAGCACTTGGATAGAAATACTGTCATGCTCAGTGGAACTAAGCATGGTCTACTCCATTACTTAAATTAGATACAAGAAAGAAATTCTTTACTGTGAGTGTAGTGGGGCACTGGAACAGGTTGTCCATAGAAGTTGGATGCTGCATCCCTGGATGTTTTCAAGGCCAGTTCGGATGGGGTTTTGAGCAACCTGGTCTAGTGGAAGGTGTCCCTGCCTGTGGCAGGGGGTTGTAACTAGATGATTTTAAGTTCCCTTCCAACCTAAGTGATTCTATGTTTCTATGGTTCTGTGAACTTCTAAGTGGAGAGAAAATGTTATGTGTTATGGCTTTAGTCAATTCTGTGAGCTCCTGCTTGCACTGTATTTGCTCACTCACTAAGGTCCTTTGTAATCCATGGACATTCAGTGTTGGGAATTGACCCAGGTGAATCAATAGTTAACAAGTTAGAAAGTAGCAGTGTGCTGTCTGTGTGAACAAAGGCACTGGACTTTTTGTAGTTGTTTGCAAATACATAGAACTAGCCTTAAGAATGTTGATATATTTTAAGGAAAAACGTGGATTGTGGTATCAGGTTTGTTCTGTCTAACTGAAAAAATGTAATGCTGTATCTCTTGATATGAAAGCAAAAAGGACTAAAATTATTTCCATGTCCAAAGCTCAGCATTTCTTGTGGGTTCAACAGCCTTTTTTACTACTTCCTCAGCTGTATGGGTGTACAGCTCAGGAGAAGACAGCAATATTAACTGAACTCCAGTGAGAAGCATATAGTACAGGTCATAGAATATATAAAGATATGGCATGATCTTCAGAGGAGCTGAGCAGCCTTAACTTTCATTTATTTTAGTAGTCAACATTTACTGTTAACAGCTCTAAAAATCAGGTCAGAAAGGTACTTCACTTGTAAACATAATCATTCTCTTTCTGTCCTGTAGCATATAAAAGGCTGTATACAGAAAAATGGAAACACTTGTACCTTGAAAGGAAATATGTGATAAGACTATTTGACTTTTTCATCTTAAATATATATGTAAAATGAATATGATACGTTTGCAACAGACATTGTGATGTTCACTGCTATAATTTAATCTTTCTGTACACATTTGGCTATTTTTTGGCGTTCAGTCTTATGAAGATATCAGTACTATTGGAACATCAAGATTATTGTTATCCTTATCCCAATAACGTGTTTCAAAATTCACTGCCATAGTATTATCCACCAACCTGCATCTTATTTATGCATCATGGACCAGATCTTCTGTTTATGTAAATCACCGTATTTTTGCTGAAGTTAGTAATTATGAGTGGCCTGTGCCAGCTGTGGATATTCCCAGGGACAAGCAGAGAGCATAGGAAGTTCCTGACATGAATGCATGTAAGCCCGTTATTATCAGTATAGTGTTAGAATAGGCAATGGTTTTCAAAAGAAGCATTGGTAGATTATTTTTAAAATATATAAAGATACTAAGAGGAAATTGTGGAATATCTATCAAAATATCGTAGTTCTCATGTTTGTACTGTAATAGCTCTTAAATACTCTTTCTGAGCACATGAAAGAGAGCACCTCTCTTTCAGAGTACCTCCAATATTTAATGCAAGAACTAAATCAAAGCTTTGTGTGACTTACTAGTTGTTTTCCTTTTAGATAAGTTGTACGTTCTCTTTGTTTTTTTTGAACAGGTACATCAGATCTGAGAGGTCCATAATTCTAATCAATTTCTGCCTGTCAATTATCTCATCAAATATCCTTATCCTGGTTGGACAAACTCAGACACATAACAAGGTATGAGATGGATTGTATTAAATTTTCCTTAAAGATTAATATTGTTGTTTTATTTGTTTTTAGCTTAAAATAATTATATCCATTTAGTCCTATACTCATAGGACTTGGTGGTTTTGGTAAAATATTAAGAGACAAGGGAAAATATTTACCATCTCTCATAGTCTTTTTTTCCCTTCCAAAAATCCCTTTTGGTATTGTTCCCTCTAGATAAGCTGTGTTCTCTGTGGTAGACTTGTGTGTTTTATAACTAAATTTCAAAGCAAAAAAGTTCAAAGGCTCAACATCAAAAGCGCAAATTCTGGTTCATTATAATAGTTGTAATAGGATTGTGCTACAGTGTTTTTGTCTTTTTATTAACACACTGGTACTCGAAAGGCAAATAGAAATTGCTTAGAAGTTAGAGTATGACTCTTGAAAATGTGCAGAAAGAGACATAATAACAAGCCATAGAACTTTAGATCTCTGACTGATGTAGCTATAAGAAAGTAATAAACCTGCATACCTTAGTTAGTGAGGTATTGCTGATTTATTAATAAATTGTTCCCCAAACATCATTGTAATTTGTGCCTCTCCTGTAGAACTGCAGGCTTGCCAGTGTTTTGAGGAATCACCCAATGCCTGGTGATGCTAGGCAGCTCTCACATGTGGCAATAGGTGGTTGCTTAAAATCAACCTTAACTACAGGATTGCTTGGAATAGAAAACAGTGTTTAGTTGGTTAACTGGGCAGTATGTGATAGAATGCTGTTAAGTTTTGGAGTAAGCAAGTGCTTGTAAAGTAGTTCATTTTCCCACTGTGTTAAACTACTTAATGCACTGCTCATCTTAATTTTTCTGATATCGAACAAAATAATGTTCATCATCTTCTATAGGATAACTGATTTTTCTACAACACACCTGTAATTAATCATGACTTCTTTTCAAATAAGTGCTTAGCGGTTTAGCTGCCAGAAGTCTCATAAATTCAATGCGAGGCACATAGCTGTACCTTGTAAAACATATCCAAACCAAGCATAGCCATTTCCAGCACATAAGATAAGAAAATTATTGAAGTCAAGATATTAATGTGCTTTTAAAGTTTTTCAAGTGTGTAGAGGTACAAATAAACAAAATATGGATTTCCAGAAGAAACCCATGTAACTCTCACAGATTTTATTCAGGAGGGAAAAAAGCAATGCACTAACATATTCAGAGTACCAGAGTACAGAAGATTAATCCTCCCTAGAATTTCAGCACTAACATACATAGTCATATATACTATTTTATTATGCATTTCAAGAATAGATATGGTTCAGTAGCTGCAAGTTCCTTTGTACATTGCCACTGTAGAACCAGAGTTTGAGGGCATCAGAACAACTGTGTTGGATAACCCCCTTCCTAGGTATGCTGGCAGACTTTCTCTGATGCTTTACTCTGGGAACTCTGAACTAAAACACACCCTTAATCCAGTTCCTTTCTATTAATCTTAATCTATTTGAGCTCACTCACTTCTGCTTCCTGAACTTCTCAAAATACAGAGATATTACACTGGCATATTTCTGAGACCAAAGATCCAAAAATACAGATGTCAAAGGAAATAACTGACAGAAAAATACACATCACAAAGTTTATCTTTTTAATATGCAGTCTGAAAAATTACTGTAGAAGAACACTTCTTGCTACATTTGTCTTCTTTTTGAGTCCACATCTTGCTTTTGATACATTTACATTGATTTGTTTCTGAGATTTCATGATTTACTAGAAGTGAAGCCATATGAGTTTTTAGTGTTTGAAAATTTTGGGAGAAATCTTGGGAATATTTTATTACAACAGTATAATATTCAAGTCAGCAAAAATTGTTTGATGAATAAAGGCTGAAGTAATATTTTATGGCAAGAAGATGAGCTCTTCTTCTTTTTTTAGTGTATTGGAGAAATTTGAGAAACATAATATGCCAGGTTTGGGTTTGTTTTTTCTGTTCCATTCTCATTCTTCTGTTTATACTATTCTTATATTATTGAGGCACCTAGTTAACATCCACATGATGATGTTAATATCACAGTACTGAAGCATATCCCTTTTTTCTAGGCTTTAGGTTTGCTCTGAGTTTAAATTGTCTGTAGATCTGTATTTGTGTATATTTCCTTTTTGAGTAGGTCCTCATTAATGTCGTCAAAGCTGAATTCCAGTTTAAAGTTGAACAGTGTGTAAATTAAGCATACCAAAGATGTATTTATAGCAAACAGCATATTGTTGATTTGCTTGCAGTTAGTGGTTTACTTTATCTGTATTAAACACTTCACCAACTACTTTTATTCACTTCAATGCTATTCAATCTCCAAGAAATTTTAGTACACCCGTTGACATCTATGACAAAGAAAAAAAATACAGAGTGTCTTGGTCTAGATAAGTGCTGGTTTTTTGTTATTTTCTGTCTGGTTTAAATAAATCATAGATATTCTAAAATGTTAGGTTTGGCTCTGCTCTTTGAAAGCTGAGTATATCATCGATGTTTTTGCAAAAGCTTCTTTTAATGAAAGCTAAGTGAGTTTGAATATTGCATTCTCTTTGGTTCAACTAAGTTCTGACTTTTTTTCAGTAGAAAAGATCACCTCCCATGGGCATAAATGGATAAAATATTTACTGAAGACATGTAGAAGGAATTTACATTCTTTCAGACTAGAATAGATTTTCCATTTCTTGTATTACCTGGTTAAACGTGACTTTTTTGTCCAGTTTTAGTAACCTGAGGATACCAACTGTAGAACAGAGGTCTAGGTCAAGGGTCTTTTCAGCTTGTTTTAGAGTAGTTCATGATTGAAGTCAGGGAGAGGAGTAGGGTTTCTCTTGTAAGATTTGGATTGGGATAGCAAAAAGCCTTTTGTCAACAGCAAAGCTTTGCCCCTTTGTTCCTTCTTGGCAAAACATGCACACTTTTTTGAAGGACACAGCTGAGAAATGTTCTGCTTTTTTCATTATGTTTCCCCAAACCTTTCAAAACACAGAACTTTATTCAAAGCTTTCTTAATGTTTCAGACTGTGCAAAAGATTTCTGTTTTGCCAGATCCTGTTTTGAAATACAGGTCACTGAAGGCTGAAATAAAAAAATATTATGAAATTAATTATGTATCTTGTTTAAATATTGTTGGTGTTATACTGTGTATGAGAAGCATATTAGTTTACTTTAGTATTTCTTTTTGTCTCTTTCTTTCCACTGTTAAATGTTAGCCACATAATCATATTTAATCTTGACAATTTGCAATTGCTACACTTTAACAACTGAATTTAGTTTTAACTCTGAAATTAAGTTTCCTGAATTAAGGAAAGGTAAAACTTCTCATTTATAACCTAATTGCTCAAAAATCTGTTATTTCACAAATCCTGTGAGGTGTCCCTAACATCTACAAAAGCATTACATATTTACTTTGAAGAGACTGACAGGTATTTTTAGGAAATATCTATCAGTGATTTGTAGCTTTCACTGTATGATAACTCTTGCTATATTATGTTTCCTAATGTTCTTCTTGCCATCAATAAAAATGGCTGTATTTCTTCTATATGTGGACCTTTAACACTTAAGCTATAAACTTTTACTCTGCTTCTGATCCCATTTAATGAATAGATTCTCTACCCCCCATACGTTATTGATTAATATTATGTGGATTTTTTTCATAAATTCTCTTTCCTTTTGTATACACTCAGAAAATATCCTGTTTTTTTCACAGTTTTGCCTAAACAAAAACATATTTGCTTTTTGATATAAACAATTCCTGTATATCTATTTTTCCTGTGAAGTAAACAAAGATAAATACAATTTGAAATAAACAGTAGAATTCCTTATACATATGAGAAAAAGTTAATTATTTTCTATATAATCTGATTCTGGCTATAATTAAGGGTTCATGGCTGAAGTTTGGGTCACTTGTGAGAAAGTGTCGTATTTTTAAATATTTTTAAAATGTATTTTTAAAAATGCCATAAGACTCAGTACGTTTTGTTTGCCATAGTCAGATTTCTATGTGCCTGCCATGGAAAGAACAGGGAATATGTTAATGCAAGATTTAGTAACCCTGATATTTTGTGTCATCCATGTTTAATTGCAATATTCAATTTATTATGCTTACTATTTTATTTTGAAATTAATCTCTTAGACCATACCTTAAGGGATATGAAAAAGGCCTGTCCTCATCACCTTAACATAAACTGTCAGTGGCCTGACACTGTAAATAAGCAAAACCCCATAAAAATGTGTAGATAATAAGATTAGAATGTGCACTAAATAGACTGACTGGACAAAAAGAACCCACTTTTAGTATTTTTTTTAATAGAGGTGTTAGGTTAAAAGAAACAAATAGAAGTGGAAAGAAGCTGAGAAGCCAAGCATCCCATTCCCATAGCACTCTGAAGTAGCTGACTGCGAAACTAGAGCTCCCTTAGGTTTTGAGAGACGGTGGGTGGTGGGATCCCCTGAGAAACCTGCAACTGTTCAGGTGATACTAATGCTGCCTCTAACCACGTGGCTCTTGCCCCATATCTGCCACTGACTTACAGATGCAGGCATTGTGGCAATATATCTCCTAGGAAACAGCGGGGGAGACCTCAGAGCAGATGGAATGAACAGAGAAGTGATGCTAACACAGCATTAAGGTTGTGTTAGAAAATCAATGAGGAAGTAGGGAATTCAGTATGTCAAGCAGTAGCACTCCATATTTCAAGTCTTTCTGTAGAACTTCAAGGGAATACTTTCCTTTTAAGCAGTTGAAGCCTGGGAAAATATATCCATCCATTTTTGTCAGTATCCAACTTCCAAATTAGCACCTACTCTGCTGATTGTCATCTTTTTCTTTGTGTAGCAGCTTTTTGAACAGCTGACCCAGAGAGTCTCTGGTATGGGTCATCCATCCCAGAAACACACCAGTAAATAGGTCAGAAGTCAGAGTGCACTGCACCACACGCATCTGTCTGCTTTGTGTTTTGAAACTCAGAAACAACCAAAGGGAGAAAAGCCAATTTAACTGAATAACTATTACAGGAGTAGGTCTGTTTAAGCAATGCTGTTTTACCATGCCAAATTCTGACAAAACCTGTTAACATCAGCTGAATTAACTACCTGCTTTTAGATTCTCAGGAGAACCTCTGGGAGCAGATCTTTCTTACCCAAGATCACTAAACATTGTCATTCATGTTACTGTTACCTGCCTCAGAGGAGAAGGTAACATTCTTCTCAAAAGTGCCTGTCAGACTGTTTCTCAAAATACATCAACTTTGTCATTCAGTTTGCTATATCTAAACAAAACAGACATTTTGATTGTAAGCAGGTTACAGGGAAGAAATTGGTTAGATATTAGGAGCATGTGTTCTCTGTCTCCAATCCCCAGAACCTCTTAAAAAGCTGTTTGAGCTATTTTAGAATCGCAGAATTGTTCAGGTTGGAAAATCTGTCCAACCTCATTCTCAAGGCAGGGTCAGCTGTTAGGTCAAAATGGGTTGCTCAGGACTTAATATCATAATCAAGTCTTGAAAACCTCCAGGCATGATGGCACATCTTCCTTGGGAAACTTCATCCACTGCTTGACTGTCCTCATAGTCAAAATGTGTTTCCATATAACTGGTATAGACCTCCTCTTGTTTCTTTTTATGCCTATTGTCCCTCGTCATCTCACTACACATCACTGAAGAACCTGGCTTCATCTTGTCAATGACCTCTCTATAGTCACTGACAGGTTGCTCTTAGATGCTGTTAGCTCAGACTTTCCTGAGGTAACTCTTTGCTGTCCTACTCTTCCCAAAATTGTGTGGTTTTTCTTCCTTGATCTTCACGACCTGTTTAGAGTAGTTTTTTCTCTTCCGAAATTCACCCCCACAGCCCTAAGGAAAATAGTTCATTCTCTAACAAACACCTTTCTGAATAATTTCAATCTGTTGATGACTCAAGCAGATGTTTTTCACACCTTTTTCACACCTCTCTTTTGCCTATTTTTTGAATTTCAGTGGAAATAGAAAAGTAGTCAATGGGAAGTAGATCAATCTACAGTTAAATGTTCATGTCTTTCACTTACATAATCTTACTTTTAAGAAAGAGGAAACAATAATGATTCTAAACAATAGTAAATTGTTTAAAAATGGAGTTACCATGGCAATTGACATCACAAGATTAAGGGTTTAAGTAATAATATAACAACAGCAACATCAAAACCAAGTTACTTGGTTATTTTCATTCTAATTTAAAAGTTGAATTTCTAATGGATTTTCTTATGTGAATTACTCTAAGAATCTAGGCATAGAAACCCTTTGCCACAAAAACCTAAACAGATACAGAAACACAGTAAGATTTTTTTTTGTAATAGATAGCTGGTAAAATAATACATCAAAAATCACAACTCTAAGATAAGTGCTATGTAAGTCTTATGCCCTACAACAATAATTATTACATCATTATTCTTTCTGTATAACAGAATGAAACTATAGAGAACAAAATCACTTTTAAAGGACTATAATATAACAAATAATAGTGTAAATTTGGTGCAAAATACTGTCTGCCTATTGTACTGGATTTTATTTATACATTGCTACACCTCCCTGTTGGGTCTGCATATTTTTAGGAACATATGGTATGCTTTAACCTTGACATGCACTATGAAGTTCATTTGTACAGTTCTGCATTTTTTCCTTTTATTCTCCCAGGTCACGGGTTTTAGGCCCTATGTCTTGCAATCACATCAAGTGAGATGTTGGATTGATCTGATTCTCTGACTGGTCTGATCAGAGTTTCATTCTCATTTCCACTTCCTATCTTTTCTTCAAGGTGATGTTAAGTGAAATTTCATGGGAAGTGGGACAAGCAGTATGCAAATCTGTGTTGTAGACTGAGGCTAACAGTAAAATGGAAAGACAAGGATGATCACACGAGTTCTGACCTTTCCTGCTTTTTCTTTCTGAGAAAGAAATGGTGGTCATTGTGTGCCCAAGTCAATGAAGTCAGCATTCGGCAAGTGTGATCTGAGCATATTTATGACATGAGAGAGACCAGTGTTGGTAGACTCTGGATCACAGCAGGGTTTTGTCAAGAGAGGGATGCTAGCTTGTCAAATAAAGGGACTCCTACGTATGACCAGGGACCCAAAATTATGTACCTAGAGATCCTCTTGGTGCTAATGTAAAAGGTATGTACTACTTCTAAATTTTACACTGCTGCTGAAATATGACCTTTTTATGCTTGTTTTCATGGACATACATGCTTATTTTGTTGAGTCTCAGTGAGTCATGCCATAGACATTAAGCCTGGTACTGAAAAATTTGACAGTAAATGTGCTCTGGTATTTTTTTCTTCTAATGGTTTAGTCAAAATTCATATCAAACTGACATTGTGGATGAATAAGTAGGTATTTTGTGGAATTTAATAGAAAATTATCCTCCAAATAATTGTTGAAAGAAAATGGTAAAGGTAAATTTCTAAAGCATGCATTTGGCTACAATCATGGACATTTTTAATGAATGTAATTGTGAGATTTCCAGAACCCTGCAGGGAGGTGTACATGTTTGTAATAAAAAGGCCTCAAGCTGTTAAAACTGATAGAATTCCTGTAATGTCAAGAAAGTTCAGTTTGCACTAGACTTCTGGGTTTAAAAACAGGATGGAAAACATGTTAGTATCTCTCTCTCCTGAAGAAAATTGAAATATATCTGGCACAAGGAGTCCAGCAGTTGGAAGGAAGTATGAATAAGGTTGGCACAAAATGTTGTTCCATTAGTAAGTGATTATATATCTGTCTCTAATTAGTAGCATGGCATATAATTTGTGCTCTATGCTTTTCATTTCATGAAAAATTGCATTTGCAACCTATCACATATTTGCTAAATAATTTCTTTAAGCTGGAAATCTAAATGGATGTATTATTCTTTAAAGACCACTTAAAGTTAGGTGAAAGATTAGAAAGAGAATGGCTGCCTTAACAAGCTTAGCTGAGCCATACAGGACAGCAGAACCTGATGTGTCAGAATGTACAGCTATTGAAACCTGGGTTTTAAAAAGAAGGGATTAATTGCAAAGCTGTTGTTATTTGCATTTAGATTTGACACTTCTTATATTTAAGAGGGCTTTTAATTCTCTGTCTTTTATTGTATATCCTCTTATGTCAAGTCCATCAGCGGTCAGGCTTGAGTGTTAGCAATTTAATTATTGCTATAAAACCTTAATTTTGACACTGCTTATCTTTTAAAGTAAATACAGAATAGTAATAGCATTTTACTGAACTGAATGATCTGACAAGGCATTGTAGTTGTACTAAAATGGAAGAAAAATGGTTTTGCTAGGAATAATAGTTAGACCTCAGTATGAAGACTGTGTTAAGGATGGACAAGGACTGTTGTTAGACTCAGTTTGTCTCCTGTAGTTATTCAGAAACCACAGGTGATAAAATCACTGCAGAAACAAATATGTAAGACTTAAACCTGATCAAGTGTCTACTTCCATTCGTTTCTAAAGGATTCTTCCTTTTGGAAAGAAGATTCAACAATAACACCTGACATTAGTAAAAACATTTTCTAGACAGATTTTTAAACCTTAGCAAGATGATTCAGTCACAGTCCACGAATACCTAAAGAATGTATCTGTCCTTGTTAAACATTAGCCATTAAGCAATCAAACATATCTTTTTAACTGTAGGAAATTTTCTGCCAATTGCAAATAGGAAGCGTTCAAAACTTTGAGTTGTGGCATTAATCCCAGTGCACACATTTTTCCAGTAGCAAATGCAAAGCCTGAAATGAATCAGAGCTAAGCCAAATTGCATTGCCTTGCAGTTCCCATGGCTAGGAGCATGCACACAAGTTATTGATACAGCTCATATGACACTCGTTATGCCATGATGACTTCATTATGTGTTGGAGCCTCTGGAGATCTCAGTTCATTGAAGTTTCAATATTTCAGTGGATAGGTATGATGAGCAAAGCAGAGCCAAAGAAACAAATCAGGGGTTTTTTGTCAAAGGAGCCCTTTACAGAATTGCCATTCAAGATACGTGTATGCTACACTCAGTGCAACTGGATCTTGTTATCTGTTAGTGATACACTCTCTTAGTGTTAAATAATAAGAACTCACATGGGTTTTGCTAATCTCAGCTCATGGTCCTTCTGTTCTCTGTATTTAAACCTGTCATCATATGTCATCTAGAAGGACTGGTTTAGGTCACTCGGATTCACTTGTCTCCCTTAGAAATTGATGGGCAGAAATCTCCTAGTGCTATGAAAGATTAAACTTCTGGAAGGAATTTGTCTAAATGGTGTTGAAAACTAGGAAATAAAAATGGATGATTAAGAATGCACAAAACAAGTAGCCCTCCAATGCAGTCCCTAGCTTCCTACTTCTCCAAACTTCTTGTTAGGCTCATATGTAGAATACTCCCCTGTGGCACTCCAGTTCTCTCACCATGGTCTGCTAGAGGCTTTTGTTTTCTGGAGCTTCTAAAACATGAGAATTGATCTACTATAAAGCATTATCTAGACTGTTCTAAACCTGTAAGTATCAGTTGGTTTAGATATGCTGCTCTATGTTCAGAGGATGGCAATGATTGCAGTGGTTGGCTCTGCAGGCAGAGTTATCTGATCTGTGCAGATCAGAGAGCATCAGTAAGGGAATTCCCTGCAGAGGAGCAGAGAGAATACAAATAAACTTTCCAGAGGTAATTTGGCTATATTGTGTCATCCAGAGTGTGATGGACATCTATATAGTCTGGAAGATTCGGTAGGAGACATCCCTGCTAAGAATATAATTTAAAATGCAACGTTTTATACTTGCTATTTTTAGTTGCCAAGATGCATCTGAGAGACATATAGCATTAATTATTAATTATTGTTGTTGTTGATAAAAATAAACCTATCATTAAGGCTCTGGGAGTATTTCCAGCATCAACAAATTTTCCATTTGATTTATTAATGGATATAAATATTTTTATTTTATATTTCCCTCCGTTCAGAACCTCAAGTTATTTCATACTTCCCCCTCCCATAGGAAAAAGCTTGAGTAAATGTATCAGCCTTGCACTCTGTTCTCAATGTCAGCCCATTGAGATCTGCCAGCTCTCCTGTAGAAACAGTGAGGACCCATTTAGCTGTACTTAGACTGTATTCTCTCCATTAATGAGGATTTTGACCATAGAAGTGTTGATTGGTACACAGAAACAGTGGATGCTATGAAGAAGGCTGGACATGAAACTCTGACAGATAAAATGGAGCAAAAAGATGCTTTGTTTCCTCCCAGCAGTGAGGGTAGGGTCGCCTACAGGGAAAAGCTGTACTAGAAGCAGTAGTGCTGTGTAGGGGACAAACTTTGCTCTTATTGATTACAGTCACACATGAGAGGAACCAAAGAATTAATTAATTTTTTTTTCATTAGCAGAGGTTTCTGACTGGTCTGGAAGTGTCACCCACCGAGCACTCCGCATGTAGAGCAGATTAGAGTGGTTAAATATTTAGGCCTCAAAAGCTGATACACCAGTGAATCACATAGCAGAGAAGAAAGGTCACAACTTTTACTCTATATACTAATGTGTACAAATAACAGTACTGTGATAAAAGCTGACACTTTGGAGTTCAGGGGCTTCCTGACAGGCTTTTTCCACTTTCAAATAAAGAAGACAGCTTACAGGATACCAGCTTTACCTTCTGATCATGTAGGATTTTTCAGCATTTCAGTTTCACTATTGAAAATTTTGTGATGATGGCAGAGCACAGGAACTCATAAGAAAGAGAGGCAGCATCCAACAAGAATATTCCGATCTCTAGATGCTCTGGCCAGCTGGGTATTTCTTACAGAGGAGCCCACCATGTTCATGGACTATTGTAGGCTTTGTCTGTTGCTCCAACCTGGAATCTGACAGAATAAACCTCTTTGGGGATTTACAAGTTAAAAGTTAGGAATGACAAGTTAAAAGGCCACATGTGTGGTCACAATGAGTTGAGCACATTTCTAACTTCCCTAAGATACTACCTGCTCTTAGATCTTCTCTGATTTTGGTGCATTCCACATGGATAGCTCTGTGCCAGATAAAAATTCATCTCCCCTCACTGAGGCGCTTTTTTTTTCTGCAGATAGTCTTTTAGTACATATTGTTTTAAATGGAAACAGTTTGCATCCCATATACATTAAACTTTTAATAGAAGACTCAGTGAGACATGGAGCCAGGGGTTAATCATGTGGTTAGCCATGCGCTTAATGACTTAAAATAACTGAAGAGATTTTATTTCCTTTAAAAGACTACTAATGCATTCTTTAATAAGTCATAATTTGTGTGTAATAAAATGCCTGGGCTCAGTCAATGATAATTTTGCTACTTAGGAACAATTTGAATTCACACACTCTTAGAACAATACAGAAGCATTTGCTTCCCATCTGAAGCTCTATGGTAAACATCTATGTTTCTTTGAGCTTTATGGGACATGTTGCATTTTGCTTAATATTTTTATCGTTATTTACCTTTCAAATAGCAAAAACTAAATTGGAACAGAGCTCAAAGCATTTTGGAAAAAGAATGTTTATATATGCTAATGACTTCTAATTAGGAATAAAAATACTAGAAACGAAGATAATGTGTTACTAGCAATACAGTTACTGTGCCTTTAATTATAAGCAGTGCCTTCCAGGCCATAGAGAATTTGAGTGGAGAACAGACCAACATGCTCAGTAGACAAGACAGCCACCCATTCGTCTCCTCTTGAACACCAAGGAAAATTCCTTCTTGTGTAAACAGACCTGTGGTACTTCTAACTGTGGAGAAGGGTGTCACAGTAAAATTATTTTATTTCCTAGTTACTGTGAAAAATGCAGGTAACTTGTGAGCATGGTGGTGGTGCTACGTTGACAATTGGACTTGATAATCTCAGAGGTCTAACCTTAACAATTCTATGATTTTTTGATTATTGGACAGTGTATAATGTCTGTCATTGGCTGTCAAAAAGGAGGAGAGAGAATTTTTCAGCCAAACTGTCTTGGTAGCAGCCAACCACCACTTTACACTGCCCCTGCTCTGAGGCGTGATCCTAGTTTTGAAGGCTGCATTTTCCATCCTTATCTACTCCTTGCAAGGAGTGTTCATAGTGACTGGAGATTTCTCTTTCAGGCCTGCATGTGGAAAAAATAATCTGTTTTCAAATTAAAGATTAAGAAAGAAAAATTACCATTAGTCTCTGATGTCAACAGTCATCCTTTCTTTTTATTTTCTTCCCTTCAATTCTTTATTCTTTCATCTTCATTAATTGGTTGTCTGGCTTTTATGATTTGTGATCTTCTGCTTTTGGTCTGGCTTTCCTCATCCTTTCCATTGATGCCAATTCTTCGTTTCTTTGTCATCCAACATTATGATCAAAGCCAATATTTGGGAATTAATGGACTTCTACACAGGGCTTCTCCATTTTCAAATAGAAGGACAGCTTGTGGGATACCAGCTTTCCCTCCTGATCGTATAGGTTTTCTTCAGTATTTGTATTTCACTGGAGAAAATTTTTCTGATGGTAGTTAGGAACTGAAACTCATAAGAAAGAGAAGCAGCATCCAACTACATTATTCAAGTCTATAATGGCTCTGGCCAGCTGGGCATGTTTTGTTTCCAGATAATTTCTTACAGAGGAGCTCATCACATTCCTGGACTTTTGGAGGGTTTGCCCATTGCTCCAACCTGGACTCTGACAGAAGCAGCTTCCTCAAGGATTTGCATGTTAGAAGAAGGAAAGTTCCTTGCCTGTTCTATTTCCACCCCCTTTTTCTGCCTCTCTTTAATTTTCTAAATTAAGAGGCAGAGATCTTCCTGTTCGCTTTGTCCCTCTACATTTCTTGTCCACTTTTTCACTCAACTGTCAATCTTCTCAGCAGATAATCTCTTTAGAGTAATGTCTATCCTCTTCTGTTGTTGCCTTCAAATTACCAAATTCCCTTTCTCAGCCAGGATAAGTTGAAATTTCAAGCTCAGTTATAAAAACTGAATGCAGTAGCTCTGCCTCATAGATAGAAAAATGAGAAATAAAGTGTGGTTATGAGATGTGATAGCTCAGTAAGACTCTTACCATGTGCCAGAGGGACATATATTGTGTGCAAGCAGTTATCCATTGCAGTGCTTCTCATAAGAAATGTTTTGTTCTTCTTTCTGTTATTGAGCTATAGTTTAAAAGACAGTGGGGAGCAGGGATTATATTACTATATATTTAATATAGAATTACAGTATGCAATGATGTCATATATATAGTATATATTTTGCATATTGTGGAATCAATTAAGGAGGCTTCCGCTCAAAATTAAGTGCTTTAATAGTATTTTAATTGCCCCCCAGTAATTTAGCTGGGGGGTTTTATCCTAAGCCAGCCAGCAATCTAATGCATCACTGACACTTTTGCAGCCCCATGGCACAGAGTAGGACTGAGAAACTGCCTCTTGCACAGGTACAAAATAACCTAATGATGTAAGAGCCTGTTCTGAAGTCCCTTCACGAAACCATCCATTCTGGTATGTGGCTGTCCTGTTCCTGTGTGGCTTTATGCTATTATGGGAAATCACACTATACAGCAGTTTTTTCTTTAGCAAACTGACCATCACGATCTCCCTTCCAGTACTCATATCTTCAAGTACTCTGTTATGTTCTAAAGTAGGCCAGGCATTCTTTGCTAAATTTATGGCTAATACTACCTTTTAAAATCAAATCTACTTTTATAAAATTGTGGTGTATTGTTTTAATCTGTTAACAGAATGAAAGTTTTTAAAGAGACAAAATTGAACTCAGTAAATAAATAGATTGTTTATTAAACACCCACTTTCCAGGCTGATCTTAGGCCTTTTTTTTATCTCTGTGTTATCAGAGATTGAGATCATTAGATTGATGCTCAGACCATCATGTCACTTCCATGTTTCTGTGTTTACTAAAATCTACCTTTTAAAATCAGTGTTAAACTATGGGCTGGTTGAAGAACGTTAAACAGGGCTGGATGTTAACTTGTACCTGCAGCCAGTAAATCCTTGTTAAATGACAGGAAAAGTGTAACAGCAGAGCTGCTTGAAAACCATCACGATCAGCACACATCAGTATGAATCACTAGGTAAAGTGAAAAACAGTGAAAATTAATCCTGAAGTCTAATTCAACTCCTTTGCATTCCTTTTAAAATGCAAACAGGCCATAAAGCCTCTGCTGCCTAGTTAAGCAGTCTACAAGTGCTTTGTTTCAAGGGCTCAGCACAAAGTAGCTTGAATACACTAGCAAATATGTCCTTCTTCATTTCTTCTAGCTGCTTGTCAGAGTAATAGAATGGGTGCTGTTCTCTTGGTTTCTCTAATTCCAAATAAGGGTTTCATTCCCTCCCAGCTCTCATTTAGGGGCAGATTTTCCATACAGTGCTTTCTAAGCTGCACAATACACCCAGATTATACTGGGGGCTGTGCAGCATGAAATCCTGCAGAGCTTCGAAATTAAGCTTAAAACCCTGCCGTGCTTTGGAGATGATGGCTATGTATTCAGCAGCAAGTTGGAGGACGAGTGGAGAAAGGCCCAGGAGTTTCACAAATATTGCTGGGACAGGACTAAGGTGTTCCAGATAGGACCCATCCAAGGAACACCATTTTGTATTTACTATGCCTGCCAAAATAACAGCACACCACACATTCGCTATACTTTTACAAAATGTCATAAAAAATTAATTGTGGTAGATCAAACACAGAAGCAAAATTTATATTTACATTGTATTAACTTGTTTTCTTGTGTATTAACTTGTTTTCTTGTTCTTTGCAATCCCTTTTGTTTTTTAATTCTTTTTAAGCCATCTTTTCTTATGGGACAGTTTTCTGTATACTCTGAGTTGTAGAGTGGATTTGAAATTGAAGGATCTAATCATTTGTATATACAAAGCTAGTAAGTGGTGCATTGAGTCAAGAGAATTTGATAGCCAGTAGCACCTACTACTGAATCAGACTTTAATTCTGAAGTGAATTCTTGCTCCTCCAAAGCTCTGGGACCTGTGCAACAATTCCATTTAAGATAAGTCTTTTGTTGCAATGCCTGTGACAGGGTAAGAAAACCTAAAGTAACCATTATCACCCAGCTAGGTGAACCAATTCGTTTTCAAGTTGTTCCTGAGCAATAATTCACGGTCCACAAACTTAACACCCTTGTGGAAAATCCTGTATATTTCTTTCAACAGGGGAAATGTTTTGTAATTCCATTACTGTTTAAAAAATTATTGTATCTTTGTTTTATATTTCAAGAGAATATTTGGTGCATCTCTTGAAAAGACACAATTTCAGAGCAGTTTGGAATAAATTGTAAAGAACTCCATTAAATCCTATAGAACATTTCTTTGTGCATGTGTTTGTGTGTGCATGTGTGCCTGTGTACGCTGATGTGTCTAGGATTTTCCAAACAGGAGTCTGTCATATAATATATAATATTTTTTTAAATACATAACTTCCTTTGATTGTGATGGGATCTACAAGTGTGTAGGAGAGTAGAATAAAGTTCATTAGTGACTAGATCAACCAGGCACAGAATCCTGAGGTCAAAATGCAACTCTGATGCATTTCCAATATGAGCAAATGATGAAAACAAAGGCAATGTGCTAGATACATATAAAGAATTCACAAAAATATCTGAACACAGGGACATGGGGAACCTACAATATATGCTGTTGAATCCAAAGATAATATGCTTTATTATCCTTTTTTCCTTTGTTTGAAGATACATTTGAAAATTATTAAAATGTCTATTTTCTTTTGAAAACATAGCAAAAAATCAAAATGTTTTGTTTAATATTGCAATATTCTAATGCATATGAATGCATAATGTCATTTATATATTCCTTAAGTCTCATTTGAGGTGAGTTAATATCAACCAAATAGAAGAATTCAATTAGTAATAAACCTTCCTTAGTTCAAAAATATTTCAGAGTTCAAAATAATGTTTAGACTTTCAATGAGGGTAACAGTGGCAGGTGAAGTTTTTGTTCTACCAGCACACTGGATATCTTTCTACATATTTGACACCTGGTTCCATACATCATGTGTTTTCCTGCATCATTTGTCTCACATTCATGGAATTTTAAATTTTGTTAGAAGTATCAGCAATTTTTTATGGCAATAAGAAGCTGTGAATGTGTTACAGGTCCGTGGGCAAGCAGCTTGAATTGATCTTATTTTGCACAGTGATGCAGTTGCTTTTCAGTGATCTGAGAATCGAATCATGTCTTATGTTAAGTAGTCATGGCATTATATCCTGATGAATTTATTATTCTTTCTATTAAGTTTTTCTGTGAGCAATCACAATACTGACAAGGCTGCCATATTCACATTTTTAAGCAGCTGGTGGGGCTGATTTGCCTAAAGGCTCCCAGGGGACAGTGGGTGTTCCAATCCTTTTACAAAGAGAAGTGACAAGTTGGGCTCTCTTAAGTGACTGTGCCACTTTCTTTATGCCTCTAGATTCCTCCATCTCAGCAGGAGAAACATTAGTATAGATTTGCAGTGTAATATTAAACTGATTTAACTTTAACTTTGCAGCTTTTCTGTTACTGGTCTTGCCATGCATAAGCACAAGTTCATGTAACATAGAGGGCTTAGCCTGATTCTCAGTACCTTCTCTACATTTAGGGAAGAAAGAATTGATTTATTTCTTGATCTAGCTAGAGAGTTTAGGATGGTACTTAGCATTTAACCTGGGATTTTACTTACTCTTTTCTTGAAAATACTAATATGCTGGCACACTAGCCCTGAAACCCACTTATGTTGTGGCAGCTTAACTTATAGTAGCAAAAGATACCACAGATGCATAGATGATAGGTTTTAAAATGGTTTGTGTTTTAAGTATTAAGCATGCTTCACAGGGTATATCCCCAATGATATGTGTGAAATATCATTCAAACTTCAGTAGTCTAGACTTAATGAAGTTAGTGAAAATTCTGTGCCAACTCTAGTAACTTCATGGCTTTGCCCTTTCTGGAAGGACTGAAACACTTGAAATTACTGCAGTATATTCAGAAATTAAATCCAGACATCTTTAATTAAATTTTTTTTTTGAGTATATGTTTTTTTATATCTCAAGACTTTCAGGTTACAATTTCAGACTTGCTTCAAAATGTACCCCCTTTGTGGAGTTGAACTGTTCAGCATTTTGCTTGCCTCCAAACCCATGTATGTTACAGAAACCAGATATTCTCCCAAGCACCAGCTCTGAAGGGCCCAATTTATTCTGTGTTCTGAGAGCACACGAAAACTGCAGTGACAGAGTAAACCTCCCAACAAAAAATACCTAAAACTGCATTTTTTTTCCCCCTTGAAGCTCTGCTCTTGGTTCTTATGTGGTTAGGAGTCTCCTGCTTTTCTGAAACCAGTGGAAGGTAAAGCTCCGGACTAATTTACACAAAACAGCATCTGTGGAATTCAAATGATAACTTGAGATAATTTAAATTTTTAAAACTGTTTTCCCCTTCTGATCCTGTGTGAAACTAAACTGCCTGTTAGTAACACCTTCTTAAACGAAGATTATAACATAAATGCATAAGCATTTATGCATGAAAGTGTTGATATTAATTATCTTCCCATAACAGGAATGTG
Source organism: Coloeus monedula (assembly GCF_965178545.1). Taxonomy (NCBI): domain Eukaryota; kingdom Metazoa; phylum Chordata; class Aves; order Passeriformes; family Corvidae; genus Coloeus; species Coloeus monedula. The sequence continues at coordinate 90,791,416 of NC_138782.1, read as the reverse complement.
CTGTTGGTTGATTGTAGTAGGATATAATCATACCTTTAGAGAATTTTCAATCTTATCTAAATACACATCAGCTACACTCCTTCAGCAGCAGCTAGGCTGCTCCTTGGTCAAAGATTTGTACACAGCTCCACTGCTGCCAGTGATCCAGGGATGCCTTGGGACTGGTGCACAGCACTGCTCCCTGGCACGTGGAGGAACTAAATGTATGTACCCTGTTTTTCACACCAACTGGTCTGCGTGCTCATCAGTATTATTTTCTAACACTGGTTTCTATACACATTTTGCAGCAAAATATGACCATTCAAATGGTACATTTAACATATATGTCAGATTTGTTTAGATTCTTAACCACACTGTCAGGTTTCATTTAAATGAAAAAGAAATCAGGCTGATAAAGCTGTTGACATTCGGATTCTTTCTAAATTTTGGAGTGTCATTATTATCTTTCTCTTGTGATGTAGTTATGATATACTCTGAGATAAAGAAATACACTTTTAAAATGTGAACTTTCACAGTTTTATTTTAAGGCAGAGCTTTTATAGATTTCCAATCACATAAATAGTTGAGAAGTATCATTTAATTCACAGAAAGATGAATCTTGGCTGAAGACTATACAATTAAGCAAATGAAAGCTGTTAGCCTTATTTAGCCTCATTTTCATATATCACATAGCAAGAAAGGCAACATTTTTTCATTTTTGTATGGTCTCACACCCATTCCAGGGTTGCAGGCAAGATTATAGCAGATTTTGAAAAGTTTGTAATGGATTTATTACATTTAATGAACATGCAATATATGGCTCCTCAGCCTTGGCTGACATTTTGAAATTAGGCTTCCAGCAGTGAAATCTTGTCAGGGATGGGTTTTAGATTACTCAAGCTTTCAGGATTAGAGCTTTTTGTCCATAGAGTCAAGTACAATTGTCTGTTAAGTGCTAAATGAGCATACCATTGGTAATGCACTAGCAGCACAGAGAATAGACTCTAGAGAGTTTCAATTTTTGCTGACTCAGAACTTTATTATGAACCTTATTCAGAGTTCTATTCTTGTGTGTGAGGACATAGAGAAGAAAGATGTCTGTAGAGTTTTTAAAAGTGTATTTTGTACTGTTTTCAGTTTACATTACAGTAAAACAAGTTATTTGAGTTATCAAAACCACAAAATTCTATTTTTATTTAAATTTCTGCACGTTTTTGCCATATATAAATATGCCCTTTATATGGTAAAATATATATTTGTACGTAAGTGAAGTGTAACTACTATAATCTTTAAAAATATGACTTCTTAATACTTCTGTCTTGCACAGCAACAGTGAAGTTAAGAATTTAAAAATATGACCAACCGAAAAAATAACTATATTAGAGAAACAGACAGAGAAAAACAAGTAAAACGTCATGTGAATCATGTTTTGTCATGTTATGCACATTAATTTGTACTGAGTTAATTCAATGGCAGTCTAAAATCCCATATCTTTTATATCTATTAAGCAGTGTTTGAGCCAGCTGTTATCTCAGGCCCAGTATGTTATCTCAGGCAACAATAATGTAGGTATTAATTCAGTAATATGGAAGTTTTTAGTCAGAAAAGGCATAGAAGGTAATGCCATCTGTGTGCCCTTACATCAGATGGCTAGACTCCACTGCTCAAAGTGTATAAAATGTTGGGAGTCTTGAAAAAATGTGTGTACAGATATGTGTGCTGAGTCAGCAGTGTCTAAACTGGAAAATGAGAAAGCATTGAGGAGAGGTTTGCAGGTCACCACTGCAAGCTTAGCACTTCTGCTTGCTCTAAAATCACAGAAAGCCCTTTCCAAGGTCAGGTCAGTCCTCCCACTTTGTGGGGGGAGCAAGACACACGTTTATTTCTGTCCCTGGCTCTCATCTTGCCTTGTCACGACTGTGTGCAAGGCTTGAGTTCTAATTAGACAAAACATGACTTTTCAACCTTAAAATTCATCTTTATTTTAACTGGTAACTCCACCAACCCATCACCAATTAATTTACTCTCTTTCTTTTTTAATTGATTAATTCCTCAGTACAGTAGAAAATAATTGATGGTTTAAGTATTTTGCTACTGTTCAATATTTCTTACTTTGAAAGTAAATATCCTCAGAGTCTATCATTGGAAGACTGTTATCCTGTGACAACATTTTAATCCACTGAAATCTTTTAATTACCTTGACTGTTTGTGTTTGATCTCACCAACTACCAACCAGTGTAAATATTTTTTCTTCTGTTTTCTGCACCTTTTGGTGACAACATATTTTCAGCAATACATATTTTCTACTTTTGTATATATCATCACTTTTCTTTAAAATGGAGCAATTTTTAGTGCTGTGAGTGCCTCATGAGGCAAGATCATGAGGCACTGAGCCAAGTAGATTATTGGACTAAGCAGGCTAAATTCCATTGACTTTGCCAGCATCGGGCCAATTTATGGTAGTGTCAGATTTGGCTTATATCATTTCATCTGACAAAGAACATCCCATCAGTCTATGTACTTTGCTTTTGATTTAACAGTTTTAGGTTAGTAACTAACTGTGGCTGCTCATGCTGGGGTTTTTGGGGTTTTTTTCTGAAATGGTGCACTCCTCTATCATCAAGTTGCAGAGTTAAAATGGTCACAAGGCTATGTCTAACAGCCCTTGTAGGATCATTTCAATACCATCTTCTCAGCCCAGTGTAGCAGTATTGCAGTAGCATAAGACCCATCTCAGAGCCAACAGCTGGACCAGCTGAGACCATAGGACTAAGAAAGAGGGGACATTGTTCTCCATTCCTCCCTTGCCCCTGTCCCTTAGTGACCAAGGGCTCTGCGTGGGACCCCTAGCAGCCCTGTTTCTAATACACCAATTCATGGGATGTTCCAACCACAGCTGTGTGTAGACCAGCACCAAAGTTATTACAGGGAAAGATTTGTGTGTGTGTGCATCTGCTGCATCTGTTCCTGAATTGTGCCCTATACACTGTCACCACAAATGAAGATCTGTCCTGAAACATCTGAAATTTACTAACTAGATGCATAATAAAGTAAAGGCTACAAAATATTCACAGAAATCTAGTGACCAGTAGAATTAAAACACAGTGCTAGAGTTTCCACTTACGTGAAATAAGCTTACTCCACTGACTTCAAAGCAGATGCATAGGCTGAGGCCAGATTGCTCTGTGGTTCTTAAAGCAAGGCAGACTCCTGAGAAAGAGAGAAAATGCACACTAGTTTTCCACCTTTTGTGAAAGAATGTGGGGAGATGTTTACAAAGTGCGTAACTACATAAGGGTGCAGAGGGCATGCATTGTCAGGATATTGTTCTGGCCATAAGATTAAACTGTTTCACATTTTGAAACTATGGTGACAAGCAGAGCAACAGAAGTGTGCAGGTACCAACAGCACACAGCTCATAAATGTGTGGGGACATTATTGTAATCTTATTTTGAGTCCGAGTTTTGAACAAATGACAGTGTGTTTTATGGTAATTATTGACTTTTTGGTGCCTCTTAGTATTGATGGAATATGATTGATGCAGAGTTAAAGCCTTAGAGAAGACAATTAACCTATTTGGAAAATATAATTTAAAGTCTTTAAAAAATAAAATATATTAAAGGTAGTGATAATTTCAGATTCTGAGCAGAAGGTCCTTAAGGCCTCAACACGGGCTTTTCTGGATCAGAATTCATCCATTACTGGAAGTTTGTATTAGCACAAAATTAATCAGAAATGAACAATGAACTCCAGCTCATTCCATCTCCCTTTCTTTGGCTGCATTCTCAGAAATCTGAGAAAAAATTGTCTTTCCTACCTCCTCTGGAGAGAGCTAACAAGTTCCCTGCCAAGGTGAGCCAGCTTGGTTAGTATCTGAGATAGTCTCCCAGAAGTCACAGCAGAATGAAACAGTCACCCTCTTGCAACAGCAATTAACAAGAAATGTTGCACTAAAAATTTGTTTTAAATCATTAAAGTTCGTGGGAGAAAAGTAAAACTAGAAAACCATCTCATAGGTAGCACAGTATTATATCTCCTGTTTTATATTTCTACACTGATTTCAAGTTTTCCTGCGCTCTGAGTTGATCAGTAAATGTATCAATCATGGTGTTCTTTAAGGTTTCTCATATCCTTTCCAAGTATAAAAATAATGAAGATTAAAACATTCTGACATTTAAAGGGGGAAACTATGAAAGGATCTGTTTCTCAAAATCAAAATTATTCAGTTACTGCCAGAATATTTTCCATAAATGTCAAGTTTATTCTAAAATATCTTGAAGACAAGTCTGAGTGTAAACTACTGAAATTGTAAGAAGAATATTGCTTTTACTGCAAATCTTCGCAGCCATTTATGACTAAATTAAATCAATGGCAACATGTTCCTTTCAGGACAGTCTCCAGTATCTTCTACACATCTTTAAAGCTTTACTGAGTCTCCAGCAATTGATTAAGCTTACACTTCTGCATTTATTTGCATTCATCCCTTCTATCATATAGGCTAACACAATAATGGAGAGAAGTTATTAATTTTTACCTGACTAACTGAGAAAAATGGGAGACCTGAACATAGCAAAGTCACAACCAGATACCATAATATTTCAGAATGACCTGTGCAATGGCAGTTGTCATTATCCACCTCTGTATAGGCAGCAAGGTTTCTCCATTTTCCTAATTCAGCATTACAATGGCAGGAGATACCTTCCTTTTCCGTCCTATCAAACACAATTAGAACATGCAACAAACACGACTTTAGTACTTCACTAGCATGACTTCAGTACATCACTAGCTTCTCTCACTGAGCTTTTTTCCTGCCTTCATCCTTTGTCAAGTCCAACAGGGGAAACTCATTTAGTGACCTGCCCTGATGAGTAGAGAGATGCCATACAAAGCCTTGTAGAAATGCCTATTTAGCAATTTAGAGATTTATTGCTAGTGTATAGCCTGCTACTCTGCTGCAATTAAGTATCTTTTCAACTTTCATTCAAAAAATACCCCTTTTCAGTCTTCCCCACTGAGAAAAGACCCAGATGTGAAATATTCACTGAAGACACATAGCTGCAGGCTGTGGATAGGGCCACAGTCCTGGCAGAGGAAGAGCAGTTTGTCTGAGAGAACCTGCCCCATGGAGCCTCCAGGGAAGAGGGAGTCTCCTCAAACCCAAATGCAATAAGATTCCCCATTCTAGCACTAGAGTACCTAGAATCACTAGCTTGTTAAAGCTACTGGCTAAGTCTGCTAGTAAATGAAGTTTTGAAACTCCTCCTTGTTATGCCTGAACCATGGCAGTGTCTTGTTTAAAGGGAAGAATGCATAGCAAGCTACTGGTAGTCTATCAGCTTCACTCGATTACACTCCATCAACTGCTGGCAAATTTTTTTTACAGCTACTCTCTCTCTCAATTTTCTCTTTGATCGACTGGCAAAGAAGACTTATTGCAATAGGAGCATATTGAGTCTTGCAGAGTAAACCGCGTAGCAAATCCCTCTGAATGAACACCAGGCGCTGACAATTTCTTGAAGCCTTAAGGTTGTTTTTTCTTCAAAATTAACTTATTTATACATTATATAGCTTAATGATGAGATCCCACTATCAGCTTGGCTGTGTTTCTTTCCTACACCAAACTCATCCTTTCCAAAGTAGAGAATGACAGTTTATTTTCACATACTTAGAGACTAATGACAGCCACTCAGAGAGAAGCATCTGCCAATACTGGGAATATTGTGTTCTCTCTCATACCTACAAATCCCTGCTTATAACAGTCTTTGTCCTTATCTTGACAATATTATACAAGCTTTTCCATTTCAAGAATCAGACTTGCAGTTTTCTCTCTACTTGCCCACGCATGCTGTGCAAGTAATATCACTTGTATCTCTGTCATTACAACAATTCACATCACTCTCATAAGTAACAGATAAGTAAAAACTTGTAAACTCTTTTGAAAATTATGACATAAAGAGATTTTCCAGGCTGGCCTTACTAGCTCAGGTTTCATCTGGTGAGGGAAAAGTAAGCCTCAAAGTTCACCATTTATAAAGATTAAAAAGGGAATGTGGGTTTTCTCAAATGGCGAGAGGCAGCAATATTTTTGTTCTTTACTCTTGCAAAAGACATAATCAGTTAATATTTTAATGACTTGATCGTAGCTGCCTCTGAAGTTTTGTCATGTTAAGTACTTCTTAGAGTCATCAGTTGAATGGTAGGACTAACTGAAGGACCTTACAGCACAAAACCCAAATTTTAACATGTGAAATATTATTTATCCTTCTTGTCCAAGTCTGAACACTATTTCCCCACCTTCTTCATAGAAAGTAAAACAAGAGGTTTCTACCTGTTCATATTTGCTTGGCTGAGTTGCTGTGCAAAGAGCATGATATGGTGCATTACATTTTTTCACTTCTCATTTCCCCATTTATCTTACAGCATATGACTTGCATTATTTCCTGAAGATCTCATTACAAAATGCTGTATAGACTGTTGTATAAGAAAACCCTATTCTGATCAATAAGAAAACCTTTTCCTTAACATTTTAAAGAAATAAGCTATACTTGTATTATGTTTTTAAGACCAAGAAGGTCATTAAGTATTTTGTTATAATTCTGTATAACTAAAGAGTTCAACAAGGACATCTTTTGGAAAAACCATTAAAATCTGATTCTTGTATTTGTATAGATTTATCAGTTAACCTACACAAATAGAGTAAGGAACCTCAGAACTGTATAATTAATTGATTAGACAAAAGTCCATCTATATCTGTGAAGTTTTCTAATATCTTATGCAAGTTCTCTCACTGTGAAGCAAGGTCATGGCTCCATTATGCTTTCTTCCTATTTTTGATCAATGTAAGCACATCACATATATTAGCATTTCAGCCACAAGGCAAGCCAGACAACCAAAACCAGATGAATAGAAGCGGCCTAAATTCCTACTTAAGCAGGAAGGTTATCATAGTAATTGAAGGAAGTTTAATATGGCATGATCCCAGAATGACAGAATCACAGGATACACTGAGTTGGAAGGGACCCATAAGGATCTTTGACTCCAGCTTCTGGCCCTGCACAGGACAACGCCCAGGAGTCACACCATGTGCCCAAGAGTGTTGTCCAAATGCATCTTGAGCTCTGTCAGGCTTGGTGCTGTGACCACTTCCCTGGGGAGCCTGTTCCAGTGCCCAGCCACCCTCTGGGTGAAGAACCTTTCTCTAATATCCAACCTAAACCTCCCCTGACACAACTTCAGGCCATTCCCTTGGGTCCTGTCACTGGTCAGCACAGAGAGGAGATCAGTGCCTGTCCCTCCTCTTCCCCTCATGAGGAAGTTGTAACTGCAGTGAGGTCTCCCCTCAGTCTCCTCTTCTCCAGGCTGAACAGACCAAGTGCCCTCAGCTGCTCCTCACACAGCTTCCCCTCAAGGCCCTTCACCATCTTTGCTGCCCTCCTTTGGACACTCTCTAACAGTTTAATGTCTTTTTTACATTGTGGCACCCAAAACTGCCCCCAGCACTCGAGGTGAGCCTGCTCCAGTGCAGAGTAGAGCGGGACAATCCCCTGCCTTGCCCGGCTGGTGATGCTGTGCCTGATGCCCCCCAGGACACTCTTGGCCCTCCTGGCTGCCAGGGCACTGCTGACTCATGTTCAACTTGCCACCGACCAGGACCCCCAGGTCCCTTTCTGTGGCACTGCTTACCAGCATCTCATTCCCCGGTCTGTCCATACATGCAGGGTTGCTCTGGCCCAGGTGCAGAATCCAGCACTTACCCTTGTTGAACTTCATATGACTGGTGACTGCCCAGTCCTCTAATCTGAGGGAGTTGGCAGCTCATATTTGGTGAGAATGCAGGAGAGACACTCAAGCATTTCAAGTGAAAGTGGAGAAGATGATGTAAAGTAAAGTGGGTGTACCATTAATACAGGAGGAGTACCAACGCATTGTCTAGCTGTCTTGGCACTCAGTGCAATGATGTGTTGTCCATCCTTCATGAAATCTGGTTTCTGGAGAAAATACAATAACACACATAGAACAAGTAGAAGCTAGCAGCAGAATTTTCAAGCCTTAGGCTTTTTTTGGACAGGGTATTGGAATGACAGGGTATTGTCCTTCTTTAATGGTTACAAGACTTAATTGCTTATGGTTACAACTGTATGGTAAAATATAAGTTTTTTGTATAGGACATAAATTTCAAATCCATCTTTCCAGAATGAACCTTTAGATAAATACACCTTTTTTTGGCTGTGTCCCTCACTGGTTAAGAATCTGGGATTTCCATAAGGAATACTAAGGTTGTTTTTCTGTGACAGAGAAGTGTGCTTGGGGCAAATAAGGCTAAAAGGACTATAGAAGAGAGTAGGAGAATGTCAGTACTGAAGAGTCTATTCAGAGGAGATTGATAGCTGTAACAGAAATAAAGGAAAGAATAGAACAACAAAGGTTAAACAAAACCTAGAAAGATTAAAGGAAAAATAATTTAAAATACAGCAAAAAATCATAAATTCAATTAAAAAGTTAATGTTGATGTAAAAGGCACATAGATTTATATTAGTGCTTTAAATTGTTATTACACCCTTGGGAATATACAAGTATCAAAATTGTCAAAAGCCAGATACCAATTTTCATTGTCTTCAAATGCAAACCTGTAGTTTTCTTTTTGCAGTGGAGAATAGAGAATATAAAATTCTAGACATAAGAGATACAAATATCAGGTGAAGCAGCAGTGAAGCTGTGTTTGCATAAAATAGCCGGTAACAGTAGCAATAATAGGCAAGTGACTTTGATCAGTGTACCTTTGAGTGTTGAGTAAGCCATCTTGCCCCTTGTTTGTAATAAATAGGATGTTTCCCATTACTGTACAGTAAACTTTTGTATTGACAGACAACACGACAATTTGAAATGTGAAGTTGCTAGACCAGCAAAACCAACTAGTGTAAAAGAGGAAGAAACAATGCTCCTGTTTTTCTTTTGTAACAGAAGAAATCTGCCATCTGACACAACCATCACCCATTCACCAGTATGAGAAATGAGTTTGTAGCAAACCCAAAGCAACACCCACACCCTTACACACACACGCCCTCTAGAAAGAAGGGGATTTACATGTGTAATACAGGAGGGATTTTCCAAAGAGAAGACCAAATTATTACTGGTGCTTAGGCATTTAGAGGTGCATCAGTGAGAAGTTCATCCTATAGATGCAGACTTGGTCTTCTCATCTCTACTTTGAGTTGCTTACTCTTGCCTTTTTGTGAGCTGATACTGATACTGGCCATCCACTTCAAATATAGAGAACAGTTTTCAAACAACAAGAATACTGCAGAATTTAAGACCATTTTACACACAACACTTTACATAAGGCTTTAATTACAGTTCTTCAATTTTTTGTTTGACACCATCTTATCCATCATTTTGCACCTAGAATGACTTTACTATTGTTGAATCTCACCTGTAGAAACAATTTTTGAATACGGATTTTTCTGTAATTGTCTGTAGAATGTAAATGCAAATACATGACCAAAAGTTTTTCTCCTATTAGATGATCTAAATTTTTCCTGCTTTCATATAATCTTTTTGTTTTATCTACAGTGAATAAAAGCATAATTGATACCTAATATTTGAATACAGAAGGTGAAAGTGCTTTTGCATAATATTCCAGTTTAATTGCTCTGAACTAGTCCCTTAATATATTTTGCATAGCATCAGCAGTTATGAAGGGCAATAAACTGTAAGAATTTGGACTGTGAGGTTTGCTATATTCCAAATCCCTATTTAATTCTATAGTAATCGCACACAGCAGTGCAGGGATGAAAGAAAGGAGGTGTTTAAAAGATGGGAATCTGCCATCGGACATCGAAAACATTTTAGTTGAAAGTGCTACACTATGAAAAATTGGAGTTATTTGGAAGACTTAAATAAAAGACTTGGATGTTTACTGTCAAAGTCTTCACAAAACCATTTATTCCTGTTCAAAACAGGTCTAAGTGCCACAAAATGAGAACAAGAGTATTCCAACTTCTAACTCATATTAAACAAGAGTTAAGAAAAAAAAAAATATAGGTATACAAATACAAAGGCACTTAGTGCTTATTCGTGAAGAGAAAGGATAAGTATGAAGACATGCAATGGCCAGAGAAGTTCAAGTAGTAGAAAATTTGAAAAGATTGCAGCTTTAGTTGAACCACACACAGGTAATACACAGTCAAGGTAAGGGGAGAAGTACAAATGTTACTACTGCTGAATCTGAAAAAACTGAAAAGAGTATAAGTCTTTTACCATAAAAACTAGCTAATAAGTATGTAAATGAAATATAAATTATTTCCTGACAGCATGCATCTGGAAGAGGATGAAGCAAGCTGTCTTGTTTTTATAACATTTTCCATGAAGATATTAGTGATAATTAGGAAATGCGTTAGTTTCGTCTTTGTCTTAAAATTCCCTAAAATCCTCTGACACAAAGAAAGGTATGTAGTTCTCGTAATTCACTGTCTGGGAGTTTCACATTCATCACTGTATTTGTCCTTACAGTCCTTGTGGAGGGAAATATTATTTTTCTCACTTCACAAATGCAGGGGGAGAGAGGGGCTGTCAGTAATATTTCATATAATAAGTACCCAGGCATGTTTGAGCAAAAAGAAATGATAGAAAACTTTCTGAAAATTTTGGCGTCTAAATTAAGCCTTGAGGCAATAAGGGAAGCATTAATCAAATGTTTTCAGAAAGAGAAAATAAGATCCATGTTTTGTTACAAGGGTTTCAGAGACTTTGGCTTTATCTATACATCTGCAATTAATTAAATGGGCCAAGACCTGTTCTCTGGCTCTGAGGGTAATCCATAAAAGCTCTTGCCTTCCAGAAGAAGCAAGTTGTATCCATGCAGCTTTTTGGCCTGTGCTGTCCAGTGAAGTGTGATGAGTATCGCACAGAGTGGTATTGCTTGGCAGAGACCTTGCCAGCATTCCAGCAATATGGATAGCCCCCTACCAGGTATTGGAACCCATAGCCTATCCCTCCTCAGCTTGGTAGTCTAGTTATGGTCTGCATTTTGGAAATATTGACTTGATTTGTGTGCATGTGGTGAAGTCTTGAAACTGTAATCAAGTTAGTATATCTAGCAAAGTCACTGCTACAGGAATTTTCCCATGTTCTTCTTAGGAAAAACAAACCAAACAAACCAAACCCCAAACAAAACAAGTCCAAAAGCAAAGTCTAAAACTCCCCATACCCCTTGCCAAAGAGTTTTCTAGAATCCGACAAAGTATATTTTTTTGTTTGCTTATTTCCATCACTTTATTCTTCTAGTGTCTGAACTCAATTAGAGCAATATAGGTTATTGTTCTTGGTGCACTGATTTTGCTTATAGCCTGGTGTCACTCAAATTTTGGAAGACATCCCTTCCTGAATTACAATATGGATTAGATAGTGCTGTCTCTTCAACATTTGGCTATCAGTTGTGTGCAATCAATTCAGTCTTTCCAAACAATAGTATGTTTGTTAAATGCTGACTTCACTAATAATTCCCTATTTGGCAGAATTTGACAGGTTTCTGGCAAATCTAGTCCATTCATTATTAATCTCTTAATTTGCTGAAATTAACTGTAAAATGCTGGGATTGTTTCCAAGACAAGGTCAATGTAAACCTGAAAATCTTTCTTTAAAGCCTTTTTTCCCTGTATTGGTAGCTGCTTAATTTAAGCAGTGGATAGTGGCCACTGTCACAAAAGTTTTTTGCCTCTGCATTCAGTGCTAAAAAAAATCAGTCAAAATCTTAAAGTCTAATGTAGAATGTCATGCAAAAATTTTGAACCAGAGAATTCCACTGAGTGTTCATATTTTTTTCAATATTATAATGTGATAGGAAAAAAAAAAAAACGGCTAGTATCTCCTTTTCCATTTTCTGTAAAGACTTTTCACGTGGCCATAACTCTTGCCTGGTCTTCTTCCAACTACTCTCTCTATGTGTTTTCCTATGGCATGCTGATTACAAGATACTGTACCCAACATTGTTGTTGTTATAGCACAACTCTGTAAAAAAATATAGTCTTAGAATGGCTCTTTTATTTTACATTTCCTGTAACTTTGTAAGTCATGTATGTGACTCTATAAATGTAAAAATTAAAAATAGTCTTCATGATTTTCTCCATTTATTCATCATAGTCAGGTATTGTCTAAAATTAGAAACACTCTTGATAGTTAAGGTTTTTCTGAAAATGTCTGCATTTCCTATTTATTTGTGTCACACTTATGAATTTCCTAATTCATATTTCCAGTCAGAGAGATACCCATTTTTTGGACCTCAAATCTATATTTACTGATGTACCATATTGGTTAACATCTCTGCTGTAAATGCACATATTCTGGTCATATATTTGGCTATTTAGAACTATAGATGAAATCATGTCTGAGCCACAACCAGTTCTGCTTACAGGGAGGGGACAAGCACTAGCAGTTAGACAGCCTGAATGGTTGTTCTAGAGGTGCTCAGGTGGTGAAGGTCTGTGACCAACACCCATTAGATACACAGCTTCCTTACAAGGGCTTTCCAGCAGGTGTACAGTGATTGTTTAGCTGGGTGGATTTGCCAGGAACCTGCATTAACATCTGACTGTGATAACACTTTGGTCACTGACATTCAATTTAATGCCCAGTGAGCTACAGACAGCAAATGGTTTTGTCTGCATGTCCTTATAAATGCTCAGCTTCCCTGATGGGCTTCAGTTAATTCTTCACAGTTGTGACTTTCTCTTTTCCTCAATATTGCCTGATAAAATCCCTCTTTTGCTGCTAACACGTAAACTGTGTTGCTATTTTTTAAGGCTTCGTGAGACCTCACTTTTCCTGGTGTGAGATCTGGGTCTAAATAAAGCTGTGCTGGCAAACTAGCATCTCTGATGCTATCAGCTATCTTGTCTTTTATTAGTGTCTGCTTTTAACGTTCTGTTTTTGCAGGGTTCAGCAAGACTGAACTGCAGCAGCTAAAATCTGTTTCTTTTTTTTCCCCCTCTCTTACTCCTGGAACCCTCCAATAGCTTTGGCATTATCAAATCTTTTTTTCTGCCTAGCTTATTAATATGAAAACTTCCTTGTATTTAGTTGTATCCTTTTCTTCCAGTGACTCTCTGGGACGGGACATATAGGGTCTTCTGCAGTGTCACCTGTGTCATGGATCAGAATGTTTGCCTGGATATTGCCAACTATATTACAAGCCCCTGATGCTGCTGAAGTCTCTAGACAGAGCAAGGCCCTCATAGTAGCCTTTATCACACAGACATTTGTAATCTTGGCTTCATTACTGCAGAGAGTTGGATTTGAGTTTCTTTCAGAAGTCTCCTCTTTTCCTGTTAATTCACCTTTGCAGTGGTGTTGCAAGGTTTCTTTTTCTTTATTCCTCCTTTGGATAGCATGCTTCTTTCCACTCCTTATGGGTGGCCTAGTATAAGATGCTTAATATTTGAGCTTCAGCTGAAAAAATTCTCAAATATGGACATTCTTTCTGCTTACTGTCCTCATCTTTTTGCATGTTGTAGTCTTCCCCTCTAAAAAGCTGCACAGACCACTGCCCAGCCCATTGTTTCATCTTCTGATACAAAGACACAACTCATTTCTAGTGGTCAAACTGAAATTTTCCAATGTCAGAAATAACAGTCAAAACAAATCTCTTGACCAGACAGTATGGGCAACAGCTGTGGATCAGGGTGAGCTTTGCACTCAAACCCATCTGTACCTAGCAGGAGTTCTAACCCAGGCCCAGCTGTGAGGGCCAGATGAGCCTTGCAAACCTCCTTTTACCAAACCTCAAACACACAGGCAAAGGGGATGAAATATCTGTCAGTATTATGGCTTTGGAATTTCCTATGGCAAACCATCCCCTTGCCCGTAAAAAAAGGCACACACAGAGCAAAGATCCTGCCCATTTAGTTTCAGTTGCCCTAGGAAGATTACTTCAAAATTTATCACCATGGTTTGGCAGATATAATTCCATTAATTCTAGTGGCTTTGTTAACAAAACAAAGCACAGGTCTCATATCCCTCACTTCTGGAAGAACTGATGTATAAATATGCCTGTCATATCAATTTCAAAAGAGGGACTAGAAAATGGGGTTACAACAAGGTGAAGCAGTCCAATGGGATAAACTGGGATAAAATAAACAAGTGCTCACTTGGTCCTGTTTAATGGGGTTAAGCCACAGGAGGAGTGGGAAGCAGTGCAGCTACTATTCTCAGTTGTGCATTTTTATTACAAACATGGTAATGTGTATTCCTTCTCTTTTTTATTTGTATAAGAATTTTTTTCTGAAGATGCCTGTTTTAGTGCCTGAAGCATTCCTTTCCTAAAAACTTATTTTAAAAATACATAAAATAAAATATATCTTTAAATTAGAAAAATGTGTCAAAGAAATGTGTCTAGCATATACAAGAAAGACCAGGCAATGATTCTTGTGACAAAATTGAATGTGAAACCAATATTTCTGTTAACAGAAAATTTATCCTAAATTAATGTTCTTATCATCAGTTTGTTCTTTTGCTAAAAAAAAAAAAACAAAAAACCAACCAACCAAACAAACAAACAAAAAAACACAAAACCAAAAAACACACCAAAAAAAACCCCAACCAAACGAAAAAAACCCAAACAAACCCAAACCTCCAAATAGCTTTTACTGGCTAAAAATATGCAGACTATGAGAGATAAATATCACCAGCCCTCAATTTCAAGAATGCTACTTATGTTTTCAACTCACAAAAGTAAACCAAACCCCAAAATGTAAGCACATACAGTTTTTTATTTTAAAAGAAGAGAATTTATAGAATTTTCAGGAAGCTCCTATAAAACAAAGCAGCTGTAAAGAGCCAAATTTCTTGGCCTGTCTTCCAGAAGCTATATTACTAGGTTTTGAATCAAGTAATTAAACCCAAATTTGCTGATAGGCATGCAAAGTAACCTGGGAGATCCTTCATGGACTTGTTATTTTGCCTTTGATGACTCTGGGCATCTTGCTGAGGCTGTCTACTTCAGTCGGATAGAATAGCAGAAGGCAAAAGGACAATATCAACAATACATGAAGCTATTTTTATGGTGTCTGAATCGGTCTCTATGGCAACATTTTCTAACCTATTTAGATTTTTCTAAAAATCTCTGTCTCTCTCTTCCCCTTCTTGCATTATTCTGCTGAGTGACCAATATGGATAGAAAGATAAGCACAATGTCCACATACAAACACCTGTCGAGTTTGGAAGAGTAGGTGCTTGTTTGCTTTATATTTGACCTTTCCCTTAAATAGATATTTCAAAGACATCCCACTAAACTTCTTTCATGTTCTTTGAGGAAAAGTTACTAGGAAAAAAGAAAGATACATTCAACTTGCAATCCAGTTACTGCAAACATGCATGGACATAAAATGTTTTGAGTTTGTGTTTGATGAGGGTAGTGTGTGTGTCAGCATCACTGTTTTATAGTTGAGGGAGGCAAATACAGGCAGGAAAATAAAATAGTTTTCCAAGGTCATCCAGCCAGCTAGCAGTTTCACTGTCTGTAGTAGCAGATTTACACATTCTAAGTACGTTAACAAGTGGTTTCTGATATTACACATCATACCTGAGCTCTCCTTATTTGGCAGGTTTACATATCTGGCTCACTCTATACTTGCCTCTCCCTTCTGCTGTTATATGAAAAATGCCCACAAACAAGCAGGAAATAGGACTATTCCCCAAGAACTGCCAAAATGACTGCGTGAAAAGGCCATTAAATTCACAGAGAAAAAGAAATCTTTATGAAAGTGGAGGAAATTTGTTTCTGAAAATCCTATTTAGCTATAATAAACCAAAGTTTCATGTAAGAATAGTAGGTCTGAAGCTTATGTTATTTTTTGGAGGAAAAAAAGCTAACACTGAAGAGTGATGGCTGTGATGAAGTGGGGTTGATAGTCCTGTGCAGTACTGGACTGAAAGCAGCTGGTGCTGGTCTGGGCTACCTACACAGAAGAGTTTTACTGAGAATCTGGACCTTGGTGTAAACAGACAATAGAGGAGGGTTTGTTTTCACCGTGTAGAAGAAAGGGGTTTTCTTCACACTGGAAGAATTCTTATCCCTCATGAAGTGACCTAATTTTTAAAATTATCTGGTATAATTTTGCTCTCTGCCAGCTTTAGAACATAAAAACAGCAGTATCCGCTCAGTTCAGTGATCTACCTTATTCACTGTGTTGTCTACATTAACCCGACATACAGGAAGGACTACAGAAACAGGGAATGAGTGATCCTATCTCTGATATCACTTCATGACTTTTTGCAGTCAGCAGTTTAAAGATTTTCTGAGCTAGGACTCCATCCAAAGCATCCATCAGTCAGGCTATTCTCTAATCCACTTTAAACTCATTTATCTCTTTGGCTACCTTCAAATCCTAAAGCAGTGAGTTCCACATTTCAATTTTTGTTGTGTATCAATGACATAAAAATAAAATAATAGGTTGAGCATCCTAGTTCTAACACTTAAAATTTTATTTGAATGCAAATTACATTATTTGTATCCTGAGCAGAGTTGTTTGTCTTTACAGTCACTCACAATAACTGGAAGTAAATTTTAAAAAGCACCACAGATGAGACTGATTCATGTGTATCCAACACTCAGACAAAATTGCAGTTGATCGGCTGCATCCTGTTGGCTGTTATGTTTTATGCAAAAACCAGAGCACTGTGATACAAGCCAAAGTGTCATCATTTCAGCTTCATCAGAATGTGCTTATATTTTTAAGCACCAGCAATTTTCTTACAAATACTATGAACTCTGCAATTTATTTAATTGAATATTTAATATTAGATAGTTTTTTATTTAGAATAAGAAACTCTAAGAGGAAGTTTTGAAATATATTGGTGGTAGTTTATTGAGATCAATCGAGTAATTAAAATGGGTGTTCTCACCAGAAAAGTTTTTTTTAAAAAAAGAATGTCAGTAATATCAACCAATCCTTTCGTGCCACATATAGACAGCAAGCTGTCTTACAACTGGCCAACAAAATGCAGAATAAAATAGTAAAAAAAAATTTAAAAAAACATTTTTAATGGCTAAAATTAGCAAAGTTATTTACAGGAGAGGAGGAAGAAAAGTCGCTAAATAGCCACTTCATCTGGATGAAGTTTATTCAACAGTAGTTCTAAGGTAGTTAGTAGCAAGCACTTACCATAAAGCTGTCACAGCATTGCCACCTTCAAGGGCTGAAAACAATTTATCTTTAGAAACTACGTTCCTAGTGTGGATTGAGAAGGTAATATTAATGAAGGAAAGAACAAGGAAATAGCAGCACACTTAAAGCTGACTAGAACTAAAATCAATGACAAGAGGCAGCCAAAAACACATGAGTAATTTATTAAGCAGTGATAGATTTGGGTAAGTAGCACTGCAAAATCAGTCCTTCTTCAGATATGTGGGGTGAAGATAAATTAGCAGTTTTGTAAACTGAGCAATTCTGTTTGCCCTTTGACTAATATATAAAACAAGCCTTCAAGAAATGCACTTGCTCTTTTACTACCTGACTTTCACTGATGTACTTAATGCCGAAAGCTATATTAAATCCCCTGGGGTACAGACACTACTAGAATTAAACTTTGTCAAGGCATTGCCCTGAGTGATTATGTTATTGGCAATCACGTTTATCAGGTGTCCTGGAGTGCTGGGCTCTGTACCAACACAGAGGGAGAGCACCAGGTCCTCCTCTCTCAAGGAGACTGCAGCCTGAGTCAGGCACAGAGCATATACAGTCCATGAAGGTGTAGGCTTGTGTAATTCCATCCTCTCTGGTAAAATATATGCTCATTCACACAGTGATCTCAAACACTTTATTAAAGACTACAAAACACCTTCTTATAAAACATTAATATCTTCTCTCTGTGTGTTTAAGTGGCCACTATTATGTTATGAGTGGAGCAGCAGATTAAATAGCCCAGATAACTATGGTGATCTCAGGCCATCTTCTTTCATGTGATACAAGAATAAAATAAGTTTTAAATGAGTGTTCATAATGGGGAATTTTTACACTCTCTGCTTCCTCTTGTCACTGCTTAGGTGTCCACTGCTCAGAAATTTATATTGAATTTAATTTGTATTAAATTGATCATGTCGACTTTCTGGTTTCCTCCTGCTTCCTGAAATACTGAGACACTGTAACTCTTTTACTGTTGTAGGCATCTTTAATGGGAAGCTCTTCAAATTTCTTGGAAAGTGTTACCTGAGCATAGATAATGCCCTCCCGAAGAAAGCTATCATGTTGCTAGGTGCTAGTTCTCTGTAAATCGTCTTGCTGAAATCTCCGGGCACTCTCTCCACAATATTTTTCCATCCTCATTTGGAAACCTCTTTTGTTCCCAGCAGGAAGCTCATGTTCTTAGACTCCCTAGCAGTTAAACAAAAGTGAAACCAGTAGATATGAGGCCTTGCAGAGAGCTTTGGGTCCTCACAAGGCTCCTTACAGTGACTTCCATAAGGAGAATGTATTTAGAACATACAGGAGGAAGAACCTTCTTCCTACTGGTATCTGTGAGGAACCAGTGCTGTCCTAAAAGTAATGATGCCCCAGATTCCTCCTCCAGATTGTGCTGACATGTTACATTACATCATAAGTATGGACTAACTCAGCTAAACCTTTTCTGTGGCTCTATGAGAAGAAGCAAGAGGGAAGTGGAGTACAGGCATGAAAGCCAAAGCCAATAAAAAGGCTGCTATTCCCCTTTTTCAAGAAACCTGGCTTGAAGTAACATGATGGAAGAGCTTTTATTAGTTACAACTCCTTCCGCTGCATATGAGTGTTCTAGAAAACCATTTCATTCTTTGTTCCTTTAAAACAGCCAGGTTGTCATAGTGTTCTTCTTTAATAATCACAACTTTACAAATTTTTTAAATCATGCTAAAGGAATCATTATGAGAGTTTCCACACTGCTTTGTCATAAATATTAAACCTTTTATCCTACTGGTTTAACATATCAGATAAAGAGAATTGAATGAATGTGATACCACACAGAATTTCCGCCTTTCTGGAAGACAATGCAAAAGTATTAACAGCATAAGTGCTTTCACCTTTTATAAGAAAAAAATTCTTGACATTTTTCCTTCTTGTGAAAGCAATGAATAGAAATTAATATCAAAATATTAGCTGATTTTTAACCTATTGTTCACCTTCCCATTCTTAATCAAACTTCCATATACATGTGTGGTCACAGCTGCTTCTCTCTGGTTGTGGATGCTATTGCTTTTCTCTTTCAACATCCATGAATTTTCCATCATCCTGCTAGCCATGGTATAAAATGACAAGAAACTGACTCCTTTGATTTCCTCAGTGTGCACATGCATCCATAGCTCTACAATCTTCCATCCAGCAAAAATTATGAGATTTCATTAATATCATTAGAAACACACGGGGGTCATGCCCACCCACAGAAACTCAATGTTTTCCCTCTTCTGTATTTAGAGGGACAATAAATTTATAACCTTTTTTTTAAGCTATTTTTTGTATTAAATAAAGCCCTTCATTAAGAATTTCTTTCTTCCAAATGAAATTTAATCCTGAGGATGAGGGAGCTTCATTACCATTACATGTATCTCTGCATGAACAAAATAATGGATGGCCTCTGAAACAACCCATGGCTAATGCATTAAAGGCATTAGAAATTAATATCATTACCATAAGAGGAATTAATGTGATCATGATGCTATTGTATAATAAGTTTGCATTGACACTGCCAGTTGCCCAAAATGGAGATTCTGTTCTTTCTGCTCATTCTGCATTCACTCTCATGTACACAGGTTGACAAGATCTGATACAGAGCTGTAAAGCAGTCGCCTCTGTCTTCTGTCTGCTGAAAATACTGTTTTGCAATGCACAAACCATCCAAGGGTCACACTACCTCCACTTGCTTTTCTAGTGTGATAATATGCTCTGATTTTAAGGCTAAAGGGAAAGAATATGTTATTTCTGAATAAAAAAATAAATTTAGGTTTTCAATTAAAAGGAACAGTAAAAATTGGTGAACTACATAAATACGTATGTACATCCCATTAACAACTTTCAAATGCAGTTGCATTAATTTTTTTAAAAGTGCCTGTTTGTGTGTGTATGTCTACACATTATATGAACACATTCAAAAGCATCTGTTACCCTTTGTTCATAGGCA
The DNA here is from genome assembly GCF_965178545.1 of Coloeus monedula. NCBI lineage: Eukaryota > Metazoa > Chordata > Aves > Passeriformes > Corvidae > Coloeus > Coloeus monedula. The sequence goes on along the minus strand of NC_138782.1, from coordinate 90,771,298 downwards.
TGTGTGGGGACACATGCACACACAGCCTCCATTTGGGCTCATTGTTAGGTTTCTGTGCTGGATTTGGCTGGGATGTAGCTAATTTTCCTCACAGAATCCTGTATGGCACTGTGTTTTGGATTTCTGAATAAAGAGTGTTGCTAAGACACTGATGTTTTAGCTATTGCTGAGCAGTGATTACACAGCATCAAGACCTTCACTGTTTCTCAGCTGCCCTGGCAGAGAGTAGGCTGGGGTGGGCAAGAAGTTGGGAGGGAACAGAGCCAGGATAGCTGACCCCAAATGACCAAGGGTTATCCCATACTGTATGACAACATGCTCAGCAATACAACCAGCATTGGACTTTTAAAGGTGGCTGTTGCTTGGAGACTGGCTGGGCAACAGTCTGCTGGTGGGAGGTGGTGAGTGACTGCTTTTGCATCACTTGGTGCAGGCTTTTTTTCCTTTCACTTATTAAACCATCTAAACCATCTCGACCCACAGGTTTTTCTCACTTTTGCTGTTCTGATTCTCTTCCCCATGTTGCTGGGGGAGTGATCAAGTGACTGGGTGGGTGCTTAGCTGCTGGCCCAGGTCAGCCCACCATATTTGCTCAAGCCCACTTCATGTTTTACTGCATAAGAGAACAAAGTCAAAGTGTTCTACATGCCTCTGTGGGTGGCATGACCCCAAGCACTGGCATAAAGTCATCCATACTCTGGATTAATTAGCATGCCTCTTGGCATGATTTTGTCCCACACTAGCTAGCATTATCCCAGTCAATTCCCTGAGCTTGGGATACTTGGAACTGGCAAGGGACCAGTTTGGATGTGGCCACCTTATTTTGGAGTAGAAAGAAATGTACTAATATAGACATTTTCTATACCATTCCAGCTGGCTGCAGGACAAGTGAGTGCTTTGTTACCCATTTTGTTAGCAAGTACAAATATATGTAACCATAGCATATCTTTAAAAAATTTGTTTTATCTGTTATTTTTGAAAAATAAACTGAAGTTATGTGATATGAGAAGACTTTGGATTGCCACAATAATGTACATACTATCTCCCTTTCCTGGATTCTTTCTGTTTTGGACTTAAACTACTTCTTTCAAAAAGACAATTTCTTACTGTCTCCATACTGCTAATCCTAAAAGACATTTTCCTTGGAGGAAAACTGAGCATGCTTGAAATTGAGGATGCTCTTAGGGGCAAAATCATCCTTTTCATGTTATTATTCTTATATAAAGACTTTTAAGACGTATGTATATAACTATGATTTTTTAAAAAATCAGAAAAAGAATGAAGGTAGGTGACATATGGCCTTGTAATAGCATTGCAAAGCTCTCGCTTCAATGGTTTCAGTCAATCATGTAAAGGGATGAAACTCTTACAGATATGCAGAGAAGGAATCTTTGCTGACACCAGTATCCCAGACAAGAGGATGGACTGTTTTCATATGGCAGCATTATAATCATCACAGTCAGACTCACTGAAAGCCAACTGCAGGCTTTGTTGTTGAACTTCTCATTCTAGGCATCATTTTGATTGCTGAGGAAGCTCCCTAAAATTACAGCAATTTTATTGTTAGCAAATAAGATAAAAATCTAAAATAGAGCAAACAGATGATCAGATTTAAGAGTAGCAATACTCAAGTGATAACCACATTTTCTTAGAAGAAAAAATTCTTTTACAAGAATATGTTGCACTATGGGGCTACACAAGGCAGTATTTTCTGTCTACCTAATGGCAGCTTTTCCTGGTAATTTGTTTCACCAGGACATCAGTTGGCACTGCTGCATTTGGATCCTCCTGTGGGAATTTGAAATCTCATATATCAGTATCCATTCTACTACCCTCTTATGTTACACCATCTTTTCAAGGAAGCTGCTTCAATTCCTTGCCTTTGTCTGTGCCTCGACACCTCCTCCTGTTTTTCTCCAAACTCTGTAGGGAGATCCCTCTCAACTGTGCTCTGAACAACTCTGTTCTTTGCTGACATTGCTGACTCGTGTAACCCTTGTGCTCAGCTCAGCCACCTCTTCATTACCAATCCTGGCTCACTGCCCCTAGCTACTCACACAGCCCCCATCTCGAACTTTTAAATAAATTAAAGCTAGGAAGACTCAGGACCTTTGGAACATGAGTTGCTCATCGTGCTAATTGACTACTGGCTCTTGTATTCTCTATTCTTCTCCAAACGGGTATAGCCATATAGCTAATGCAGACAAGTATTTCTACTTGCAAAAACCCAAAGAGAGATTTAAAAAGCTGAATATCTTTATGTAGTAAGCTGAAGTGATTATACAGCACATCATATGTTACAGTCAAACAGCTTTTTCTTCACTGTTAATGTAGTTGTCTCATTATTATATCTCTTCAAACCTGCCAAGAACATTTGTCTTCATTTAAGAGAGCACACCCCACATTCCATATTTTAAAATTAAAGGAATATGGAATTTTCAGAGCCTAGAAACAGTCCCTGAGAAACAACCTGAAAACCAAAGTGTAATAACATCAGTGAAGCTTTTTCATTATTGATCCATAATCTATACCTTAATTTGCATAGTTCCCAAGTAAATAGAAGTGTTTCTGACAGCCCAGTAGAAGCACTCTGACAGCCAGCATGCATTTTCTTTTCTCCTCTGAGTCACACCCAGTTGCAGAGACTTTTCAGGCCAAACTGTGCATTCATCGATATGAATGCAGTCTCTTCTGTTCACACTGCACCTTCAGTTCTGCTTCTATATTGCTGTTATCTGCAATGATATACAAAAACATAACTAATTTTTCAATGGTGTTCAGAGACCAGGTTGATTTTGCTCGCCCATCAATTCAAAAAACAAATCTATATTTTATCCACAAATCTATATTTTATCCTTCTTTAAATAATAAATCTTTCAGACTTGGTAATGCAAAACCTCACAAAGCTATTTTTATAGAGCAATTTTTCAAGATAGTGTCAATTTCAATTTAATTTTTTAATTCTCATTCCTCAGTTGCTCAGTAATGAAGCAGTTGTTTTGAGAAAGCATACCGGTGATTTCCACTTTTTTACCTAAACTGAGCATTATCACTTTGTTTTGTTTAAAAAAAAGAAAAAAGCCAAAAAAAAAAACCCACCACCAAGAAAAAAAAGACAATTAGGAAAGGGTCTTCTCTGGCACAGGGAAGCATCACTATTACAACACTGTGATAGCAATTTGAGACTAATTAGTCAGGAAGGAATTGAAAAACTTTTATATAAATTGATTTTATGCCTTAGAGTTTTAAAGGGCTTCTTATTTTCTTTTATATCTGCCTGTAAACCTCTTGTTCTGAGCTTCAAAAACTTCAAAACACACTTATTTGAGGTCACAGTTAAAATATTGTTATTTTGTCCTGACAGAGCTGATGTTTTCCTTGTTTAAAGTGTTTAGCATCAAAGCCAATACAATAAATTCATGATGTGAAGTAGGCCAAATTCACTTACCAGAAAAAATGCTCATCCAATACTTTGTAAACATTTAAAGCACTTAAGATGAGAAGCGAGATCACAAGCCTCTGCTCATGCACCTTTCCTCCCTTATTCTATAGGTGTAACACCCAGTATAAAACCCACTTAAATTAATGGGAGTCTTTCCACTGACTTCTGAATTAATCCTATAAACAAATAGAGGATCCTATTCCTTCATTTCCTGCCTGCCCAGAAAAATTTACATCTTCACAGCACAAAGGCAGAAAGGGAAGAGATTCTGTTGCCAGGTTTTGTAATCGAAGAAATTAAATTGCCTCTGAGTAACCTGTTCTGTGATACTGCTTGTTCAGACCTCATTTGCTTAAATATAACCTGGCAATAACAATCCAAACCAGGAGGAGGACTAAAATGAGTATGAGTGTAAGGAAATTGTATGAGAACTGTATTCCACCTGGCTTTTACTGTAGGCATGTCACCAAGAAAGCAATCCCGAGTTAAACAATAAAAACTTGAGCTTTGAACTGACAGTCTCCAGAGAATGTGGTAAACAACATGGAATGAATTTTACTGTCTCATATATTAGTCATAGCTCAGCATAATATGAATTATCCAGCTGGACTTCTTGCCTCTATCCAGCCTAGTCACCAAAACGAGCCACAAATATTTCTGTAGTCCCAAGGCAAATTAGCACAGCATGGCTTCCATCCCATACACCCGAGCCCTCCAGGGCAGGAGGACACTGAGTGCAATCTGACTGTCAGGAAGGGTTCCTGGCCCAGGCCCTCTTTCAGTCTCTGTGTGCGCCTGGGCTGGGAGAACAATTTTTGGCTCAGGTCAAAACTGTGCCAAGGAATTCCCTAACAATTTATGCGCATGCCAATGCATAAAGGATACCTTTGCTGTTACTGGTGTAGACATTCTGCCACATGACAGAGTGAGGAAGGTTTGCACATGCAGCTAGCAATTTTAATGGATTCTTTTCCAGGCCAAAAGACAGGAGACTATCCCTTCACATCTAGTTGCTGGAATTTTGTGCTATGTGTATTATAAGATCTGGAGAAGAATAGGGGCTAGCAGAGGAATTATTTTGCATACAACCCAGCAGTTCTCTATAGACATAACATGAGGGATGCCAAAGTACAGCTATACTGTGAAAGATTTAAGTGCAGAGGTTGTTGATATGAGTTATAGAGGCAACAGCTATTAAGGGAGAACTTTGAAGAAAGGTAGCTGCAAAGGGCAGAAGTTAAAAAGAAGGCTCCATATACTTCTAGTGGATCAGATATAAACAGCACTTCTCTTGCTGGGATCTGCACCTGGGAAAAAATGTGAGACATTCTGACTGGTCTTCATAAATAAATGTGAAAAGAGATTGTAAATGCTTTACTCATAGATGAGTAGTTTTTAGAAATACCTTTAAGGTAAATCTAGGTAAAAGAGGAGCAGAAACTGAATTTGTTAGTAAAGTATCTGAAGAAACTTTAGGTGAAAATAGTAAGACAGACATTAAAAGTATATATGGAAAGCACAAATGCAGAGAAAAAATACAATTCAAACTGTAAGTTTACTTCCGGATTCACTTATACTACTGCAGTAGGATCGCTGTGGTTATATGGTCAGATAAAAGGACAGATTCCAGAAGTGAATAAAAACAAACCTTAAATCAAAGTAGCTGAACAAATTATATTGCACCCTGACACTCGGTGCATGAAATGGTCCCAAAGGTTAGCAAATGCTGTGATAATTTGCCTATGATACCAAAAAGAAAAGAAAAATAAAATTGGATACTGGAAAAAATTTGCTGTGAGATTGCTGTGCTGTTGATAAAGATGGGAGTGTAATTGTAAACTAAATCAAAGGAACTGTAGAAGGAGCTGGGTCATTTACAGCCAGCTTATATGCTATTTATCAGAACCTAGAAAGGCATCTTGCTTGTTGTGTGTAAACAAAATGATTGAGTAGAAGGACAGAAAATTGGGTGTCCTTAGTTACTACTCATTATCTTTTTGAGGCAGATCGCCTAACTACTCTAAGATTACTGCTGTTGCACTGAAAAAGTGGCTTGCTTTAAAAATCCAGGTAAAGTCTCCCAGTCACATTGTCTTGTACCACATATAGAATCCTTCAATATAATGATTAACTATGCATATCTCATCACACAAATGCACATGAAGTCAAATGATAATTATTCTGGGCTATCATGTGAGATATCAGAACAAAATGTAATAAAGTTAAACCACTTGAGTCTGCAACTGCTAAGGACAATGGAAAAAACTTTTAGAAGATCCCTAAATTTTTCTTTGTGTTAATTAAAGAGTTTCATAGCTGTTGGTTGAAAACACAAATAACATTATTTTAGAACAATTATTTCCACTATATTGCTATTTTCAATATCAGTATCAGATTTCCTGGGTTCTTTGCTTGAGCAAGTGGTGTTAGCAGCACTGGAGTCTGCCAAAAAGAAAGGAACATGGGATTTTTTAAATGGTATCATCAAAGCTTTATGGTCTCAGCAACATTAATGATCCTGGAAGAAAAACCTGAAAGATTTCAGCTATGATTTCTCAGGCATTTAAGATCCTAAGAGTTTCAAATATGTTTCCAACTGAAGAGGCAGCCTCCCTTGCCATATTTTTTTCTCATTGAAAATCTATCTCTCTTCCAGAAAACCACTCCTGAAAAGAAAGTTCTTGCTTCTTTGCCCCACAGTCTCTGAATGTCCATCTATTTTAATGTCACTTTACTCTGTAAAGCAGTATTTAATCTAGCATTCAATATTATCTGACCAATATACTGTCTCCCTATATTCTGACAGTCTGCTGTTCTTGAGGTAAAGATACTGTATTTCCCAAATCTGTTTCAAAATAAGTGATAATAAAGAAATAAAATTCAGAATATTAAGCAGTATTTTCTTTTGTGAATTTACATTTTTGATTTAAAGAAGAAAAAGACACTGTTTGAGAGTTCATGGCTTAAGAATCCCCAAAAGACAATAAAATATACACATTTTGTCATAGGATTACTTTTCTGCTTTTTACTGTGTCCTTGGCATTATCTTTGCTTTGTTTGTTCTTTGTTTCATTTATTCATTATTGTGGTCTTTAAGTGCTGTTTGTGAACTCAGTGCATGATCAGAACATCATAAGAATAGTACCCATTTAATTTTTCTCCTTAGGTTTATCTCCTCAGAGATAAGTCAAGGGCAAGATTACAATCTCTAAGAAATTTTATTATTTAAATGGTTTTCTACTACCTCTCATTTCTACTTCATTAAATAATCCAAGTGGATTTTTGCCCTGTTCATTTTTCTATCACCAGTACAGATTTCATTTTCATGTTCATTTTCAAATACCTTTGATTCTTATACTGTTTATCAGGACCCACAAGTTCATTGAAGGAAAAAGAACCTGTTTTGGGGCAAGAGCACAAATCAGGTGTTCTTGCTTCTCTTTGCCTTTGTGTGGAAGACACTGCTATTAAAAAAAATTCCATACATTATTCTGTTAAAAAAATACCATTGTTCTGTTAATAAAACCCAAAACATAACAGCCAGATGCTCAAAGAATACTGATAAATTCTTATTTTGAGGTTACATTTATGACCTACATTTACAGGTCATAAAAAATTATGCATTCTCTACTTTACTCATCATTATTACGTTAAAAATATGAATCACTAGAACACATAGCTTTGAATTTGCATTTTTTTTTACATATCTAAGCTGTGCTTTGGTACACTCATATGAAGTAGGTGTCTTACAAGTATCAGAGAAGTAAATAATTTGATACCTGATGTGTGTTCTTGCTTTCAATAGTATATTGTTTATTAAAATGGGATGAGTGGTCTTACTTAGATATTCCAGGTAGCTAAACACCTGAGACTCAACTAAAGTTCATGAAACTATGCATTCTGAGGACAGAAGAACTCCCTTCCCCCACTTACAAGTACATATGGGGGGCCAAGAACAAGAGCAATGGGAGGAAGAGGAGGTTAGAGTAACAGTTAAATTAATTTCAGAAGCTTGAAGAAATAGTGAATAAATTAGGCTGTTAAAATTAATTTTGTTGCAGGTTGACAGGTGCTCAGCACAGGTAATTAATTCAGTGAGTTTTAATAAACTAGAATTAGAAGCAAATGCAAAGCATCTCCTAAAGCAATGGGGAAGATGTGTGCCACTATCTCTTGGTGCAGGCAGGCTGATATACTGTGGTTTTCTGTGAGTGATGGGCCACAAGGTTTGAGTGATGCTGCAGGAAGGTGAGGGGAGGTGGTGGTCCCTGGCCAAGGAAGAAGAGGAGAGGAAGGAGCAATTGGCAGTAGTCCATAACCTGGTGAGAAAGAAAAAATGCTGATATGTACTTTCTAAAATTAGACATATTCAATGGCCCATTTAATAACAACCTTTGGTGAAAATGAATTTTTGTTTCTATGTGGAAATTGGCTTCCCAGATACAGTGCTTTCCCAGACAGAGCAGCATTGTTTCCCTATTTATTTATCAAAGTGGAAAAATAAGGAAGTACATAAAAGCCAGATTTCCAGTGGGGTATTGGACAACTGTGCTGAGCCCATGGCTGTGTCTGGGAGGGGGCAGTTCTGTTTGCCATGGCTCTCTTGCAGGGAGGGAGGCTGAGATCACTGCAAGCACTGCCTGCACGTGAATCTGTAATCACAATCCCACAGCGGTTGTTTGGCGATGTTTTGAGGCTGATTTGCATCTTTCTGATGGCATGTGATGCAAATACACTGTTATATCAGTGATACAGGCTTACTGTTGTTGTTCATTAAAGACCCCTGTCTGCCACTCAGAAGTTAGATATAATCAGCAGTCATATATTCCAGCTAGAGCACAGATTGCTTCTCATAAAACTTGCTGCTGTTTTCTCATTTTGTGCTCAACACAATCATTAACATTTTCATCACAGTTCTTTCTTCCACAGTAGCTGTGTCCACATTTGTCTCAGATTATCATCTTCTCCTTTTTTTCAGTATAGAGGATAAATTATGAATTAAATCCTACGTATGCACTCAAGTCAACCATAAGAGTTAGCAGTGTTTTCACCAAAAGTTCAGGATTTGTTTGTATTTGCATTATTTACAAGGGAAATTGTATATTCACCTTTTTTTTTGTCAGGGTATGTTTTTATCTATGCAGTTCCTCCATAAAAAATTCTGTACTATTCCTCAAAAGTAATTTTGTTGTCAAATTCTTGCTCCAACAGAACTCTCTAGCTTTTGCAAGAACATTGATAGGAAAGCAAATTAAAATTGCGTAGTAGGAATTCATAACGTATGAAGCAGCAGTTAAAGAAAGGACATTTGTGATTTTTCTATTGTACTTATTGTGTGTTTCATTGCAGAACTTTCATTTTAAGTAAGTGGGGTGGAGGGGTTTCATATTCAGGAAATACTGCTACTAGTCAGGCTTTAACTGGCTAGATTTTATGAATACATATACCTTAGCAACATCTAAACATAAGAATTAATGGCAAAGCATAGGATGGAATAACTAGTGCATTTTCAAGATCTGTTGTTTTTTTCCAGTTTACATTACTTGCTTTTTTTAAATTAACAGTTCTCTTGTATACAATTGTACAGAGCCCCTTTCCTCTGGATTTAAATAGACAATTTGATTCAGGATTTGAAGACAATGTGTTTGTCACATCTGTAATTTCAAAGCAGGAAATCATTATGTTTGACTCTTCAAGTGCATAAATTTTTGAAAGTTCAGAGGTTGATGTCAGCTAATACTAATATCAGCTGGTATCAGCTATCAGCTATCAGATATGTATTCCAGATAGCTATTGGAGTTAACCAGCACAACTGATTACAGATAAGAATCTGGAAAAATTAACACCATGGAAAATTCAAACCAAAACATATTGGAAAGTTATTAAGAATGTAAAATGAACTAAAAAAGATGCATGGTGTAATATATGGGTATCATATATGTCATATCCTTCCTATCAGCCTTGAATCAATATATACAATCACCTATATATAAGTAGGAACATACATATTCACTCCCTAAATAGTTTGCTCAGTTGGGATTTTAGTAAAAAATTTTACCTAGCCTTAATAAAAAGCTAAGTGTAAGGTAGCCGTTACATGTGTATGATGCATAAAATAATATCTACATTTTTCATTTTTTCATGAATTTACATCATTGATGTTTGGGGTGTGAATTGTTTTTTCTTTTAATTTTAACATAATTTGACACTTTAGATTGTGCTAAGGATAAATTGTGCTAAGGATATTCTCAACATTACTGGTGTGGTTTTGGTTCTGGGGTGCTATGCAGACTGCATTTTATAGCCTGCTACTGGCATTTTAAGCAACAAAGTGGAGGGCAGATCATCATTTATGCCAGGAAGCTCATTTATGTAAGCTACAATGTGAAGTTTAATTAAGGGCTTCAGTGACAAAGGAAAGCCAACTGCATGTGCTCAAAATACTTTTCAGATGACAAATTACTGATGCCCATAAAAACAATATCCCGGGTAATTGTTAAGGTTATGATACTTAAACCTGCCTAAAAATATCTAAGGCAGTGTATTCCAAGAGGTTAAAGTTCTATAAAATTTAAATAAAAAATCAAAAAATCAAATTTAGATTTGTAATCAGGGTCTTTCTTCATGGAGGGGAATAAAATTTAACTTGCAATTAGGAGCATTTGTATCCCCACATTTTCTCTGTTCAGCTCAGTGTGATTTTATAATCAGTAATTTTGTAACTGGTTTACCAGAATGTCTTTGCAATGATCCCTGGTCAAAGTAAATGTGTAGAGAAAAATCTGCTGGAATGATTTATTTTGTGTCTTTGTCCCTGCTCAGAACACTCAGTGTTTGGGAAGACAAGTCAAAACCTCTTCTGCCTAATCCCCATCAACATTTCTCTTTCTTTCTCTCGCTCTTTGTGGCCACCACATCATAAAGGGAGAAAAGGGAGAGTTGATGCTAAGGATAAAGGTCAAGATGATAGAATATGACAACTCTTTGAATTGAAAACAGAAATGAGTGTCCCTAAGTATTCAGCATGAGCTTCTCTTTGCTCCCTGCAGGGCATCTGCACCACAACCACCGCATTTTTACACTTCTTCTTCTTAGCTTCATTCTGTTGGGTTTTGACAGAAGCGTGGCAGTCATATATGGCTGTTACTGGAAAAATTAGGACACGGCTCATAAGGAAGCGTTTCTTGTGCCTTGGATGGGGTAAGTCAGTAAAATTAATTTCCTAAGAATCATTGGAATGAAACATTTAATGCAGTGGCAATGTCAAGAATATCATCATTTTCTTCAGTAAAACTGAAAGATAGTAGACAGCAATGTTACTAAAAGGAAAACTAGGTTAGAAGCCTTTCCACTGTATCTCAGGCTCAAGGTATGCTGATGTGTATCGTAGCATTCGTTTATAAATATATTTTAACAAAATTTTAGAAGATTTTCAGCAAAGTAGTGTAATATCAAGAAATCAAAATAAAACAAGAAAAAAACACTCTCTGAATATTCATGAAAGCTCTTTCTAGTTAAGACCTGTCAAATGTACCAGTAATTTAGCTACATCAAAGTGGTACACTGTGGGCAGAAAACAGTGTCCTCCTCCCTGCCAGTGCTTCAGAAAACAAATCCTACAATAGCAATGTGCTTCATTAAATAATTCATTCCATGTAAAATTGTCCATTTTGCATTAGCTTGCCCTGTCATTTTTTTGTCCAGGCAGAACAACAATATTTTACTCAGCATCTGATGATTATTACTGTTTTGGTTTTTTTCAGGACTGCCAGCATTAGTGGTTGCAATATCAATAGGCTTTACCAAGACAAAAGGATATGGAACAGCTCACTAGTAAGTCAATCTGAAATGATAAATTATGTTTTTAATTACCAAGATTGTCATATCCATCAACTGCATAGCACACTCTAAAGGCTCTACAGGTATCCATTCACACTTGGAATTGCCCTGAGAGTCACTGAGTGATCCACAAAAGAACAAAGAGAAAACAGCATGCCAGTCTTGGAATGAGCTCAGCAAAGCACCAGGAATCCTAGATTTTGTTTGAGATTTTGAAATAGTAAACTTTTAAGGAACACTGATCATTAGATACACTTAGACACCTAACATTTATGTAGATTTACAAAAGAGAATTTTAAATGTTATAGGTAGCCTTTGCCAGCCTTTAAACATGTCCAAAACTGTACTGGCAAGAGTCTCTTTGGCACCCAGGTTTCTGCACACCAAGCAGGTACCTCAACTTTAATGCCCCTGAGCAGCTTGGAGCCAAAGCCCTTCAAACATCTCAAAACAGTTCCCCCATCCATCCTTTCTGTCTCCTGGACACCCTAATCCAGCCCATTTCCTGGGCTGTGCTGTATTTGAGAGACAGAAAAGAGGAAATCTGTGTGCTTCATTTAGTCTCAACTAATACAGGTCCTGTTTAGCCACCTAGCTGGTTCCAGTGTGTATTTAGCACCTCGGAAAATTAACTCCTCAGAGAGGCTGCCCTGCGGTCTTCTGATGAAGAAGGAGCTGGGCCTTCCTTCTGCCAGTGGTGTGCTCCAACCACCATTATGTATGCAAGAGTGTGTTTTCTCTGGGCAGGCTGTTTGGAGCTCTCCTCACGTTGCCTAAGAAATTGAGTATGCATCTGGACAGAAAGAGAGGAAATATAACTCTGTAGACTGGCAATGAGGGCATTCATCAGAGATGTGGATGAGTTAGGTCAAGTCCTCGCTTCAATGAATATTTAATTATTCTCCTTAGCATCATCACTGGGTGAGATCAGGATTCCCCCTCCCTTCCTTGTATGTCTCACCATCTTGGCACTTCAGCTCTGGGTGGGTAAGAATTCAAAACCAAATCTCCTTCTGAGTACTGGCTCCAACCACTAAGATCTGTAGTTTTAAACTGTGACAGTGTGCATCTTGAGTTTTTTAATGAGGAATGTCTTATGTAACTGAAATGCTTAATTGCACTTAGAGCTGGCAAGTGCAACAGTGGTCTTAGCCCTCTTTTCAAGGTTATGTTGAGAACCAACTCTTCCGATTTTTTTTTTTCAACTATGTACTCATCTTGCTGTCTTTTTTATTATTTAGTCCTTGAACCACAACTGGAAAACTATTTAGTCTGTGAGAATTACAAATCACAAAATAACAATGTCCAGACCCCACTGGGGATGTAGCTCTGTCCCTTGCAGGATTAATCCCATTACATTTGCTCTACTGAATTCATTCATGTGTGAGGACTTGCTTTAGTTAACATTGCTTCCTGCTTCCTTCCTGGACTGAATGCATTTTTAAAAGAGGATATTCTGAAATATTCAGACAAAGCAACAAATCATTCATTAAGAGTAACCTGGAAAGTAAAAAAGAGCGGGTTTCTATACATGTAACAGCTCTTCTCCCAGGATCCAAATCCAGCTGATATGGTACTGTGGGAGAAAAGAACAAATGAAGGCATACAAGGGACAAATAGAACCATAGTTCAGCTTTCTCATCTTTTTGGAAATATGTTTTCTTTGCATTTGACATCAGAATTACATAAGGAAAACAGTGAAGACAAGGAATGGAGATTTCCTCCTCCATCACCAGCTGATGTGCTGTCCCACTCCAGAAGGCAGTAAAGAATTGTGTCGCATGACAACTGCTGGGCAGTGTAAAAGCAGAGCTCCTGTCCTGCTCCTCCCACCATAACTAAAGCACTTGTGTAAGGTTTTTAATTGCTTACACTGTATTTTGCCTATTTGGCTGCAGTAATTACACACATGCTGCTTTCAGAAACATGCCCTGTTGCAAACTATTCATGGTCTGTAAGATGCTCATTTTGAAAATGAAGCTTTTAAATGGAGAACATTAAAAGTGAAAATTAAGGAATTAATTCCAGTTCCATAATCCCACACATGAAGAGATTCATGGAAAGGGAGAAGGTCCAAGGATCTTTGCAGCACCTCTCAATTTTGTATGGTATATGTATGATGAGAGTGCTTGAATTGTTCACACTGGAGCCGTTTCTGTGATCATCAGTCTCTGATTTCTGTCTTTTTTCTGAGTCCAAATTATTAGACAGTTCAATTGCTGTATTTTTAAAACTACATAAGGAAAATATTTCACCCAGATACTTGTAGTGATAGAGATGCAGAAGCTGAAGGGATTTCCTAAAAATAATAAAAAAACCCACAGAGACAAGTTTTTAGATATTTCAGGTTATCTGGAAAAGATTAGTGTGTCTGAAAGCTTAATAGCTTTTTCCAGCCATTTCTGTAATAAATATTGTTGCTATCTCTTTTTAGAAAATCAGAGCTATGAAAGCACCACTACTAAAACTTATAGTTAATAAACCTGTGTGAACTGCTCATGTTAACATAGAGTGCGGATAAGTTCTAGGAATTTATTGCCTCAGCAAAAATTAAAACTCTGTCATAGTCACGATCTTGCCATGTTCTCTTAAGAGAAGGAACCAATCTCCTGGAGAGCATCAAAAAACTCACAAAATGTACAGGACACAGGAGCAAGTGTACAGATGCTTCATCACTCAGCAGAATTTTATGACCATGTAACATGGTCCCATAAAGCCACCAGTGGCTGCTCTTAACACTAATCAATTTATATGGTTTTCTGCTATGTGCACATCAGGGAGAAAGAAGACAGAACAAGAGAACAAAATAAAAACAACTATAAAGCACAGGGGAAAAAAAAGCTATCAGAACAAAGGAAGAGGAGAAGGAAAAAATAGTAAAAAATTGAAAAGAATTGCCTTTTGGTGTAGGAAGGCACCTGAAAATCTATCTTCAGAAAGTCTTCAACAGAAGATTGAGGAAAAATGAATTTCAGTCATCAACTAGGAAATGTTGAATACATTGCAATAAGATGTCACACATTGGTGAAAATCCAGATTGTTGAAAATTCAGGTTGTGTAAAAAAGAGGCTAAGTGTAAAAAAGGACAACCTCTACATTTTTTTCCCATCTCTGCCTCTAAATGGAAATCACTCTTTTGAACAGCCATTTACAACATGGAAATGGGAAGGAACAATTCTCCCTTGGTCTCAAAAAGTTTTGTGTTAGAAACTGATTTTTTTTTAATTAAGAAAAAAACCTGTCATTGACCCTTTTTTCAACACAGGTAACTGAAATTACTTTCAAACTACAATACATCAACTATTTTTATGAACTGATGCTTCTGTCTCCCAATAAACATGAAAAATTTAATTACAAGTCCTAATTACTCAGAGTGGTCATCTTCACGAAGTTTAAAAGTTCATACTGGTGAGGAAGTGCACTACGAATGCATTTCCCCCTCTCAGAAGTCTGTCTTCCCAGACTGACAATAATAACCTAGCTTTTGAAAGAATAGTAAGAAAAACTGCAGAAATTTTGAAAGCATTTTTCTTTGACATTGCAAAAATAAATTGAACATTAGTGTTGTATTTGATTTTTGAGGTAGGATGTAAAATAGCTTGGCGTGTATTACCTTTTTAACAGTGAAGCAGATAGGAACTATTTGCATCCATTTATCATTCCAGAATTTAGAACACTGGTGCAGTTGGGTTCATGTGACAGTTTTCAGATGGCTTCACTGCAATGGAAAACGCTTTTATTCTTTGCAGTGAGAATACCAGCCCTAGCAGGCCATTAATATTATGATGTGCTTGCATTTGTTTTACTTGGATTTTAAAAGTAAAAACCCAGTACTGGAAAATAAAGAAGATATGTGTGATTCTGATGTGAATGTTTCTGCATGTGAAATCCAAGTAAATTATTTGAATGTATACACTTGAGTTTCCTTATATGTAGGTGTGATCATGCATTCAAATAAACATGCTGTTCTTTGAATGCGTAATCACTGGGAAAATAGCACAGCTGCATTTACTTCAGTGGGTGAAGCTCCTGATCTTTTGCAGATATGAAAAGCTTTACATCATAGTATATCAAATATTTAGAATTTGATTCTGTAAGTGCTCTGTGTTTGGAAATCTGATGGTTTTCAGTGAAAGCCCTGATGCAGAATGACAAACTCTGAGATTAGGAGGTCTCCAGAAAATACAGTTTTCAGATGCTTTAAAATATACATTTAAATTGTTTGCAAAATATTACAGGGAATGCAGAACAGTTAGATCATATATTATTTTCCTCTAAGGGAAATATTATCTTTAAGGTGTAGTTCTAGTATCAATTATTAAATGACAGGATATGCAGAAACCTGTTTTTTTCTGAAGTTCTTTATTACATGTACTTGGCCATTTCATCACTTTGAAGTATAGAAGTATCAGATATGGTAAGCTAGAAATGTTTCTAGATACCTACTTGGCAAGACCTGTTCATTTAACTCATCATACATGGTTAGAGAAGATTCAATAAATATTTGCCGACTTACTTTCTCTTTTGCTTTTTGTACATTTTAGGCATTTCAGTTTATGTATAACTCACATTAAAGATTTTTAACTGTTAACCTCTGGTAATGGAAATATCTTTCAGCTCTCTACCTCATATCAACAAAGCAATTATTTTTTGTATGTGCATATGAATCTCATACATCGGAAAAACATGCTGTAGTGATTAGTAATGCTTTCTTGACAATGTGTTATACTGATTTTTAATTTGTGTTAGTTCTTCTCTAATGTTCTTTCCAGCTGCTGGCTGTCTCTGGAAGGAGGGCTACTTTATGCTTTCGTTGGACCTGCAGCTGCTGTTGTCTTGGTAAACATTAAAATAATTTCCAGTATTTTTGTATGAAATGATAGAAAGTGCCATTTCCATTATAAAAGTTTAGCTATAAAGTAACATTGCATTTTGCTGTAAATACTGAGATCACTGTTGTTTAATATACCTTTGGTATTTTGAATGCATGATTCATTTGATTATATCACTTCTTTATACCAATTATCTCTCCATGTTTACACAGTAAGCTGTGAAAGAATAATGTACTGATTAGTGGCACAGAAAACTTGTTACAGGCATCACTGAGTTATTATCAGCAGCATCTACGCAATTGTCACTGCCTTGTGAAACTCAGTGACAGTCTTGATAGAGTGCTGCTTGACAGTGGATTGCTGTGCCAGCAAAAGCAACAGGAGTGGAACCTGCCAGCGAGTT
Organism: Coloeus monedula; assembly: GCF_965178545.1. Lineage (NCBI taxonomy): Eukaryota > Metazoa > Chordata > Aves > Passeriformes > Corvidae > Coloeus > Coloeus monedula. The sequence continues at coordinate 90,754,782 of NC_138782.1, read as the reverse complement.
CTCCATGGCTACTGCTTTTGAACGCAAAGAAAAAAATTGTCATAGCTGGGAAATGTTACTCGTTTGTGTATTAATCTTCCACATCTCTGGACATGCATTTAGGTGTGGGATTCATTTCTGCTTAATTGTAGACATCTGGAATGTAGATTTCTGCATCTAAGCTAGTTACCCCAGCCATATTTCATTGTCAGTGAAGAAAAAAACATATTTTTAGAGATCAAACCATCAGAGGTATTTCAGATGTCTACTTCAGGGTAAGATGAGTTACATCCTACCTGTGCCATCAGCTATCAGTCATCTGCTCTGCAGTCTGTATGGATGTTTTACAACAATTTATTTAGCATTTTTCCCTTACAGATTTTGAATCCAAAAATTTTGTACTATGATAACTCTATCAGCACTGGTTATTTCTGATTTTCTCTTGTAAAAAGGAATCAGTCTTACTAGTGATCAAAGATATAGCTATTCAGCTACGTGAATTTTCCTGAAATGGATGTTTACTACTCCCATAGAGTTTGTCTCATCATTGCCTGGAGTCAAGCCAGGATCCTTTTGTACAACTCACAGTCTCTGTCACGGCAGAGGAGCCAAGGATGTTTACAAAAAGCCAGTTATAATTTTCACATGGAAGTAACTGTATGTTCTCTGTTTAATTGGCAAGTCTTTGTTCGGAGATGTTTGAAGTTCACAGTCGCATTTTGCCCTACCATTAGCTGGTAGCTGTGGAAGGAGCTGTTCCATGCAGCCACTTAAGCCTAAGCATATGAAGCCAAAGAATTATATAACATCAGCTAAAAAATGTTAATGCTGAAAATAGAGTTGAAAAAGAATTGGCAGGGCAGACTAGTAACAATTAGGTATTTTGGCACAAGAATTGGAAAACCAGTTTGAAAAGAAAAAAGGATTATCCTTTCCTAATAAATAAAAAAAGGAGCATTTATTTAATAGATTCAAAAATTGGTATTACCTATTTTCAGGGCCGTGAAGAGACAGGTTCGTAGAGTTCAGTTCAATAATACAAATGGATAATAACAGTCATTAAGTTGTCCATTAAATGCCATTAGTATGTCCATTAAGAGCCAAAGTCCAACTGCTGAAACACTTGAATGTTTTTTCGGTTAGATCTTCAACCCATGTATGTGATCATAACACCATTTACTTTAATGGAGCTAAACAGACATCCCAGGAATTCTTCTGGCCCACAAATATAGTAAATTGCAGCCAAACAAGGCTCAAAACTGACATTTTGGTGAATGACATAGGCAGTGATTAATGTGCAGGAAGTTATGGAAAACCACAGCCTGGTTCTGCGTAAGTGGGAACGCACACATGGACCATAATTGTTTAAAAAGGAGCTATGCTCTGACTTGCTCTTCCCTGTGCAGAGAACTCAAATTGCGGTGGTTTTCCTGGAATAGGATATATTGTTGCAATGAAAACTGATGAAATATTAAAGTTATCTTACTCAAGCTTCTGGCCATCAGACATGTACACATAAATAGCTTGATACCAGGCATAATTCAAGGTTCAAAACCGAGCCAATTGCAGGGGGTGTGTATATGTCACCTTTCTGAGAATATGGCCTTTTGGTCACTACACGATTTCTGAAGGAATACTCAGAAATGTAAGAGGAGGCATTTTGCAGGCCTGTAGTACAATACGGCCAGGATGCAATATTTTCTTTTAGGCACTGAAAGATCAACTGTTTGTTTTCTGTTTGACAGGTCAACATGGTGATTGGCATTTTGGTATTTAATAAACTTGTTTCCAGAGATGGAATCCTAGATAAAAAACTCAAACACAGAGCGGGGTAAGCAACCACTGGATTATTTTAAAGCATATTAAAATTGTATCACCAATTTTCAATTACAGATATTCACCAAAAAAGCTTTTGATGGTGCTGTGAACTTTTATATCAGTGTAATGTGTTTCTAACAGATTCCATTAATCTCAAAAGCTGCTGTTGTGTTACCCTGAGGGAATGCAACTAAACAAACTAAATATAATAAAACACAAGTACAACAGTATTAAGTTAATAAGAATGAGGCTTAAACAAATCTGAGCAGAGTTTTCACAAGATGGTTACATGTGTAAAGCTGTTGCATCTAGGAAAACAGTTTTATGAACTGTGTGCACTGCAGGAGCTGATTGGTTTTGTCTAGCTGTCAAATTTAATTACTATGGCAATAAATGTTATTCATTTGTGTTAACTGTTATATATTTTATAACAATATGTCCCTTACTTAGGTCAATGTTATTCTGCCAATTTGTCTACATTAAGAATTTGCCTTTGTTCTTGTATCCACATAACATCTACATAGGTGTATTTTCTAAATTAGTGTAAAAGAACATCAAAGTAAAAAAACGCCCATGGTTTAAGATTTAAAAAAGAAAAAGAAAAAGGTAAATGTTTCTTATTGATTATTTACTTGAATTTACATTAAAATTCTGTTTATTATCATGAGAAGAAAAGATTATGACAGTGCTGGTATCAGAAACTTTTTTCAGTGGGTGAAAATGAAGTACTGCAGCAGCAAACCTAGATTCATTGCATATGGGAGAAAAATATTTCAGAACTGCATCATCACCTTCTTAATGCTTATGAAAGTATATTTAAACTTTGAATAATGATTTTTACAGCTATATTTTCATGTATTGTATTTTGGGCCAGGTTGTAGTTTAACTTCACCAGTATCTGAATTTCTAACAATGATAAATGATGGTATCTTAATTTTATTGTGTATTTCTGCTATGGGTAAATTTCTTGCAGTTTCACTTTTAATTATTTTACCATGTAACTAACAGTAGCATTTCTAATAAGTTAGATGAGTACTCTTATGCTTCAGCTGGTGTGATTTGCATTTCATATGAATTCAATTAAGTCTTTCTGGTTTTCAGTTCTTCCACCATTTTGACAAACATTCTAAACCCTGTAATTCCATTTCTTCTGTTTTCATATTTTTCATTAGAAAGTATTAATTTCATTACCTTACTTTTGTCTACATTCCTCCATCACATTCTTAACTCTGTAACAGCACTAGTGAAATCTGGAATAGTATAAAACTACCCAAATTATTTCAAAAGTAGCAATGACATAGTAATCACTAAATCAAATTCACATATGCTCTAATTCCAGTGATATATGGAGCTGGGAGAGCCACAGGTTTGGCTTTGTACATTTTGCAAGGATATTCAATTTAGATTTAACTGCCTTTTTTTTTTTTTTTTTCCCAGCTACTCAGTTGTTGGCTATAGAAATCTATTTGCTTATACTTTATTTTCCTGATGAAACAAATAACTCGCTTTCTAATCGTGCAACTTAGTAAAGAAGTATTTTATTTTAAAATAATCTAACTTTAAAACAAATGGCTAAAGAATCAGAGATTGTTCTGTTAGAAATAATCCAGATATTTTGGGAAAAGATGTAGATACCTTAATGAGAAACAATCTTGACTTGTGTGATATTATGAGATGGTGGCTTGGCAACAGCATTCCTTGATACTACTTGGCAGATGACATCTCTTGAGTCATTCTTTGGGGCATAGAAATTGGTTCATCGTTTGATCTCCTCTAGAAAGGTGATTGTTGCTCATTCCTGAAGCATCTTTTGCCAGCCATGCTAAGGAAGACAATTTCATTCTTCCTGGCAAACATTGAACCTATATTTGTCAAAAGTTCAGTCAAAAGTTCAGCTCTAGGATTTAAAACAAGTGAATGGGGCAAAATATACTAACTCCATATGCTTTTTACCACCTTAATAAGCATATGGAGAATCAACAAGTGGTAAAAAATATGTTGATGGATCTCAATCATGGTCTCAATCCTTTTCCTAGTAAAAGAGGAAGAATATGCAAATGCCCAGGCTGAAAATTTGCATTCGGCTTATGCACACATAAAGTTCTATTATTATTGGCAAGATCCACAGCAGTTTTGTAGAAGTAAAGAGAATGATCCAGTCTAATAATGCTAAAACACTGCCAGGAAAAGACAGAAAGTACTTTTGCAAGCTTAGTTTATACTTACCCAAGGCATTTCTCTAGTTCATTCTTTAATCTATATTTTTAATTGATGCCAACTGATGTGGATTCACTGAGTTATTTTCTCACCCCAAAATTGTCTTATAAAAGATCATGGTTCTCACTGTTTTCTTATGGAAGAAACTGCCTTTTTATGGGAAATATACTGCACTTTTTAATGGAAAATCATCATTTGGTTTATCAAAGTGGAAAACACTGGATTTCAATGTTGTTTTGGGCAGTATGTTAGAAGTCTAGTGTGTGCTGGATTTGGCAATAGCAAAAAGTTCAGTTGGTTGAAATAACTGGGAAAAAACCCAAAATGTTACTTATCTTCACCCTGCTTACCACTTTACAGCTGGAAATAGGTAGAACATCCGTCCTGTCAGCTATATCACATCTTGGTCATCTACGGTTATTCCTGGTTCTGATAGCAGAAAGAGAAGGAATAGAAAAAATAGGAAAATTTATTTAGTTGATTCAAGAAGCTAAATGCATGCTGTATGGAAAAGAAAACTTAAATTCCAGGTTTTGTCCTTTAACTCTTCTGACAGGTGCAGAGGTACAAGTGTCTATACAAAATGCTTTGAGCTTAATGCTTGTGTACTGTGTTTTATTAAAAGGCAAAAGGGGTTACCCTTTTTTTAGTACCAACTGATATTTATTTCATCAGATTCCATATGTTTCAAAACCCTGTATTCAGACCTTCATATGGCATGAATAAAACCATTCCAGATATTAGTGGGCCATGCAGGTTGCTAAATCTGACTATACAGTATGCATATACTGATTTGATGCTTGAATAAATTTTGCGAGTTTCCTTCCTTATTAATGCTCTGTAATGATCCATACTTCACACTCCTCTTTTAAGTGACCTGTGCTCTTTCTCAAGCATGTTTGGATCCAACAGTCTTTCATCAGGTCTGAATAGAGGGATTTCACTTTGTGTGTCTATCCTAGCACGTGCTTATGTTTACTTCAGTGTACTGAGCAGTTTTGATCACATTTGGGGCCTTTTTTAGATTAAATAGAAGAAATACAGTTTGCATGAAATTAAGCCCCATAGCATTAACATTTAAAGCTAACAATAATGTAAGGTACAAAATACAGGTTTTCAGCAATATAGAGCATTCATCTCGAATAAGTCTACTTACTTTTTTTGCATGACGTCATATTTAAAAGCTAAATTTCAGTAGCAACGTTTTTTGGTGACGATTCAATATTTTGTTCTTTTTGTGGGTGTTCTGTTTGTTTGCAGTCAGATGAGTGAGCCTCATAGCGGTTTGACGCTCAAATGTGCCAAGTGTGGAGTAGTTTCAACAACAGCTTTGTCAGCCACCACCGCCAGTAATGCCATGTTAGTCCTGATCATTTACATCTTCTTGTTACAAATCTTATGCAGTGCATGTGAGACAATAGTTTGATGATGACAACTGTGTTTGCTAACACTGTATAAAGTGCTAAGCACATTTAAATACTTTAAAAAAAATTTTGCAAATGTGTTTATTAACTGAACACGGGATATTCTTTAGAACATAAAGTGTAACTGTTACATTCTTTTCTATGATTTTCAAGTTAAATTGATAAAGTGACATCCTTAAATATGTTTTATTTTAATAGTGAGCTTTTAATATTTTTTTACAATATTACAATGCTGCTTTTCTCTTTTTTTCAATAGGGCATCCCTTTGGAGCTCCTGTGTGGTGTTGCCACTTCTAGCACTGACTTGGATGTCTGCAGTTCTGGCCATGACAGACAAAAGATCAATATTATTTCAGATACTTTTTGCAGTATTTGATTCATTACAAGGCTTTGTTATTGTCATGGTCCATTGTATTCTCCGAAGGGAGGTGAGGAATGGCTTCCTGGTTTTCCTAAGGACTGTGCTCCTGTTAATCTCTCAACTGCTCTTTAGGGTTATATATGGCTTGCTCTGCAGGTATATATTTCATGGAAAGAGAAAAATAATTTATGGTGACATGTATAGGAACAAGTGAAAGAGGAAAAGAGAAAAAGTGAAAGAGAGGGGGAAGATCAGTTATTTCCAAGTGCAAAATATCAGTATAAAACTTTACCAACTTAATTCAAGGTGTCTTTTTTATCAATCCCAAGTACAGTTTATTTCTAAGTTTTAGTATTTCCCAGTGAGTATAGGAAAATGCAAACATGAATGCCCTTCTGAAGACCAAAAGCTGTTGACTTTTATGCTCTCTAAAACAGATTCAAACACAACATTTTTTGTGCTTATACTGTCCGTGAAAGAGGACACAAGGAGATGATGTCTTGTGTTGGTGAAGATCTACCATTTCCGTTGTACAAACTCAGGTTCATACGAAAATTATGGGGACTGCAAGGATGAAGACAGATGAGTGCTGTGAGAACAGCAAGGACAAGCAGTACCCTGGCCTGCCCTTCACAGCTCAGTGCCACCTGCCACAGGATTCATCACCACTGAAATCTGATGGCAAAGCTCCTACACAAGTGCTCTTTAATCTGGCTCTGGTGACAGCTTCTCTAACCTGCCTAACCTGCTAACTAACCCCACATTTTATTGAGACGGGTTTGAGAGCAGTAGCATAACAGCTTTGTTGGCAGATCTGTGGTAATGGAGCCCTCCATCAAAAATGAGCAGGTGGAGCTGGACTGGAGAGTAGTTTCTGGTCCATGGGCATCCCTATGTGCTAGTCATTTATTAACTTCAGGATATTTACCACACCAGTAAACCAAATTATACTGCCCAGCATATTTGCCTGGGATGGACAAAAGTTATTTGAAAGCACCTCAGGACTAAAAAAACCCAAGGAAGATGTTTCAAGAAAGGTTTGAGTGAGGAATGCTGAGTGAGGAATCTCACACAGGGGTTTCCCTTCCCACCACTGACACCCTTTAAAAGTCAGTATATTAATGAAAAATAATTATGAGTGACATAATTTATTCAATACTTTCAGTATTGTACCACTTTGCATGAGATTTATATCGCTGTCCTTCACAGTATGCATATGTGATTATCTTATCAAATAATGAAGTCTTCAATTTTTAAAGAAAAAATCAGTATCTTGCAGAATACAGCAGCTTACATTGTGCTGATTCCTTCTCATTTTAATCACACTGTTAGGGGCTATGAACTTTTGTATTTATTGGTTTGTCAGCTCTCATATTGGAAGGGGCTTACCTCATTTAATACGTTTTCGTTTTTCTTCCTTTGGCTTTTCCTTTTGTTCAGGATAAAAATATGTGCAGGGTAAGAGATAATACTCAAGAAAAATCCATTTTATGTGGAACTGTTGTGCAGTCCCCTTATTTTCTTCAGCAGTTTCTTTCCCAATATGATTTACATCTGTGAAAGAGGGTAGACTCATCTGTAAATCTGAAAGCCATCATTTCACATATTTTTGTTACTACAAGAACAGTGTCTGGTAAGACACTGCATCTATTTTCAATAGGAAGAATTGTGATTTCATCCTGGTTTTCCTGTCTCTGAAATTTTTTTATCCATTGGGATATATTAATTAGCCTAGAAAGGGCACACCACCTCCCGCTCACTGTCCTAGGGAATCATTTTTATTTTAAAATAGATACCTTTTGCTCAAGGTTGCATGTGAAACATTCAAAACCAAAGCAATATGAACAGCATTATCGTTCACAAAGTCATAGAATATTGTCAGTAGGAAGAAACCCATAAGGATCATTGAGTCCAACTCCCTGCTCCCCACAAAACTACCTAAAACTAAACCATATGACTCAGTGTTGTCCAGACACTCCTCGCACTCTGGCCATGGCTTGGAGCCGTGACTACGTATGTTCCAGTGACCAACCACCCTCAGGGCGAAGAACCTTTTTGTAATGTCCAATCTGAATTCTCATATTCATTTAATTTCCTCATGTTCTAACTCCATATCCTTGTGTCCTAATTCCATTTTCTTGTTTCTTTTGTAAGGATCCAAAGAGGCTGAACCATATACCTGGTTACCAGTCATTGATTTTGTCAAAAAAAGACCAAAATCTTTAAGAAATTCTTAACAAAATTTAGCATAGCACTATATAAAATAAAATTTTTAAAAAAAGTCTGCATCAGTGCAGTAAAGCAAGTAAAGCAGAAGCTTATTTGGAAAAAAAATGTATTTTGACTGTTGGTGAGAGATGAAAATCAACACTCATCTTCCAACAATGCCCTAAGCCTTGAATTAAAGACAGGTTTCCTATTCTAATGATAGCTCTTTGCTGCCAATGCTTCATTCCCAGGGAATGCTTCAATAATGCTGAACATCTCATAGAAAAATTCTTGTCTGACCATACTCCCCAGTAGAACTGTGGTGATTAAGGTGGAATTAGTCTTTTCTACGTGCAAGCTCAATTTTCAAATTTGTGGGGTACCTTGGTGGGAACCACTTTTAGCTCACTGTTTCTAATTTAAGCAATATGCAAAAATACCAGATTGTGAATATGTTGATACAGGAATTTAGAATCTTAACTGTTTATGTGTAGGAAATCAGCTATTTATGGTTTATTTTATTCACTGCTTTTTTAGCAAATTGCAGATATATGTATTTATAAATATATATATATATATAATCTAACTGCAAAGAATCATTGCTCTGTTTAACAACTAACAGAAGTTGTTCCAGCACGTCAGTCTTAGCAGTTACACGTCCCAGCTCTAACATCAAAATTCTAGAAGATAGGCATTTTATAAAGCATCTAAATAATCTGTTTACGTGGTATTTTAAAAAATTACCTCATGAGAAGACTTCCCAGTGAGGCCCAAAAAGCACCAAGGTTTGATAAGATTCTCCCTTATCAAAGTGGAGGAGGTGTTTCATCTTCAGTCATGACAACTTAGGCAGAAATAAATGTACAGAGACAACTTATTCACTGATCAAAAGATTATCTCCAGCCAAAATGATGATAGTGGTGTTGGTGGAAGATGAAGAAGTCTAGGAATATTGCTGACTGAACTCTATCTGACAGAACACATTTAATCTTTTTTAGTCCTCCAGACTAAATTGCAAACTGGTCAAAACTCTTGAGGAATGAATTAAGGCAATCTTTTTGATATGGGAAAAGAAAATTCATAGAAATTTCTTCAAGAAGCACAAAGAAGTAAATGTTGATGCACGTAAATCAGTTTTAATTTCAAAAATGTGTATGGTCTGCACTTACTTGGTTCAGTTTGCAGCAGCAAAGTCATAGTTGTCTACTACACAGAAAGAGATGTAAGTCCAGTGAGTTATGTTTCACTCTGGCTCTAGAGTCTGGCTTTCCAGCTCCAGAGACCCTCAGGTGAGTACAGGGCAAGAGAATGGCCATCATGCAGAGTGGGCAATGCCGTTTTTGCACTGCACGTGGTACCTCCCAGCTGAAAGAATAGTCTAGTACTTGTGGTTGTCTGCAAAAGCATTTAGCTCTGCCAGTGCCTGTCAAGGAAGTCCTGCCAGTATATTTGTCACTCCTGACGACAGCTACAAAGCTATCTCAGTTATAGCCTATAAGATTGATCTAGTATTTATAGCATGCCAGCACAGGCAAAACAATAATTCTGACTGTCAGGGGAAAAAAAAATTGGGGAGGAATATATCACCATAAAATCCAAACAAAGAGGACAACCCTGTTTTACTATGCCTTTATTGTCATTACATCACAAAAAGACACAGACTTCTACAATTATATATAAAAGCCCCTTTTCTTCTTCTTAGTTACATTGATATAAACATAAATGATGGAAACATTTGTTACTTTCTCTAACACACTGTATGGAAGACCTTGTGTGATAGGGGCTGCATTAGGAAGCCAGGGATTTTTACCAACTAAGATGTACAACTGGAAGAGAACTAAGTGATATGTCATCTATTTCTGTCCACCATCAATTCAGTGTATCTTGGAAAGACATTAAATCTTTCTAGATTTCTATTTCCTAACTCCTAAAATAAATACAATACTTTTTAAGAGTAAGACTATTTGGAAATTTTGGAAGAAAAATGCAAAGTAGTTAGATATTATTGCTTTGTGTTGCCTTCTTAGCCCAGAGAGCCCACAGTTGTTCTTTTTTTTCCCCTCACCTTGCTGTTTAAACACCTAATTGGGCATTGGAAAATGGTGATGAATGTGTCGCAGAACAGAGAATGATACAAGGGATTAGTGTTGAAGCTCATCTATCTCAGCAAAACAGTTTGCCTGATCTGCTTGAACACAAGATGCTTTAAAGCTGATCTGAATCACACTGAGTAACTTAGGTTAATGCTGGCGATGGGAGGAACCCACACGTATTTTTTTCTTTAGCTGTGCTCTGCGGAGCAGAGAGCATTTGGATTAAATTCATCGTTGGCGTCTAGAGCCCACATTTCAGAATTGCAAGAGAAAAATAAAAAGTACATGAGTAGGGCAAGGGTAAGTTACAAAAGCTTGGAGCTGATTGCTGTTGCTAAGGAAACTACTTCCCTGGTATCTGCACGTTCATCACATCTGTCTCTCCTTCTCTGCCTGACTCTAAGAAAATCTTGTAACTTGATGTTAAAAGGCAGGGGGAAAAAACAAGATTATGTTTCAAAGTAAAATGTAAAGACAGCACAGTCTTTACATACTCAAACAACAATTTTGAACAAGCAGTCTAGAAGAGTAAGCTGGTATTTAGAAAGTTCAACCATTTTGAATCTGACTTGGGTGAGGACATCTAGAAATTGCAACATATGTCAGTATCATGGATAATGCTAAATCTGACATTCTGTTAACATGTTCAAATCATATGCTGCTTGCACCTCAGAAGCTTTGTAAGAAACATGCACATTTAAGAGGATCCTAAGATCAAAATTCACGGCTTTAATGTAGAAGGCACTGAAAGTATGACATGAGATTCTTAAGGTCGCTGGAGTATTAGAACTGGGGAACCTCCATGAGCAGAGTCCCAAAAATGAGGAGGCCCACTGCACAGAGTGCAGTGAGATAAACAGTATGTTCTGAAGTAACAATGCTTTGGGGTCAATCATCATATGCCTTGAGATGAGATTCACAGCTGGGGATGCTTTGAAGGAGGTATTTTTTGTTATATTTTTTGTCAAATCACTGTGCCAGTGCTTATCCAAGAGTATAAAACTCTGAAGTGTGGCCTAACTTCAGCATTGATAAAGTGAGAGAAGACTTAGATTAAATTTGCAGCAAGTGGGAGATGCCAAATTAAATTAACATCAAACACATGGAAGACCAAAGCAAGTGTAGTGCCTAAAATCAGAATCTGAGTCTTGATACAGCACACTTTAAATTACAATATGTGGTAAGTCTCGGTGTTTTGAAATCAATACAAACCTTCCCATCTTGCTTCGTTCTTCTTTCTGCCCTATATTTGGGTCCCTCCACCTGCAACAGTCACTTATCAAGACTGCAGAGCACTCCTGTTCATTTAAGGGTTGAGCCCTTTAAAAAAATGCTTTCCAATCACAATATTTTTTTATTTCATTTTCGCTGTTGTGAGAGCAATAGAATATGATACGTTTAAAGGGGAAAGCTTCTCATAAGCAACAATTAATTAATTATCCTCTTCTGCTATTCACAAAATTCCATGAATAAAGACAGTTTTCTCCCTTTTAATTATTCTGAATAAGATATGATGTAATTTTTACAGATAATAAATGGAATGTCATTTTTTATAAGCATTTCATTCATAGTACTGTTATAGTGAAACCAGAAATTGTTTGAAATTTTTTTTTTTTTTTTTTTTTTTTTAAATCTTGCAATCAGGAATATATTATATATTTAATATAGACACTTGCATTTCTGGAACTAGAGTTCACATTATAAAACATATTCCTAAAGTTGCCTTGCCATCCTTATTGTGTGAGAAAGCAGTAAAATATGTTTGTATACTGCTGTCAACAAACAGGAACTGCATTTTCCTTTTGAATGTAGCTCTCTGTTGAAACACATTTCTAACAGAAGTACTGAATAATAGTATTTCTTTAAACATACACTCTGTCCAAAATGAAAGTAAAAAAAGCATTTCCTATGAAAAATGATTCCTCAAATATGCTGTGTTTTAGGGGCAAGTCTTTGAATTTACTTTATGGATCATATTAATAAACAGTAATTTCTGATAATTTCCTTTTGTATTTTAAGAAATCTATGTGCAAATAGTCCACTTTTCTTCTTGTGCTCACATTGAAGATATTTCTCTCATCTGAAGAGCTTAGTCCTAGAAGAGATGCGCTAGATTCCCTGTACGTGGAGTTAAAGATTATTGCTGGAATCAGTTCAAATAGACTTATGTTTTGAAGTACAATTGGGAGATTACAATAACTGTTATGAAATTATTACAATAACTGTAAAGAACTGTCTTTCAAGAATCATACATTTATCAAGAAGATACAGTTTATCTTGCAGTGGTTAGCAGTATATCTATTAATCCTTTTATCAGGCCTGTACCAAAATGAATGAGAAGACAAAGCCAAATATTATCACCAAGACAGACTTGGCTTAAATACCATATAATCACTGTCTAGTAGCTAGTTCTGGCCATGTATAAATCTAATTCTGTGGTCTTGATGTCACAGACGGACAGAATTTGTAGCAGCCACAAACTATAACAAACGTATGAAATGGCAGAAATAAGCATTTATGTTTATTGCCTCTGATTTATTAAGTGGGCTAAAGAAAATCCATGCATTGTATTTGATATGGTTTTATTTAATCTCTAATATGATGTTACACAAGAGTCAGTATAAGGTATTTTTTTCACAGGTTCAAGATGCATTCAGATGTCGACTAAGAAATTGCCAAGATCCAATCAATGCAGATTCTTCAAGTTCTTTTCCTAATGGACATGCTCAAATCATGGTTAGCTTTTATTTTCTTCTTTGGCTATGAATTTAGTGTTCCTAACAAAAAGAAAAAAATTAATGATTTGTATGTGACAAGTTTGCATAGCTGAAATATTAACACCTAAGCAAAAGACAGTTTAGGTCATTATCTGCTTGCTTAAATATCTTATCTAGTTTTAAATTATTGGTGTGATTATTTAGTGGAGCACAGTGAATTAGTATCTTCCACCAGTGCTCTTTGGGACAAAAAAATTCTTACATAAGGTAATAAAAAATAATTTAACAATATATTGTGACTTTTTCTAGTGTTGGTGCAGAGTACTGATGTATTTCCCTTCACAAGGCCTTGAAAAGTGTTCTCAAACAAAACGAGAGAGTGCTAGACATTCTACAAGGGGAATCTATTTAGTGTGTTAAAATAAGAGATAGTGAATTTGGATAATACTGTTAGTATATTCAGACAACATATTGGTCTCTTCACTTTGAACAACAGTTTGTCATTGACTATAATGGGGACAGAATCAGGCCATAGAGACATGCAAGGATCAACAAAAATTCAAGGTACAGCAAGCAGATGCCCTTCAAAATGATGACTCAAAAAATGAATTTATTGTTTGGACTTCACAAGCAAGAAAGAGATCACTTTCACTGGATATTTAGCATGGAATAAACTTATTGTGAAAATAAAAAGTAACTAAATTGTCTAGCAGAATAGTTTTGTTCAACTAGGAAAAGTGTACTTTGATTTCCAACTGTTAAAATTCTTCCTTAGTTCTCACAATTAATTTTTGCACAATGAAATAAATAATAGTTGTTATCAGGGAGTACAAAAATTTTATATGACTACATTAGTAGCAAGAAATGACAGAATGTTTTATAACAAATAAGCACTTCATAACAAATTAATGAAGTTTCAAAAAGGATGGACTACTTGGATTACACTTATTCACAGTAATTTGTATTGCAGGCTATTTTTCATACTTCTTTTCATAAATCTTCCTTAAAGAAGGCCCTTTGATGAGATGTAGAAGTTATTCTTCCATATACATTAAAAACTATACACTGTATCATTTTATTAAAATTATATACTCTACTTCGACCTATTTTATTTTATTTTTTCTGGTCAGGCAGCATACTTTGAAAACCACCCAGTTATACTTTAGGAAACTTTGTAAAGCTCTGCTGTTGTAAAACAATACACTTCACCTTCTCAGCAACAAGAAACCACTTTTAAGAGACTGTGACCCTGTAAGTAGGACATTTTGGAAGCGCTAGTTGGCAAAAAGGTATTGTGGGGTTTTTTTTTAAATTAATAATGGCTGTTCTGTTTCACTGTTTCTTGTTACAGACTGATTTTGAGAAGGATGTGGACATTGCTTGTCGGTCAGGTAAGAACATTGAGAGAGTATTTAGCCAACAAAAAGTGGTCTTGTACAAGTTCCTTGTGAAGTGAAAACCAGAAAAATATTGGGATTTAGCTGTTTATAGGTTACATTTATGAATTTAAACAAAAGAAAATGTGAAAAATTATGCCACTGTATGAATACATTTATATGATTTTCTTACTAAGGTCTTTAACTAGAATTCAGCAGTTGGAAAGCAGTCAAAGGTGTGACTGTCTATTTAAAAGCAAATAGTTGTGGAAAGAAGATAGTTCTTCACATATTAAGCTTTCTTTCCCCAGTACACAAGCAAATGTGAAAACATAATTTTGCTTTAACAAAAAAATACAAAATAGTGTACCTTGACAGCTGTTTATATGAAGGATGCATCAATTTGCATTGATTTTAAAGAGGGTATGATTTTTAGGACTCAAAGTGAAATCAACAATAGCTTAAGAAAATAAAGTTTCATTCCATGTTACTGAGAAAAGTTGTGGGTTTTTAAAAGATATTTCAGTAGCGTGATCTTTAATCAGTCAGCTATGTTTGTTTCCATATATTAAAGATAATGCATTTTCAGCCATTTATTTGCCAAACTTGTTTAAATAAAGTGCAGTGTAAAATAAATGACCATTTAAATTCTACAGAATTTTTTTAATCTAGGAGATATTTCCAAAGGACAGTTTTTCCTAGGGAAATAGTCTTTCCTAAACACCATCACTTTTCAATAAGGGGAAAGAGAGAGTGTGTCCTCTCTGCAGGGTGAGTCAGAGCAGAAGCCTGATTTAGCTGTTCTGCATCACCCACCTGAAGGACACTCTCTCCCTTCACTGGCTATATGAGGTGCCAAGAAAGCTGATCTCATTACGGTGAAGTTTCAGTTTCCAGTCACCCACCTTTAAAAACTGCCGAATTTCTTGCAATATAGACTTAGTTCTTCCCTACAGATCAGTTTTAATATGCACATGTATTTCGAAGGAATCAGGATCGTACATTGTAACACAAATGCATGTGTGTCACCATCCAATGCAGACAAAAATCCAGCATTGATCCATGTAGTTTGCACTTCTTACCTCTGATAACATAGCTCTGCAATACAGAGGGCCTTGGCAGAGGCATCCTAAAGGAGATTGATTTGAATGCAGTAATGAACAGGCTTAACTAGATAAGCATTTGAACTACTTTCTGATAATGAAAAGTTTAAGGATAGATCACTGTTTGAAATGTCTGAACAAGTGCCACTGGAAACATTGAAGCAGCCACCGAATTCAAGTATTTGTGCACTGTTGTTTAGAATTAAGTTATTCTTTTCATAATGGAAAAATGGCAGTTAGTTTTGTGTGAGGAAGGAGAGTCCGATGTCTTACGAGCTGCTTGCTATGGAAAAAGGCAGTGAACTGACAGGCAGGCACTCGGGGATACTGGGGGATCTGGGTCATCAGAGCCCTTGGGCAACCAGAAGGTATGCAGATGTAATACCTGAGATACTTCAAGTTGTCTTTCTGTCTTAGCCCATGAGGTGGGTTTTGTTGTATAAAATGGCACTGGTGTGAATTAAAATACTTTCAAGAGGACCAGGAAATCCCTGCAGCCAGATGGAACAAGCCCAGTAATTGGTTACTTTAATTTTTGTCTTTCTATCCTTTTTATTTCATTACAGATGTTGAATTATAGACTTACATTTATTTTTTTAAGATGAGTAATTGTGACTGAATAGATGCTTTTTTTTTTGAAGCCATTCTTCAGTTCTTCTTGAAATTTTGATTTTATGACAGGATTATTAACTTTTACATGTGGAACTCACCCCAACAAAAATTGCTGGATGTTGCTACAAGTTTGACCAGGAAGGTCAGGCCTAGAACAAAAGTGAATTATGACTCTTCTATAAAACATGTTTATGTTCTTTATAACCTTTCCAGATGCAGCAAAATATTCTTTCTGATACCAGTGCAATTTCTTCCCAATGTGGTAATTCTCTCATCACTTTAATTTAAAACATAATTTAACAGAGAAGAGTTTTTAAAAGTCAGTGAAAAGGAACATTTAGGAGTTTAGGAACACATGCTCATAGTTGTAATCTTACAGTAGGTCATTACAATGGATTGACAAAATTATTCTGCCTTACAATCTGTTTGACATTTTCCAGGAGGTTATGTGGAGTTAATAATGGCACTACAGATGTCATAGTGTATTTTTTTGGAAAACCCTTAATGAGTTCCACATGGCAGGCTTTTGCTTAAGCTGTAAGTCACCTAAAATCTATGTTAAGTCAGTAGGAATAAATGAAGAAGTGTTTTTAATTTATATAAATGACTAAAGCTAGTCAGAGATCAGTTATGCACAGTAGATTAAGAGAAAAAAAAACCCAAAAAACCAAAACCACAGAAAAGCTGTTGCAAAAATAATATTTATAAAATGAAACTTAATAAGTGGAAAGAAAAGTATTTTAGAAGGTGCACTGGTAAAGGAAGCACTGCTAGATAAAGCCACAAGAAAAAGCAGTGCTAGGTTGACATGGTTTCATGCTGTAAGAATCCTCTTCTCTGACCCACAGTTCTGCATAAAGACATTGGACCTTGCAGAGCAGCCACTATAACAGGAACACTTTCTAGAATTTCACTAAATGATGAAGAAGAGGAAAAGGGACCAAGCCCTGAAGGAATGAGCTATTCAACCTTGCCTGGAAACATCATCTCCAAAGTCATCATCCAGCAACCAACAGGTCTCCACATGCCTATGAGTATGAGTGAACTGGCCAATCAGTGCTTGAAAAAAGACAACAGTGAGCTGCGGAGGACTGTGTATTTATGCACTGATGATAATTTGAGAGGTGCGGATATGGACATAGTCCATCCTCAAGAACGAATGATAGAAAGCGACTATATAGTCATGCCCCGGGGCTCAGTAAATACCCAGCCATCACTGAAAGATGAAAGCAAAATGAATATAGGCATGGATACCTTGCCTCATGAAAGGCTGTTGCACTACAAAGTTAATCCAGAGTTCAATATGAATCCCTCTGTAATGGACCAATTTAATATCAATTTAGACCAGCATCTTCCCACCCAAGAACATATGCAGAATTTGCCATTTGAGCCCCGCACAGCAGTGAAGAATTTCATTGCCTCAGAGCTGGATGACAATGCAGGATTATCAAGAAGCGAAACTGGATCCACAATATCAATGAGCTCTTTAGAGGTCAGTGATGCATAAACAAATTGCATGCTCTGTTGTTCTAATTTTATGATAAGACAATAAATTGTGTCTTGTGTCTAAGGGGTGAAGCTAATGTTTTAATTCAGTATAAATTATTGTTTGGGATCATACACTGCTGTTCATATTTCTCTTATTATCAGAAGTGTTTATACCTAGAAAACAAGACTAAAGTTTCAGAGCCAGTCTGTATGAAACAATATAGTTCTGGAGATTTAACATTCCACACGACTGCCGAGGATTTCGTGACCTACCAGGTAAAGTCCACTGGAAAATTCTGTGTTGCTATGAGAAGAAAAGCTATTCCTGCAAGATACAAGTGCTAATCATTGGCCCTACCTGCAAGCACATGCAGTTGAAAATATTTGCCATTTTATTGCTGACAATCATATCTATGTCAGATATGATAGGTCTGATTCTGCTCTCATTGGTATAAATCTTGGATTCTTCCATCCAGTAGTTCACCATTTACTGATTTAGTTTTGTTTGCATGTGCATGCAGGCATTGGTACAACCGACGTGTGCCGTAGGAACAGGTGGGCTTCGTGTGGAGTATCATAGATTTCAGTCAGATTGCAAAAGTGAACTGGAAAGCCTTTAAAAGGCTTTCAGTTATTACTACAATCTGTCTGTAGGATTTAAGCATTTTCAAGGTGAAGACTATTTAAACAATTTCTCAAGACCTAAGCATCAAATACTGCTGTTTTTATTAAGCTTTTACCTATGAAAGCCAGGAGTGAGCTGGACTTAATGTCATACTTGGGCCTCCTTAAGAACTGGGAGTACATTTCACCAGCATGTCAAGTGTTGTGAAAAATGGCATTTTGTGGGACAGAGAAAGACAAATGGGAAAAACATGGTACTCATTCATTCTCTGAAAGAAGTTACACATGGAAAAAAATTCTACTGTATGTGCAAACTTGAAGCCATTAGCTATTCCTCTACAATGTTTGGACCCGTCTGTGTAGGGAAACAGAGACTCAGCCTGGTTTTTCAATGTTTAGATGCAGCTGTAGTTGATACTTCATAAATGGTGGATACTTATGGATATTTCTTTTAAAATTGAGTTGAAGTTTAATGTAGGTGAAGTTTTATGAAGAGTCTGGGCAGAAGATCAGAATTTAGTTTCTTTTCAAGAGATATCTTTCCAGGCTTTGAAAGCGAAGTATTTTCCATGCTGTTTATATTGTGTGTACTAGCATAAGTTTTACAAGATTCGATTTAACTTCAAAATGAATAGAAAATGAAGCATGGGGATCTGCAATGAATCAAAAATTACCCATGCTTTGGTTGTTGTTAAAGTGATTATGTATAATCTTGAACAAATTTTCAAACTTGTTTCTAAAAGGTAGTTTAAGTGCTTGCCTGTTCAGTGCTCAAATAGACAGGCTCTTTCAAAGCAAGTCTGCGTGGTGAAAGAAATTCCTGCCCTCAGTTCAGATATATTAGTTAATAGATCTTAGGTAGTGCACAGGAGTTCCCAAATTTAATGCAACCCCAAAAGCAGAATATCTAAGGTCACGTTCCAGCAGTATCCTCTCCCACCTATCTACAATACTGTCTTTAAGATCATTTTTGTCAGATAGGCTTAAATACAGTCCAGTTAAGATTAGACATATGGATGAGATATGTGAGGAAGTTTCGTAATTCTTTGAGAGGATGGACATATATGCCACCATACCATCCACTCTAAATTAATTTCTGGTGATGCCTCTTTCCCTCCATTGGTGACAAAGTTCATCAAGGACACCTGGGGGAAAAAAAAAAAAAAAGCAGATCTTAGTTAAGTTGTAAAAAGCATAACAATAGTTACTTCATCATACACAAAATTATAGTTCCTGATGCCACTTTGGAATATAGGCCTGAAAATCATATACTGCTCCTTTAGGGTTATTTTTTAAACTGTATTTGTATCATATTTTAAGTTTACCTCTAAGATGGGATGTAGACACAGAATCTCAGTCACCATTCTGTATGTAAGTTTTATGCTCAGAAGAGACTACTAAGTATGTAGTAGAAAATGTAGTAAAATATAATAAGATAGTAAATATTTCGTCCCTTCTAACTTGGGAAACATATTAGGTTTAGCAGGCTGTATTTTGATCCAGAAAGCCAGTTTTATTTGTAAACCTCATCCAACCCAGCATAATCCCATGTATTGGGAAAAAACCACAGATATTAGGGTAGGTCAGAAATGAAAGGAACTGTTTCAGCTTTTGTGTCTGCCTTTGTGTTTCTCAACATTACTTGATGAAGATGTACTGCACGGAATTGAAGATAGGAAAATGAAAGAAAATTGTATATAGAATAAAATCAGAGTCTCAGGCAAATCCTGATAAGCAGATCCAGCCAGATAAAGAATGTGATTGTGTTTTTGCATATTCAGTGTGTAAGAAGCAAGGGTTGAGGTAAAGCCCAAAATGTTATTGTCTAGAACTGACCAGCTGGATTAACTTTTGTTGCTGCATTAAACAAAGTAAAACAGGGAGGGCAAGAGATTTTTTTTTTTTTTTAGAAGACTGCAAGACTTTTAAAAAGACAGGGCTTTGTCAGACTTGTGGAGCAGCAAAACCTGCAGCAGGACATTCAAGATCACCCTGCCCACCTTTCTCCTGACAGAGCATGACTAGGCCAGTTCTAAAGGAGAAGATCCTGAGCAGTAGAAAGCTTCCCTGTCCTTTCAGCTTATAGTTGGAACACAACTACAGTATCAGCACAATAAATGTATATCCTGACTTCTATCCTTCTGAAGGGAGGATCCACCACCCCTACCATTATATATCTAAATGTAGGCATTCTCCTTCTGAAATGGAAAGAGCTCTTCACACTTGGCTCTTCTTTAGATTCAATTAAGACAAATAGCCATTTTTAGGCCACTTTTAGACATCTGCTCCAGGATGAAGTAAATGACATGCCTCAGTGCAGGTGTGTCTCTTCAGATTCCATAGAGGAAGCCAGAATGAGTAGTTCAAACACAAGCATCAAAAATGTTGGTGTCCTAATTTAATTAGATGAATCCTACAGTGTGTCACAAAGTTTCTTCTAAAACTTTTGTATCTATATTTTTTTTTCTGAAGGAAAGGCTTAGATGTGAACAATTAAATGCTTTATTACATGTGGAAGAATTTCAGGTTTGAAAAGATAGTTGAGAATGCCATAATATTTACATACAAGTATTGCCCAGATAAGTATAAATTTAGGGATATGCAGATTCACAATGTGCAAATTGGTGATTTTTATTTTATTTGGTATGCACGCAACAGTAGTTATGCGATTATAGGCACAGGCAGGCATATTAGCACATCACGGAGTTTCTGAGGAGAACTAATCAAACATCCGGTTAATCTCCTGCACATCCCTTATATGCATGGATTAAAACTTGCTTTGCTACCTTGGCATCAAAGTGGCTTGGAGTATGCTCCTTCAGTTCAAAGTGTTTTGATTTTAATGAAGAAAACACTCAATACAATCTTTTGGAATGATTTTTGTTTTGAAAATGTACTCTGAGTCGTATGCTCATTAAAATGAAATTACTTTGAAGTGAAGTATTGCGTTCCCAGACATTAGATGCAGAGAAAAGTTTGGAGGTTTAAAGGTAGAGGAAGAAGCTGATCTGGGAAACATATCTCCAGGATAAGTAATTCATCTTTTTTTATTGGGCAAAAAAAAATGGAGGAAGAAGTATGAGATAATGTTAGAGATAGTGAAGTGCAAATAAAAAGCAAAGATAGGTAAAGAAAAAGAGGCAAAAAAAAAAGACATTAAAAAAGGGGGAGGGGAATATGGTAGAAATGGAGAAAAAACTTAAAATGAAGGTATTAAGAAGAATGAGATAAAAACAGCAGGGAAGGAACAAGTTCTAAAATAATAATAATAAAATCCCCAAACCAGGAAAGGAGAGAAAAAATAAAAAATACAAAGTTAAAATAGTCAATCTCATCAATAAAATACCAGAGCATCAGGCAGAACAAAAGCAAAATGGTGTGAAGTCATTTTGATTTATGACATGAGAAGTAAAAAAAAGAACAAAATAGAGAGACGAGCACCACAGGAATTTCTTCTTTATCCTATTTCCACATTGCATTTATTTTCAGGCATTCTGTATCTCAGATTTTTATCCCTCCTATTCCTCATTTCATTCTTCAATAAGCTGTGGAGACAGCTCTTGCCAATTTTGTGACTCTCAGGGAAATGAAGTCTAGCCCTATAACAACCCTCTATTTCTTTCACTTGAGTGAGTAGGTCTCAGAGTCCTCTGACTTCAGAAATTGATGCAACTTATTGTCGGGTTACCATGCAGAAGTGGGGGTAGAATCAGGCAGAGTTTATTGTAGTAACTGAAGATGTGAAGAACTGAAATTTTAGTTAGTATTATAAAGTGAAGCATATATTGCAGGCTTTATATTATAATTGTCTATTTTACAAGTGTTACATTTTCCCCAAAAGCATTCAGAAACACAAAGCAAGTGATCTTAGTTGATTGAGTAAATACATATGCAGGCTGCCCTATAAAAAAAAGGGAGAAGCAGGGCACAATAATTTGTCAGAATACTTTTAAAGTGAGATCTTTGAAGTTATGTTTGCGCCGTGTGTTGATGTATTAAATTTTCTAGCATGTTTTAAAGATTTAAAAATTCCCATATTAAATTCACTTTTTCATGAAAATTTTCTGGCTTTATGTTAGCTCATGTTATGGACTAGCAGCCAACAATCTTCTATTCAGAAACTGGAGTGTTTTCCAGTTATATACACATAAAAGGCATTTGAAATCAAAAACATCTATCCACATTCCACCTTTATATCTCTCATATAATCTCTGAGGGCCAAAAAAGATTTTTCTTTACTTTTGTTCTGGGAAAAAAATCCTCCTCAGGCTAAGATCTTGTATGTCAAACGTCATCTCAGAGTGAATTATAAACTGCTGATAATAAGACTTTATATTAATGGAAGCATGGTTATAGCCCTCACTATAATAGGGTATCTCTGGTTTCAATTATGCTTTGCACAATGCAATATATCTTTAGGAGTATCTGATGTAATTAATCAGATAGTGGTGTAATGCAGAATAGAATAAGGAGAAAACCAGGCATTTGTCGTTTTACAGACATGGAAAGGGATTTTATTAGTCTTTTAGTAGGAGCAGCTCTTTCCTGGTGCCAACGGCTTAGTGTGTGCTGGTGTATGGAAATTATTCTTCAAAATTCTATTTTTGTCCCTCAGCAGAGTTTAAAGTTGTTCTGGAATTACACAGAGAAGCTATACATGATTGGCACAAAGTAAAATTGATTTAAAATAAATTACTACAGCAATTTATTTTGGCTCTGGCATGAAGGGTAGGGGTTTTTTCCTACATAAAATGGGTTTTATCAATTAAGATTAAAGAGCCATAGAAACCAGAGATGGAAAAATTCTTGTTAGGTCATCTTTTCTATCAGTGCAAGAACACTTTCTACAATCTATTTCTCTAAAACACAGTCAAACTTCACTTTCAAGACTAGAGTGAAGGGCTTCCACTGTTTCTCTTAGCAATTATTGCATAGTTACATAAACATACTTTTTTCCCAATACCAATTCTGATTTTGTTTCTGGGTTTTTCCCATACCAGTTTTGTTTATCAGTGTTTATATCCTTCTAAGGTTTCTGTATAAGCTTCTGTGTTTGCTTCTTCCAGATACAGTGTTAAACAAATCTGCATCACTCTTTTATCCTTTCCTCCTAAAAGTACTTTTTGCTGCTACTCTCCTCTGAAATTTCCCCAGTTTACAGGCATGATCTGGCTTCTTGAAGAGTAGAGCACCAATGCAGAACTGTCACTGGAGCTGCACGAAGAGGTCTATCACACCCTTGCCTGCTTAAATTGATCTCTTTTTCTGTAGCATTTGTAATTGTACATGGATTGCAGTTCACTGCTTACCCATACCCCTCATTTTCTTTCAGAGTTATGCCAGCTAACTTCCTGACACTGACTAATTGCATGGATCTTCAGTTTTTTATACTGTTTTGGGGCTCTTCGGCTTGGAGAACAGTGAGGAGTGAATAGGAAACGATTATTTGTATCTCCTATAACACCAAAAAGAGGAACATCAAATGAAATGTCAAAGGGATGAACAAAATAATTTCCTTTGTCATATTTTACATATTGAAATTGTGGAATTCACTACCCCAGCACATTTCCCAACACAAGGAAATTCTTAAACTACTGAAGACTTAGGGAGGGTGTTGCAGTAGAAATGTCATTTTATACTTGCCCTTGTCTATATCATTCCTGAAACATCATAGCAGAACCTGGTCAAATACAAAATATTAAATGAGGCAAACCATAGATAATATCCTTTACAGTTATTTATTACTTATATTAACATTAATACTCAAGTGAATCTCCATCTGATCCTTGGAAAAAATCCACCAACTTCTATTGTAACTCTTATGTTGCTAAAATAATTCTCAGTTTTGCAGGTGCATAAAGGGAACAGCTTTTTGAAAAGAAACATATTGGTGTGACCAGTCCAGCAGCTCATTTGACACAAGGAAATTTCCCCCCTTACTCCACTCAGTTGCCTTTTGCTAGTTTAATGTGTAGAATGAGCTAGATGGTTGATTTCTGAAAGCATTTAGGTTATGTGTGGAAAACTCCATTTTCCTCAGCCAAAAGAGACACAACAAACTTCATATGAGAAAAAAAGAATAAATGCAGTCTCAATTAATGTAATTATTTTCATGGCTGTTATATATCATACAGAAACTAGAAGAACAATTGAGTAAAATGTCAACTTCCAACTGAGACTAAAGGAAAACTCCTTCATCCTTATAAGTTTCCCAGTAATTTCATGCTTCTGAGTATGTTCCCTCTCTCAAAAAATAACACTGCAGTCATTTCAGGACAATGATGTAGCAGCCAGGAGGACCTGATCATGTACCTAGTGGTGTTAGTGACAATATTGCAAATAACTTTCAGTGATTCAGGATCACATTCATAACAAGCATCCTTTGGTTTTCAAAACTTGCAGATCTTTGCTGCTCCCTTGGCAGTTACATGCATTTTGTGTCTTAAGAGAATATGCTCAGGCAGCACTCGTGGTGTATTTCATTGTATGCAGCCATGGAAAAAAGTGAAGCACAAGCACAGAGCAGATGTTCTTTACTATATAAGTTTAAAATAAATGTTTCTGTGATAGATTCTTGTTAAGCCCTAGAAAAATCCTCACTGAGAAAAACCTGTGGTATATGACCTGTTTGGTTATAACTGGTGTGAACTAACAGCAAAATTGCAATCCTTGCCTCTCTCTGACAGTAGCACAACGGAATATTTTGCAGTCTGTTAGATATATATTTTCACCATGTAAGCAGTGATAGAGTTGTCTGGGTGCAAAACCTAATAATCCAGCTATGCCAGGAATATTTTCACTGCAGTCAAGCATACTTAAAGCAAAATACAAATGTTTCAATTTTACAAACCACAGTTCCTAGAAAACTGCACATTTCTTCCAGAATTTGCTTTATTTTTACTTAGGATTCAATGGTATCAGGTTTATTACTGAACTCTAGCTTAAAAATAGCTTTTTCAAACATTTTTGAAAGCTACTCCTGTAAACTACACCTCTTTGTACGTTTCCCCTTTTGTAACCACTGAGCCTTTTCAGTGGTAGATGTGGTCTAGTTGTACCTTAAAAGTAGACCATTCCTAATCACAAATGCATAGATTTTCTTTAAATCAAGCCTTGATGATTAAAGATACCTTCTCCAAAGCTTGTTTTGTTGGTTGTTTTAACTTAGACTGTTCTTTTATAGAGCCTCAGAGCCCTTTAGGCATCAGAGTGTTGACAGTGTTGCAATAATATTCCTTATATTATTATGGATTGGAGCATTAAAATTTTACTACAAAACCAGACAACATGTCACAAAGTGGTATAATCAAGGGCTCAAAGACAAAACATCTTCACTTTTTACAGCTGGAAGACTTGTAAAGTCATTCCTTTCAATTTCAGGAAAACAAAGCAGCTTACTAAAACCTGCAGATTTGTTAAACCAAGTAAAATCAAAATCAGAAACATTATTCCTCTTGACTTAATGGTTTGATTCTTCTTCACTGAAGAAATTAAGTGCAGTGTGAAAAGGTTCCTTCGCCACAACTTAAAGCCATCATACCTTATCATATAAGTTAGGGTTATACTTCAGCAACAAGCCTTTTTGGGTTTGGGAGTACTCTTTCCTTCTTTAGCCCTCCTTCCTGAAGATGAATGTATCTTTTATTTTCATTCTCAAGTTTTTTGCATTCTTTTCAGCTCTCTCAACCTATCTTCTTCTTTCTACATCTCTTTAATCTATTGCAAGACATTTAATTCCCAACTTTAAAAGAAAAAATATATTTTTATCCCTTCTTTTTAATAGTTCTGCTTCTTTTCAATATAATTTGACTTTATAATTGGTTTCTTTTGGTATCTAAAAAATTCTGTGCTAAATTATTTGTGACATGTCTAAGCAATCATATTCTGTTGCATTTTATACAAGTGATTACTTCACTAGTAAATCATTCTTGCTTTATATCAGATGCTTTGAATCAGATTTGTCATAAGTTTAAAACAAAGTCATTGCTTTCTCCATTCAGATTGTCATTGCAAACAAACAAGCTGAAACTATGGCTTCGGCTTGATTTTGCTGTCATTTATTCCATTAAAATCAATGGAGTTGTACCAATGTAAGCCTGATGTAGGAATCAATTTCTGTAAACCTATAAAAATCTAAAACATAGATATGTATAGGTACCTGTGTAAAAATGTATAAATATGATGATAATTTTCAAATACCACAGAAAGTATAGAAATAGATATATTTTATACACCAACAGGTTCAATTGCATGCAAATAACATGCACATTATGCATCCCAGTGAAATGAAGTCTGGTTTATTTCAGAGAAAATATGTTGATACTGGTCTAATAAACTATGCAAAGTCATACATTAATCTTAAATTATCAAGATAAAATCTATATCTTCCTACAGAATACCTAATATATACCTGATAGGAGAACAAGAATGTTATTTAGACTCATTAATATGAATTGAATAGTCCCCTTGTTAATAAAACCTCTTTTTTCTTTTTTTTTACTGCTTAATAGAGAAGAAAATCACGTTATTCGGACCTTGACTTTGAAGTAAGTTTTACTGAATTATTCCTGATTATTAAAAGTATTTTCCTAAAAGTAAATGTGAAGTGTTCATTTTAGCAGATTTTAGCCTTCTGGCATAGTAGATGCAATAGGGTTGTTCAATTGGTACTGTACAGAACATGATGAACAATTCATTAAAACTACTTTGGTGCAACTTGTTTGCAAAATATTCTGAGATCAAACTGTCATATTGCAGTATTAACCATCATGATTTCAGTTTTTAAATTCTTTGCCTCTTCATTTTCATCTGGGTTTGGTTTTTTTGGTTTTTTTTTTCTTTCTTTTTGGCTGGCTATCTACTTATTGAAAAATAAGTATAGGACAGGCGACATCATTGCAGAAGGTTGCTCTGTTCAAGAGATTTTCAATAATTTCTTTTAATCTTTCTTCAATACTACTTTACAGAAGTACAAGTTTCACATCCAAGTAGTGATTATGAATGTGTCAAATTTCAAATGGTGAAGTGCTACAAGTGTCAAAGCGTATGGATCACATGCTATATAAAAAACTAAGTTCATGTAAGGTTCTTTAGGATGGATATCCACAATTTCCGACTTAGATCCTGCTGAGTGAGGTTTAGTTGTGTTCATTAATGACCATTTTGTTCTATCTCGGTCAATATGATTAAGTCTCCTAGAGATTTGTTTGCGGGTTTTTTCTCTGATTTCTACCAGAAGGAATACAGCAGTTAGTTTTCAAGGGGCTGTTCATAATTTGGGGTTTTCACAATAATTTGGGGTTGTCTATTCATGCATAGAAATAGCTTGATATAATTCATTACGAGTGTCTCCAAAGAAACTGAACAATTATATTTGTATGGAACCTATAGATCTTGGGCTAAAATTTGAAAGCCCGTGATCAGCACATATCAATCATAATGCCAAAAATTCCCCTGTTTGCAATTACCCTAAATATGCTTTAGGATAAATGCATAGAAAAGAAGAAGAAAAACATTAAACAATAACAAATTTGTGATGAGCAAGCAACTCTAAAATTAAATTAAATCAGAAGTTTTATAACTAGATTGATACAAGAATTCTAAACTTTACTGGATTTTTTTATTGAAAAGAAATATCGTGCTGTTCACAATGAGAGCATTCTCTGTGGCAACAGATACTAAAACATTCTTCCTGTCACTCAGGAATATAATCCAACACCAAATAAACACCAATGCAGTACACATTCTGATCTCAAGAAACACAATTCACATTACATATTTTCTCTTGATTCACATGGTTTCACAGACTCACAGAATGGGTCATGTTGGAAGAGACCACAGTGGGTCATGTGGTCCAACTTCCCTGCTCAACAGGGTCATCCTAGAGTACATGGCACAGGATTGCGTCCAGGCATTTCTTGAATATCTCCAGTCAGGGAGACTCTACAACCTCCCTGGTCAATCTGTTCCAGTGCTCAGTCACCTGCACAGCAAAGAAATTCTTCCTCATATTCGGGTGGAACTTCTTGTGCATCAGTTTCTGCCCATTTTCTCTTGTCCTATTGCTTGGCACCACCAAGAAGAGCCTGGAAACCTCTTCAACACCACTGTTTATATACTTACAGACAGTGATAAGGTCCACTCTCAGTTGTCTGTTTTCAAGGCTGAACAGGCCCAATTCCCTCAATCTTTCCTCATAAGAGAGGTTCTCCAATCCCTTAATCATATTTGTTGCCTGCCACTGGACTCACTCCAGGAGCTCCATGTCTCTCTTTTACTGAGGAGCCCTGAACTGGACACAACACTCCAGATGTGGCCTCACCAGGGCTGAGTAGAGGGGCAGGATCACCTCCTTCTCCCTGCTATCAGTGCTCTTCCTAAGGTACCCCAGGACACCATTGGCCTTTTGGCCACTGCTGGCTCATGGAGAGCTTGTTGTCCACTAGGACACCCAGGGCCTTCTCTGCAGGCCTTCTCTTTCCAGCAGGTCAGTGCCCTGCCTCTCCTGGTGCAGGGAACTATTCTTCCCCAGGTGCAGGACCCTGCACTTTCCTCTGTTGAGTTTCAGACAGTTCTTCTCTGCCCCTCTCTATAACCTGTCCTGGTCCTTCTGAAGGGAAGCATAGCCATCTGGGGTATCAGCCGCTCCTCCCAGCTTTGTATTGTTGTTTATTTACACCTTTGTCTTAACTTGTTTGCAATATTGCTGTTCCATGGCCTAAGATTTTTAGAATTACAATTACAATGCAGGAAAATATATTTTTTAATAGCAAGGAAAGGATGGGGCCACTGGGAGTGACTGCTGAGGAACTGAGACCAACAGCAATACTGTGCCAGTTGCTACTGTGTTTTACAAATATTGATGCAGACTAAACCCATCTCACCTCCCAGCTTTAAGATCCATCTGATTAAGTCTGTGGGCTTTCCTGTATCTTTACACATAGCATGGCTGTCTGTCTAAGGTAAAATAAAATTAAAAAGCCAAAAAGTGTTGAGATAGTGTGGCATGGCCAAAATGCTTCTCTTTGGATACCCCAAAGCAGTTTCGCTGCAAAATAGAACACAGTCTGGTGGTAAGATTGAGCCAAAGGGATTGAACATACTACTTAAATGTTTAACACTTTCTTTGCTTTGTCTGTGACCAGTGCCAGCTGGCACTCCCTGAGACAATGACCTTCCACATTTCTGAGGATGCAAAATCACAGAATGACATGGATGTGGTTCTGAAGATAACAAATGTTAAGTATGCAGTGTGGACAAGGCTGGGACAAGTTTGGCTACCTCTGTCCTTGTCCTTTTAACACTCTCTCAGCAGTCTCTACACCCTCAACCTTTCACACATGTCTCTATATACATACAAGACAAATACTCAGGCTATGTCTATCTTACTAAATTAGACATTTGAGGGAATATTCCTAGGTGCCAAAATACCAGCTTTTATATGGATTAATTTTTAGAAAGACCTTCACTATTTTAGTCTGGCCTTGTCTCTCCAAAAAGTTCTTGAGTGTCATTAGGGACTCAACTCAATCAGGCTACCATTCACAACAGACAATTTGGTTTTAGACTTTTTATTTGGGAAACTAAGAGAATTTAATAGAATTTAGTATTCATGGAGAACATTCCATGTTAGATGTTGCCAGAGAACAGTCTCAGACATGTTTGACTTATTAGTATAGAGTCATGGTTCCATACTTAAGAAGAAAAGAAGAAAAGAAGAAAAGAAGAAAAGACTGTTCTAGTGTCTTCCAATGGAACATTCACCTTAATATAAATAATATGAAGAAAAAACATGCATAAAAATAAACTTGAGAAAGGCCATTTTTCTCCAAGAGCCCCAGAAGAAACTCAAAGCCAGCTGCTATGTAATGTGAACACAGCCAGACTAAGACTACACAATACCACAGAATACTCTGTCTCTGTTATCCTCAATACATGCAGGAGTACAGACGTAGTTTTAAGGGCCTTTGCAATGGATTATAAATAATGAAAGTCCTGTGACTGCATGGGTTCTGTTACAGAAAACTTGTGTCTCAGTGAAAGAAAAGGGAGAGAGAAAAAGATGACATCAAAATTGGCAAGCACTTATAGATCTCAAGCTGGTTAGGGGGGTTGGATCTCAAAACTGGACACCTGTATCTTGTTTTCCTTTTTAAATAATTTACCATTACATTCTTAAAATATCCCTTCATGTAGGAAAAAAGAAAAAAAACCACAGAGTGTCACAAACAGGGCTTAGTCTGTCATCAGGAAGTATTTCTGCTGCATAATATACTGTCCACAGATTTTGTAAAACACTGACTAATCTAGTTGAACTTTGAAGTTTGCTAAATGAACAGTCAACATGAAACAACTTTACATCTCTTTTCTTGCTATTAATAAAGATAAGTTTGGACTCATTCATGCAGTTTGATGTCCAAAACACGAGCAAAATTATTGGTCTGGACATTTTGGATCCTTGCTGCCACAGGCTGTGCTAACCCCAGCTAAGTGCCCTCCAACTGCTGTCATTTTTTCTCTAGAGCTGGACAGGTAGCTTTTTTATTGAGTCTCAGCACTAACAGTTAGCTGTCAGATCAAATAAAATTCATTCTAATTATGTTGAACAGAAATACAGATGCTGTAGAAATTCCCAGGAGGGCTTTATAATAGGTGTATGCTGGCAATTACAAAACATACGAGGGAGCTAAACAGTACTATTGGCATGCGTTTTAGGATTGAAGATCACAATTACCTTTAAATTCTATGAGAGAGTCTGACTTTTGGATTTCCCCACTAACCCCACTCTCTCATTTCTATAAGCCACTCATTGGATCTACTCTGTTAACAACGTTTATGCCAAATAATTCAGAGAAGTGCCTTATTACCCTGATCCCCAGGATTCAAGTCATCTCTAGCTCTGAGGGAGAGCAGGGATACACAGGACAAGTGTGAATACCAGACTGTCTTCTTTCCACAGATCAGTAGACTTTTACCAACAAAAATGCTGAATTGACCACTGATTGCTGGAGCTGCATTCTTTCAGAATTTCATCTGCCATAGCTATTTATTATAATACCATTATAACTCACAAAAGTTTAAAATCATTCTCTTACTAACCTGAAGACATCTCTTGAAAGCAAAGGTAAAAAAAAAATATGCCTACAGGGAAAAATTCTTTCCTGTTCCCAAGTTTGGCAAATGATCATACCTATAACATCTTGAAAACACAGCATGTTTCCATTAGAGGACTGAGAAGGCATTCCCCATCTGTTCTTTTAACTTAGCTGCTTTGTACAGTATTTGAGAGAGAACATTTTTAACTGTGACAATGTAGAAAATCTCCAAGGCAAATTAAATGACCTTGTAGCGATGATGATGATGATGATGATGATGATGATGATGATGATGATATAGTTATTTATAAGATTGACTACAAATCATAGAATCACAAAATAGCCTAGGTTGAAAGGGGCCTTAGAGATCATCAAGAGCCAAGCCCCAGCCACTGGCAGGAACACCTTCCACTGGACCAGGTTGAGCCTCATCCAACCTGGCCTTTAACACTTCCAGGAATGGGGCATCCACAACTTCTCTAGTCTGTTCCAGTGTCTCATCACCCTCATCATAGAAGTTTTTTTCTATATCTAATCTAAACCTACCCTGTTTCAGCTTAAAGACACCACCACTTGTCCTATCACTATATGTTACTGTAAAAAGTCCTTCTCCAGCTTTCTTGTAGGCCCCCTTAGGTACTGCAAGGCTGCTGTAAGATCTCCCTGAAGCCTTTTCATCTCCAGGCTGAACAGCCCCAACTCTCTCAGTCTGAATTCATATGAGAGGTCCTCCAGCCTGCTGATCACCTTTGTCACCCTCCACTACACTCACTCCAACAGGTCTATATCGATCTTATGTTGGGAACCCCAAAGCTGAATACAGTACTCCAGGTGGGGTGTCATGAAATATTCATGAGTATATTTGTCTTGAATTAGAGTTCAGCTAAAGCCCTATCATAAATAAAAAAGGAAACTGGATACAGAGTTATGTTTGAAGTTCTCCCCATCTTGATGACAGCCATGCACACTCTGAATCCTTTTCTGTGAGTAGGTGGTCATCAGAGTAAGGTGTAGTCTTTTCAAAACACACTCTCTATCTGACTTAAGAGTGGGGGTAGAAATGTGGAAGGGGTGTCGATTCAGCTTGACCCCCTTTAGGGTATGGGGCACAGGAGTTATGGAACCTGCAGGAGACACCCCAAGAAGATGTGTGTCTGGAGCCTGGTGGGTGACTCTGGTGCTTCTGGCAGGGATGCCACATCAATGGGCAACTGCGCAGCTGCACCTAAAGAAAGAAGGGCAGCACAAGTTCAGTTTCCATCCTTTTCAGATCCTGATGCTACCGCAGTCATTCTAGTATTAGTTGTCAAGATCTCCAGCTTTGTATTGTTAAAAGTTATTAATTCTAATATTAATAATGGGGTGTTGTCCACATTGCCCATTTAATAGAGGAAACAGAATAACACCCTACAATACTTTGTAGGTTTTTTTCTCGTAAAAGAGAAAGAGTTACCCAACAGAGCATATTTTCTAGAAAGAAGATAAGATGGTGCTTTCTAACCAAGAATTTAAAAGAAATCTAGAACTTGAGAGTTAAAGTTGGAAATTTAAGTTACTGCACCTTCAGTTCAGATTG
This sequence comes from Coloeus monedula, assembly GCF_965178545.1. NCBI lineage: Eukaryota > Metazoa > Chordata > Aves > Passeriformes > Corvidae > Coloeus > Coloeus monedula. The sequence goes on along the minus strand of NC_138782.1, from coordinate 90,722,092 downwards.
TTCTTTATAAGCAATAGGGAGGGGGTGGGTGTCAGTGGGTAGGAATTATGGAATGGAAGCTAGGAAAACACAAAGTAACCAAAAGATCCATAGGTACATGTTCATACCAGTCATGCTGCTATTAAGAATAAAATGTAAAGACTTTTTTTTCTGGCTGACTTCCCAGTGCAAGTGTTTTATTTCTCCTCCCACCTGCTTCTCCTCAGGAATAATGTAATGAACTGAGTAAGACATTTGCATTATTCATATTTGCTATTTAATCACATCTTGGGTACATGATTAAGGAAAATATATCAGAAAGTAGCATTCTCTATATTCCCAGCCTTCTACTAAAAAGTTTCCAAATGGAGATACTTGTTTCACAGCCTCATGCTATTTCCTGGTCTTTAGAGCTAGTGTTTTAACCCACCAAAAATGTTTTATTCCCATGACCATGTCTCCTTATTTCAGACAATAATAATCTTTGAAGTAGAACCTTTCTTTTTTATATTTATATATATGAAAATTGCCATATACTCCTGTCTACCATCGCAGTAATATCTTAAAAGAATCCCTAGGAAGACACTTAAGTGAAACTCCCCTCACAAATTTAGATCAGCTATGGCTAGTTAAATTACCTTTTGTGAGGAGTTTATTACCAAATACTGCAAAAGGTTTTCCCTTATTCACCCCACAACTCAAGTTAATAGATCTTTAATTGCTGATGTCCCATCTCTCTCTGGTGAAACATGTTGCCAAACTCCTTTTCTCAGAAAGGAACAAGTTCTCAAGATACTGTGTGGCTGTATTAAGACTAATATGGTTCTTACAGCATGGCAGTAGAAATGCCTGGCCAAAAGAGCAGCCACGTTTCATGAAATCTCTAAAGACATAATGCAAACGAAAAATAAAGATGGCATTGATAAAGGAATATTGAGAGTCAGGTATTGCCAGTCTGTTTTAAAAGGTATTAACCTAGGCTTGGCAGGAGCGTTACTTGATGGAAAGGGTCACAGTCAGGCACCACACATGTAAGTTTGCAGGGTTTCACTCACAACTCCAGGGAAAATCAGGCTTGACAATTAGTAGACTTGCACAAAGACCTGTGTCCTGCACCTCTTCTATCAGCATTCCTGGCTGCTGCCCTGGCTGTAATTCAAGTTCAAGCAGTTACAAAAGCTTAAGAGAAAGCCGAGCCCATCCACTGTTGGACTGAGGTGAAGCATCTTCAGACCCTCCCACCCCCAGACCATCCAGACCACAGAACTAAGAGACTGGTCAAACAGTAAGCAGCCTTCAGCTTTGCTCCAGAGGCTGCCCTGAATCCATAACTGAGCATGAATTCCTTTGAAAACAGCTCTGATGGGCATAGTTTACAATCTAGGCTTGAAAACAGGCTTCACTCTCCAAGTATCTGCCCAGGCAGATAAATAGCTGAGGCCATGAGAATTGTGGGGGCTCTTTGGGGTCTCCCCCTCTTCCACAGGAGTGCCATATAATTAGTTTCTGTGGAAGAGTGCCCTCGGCATGGGCTAGAAGGAGGGTGGTTTCCAATTTATTTGTACATGAAATAAGAAAGCAAGTAAAATTGAAAAAATGTGCTTCTTTTCCTAATATGAATGCAGTTCAATATGAATGCATTTTATTATTTGAATGACAAGAAGACGTCTAAGTAAAAAGACATAGCATTTGGGGATTTTCCATTTTGAGCCAAGATTTCCGAGTTCAGCGTTCTCATAAAAATTATTCCAACAGGGACCATTACAAAGTGCTGTTGCTTTCCTGTAGAAATTAAAATATAAGCATCCATGCTGAAAAGAGAAATTCTAGAAAATATTCTTGATGTGCAAGAGAAATACTCTTCTGAGAAATTGCCATTACTTTCAGGATACTTCCAAGCTAGTGGTCCCTAATTTCAGCAACTTGATAAATGTAGAGTTAAAACAGTCTCTTGTACACAGGAGGATCATTAAACGCAGCAGAGAGAAGGGCCAGGGCAATTCACTTCCATTGGTCAAATCTATAGGGAAAAGATGGCCCTGCCAAATTCAATTTACTTTATTATGTTGGAAAAACGAATGCTTCTCTTAAAAAAAAACCTAGACGCAATTATAAATATAAGCAAGTATATTCCGTTTTGCAGAAGGTCATGCATACAAGAAAGAGGCATATGGAATTGTTTCAAGAGTTAAATCAGAAATTTCAGACTCTGGACAGATTTCGGGATGTACCAAAATCAGGCAGTATGGTAAGTGTCCTTCTATTATATTTAAAATATGGTGGATCCTAAACAACAAGGAAACAAGAGCCCTTTGACTTCAGTACATTTCCCAAGAAGACCTCACCTTTAGGTACCTCAGAAATGAGAACAAAAGCTATTTTCAGTAATCCAACCTATGATGAGACTCATTACGTTCCACAATTAGACCATAACTAACTCACTAACATCATTGTAGATGACAAGTAATTGAACTGTAGGGAACGCATTTCAAATCTGTATGTGCCTACTGTGTCTAAGGGGCTTTATATAGAGAAAGCAGCTCACTGATATAATTTGACCAATAGGGCTTTTCCTCTAGCTAGGCAAGGGATAATAAATTAGATACTTACAAACAAGTCCAGATAGATTTACCTATATATGCAATGGTCCAGAAAGCACATGAAATCTCTGTAATGCCATGTCTTTTCCATAATAGGTTTATAAATATTTACCATGGGAAAAGCAAAAATTAAATCATCCTGAGTTGAGGCTGCTATCATCATGATTCAAATTTATCCACACACACTCATATGCACATGCATAACACCCTGACTACATCTGATAATGAGAGCAAGGAAATAGTTGATTCTGCCTAATTAAAACAGCTAATTTAGTCTGACATATTTTTTATCGGTAATATTTTGATTATAAATAATTTTATATAATTTTATAATGTGAAAATTGTATATTAAATGGAATTGAGCTAGAATCATTGTATTGTATAACTTTTTCAGAAGAGCTGCTCTCAGACATGAAGAAGAGGTATTAAGCAGATGTGAGGCCAATGGATTTACATCATTTACATCATCTTAATCCAGCAGAAATTTAGCCCTGATTCTTTGATGAACCTTTATCTGTGATATGTGTTATTTTGTATCAAGTTCTCACTCACTCCCCCTTTTGAGATCAGCTGACATGTAAAGTTTTCATTTGTCTCCCTACTTGAGATTTGCTATTCACATAAAGCTTGAATTAATTAAAAATCTCAAAGGGAATCTCAGTGGAAGAGTTGTGTTTACTCTGTTTCACGTCGGTGCTGTGCTTTTGAAAGCTCTGCTAATAAAAGCTGCCTAGAGGAATGGTCTGTTTGTGAGACAGTCAGAGAGTGATCCAGGTACCTAAATATAGGCATCTCAGGCTATTTTAGACAGAGGTCTTGGTTTACAGCACAGTATAGGCAGTGACGATACAGGACTCAAAGGAGATCTGCACCTCTCATGAAAGATAGTTGGAGATCAACCAGAAAGTCTAACAGCCTCTTAGATGGTGCAAAAATATTGGATTTTAGCAACTAAATCCCACCCATCATGCCACAGCAGAAATCTCTAATTAAATTGGTCCATAAAGTCTTTACCTTATAAAACCTAGCATTAAAAAAAAAAAAAATCATTCAGTAGAAAATAACCACCTTTCAGTCTGTTAATCCTAATATACATGAGCTCATCAGCCTGTAAGGCAAGGTGGCTCTCACAGCATTTTCAAGGTTTCTGTCGTTCTGCCGTGCACCTGCCGCAATTCAAAATCCAGCTGGCAGTCTCTATTTTAAATCACTCCATATTTCAGGCAACAAACTCTTCTCAGTTACCTTCCTTTCTCTTCTCCCTCTTTTCTACACTCTTCTCCCACTTTTCTCCCACTGTTAGAAAGATGTCTATCGGTACTGGATCTCTCAGCCCATTCCTCACGTATATTGGTTCTTGTGAAAGAAAGGGCTTCGCTGGCAGCTCAGGTGAGGAGCCTGCCAAAGTGTTGATTGCTCTCAAAGAAAGAGTCTCAGCGGTGCCGAGCACCCGCCAGCCTGGCTCCCTGCAAAGCCATTTCCCCTCTCAAGCTTCTGTCTCTCGTGAGAGCACGTCAGCAATCAGCCTTATAAATGGAAAATGCTTTATTTCATCTTTGATTTTAATTCTTCTTTGTTTGGTCTTCAGGAGAACTCAGGACCGAGCAAGGCTCCATGGGACAGTTTCAAAACCACAGGTGACTACCAACACTATACAACGATAAATGTATTAGACACAGAGGCAAAAGATGCTTTAGAACTCAGACCAGCAGAATGGGAGAAGTGTCTGAACTTGCCTTTAGACGTGCAAGAAGGTGACTTTCAAACAGAAGTTTAACAAAAGCGAACTGAACAAAACAGAAACAAAGTAAAAATAATTCATTGCACTGACAGTAAAAAGACTTCGGGAATCCTGACGATCCTGACACTCCTGTCTGAACATTGCAACTCCTTTATGTCAGGCTCTTCCTGTGCCAAATGTCAGTGGTTTTTTCGTACAGTATATTCCCACTAGTGTGGCTAGTGGAGAACCAGGTGTACAATTCTTACCATCGTGTGTTGTAAGTACCCGTGGAATGGATTTGTAAGGTAATCTTTATAGATAAACCTCAAGCAACGATTCATGTTGTAACAGCTTCATTTGGTTTAGTTTTCAAAAAACTTCACCATGAAGCACAATGTATATATTTATGCAGTTTTTAAAGTTTATAACAGTCTGTTTGGCCATTACTACACTTTTTACTTTATAATATAAAAGCAAAGTTTTTGTCATTAAATGAATGTCTGTTGAGCTACATTCTTCATTGCTTTAAATGCAATAAAGTAATAATCTCACTTTTATATGAATAATATATTTCACATCTTTATTATTGCAGTTTTCTCTGGAAAGCTCAGAATAGCTTTCTCTGCTGCAGCTGTGTATAAAATATTTAAAATGTTGTATGGTGTAAATAAACCTTTGTCTACATATCAGTTTCCTAGTGCATTTTATTCCATACTGTTTCTCTTAAATTTGAATATTTATAAAATTTTCTTTAAAAGCACAAATATTGAATAGGTATTTGCAGTTTTAATAGCATGTTGTATGTAGCTTCTGCAAGTTTCTAAATCATATTAGTAGGCTTGTAGCCATTCTGCATTTTCTTAGGTATTCTTTTCTGACAGTGTACCATATAAATTGGACTTGTCAGAATTATATTACAATTGTTCTGTTTTATAAGAAATTTTATCTTGTTGTAGAAAGACAAATAATAGAAAATAAGTTAAGTTTCATTGCACAGCACCCAAAGAAAACACTTAGAATCATTATGTCTTGTGCATGGTCTTGTTGCTGTATAACAAAAAATAATCTCAAGATTTAAAAAATCCTGAGTATTTTAGATTAAAAAAAAAAAAAAAAACAATGAACCAAATCCCAAAAAAATTAGTCAGTTTCATTATAAATCAAGAGAAGAGTATGATTTGTATTGAAAATACAGTTAAACAATTAGGAAAAGGAAGATTAAATCTCCTTTTCCATGCACAGAATCAAAGCCAGTCTTCAAGACTCTCATCTACAGCATAGCTGTAAGGGACATAGATGAAGGATATCTCAAATCTTCAGAAGTCATAGTTCTAGAAAAAAGTTTCAAAAACTATTTTGGTTCCTGCTTTACAAAACTGAATATGGTGCAGCCTACTAGCTGGAGAAATCTTAGAGAGGAAGAAAACATGACCACCAATCTGCCTAGGAAGAAAAAAGACAAGAATAGAGGCTTGCCAGTGCAAACTTAACCCAGAGCGTTGGAAGAGGAAGATCAGCATCCATCTGTTAAGAGAAAAGTAGTTAGGATCAACCTTAGGACCAACCTTCAGGAAAGTGTTTCAGTTTGACAATCTTTTCTCCAGGCCATAAGGCATTTAAGTCACAAGAAGGAGCCTGACTTTGCCCGCTTTGAGTGAGCACCTCATGCTGAGTGCCGACTTCTCTAATCTAATGCCTCAGGGTTTAAATCTTTAAACAAGTGAAAAATAATGAGTCACCAGCCTGGTACCAAGTCCAATAACTGACTTAGGTGCCTAGAGGTTAGGCGGTGAAGTACTATCACTCTCAGTAAGTTTGCAGACAACGCTAAATTGTGCGGGAATGTCAATCTGCTGGAGGGCACGAAGGCTCTGCAGAGTGATCTGGACAGGCTGGATCAATGGGCTGAGGCTAACTGTGTGAAGTTCAACAAGGACAAGTGCTGCATCCTGCACTTGGATCACAACAATGCCCTGCAGCACTACAGGCTGGGGTCAGAGTGGCTGGAAAACTGCCCAGCAGAAAGGGACCTGGAGGTGCTGGTTGACAGCAGCTGAACATGAGCCAGCGTGTGCCCAGGTGGCCAAGAAGGCCAATGGCACCTGGCCTGTATCAGCAATAGTGTGGCCAGCAGGACCAGGGCAGTGATTGTGCCCCTGTACTGGTGAGGCTGCCCTTCAAGTCCTGTGTCCAGTTCTGGGCCTCTCAATTTAGGAAGGATGTTGAGGTGCTGGATCATGTCCAGAGAAGGGCATCAAGGCTAGCAAAGGGTCTGGAACACAAGTCCTGTGAGGAGCATCTGAGGGAGCTGGGAGCGTTTAGCCTGGAGAAAAGGAGGCTCAGGGGAGACCTTATCACTCTCTACAATGGCCTGAAAGGACGTTGCAGCCAGGTGGGGGTCAGGCAACCAGCAACAAGATGAGGAAGTGGCCTCCCTTGCGTAAGGGGAGGTTAGGTTGGACATCAAGAATTTCTTCACAGAAAAGGTGATTAAACATTGGACTGAGCTGCCCATGGCTTCCATGGACAGAAGTGGAAGTGTTCAAGGAACAACTGGATGTGGCACTCAGTGCTGTGGTTTGATTGGGAAGGTGGTGTTCAGTCAAAGGTTGGACTTGATGATCTTGGAGGTCTTTTCCAGCATTAATGTATCTATGATTCTATCATTCTATACTATGATACATCAATCAAACAGAACTGGCCCCTTTTCAAGAGACTGGTGCAGAAGGAGGCAGATGGCATGGCTGGCTATGCAGCCTACTAACTTTTCAGATCAGATAGTGCACCAAAACCTCTCACTACATACAACAGAAACTGCACATTTTTTAAGGATTTCATTCCATATGGTAAGAAGTCTCAGAGCGTTTTACCAAATTTCTAATTTTTGAGCCCAAATCAGGAAGCTTAGACCCTTGAATCCAGATATAAGCCTTAGCATCCTCCTTGACTGATCTAAACATAATACGAACCTTGAACACCTTGGTGTTTCAATAACTGTAATGCAGAAATTATTTTTATAAGCTTTACATCACCTAACTCCTGTTCAGTGACGGTCTAGTTACAACTGTAGAAAGCTTAGGGTAGGCTGCAAACTTACCCAGGAAACATGATAAATCAGTTTACACTCAATACGCTGCTGACCCAGTTGTGCTGTTATTAATAACCCAGTGGATTCAGGTTTAGCATTAGCCTGGGTGTTTATGTATCACACGGCAGTCACAGATGTGCTTTCAGTGTCTGAGCAGCAACATTCAGTGACTCTTTATTTAGTGTTTGTGCTGCTCTGAGCAGAAAATCCTAGGCATTTTTATTTTCTTACCTATTTCATATTTAGAAATTAGAAGCAGGCTGAAATGCAGTATATTTGCCTATTGGTTTGACTACTTCCTATTAAAACAGAGGTTGTTCACCATAAGCAAGATGCCGCTCATTCTTGCAGTTTCTGCTCAATGCCTCTGAAATGATGAATGTCAGACTGAGTCCAGCAGAAGAGTACAAACTTTTATGCACTGGCTTAAATGTTGATAAAGCACTGAATAATGTTTGGCATTATATTATATGCAAATAAAAATTAAATCAGGACTCCCTAAATTATACTAGACAGATATGGCAGGGGACCCTGCATTTGCCTGTCAGCTAGTGCCACTCTGCATGGCCTGGCAACATCAGCTGGGCTCCAGCTGCAGCTACAGAAAGGTTCAGGTTTTGAGGGTGGTTCAGGTGTTTGAGGGCTCAGCCAGTGTTGCTGTCACCAGCACTAGAGGAGACAGAGGCAGCTGAGCTCAGCCCAGAGTATACCCAGAAGTTTACCCACTCAAAATACGCATTCCCTAGATGTATATACAAAAGGCAAAAATCTTTTTTATTAAAGGCTTCATTTTCTCAACAGTTTAAATACATATTAGCAGTTGCATAAAACCATGTATAGTTCCTCTGTCTTTTTCTTACATGCATATTCAGGGAAAGATTTTTTTTTCTGGCAAATTAATGCTAAACAAAATATGGCCTGGACTTTTCAGTGTAGGGGAGCAGTGCACACAGGAAATCTAGACAAGCAGCCAGAGATAACTCAGACAGTAGTTCAAGATGTCTGTGATTTCAGATCTAAGACTGTGTAAAGGGGTTTGGTGTTGCTAGCAAAATTATTTGCTACATGGACCTTTGCCAAAGTGATGTTATTTAACCCAGAAACTTGGAGGTAAACTATGAATTATTCACTATTAAACTTCAGCTCATACTCAAATATCTCTTGGAAATAGGAAGGGAGGAGAGTGTGAGTGATGCTACAAGGGATGAGAGGTAGGATAGCAGTGCTGCCATTCTGATGCACCTTTGGAGTACCATTGGTTTGATGTTGGCATATATGTAATGCTAATGACTCTTAATGATAAAGATTTAGGACAAAAGACACAATGAGCTAGAGGTCTTTTCCATTTAATTGACTACTGGGTCTGAATTTCTTCTCAGTCAATGAATCAGTGCTCTTGGAAGTGTTGTCCTGACACTCCTTTGAGATCATCATTTTGTTTCCATGATGATAAGACATATATCATGTAATATTGTTTTACACAGGATTAAACTGGGATAATCTCTTTTAAAAACAAAAAAAACAAACAATGAAACAAAAACCATCCAAGCCCCAAGCTGCATCAGGAGAAATTCTCTCTAATGTTTTGGCTTGTCTCTGTTTCCCATAGTTGCTAGGCAGTGCTGTACTTAGAGAGCAGATTTAACAAAAGGTCTCCTTCCCACTTGGAAGCAGGCATCCATCACAGCATCACAAGTATGCTTTCCGTTGGGTTATACAAGGGGATACAGAAATCTCTGTTGGCAATCAGCAGATAGCAGACTCAGTTCCTCAGGCATTGGCTCGAGGCTGTGCTGCATCTCTGGATAAGCCACCAGAAGCAGTTTGTATGAGCAAACTTTATTTCCCTCTCTCAAAAAAGTATCATAGGGCTCACTTGTGCAATCAAACCCCTTCCCATGTGCTGAGGGAAGAATCCAGAGAGGTACCCAGCTGAATATGTGCTTGGGGAGCTGTGATTCATTTCTAGCCAGGTCTCAAACAGTGCAATGCTGTAATCTTTTCTACTTACTTTTTTAGTAACATCTGTCTTTGCAAGGAAAGCAAAAGTGGCCTCACTAAGAAAAATTGTATTACTGGTAAGATAGGCGTGACTACCAACCCTAGCACTCCCACCAAAGCGTTCTGTCCATTAATTACAATTGTAAGATAAAGTAAGAGCCATTTATCTGGTTTTGACAGAATTGCCTTATGAGCTGCATAGGACCATCCTGTGGCACTAAGTTCTCAAATTAACTATGCTACAGTACTGATCCTCTTGTTTGTTCTTCACTAGTGTAATTTTATACCTCATTACTTCTTGTGAGGAACAGTTAATAACTTAAATCAATTCACCTTCCTCCCTCGACTATACAGGTTACTGCTATCAGCCCCAGAGTTACCTCTTTTTTCAGGATTTCAAACTGTTCCGGTTTGGCCAAATTTAGAAATATATATCCTCTGAGAGAACCACCCCTCCCCCCACCAGGTTCGGGAAAAAATAAATTTTCCTCGAAGGAAAGTGAAGAAGATAAAACTATTTATTTAACAAACACACGGGAAAGGAAGATAATGTTAGATGGTAAAATCTTTCACTGCAGAGGAAAAACCTGGGAAAGTGTTCGAGTCCTCCCTTTGGTCTCCTCGGAGCTGGGGCTTGGCCAGGGCCAGGCCCTCTGTGCCCGGTGGAAAGTCCTCCCGATGTGCTTTGATGTTACAGCAATCAAGCAGTCCAGTAGAAAAGGGAGAAAATCCGAAATTCCAGAGAAGGAAAAGTTCAACTCTCAGCCTCTCTCCGGAGAACAAGAAACTGGAAAAACTGGCCAAAAGCTGACTGGAAAAGCTGCAAGCCGGGTGCTTCCTCGCTCCCCTGCCCCAGCTGGGGAAAAAAAACCCTGCTATCTTTATGTGACCTTGAACAAGCTGCAAACTGCTTTGAGAAAGTTTTGCTCAGGTTTTTTCCTTCCCCCTCTCAGGCTCAGTTTAGAGGCATAGAAAGGCCCAAAAATTAATTTCTGGGCATAGGCAGCGATATGGGATACACATCATAACGTCACCCCAAGACACAAACCCATGTTCAGTTAGTTTCCATGTAGAAGTCCTTCCCTGATTTCTGCTATTCCTGTGCCCTTTACAGCTTTTTCAAGTCTCCTAAGTTCTTAAATGAGTTCAGTAAATCCATAACTCATTAGATTATTCTGTTTGTTTCATGTAGAAAAGGAAAAACTCGATGAGGAAGCTTCTAAAATTCCTTTTTATTTAGTAGGAGAAAAAGAAAACTCAGAAATAAGCTTTGACTTTTTAATCTAACCATTTAATGGAAAAGGCATCACCATCTCTTTGAGCAAGAAATGGGCACCAGCAGCTTCTCTTATGTAATTCTCTTGAAGAGTACACTGAATTTTTTTTTTTCTGCTTCTCCTTCTCCCTGGGGATGTGAATGCCAACTTTCTTTCTTAAGTTGCACTGTTGCACCAAGACTGACAGGGAGCTCTCTACAGCCTACTGACTAAGTTTTACACTCTGAAAGTGTGTAAAACTTACATGAATCCTTTCAGATCGAGTAGTAGCTGTTTCCTACACCCTGAAGTGTGATGAATTCTGAGCTTTTATTTAAATGTTTGTAAACCTCTTTCCTCTAGCTGTGTGTCCAGAGTGATGCCTGTCATTTCCTGACTCTCTTCTTGAAAACCTAGAATGGGCATCTAAGACAGGAAAGGGCTTTGGGATCTGCTGCTCATGTCTGCTCATCCCTGAGACTAGGAGTTAAGCTCCTCAGTAGAGGTGGCATTTAAGAAATGGCTCTAGTCTCAGTGTTTTCTTGTTGATTATCCTGGGCAGCTACTGGGAAGCCCAGTTGGAGATGTCTACTTTGTGTGCACTGTATCAGCAGATAATGTGCCTTGTTCAACACATGGAGGCAAGCATAGGAAATAGGCACCTAAATAACACCTTCATAACACAATGCTGACTATCAAAAAATCCAAGTCCTTTTGTGGATCAAATCCTTAAGAATTGAAGTACTTTTAAAAATCTGATTCTCAGAATCCAGTTTTAAGAAGAGCAAAAAACTAGTGTTTATTCCCATTATCAGTTCAATGATTTATCGGATTATATCCCTAAATTATTGATTCAGGAAATTGCAAAAGGTGATGTCTGAAGGACCTCACAGTATAAAAAAAGAAACTGGAATTGATTAGTATGTATGTTCAATTTTTTATTTGGTGTCTTCTTGGACCAAACCACTTTATTTCCTGCTCTTCTCAAGAACTGTGTATTAGGAAAAGATTTTCAGAGCTCTTTTTAGTAATTAGGTTCCTAAATCAAGCAAGAATTATCTATGGTTTGCAAAGACAGATAGGTAGAATCCTTTCCATCTAATTTAGAATTCTAACCAAAATATTGTCCTGTCAATATTTCAAGCATAGAATTCTGCAGGGCAATCTAACTCTGCCTGTCATAGCTGTCCAGGTTATTTTTGCAACCTAAAGGAAAAGGGAAGCACCTCTGAAGCCCAGCTAGACCCAGCCAGTTCTCTAAGTCTAAACAGATTGATTGCACAAAGAATTTTAAAGCCTCATGAGGGCAATAAAATTATTCTAAATTAAGCACCAGATTTAGTAGGATTTAGACCTCAACTTGTGAGCTGAAGTCTAAACTCCCATTATAATCACTGAAGAACAGGTCAATACAGTCAATGGAGTTTGAAAGCCAATTCAACTTTCCCTTTACTAGAAGAAGGATGCAGTTAATATGAGATGGCTCACATTTTGTGAAACGTTTACATGGGGACTGCACACTGACTTCATACCACATCTAAAATTATACTAGTCATTTCTGTTTTAACATGGGAATCCTGCTCCAGGGGAAGATTTTCTGAGATGCTCCAGGATATCCTGCTTCCATCTTTCACTCCAGGGAGGCATGGGATTATGGGTTCTCTGTCAGTTTTGCCAACTTCTTGAGAATGTCAGAGCTGCTCACACTATCACACCGTGCCACAATTTAATCAGAATGTGCCTTGCCTGCCCCTCTTTTGAACATTTATGTCAGTTCAAGGAGAGGATTCACTTTCCTTATAATTTTATTGCTACACTTCTAAATCCTGTATGTGCATTATCCAGATTCTCATTCTCCTGAGAGGTAAAGGACCACAACCCAGGACAACTTAAGCTGCCAAGTGTCAGTAGACTGTGAAAAAGCATATTCTGGAAGATTAAATATGGGCCAGACAGGCATGACAGAGTTATAGAGCCTGGAAAATTGCACTGTTATGCTTTGAGCTGATGTTAGATTTCAGCCACAAATGGTCTGATAGAACATGAATGCTTGCCTGGCACTACAGTCTTGATTTTTCACTCCATGAGAATTTCCCAGCTATTGGGCAACAGTCAAGCCACTTTTTTTTTTTTTTTTTTTTTTTGGATTCTAGCCCTCCAGTGCTTTCATTTCTGTTTACATAAAGGCCAGACTTGAGAATATGACAAGTGTGTTTAACAGGGATACTGTGTGATGCCTTCCTGAAACTTAGAAGGTGGTGGTTCAAACCTTTCTCAGATGAGTAGGATGGGGAAGCTTTCCAGCTTCTTCTTGCTGTCTTCTGACCAGCAGATAATTATGCAAAGAAGGAAAGACAATCTTCCCCTCAGAGCACATAAAGCCAGTTGTAGTTAGTGGGTAGACTCAGGCCATGCCATCTGAGAAGAAATTACACATTATAATTGCCACAAAAACATGAGGATGGTTTCTCAATGGCTCCCTTAACAAACTAATTTAAAACCAACCAGTTCTCAAGGGAGATTACACAGAAGTAGAAAGGATAATCTCTTGCACCATAAAAAACCCTCCAATTATCATTCCATGAGAAAGGAGGGAATATTGTTTTGTATTACAGTCCAACCCTAATCTGTGCCACGAATGGTGGCTTTCAGGTTCTATATGGAAAACTGTGCCAAAAATTTTTTCATTCTCTCCCAACTAAGAAAATAAGATATTATAAACTTTTAGAACACCAATGTTTAATTCTTGGTCTGAAATAGCTATATATAATTTCATCACACATGATTTAAAAAAAATGTTCAAAATCATCTGTCTCAGCACCATGTTATAACACGATGGCTATCTTTGGGGGGCTGTGCTGGTTTTGGCTGGGGTAGAGTTAATTTTCTTCACAGTGGCTGGCATGAGGTTGTGTTTTGGATTTTTGCTGAACACAGGGTTGATAATACAGGGATGTTTTTGTTATTGCTGAGCAGAGCTTACACAGTGCCAAGGCCTTCTCTGCTTTTAGTATGGCCACACTGGTGAGGAAGTTGGGGCTGCATGAGAGGTTGGGAGGGGACAAAGCCAGGACTGGTGACCCAAACTGACCAAAGGGATATTCCAAACCATGTGCTCCCTACTGAGCACATCATGCTCAGTATATAAAGTGGGTGGAAGAAGGAGTAAGGGGGGAAGTTTGGAGTGGTGGTGTTTGTCGTCCCAAGTCACTGTTACCTGTGATGGGGCTCTGCTCTCCTGGAGAGGGCTGAACACCTGCCTGCCCATGGGAAGCACTGAATTAATTCCTTGTTTTGCTTTACTTGTGTGCAAGGCTTTTTCTTTCCCTGTTAAATTGTCTTTATCTCAAGCCATGATTTTTGTAGCTTTTACCCTTCCAATTCTCTCCCTTATCCTACTGGTGGGGGAGTGAGTGAGTAGCTGTGCAGTGCTCGGCAGCTGGCTAGTGTTAAACCACAACAGGGACAATTATCCAGGCAATTAAAAGGTATTACAACATTTCCATATATTCAAAGTGTAAGAAACTAACTTTGACCTAAAAATTTTATTTTTTGAGAAAGGTCATTACAAAGATGTGTATTGAATTAAAAGAAGATTTTAAGTAGCTTTTTTCTTTACTTTACAATGGTCACTTAACACCCCATGTTCCTCTAAAACTGTGATGGCAGTAAAGAAATTGATTAATTTTGGTAATGGAAAGCAAGATCATTCTTTTCCCAGAAATCAATGCTTGCATAACAAGAGGTCCTCTATTTTAATACAGAAACCTCTTAGAGGATGGCAGCCTTCAAAGTATTCATTAGAACTTCTTAAGAACTCAATGCAAAAAGTCTCCAAAAGTTAGAAAGAAAACATCCTTTATTCCTCTTGTTTGTAATGGGTTCCCAAGACAGGGTCCAGTTTTTGCATCAAAATAGGAGGCCGAAACCTCTGTTAGACAACCTCTTTTTCCATTTTCAGTCCACCTGAAATCACAAAGTACTGGAGAGCTTTGGAAACTTCAATGATCTGAAGACACCACGGAGTTCACTACAGCTATGGAAATCAATAGCACATTTTGTATGGGTTTTTAGCCGGTAAGTACTTGACTACAAAACCCTGGGTTCTCAGGTCATTTTTCATGGTCTTACCATTTTGAAATTTTGCCTTCAGAACAATTTCTTCCAATCTTGGCCAGCTCTGTGGCATTGTATCAGCAAGCAAAGACTTAAGTAGACAACTTTGTGGAGAGGGGTAGTTTTCTAAAGCTAGTGCTTAAAGAATTTTTTTTTCTCAAGATATGTTGTCTGATTTTGAATAATTTGGAATAAAAGGCATCAACAAAAGGGTTCTTACTGAAAAAAAATAAACAAAAAAAAAGCCCAGGATACTGGTGTACATCTCTCTGCACAGTGCTTTTGGCCCATCCCTCCTACCTCTCTGCATGGCAGTCCTGTTGGACATACCAACTGGTTGCCTCAGCTTGATGTTATCTGCCAGCCTGGTAAGAATGCATTACCTTGCACCTTTGACAGAGGTTAAATTGGACAGATCTCAAAAGAGACCCCTGCAGTGCTACATTTATAATCTGTCTCTAAACCCACAAACTCTCTGAGTTTACTTTTTTTACCCCCCTGGGTTTTCTATCCACCTACTGCCATCCTCTTGGCATCTTAAGTTGGGTACAGTTATAGAATCATAGAATTTCCTGGTCTGGAAGGGCCCATAAGATCATCTAGTTCCAGCACCCCTGCCTTGAGAAGTGTCACCTTCCACTGGACCAGGTTGCTCAAATCTAATCACTACCAAAAATAAGACCAAAATTATCAGCTCCTACAACTATCACATCTTCAAACCATTTCACTTCTCCAAGGATGGATCTCCTGAGATAATATTTGCAATTTAACAGGCTGCAGCCTACACACTGCTTGAAGACCTCTTCCACTGCACAGGTATAAATATTGAGCAAGTGAGATTATTTGAGGAAAACTGTCTGATTGCAAATAGGTATTTCAGGTAACTAAATAGTTGCTGCCATACCAGCTGCTGTGTCAGGAAATGCTTGTCAGCTTGCGTCCACATTCAACTTTATCACATAGACCAAAGGTAACAGGACGTATTTATCTCTCTTTAATCACTGCGTTTTGACTACTTGTGACCTGTACTGTGACTTAGATATTGATTCTAGTCTTTTTTAGGGTAAATATTGATACAGTTATAACTTTCATCGAATTTCCAGATTGCCTTTCCACCCAAGATAGATGACTGGGTTTAACAGTCATTACATTGTTGACTAAGAGAGATATATTTTTTGTATTTTTGAAAGTGAATAATTAATGTATTCTCCATTCTTCCAAAACATCTCTTTCAAAGAAATGCTAACCACTTATTAAAAGATAATGATAAAAAACCTGTATGAATAATACTTCAGGATGGTAATATATTCATTTTCAAATATGAGTGATGAATATTTTTGAATCTTATTTTTACACAATAACTGTGTTATACCATATTGTTATTAGCTCTTAGATTACTGTGGGAAATGCCAAGGCTGGGCAGGGAAAGTTTCGCTCAAGGTCCCCAGACCCTGTTCCAGGATGGAGCAGGTGTGCACTTCAGGTGATGCTCTGTCCACCACTCCCATCAAACCTCTGTAGGTCTTAAGCATAGGAACATGCTGGCTGCTCAACCTTCCTTTCCCTTGTCTGACAGCAGAGGACAGCACACAGTATGTTTTTGTATCCCAGCAGGTTGCCAGGCCCAAGCAGTGAAGGGAAGGCAAGGCAGTAGCTGTGTAATACGGGAGGGATGGCCCAGCAGTAACAGACCTGTCAGTCACCAGGAGGTTGCTTGTTCGTTTTTTCCAGAAACCGATTCTTTCTCCCAGCTCCTGAGAAGCTGTACACTGCCACCCTCCCATACTGAAACTCCACTAGGAATACAGCCAGATGTGTGCTCAGGAGGAACTTGTCAACATGTCCTTCACTGCCTGTGCTGCAGTTCTTTCACCACCAGCTATAAATTCCTGCCCTTAGTTTGGAGACAGGCCTTACTCCATCTCCTTCTTCTGCTGGCCCATGTAGAAGTGAGGCAATTAGCAACACTGTAACTCCCTTTGATGAGAGAAAAGAAGAGAAAAAATCCCAGCACCAGCATATCCTGCCATTGTGCACTCTCATTCTTCTGACCCTGAGGGGAGATGACCAGATACCCTTGCTGCACTCCAGCACGAAGACCCTGTTAGTACTAATCCTTATTCTAAAGCATGAGAGAAGTGAAGGCTCTAATTCTCCATCCTTCTCTCAGGCCTAAAACTGCTGAGGGGTGCACATAACCCTCTGCCTGGCACCATTTGGGATGTGCAGCATACATCTGGGACGTGCAGAAGCAAATTGATGATTCTACCTCTGCCACTGGCCTTTCTGCCATACCCTCTTGACAGCAGTACTGATTGTGTAGATGGAAGAAGGATGGGAAAACAAAGTGGACTGTCTCAGCCATTTAATGGAAAAAGGGAGTCAAATATCCCATCCTTCTTTTTGAAGAATTAAGAATGATGGAATCACTAAGAACTTTGTTGTGGACTCTTATTTGCTGGCCTGCTGCCTGAAGAAAAGTATTTAAAAGATTGAGAGGTCTACAAGAGAAAAAGGAGATTCTAGAATAGATTGAGGATGGCAGGACTTAAGTAAAGCTGTTTAAATTGCATTTTTGTCTCAAAAGCCTCTCCAAAAAACCTTTAGCAGCTCAGGTTATCAAAGGAATTTCACAGTGATCAGAAACCAAATTATTATAATTCACTGACTTCCTGGTTCAAGAAGTGACTGTTGCAAAGTTTACTAGCATTTCAAAGGGATGCCTCATCTCAGCAGCTGCTTTTCGTGTCCCAGATGTCTATCTGCCCTCTCTGTGAACTGACACACAGTGGTGTGCTAGTTAGTTCCACTTCTACATCAAAGCTCATAAAATGAACCCCCTGTTCTCTCCAGGATGTGAATGTTTATGAAACACCAGTCAGCAACCTTGACTGCAACCAGCAGCACCTATTTTTGAAGCCAGAAGGCTTTTTAGCTTCATGCTACACAACAACAGCATCAGAGTCAAATATCATGAAGACTGAATTAACCTGGATGAGAAAAAGAAGCCAGAGAGTTCTTCTTGCCAGGGAATGCTTCAGCTTTATTGCAGCCACACTGTCATCTGTGTCACCATAGATGGGCACAAACAAGAAAAATGTATGCCCTACTACCTAAGGCGTTCTGAACAGGCAGGAAGGCTGGTGAAGAATTTGTTTTGGTGACAGCTGGAGAGGCCTAGAGGGCTGTCAGCTCAAATACAGTCAGATTGAGAATTAATTCCCACATGCAAGATACAGGTATTGGCATCAAAATTTGGAACCCACTCAACCAGGGGAGCAGCAGTGTCTGCTCTGGTCAGCAGGGGATGTGTCATTTGCTGTGGTACTCTCTGAAATATACAGGTTCAGGGATTTCACTTCGACAGAGTATTCTTGGAGATGCATAAGATGACTGTTTCAAGTTCCTGAGTACTGGAAAATCCTTCTCTTTTACAGGAGAGCCATAAAAATTTTGCTCCAAAAAAAGAGAAAGTTTGCAAATGAAATTGCTTGAACTGCAGGTAGATCACCTTATTTTGAGAGATAAACAAATTAGGATGGGTTTTGTTCTTTGTTATAACACATGAATCTGGAATAAATCCATAGGTGTCATCAGAGCTGTCTCCTATTCATACCAGTGTAAGCAAAGCAAGAAAAATCTAGTTAGCTCTTTTCCCATGCTAGTGTAAACAGAGATTTGTATATTTGATGTGTATGTAAAGTGATTAAATTTATTCTATCAATCTCTTTATGTATATAGTGCTCTCACATAAGTCAGGAAAACACATTTAAACATTTGTTTTCTTTTTACCTGTTTTATAAGAAGCCTCTGGCAAGGACAGCCCATTGGCAAGAGGCAGAAGTTGAAATCCAGCTATTACTGATGTGCCAAATACCATATGAAACTTTCCAGAAAAATTGAGAATTTCAGTTTTGTTTGGAACTTTTCTAAAAGCTTCCCTTTCAGGCAACATAAAAAAATAATTGTATTACCTGCAGTTAGGGCTCTGACAATTTTAACAACTAGTCATTAGGTTTTCATAATTGCAGCGTTTCCTAGATACGTTATGTCACAGATACACATCTGTGTAATCTTTTATTGTATTCATTCAGTCTGTCTTCAAAACCCAGAAGCGGAAAAATAGCACCTCCTGCCTAGCAAAGCTATTGCTTTAAGTGTCAAGCATTAGGCTTTTCAAGACCTGTGAACCTGCAGTAAGTACGAACAATGTTATGTGGAGAGTCTGATACTGAATGCAGTCCCTCAGCCCTCAACTGGTCAGATTTTCAAGAGCAGAGCAAAGGCAGACAAAACCCAGCTTTTCACTTGAACTTCATGTTTGAGACATCTTTCTTTGAATCAAACTTGCTATATGCCGGATTTGGATGATTTCAGTTCAAACTGAGGTACTCCTTGACAGGCCGGATCAGTGCATGTGTAATCTGAAAAGTTTGAAGGGATTATATAATGGACTCCTCCTGTTCTGCAGAAGAATCACAGAGCAGAAGTTAACCTAACAAGCCTCCAGCACACTGATACTGCAGATTTGAGATGTTCTGAGGAGGGGAAACTTTCACCAGTATCCTCTTCCTTGCTTCATATTAATTTTGGCAGATTCTTTCATTTCCTGGGGCAAGTCTGACCAACTTGAAACTAAGCCATCCTAACAGATTGGTACAAACATAAGGACAGGAGACAACGAACAATAGGTGTGTGAAATGTACTAAGCTATGAAATGATTCTCTGCCTAGAGCTTCCATAACTCTTAAAGTTACGGTAAGTGCTCAGGAATTGCAGTAAACTTTAAAAAAAATTAAAATAAAAAATTAAAAATAGAATAAAACAAAGAAAATTAACTTCCACAGCTGCTGGAGGCTTTCCCTGACCTTTACATGTATTTGTGAGCGTATGTCTTTGCAGAAAAACATTAGGGAAGATACTAAAATGTGCTTTCCTACCTCTGCCATATCTGACAACAATTTCATTATTTTCTTCATTATTCCATACTCTCATGAGTAAAGAACAGATGCTGGTTTTCAATGGCTAAGAAATGCATCACTTTTCATCTGTAAAATCAAAATTCAAGTTTGTCCTTACTGAGTGAATTGGTCTTTTGAAAGAAATTCATTAGTGCATGACCAACGGAATTAAAAAAAGAAATGCATCTGTGCAGGAACAATATTGCTCCACAAATAACTCCAGAAAGTCAGATTCCTGTACACTGTCACTGGGGCTCTTCATTTGGCTCTTCACCAAATCAAGATATAAAAAAGAGCATCAGGCATCCCACAACCAGCTACTCCTAGACTGCTGCAAGCAAAACTGTGAACACCAGGCGAGACACAATCCTCACTGCTGCCATGCAAGATACTACTTAGGAAATTCTCCTGCATTTTTCTTTGCCATACCAGTAAATCATCAGGTTGTTTTTAACGATAAACACATCTTTCTGCCTCTAAAAATCACAGTTTTTCACTCCTGCAGAAATTTAAATATATATTTAAATTTCACTTAAATATATGCAAAATAAAATATTTACTTTCAACATCATTCTCAAAAGGTATTTTTGATTTGTCTCTTTGGTTTTGGATGTTGTTGTGGTTTTTTTTCAATAAAAGTGGACCTAGGTAAAATTGAAGACTTCAAGAAATCTGAATCATATAATGAAAACAATTTACCATTCTGCCTGGAGAGAGAGGTTTTCAGTCAGTGTGTTCTTCCTGCAATGACTTATGGATTAGAAGCATAGCGGTTCTTAAGAAAAACAAAACAGAAAAAAAATACAAGTGAAGATGAATATAATAAGGTGTAGGCTGAGAATAGCACCTACAGACAAGAAAACAAATTAGTGGTTCTGCCAGGGAGACTCAACTGAAAATAAAAAGAGAGTGTTCCTGGGCCAGGCACTCTGCAAAGTAACATGATAAAAGTTATAGTAGAGGAGGTACACAACAGAGCAAGACGTGGATGCAAAAATAATAGAGAGGTGAGGTAGAAGTACAGACACTGTCAGTCACAGATAAGGCTGAAAAGGACTAGGATACAGCACAACTGAAAATGCCTGCTTGGTTCCAATGGTTCCTGTTGCAACTCATGCCTGAAATGTCCATGACATGTATTTCTGCACAACTTAAAATTATTAGAAGCAGATGATACTCCAATCAGTATGAATTTTTAAAAAAATACTTCATTAAAAGAAAAAAAAATAAAATAAAATAAAATGTAATATAAATGCATTACATAAATCACAAAACTTGCTATGAAATTACATGACTGCTAATTGGGAAAGAGACAACCTAATGTTTCCACTGAGGAATCCACGGCCTGTAGCTCAAAATCTCAGGGTACAGAGGAACTGTCTGGTCATTCAGCATTCAATTACTATAAATGTATGCACTGCCTGCAGCTTGAGAACATACAGAAATATCTTCCTACTTCTAACGCTACACTGGACACTTACCTTGGTTAAGCTAATATGAAGAGGGTACCCACGTTGACCATGCTTACCACATCCTGCAGGCCTGCTGTTATACTGTGAGTTCATACTATGTTCAGTTGTGCCCTGCATAAAGGCTTTAAAACCTTCAAATGGACAAGACCTTGGTTCCTATAATCACTGCAGGCTTATCTGCTCACTCCTGGTAATTGTGAGTACACTCTTTAGCAACAAGTAGTCATGTTCTTTTCAATATCCAGCCTTTGTTTCAGGTGATGCTCAGGCACAAGTCATCTGCAGCAACAGTGGCCTGTCCCCCACAGCTGAGTAAAGTAACTCACATTCTGCTGGGTTGAAATTACTTGCTGCCATGCAAATAAGGCAACTGGAAGCCAAACAGAGAGAAAAAAAATGCTTGAAGTGAGATTTTGCAAATACATGTAAAGTCACTTCCTTCAGCCTCTCATACCAAAAGCAGTCCTGTTTGCTGAGGGCTGTTCTTGACCTACCTCCCAAACTTAGAACAATAGGAATATATTGTCATGAGGCCACAGAAATACTGGTCTAGTTCAAAACTTTCAGAAGTAAGTGTGTAGTAGTCATGGGGGTGAAGATAATGAAAGGTAAGAAAGGTTATGAAGATAAGAAAAGTCATTAACAACCTTGAAGAACATTGCTATCACCCTCTGGACCTCAGAGCTGTGAATAATCTGTGTGGAGTGTGCACATTAATTGCAGATATAGTGGGAATGACTTGCCTGACAATTACTGTTATGCAGCATCCATCTTGAACCAGAGGGCACCAAAACAGGCACTTGAAACTCAGCACAATAGAGCAGAATTCAATGCAATATAATAATTAGTACCTTTCAGCAAAAGAGCTTCCCAAGCTCCCTTAGAGCTAATACTCATGACACATGAATTCTTGTTGAATTGACTTACTTTGGATGACCCAGACTATCTTCCAGTACCAAGGGGTTTAGAAGGCTTAGCCTGATGTTCACCTATCTGAAAGATATTTTTCAGTCCCATTTTCTCCAGGTCCAAGCCTGCAGTAAAAGACATGTTTAGTAAGCTTAAAGCAAGACAATACTGCTTAACAAATCTGCTGGGGCTGTTTTTTTTAACAGCACTCACTTTAGATGGATGTGCTGAATCTACACACGATTTGTGAGTGATGTGATTTCTGACAGCTGTAACTATTAGTGACCTTGAATGCTTTGGGAACAGAATTCAGGGTAACAGGTTGATAGTATAGAATACAACGTTTTAAAAATGTGACTGTACTTACTGCTGAGTTGTGCACATGAAGGAAGTAATCTATGTGAAATTAAGGAAAAGAAACCCCGACCTTTAGTGTAATGACTGTTTATGTACACAGAGCAGACAAAAAGGCATCATTTCAAATTAACTTTATTTTCAACAAATTTTCCACATCCCACAAGGGAAAGAAGGCTGACTCCTTGAGTACAGATCCATCATTTAATCATATTCCAAGTCTGTTTCCCATGTGCTTGCTTTTACTCATCTGAGAGCAAAAAAATTAGAAGACTGTATTTTGAAAACCTTTACAAAGGTGAGGTGAGAGGGGGCACAAAGGTGAAAAGCATGCTCTCCCATGATAGAGCAGTTCATAGAGCAGGTTACATTTGGAGGAGACGGTTTATAAGAGAAACTGTATTCCATCTCCTCAGCAGTGGTGAAATGCATCTGAAATAATTTCTAGTGCCTAGTTTTGGTCCCCCACAGTTCAAGAGGGATGTGGAGAAAGTAGAGAGGGTCTCTAAGGCATTCAGAGGTCTAGGAGAAATTCGAGAAGGCCTCCAAACATTCAGAGTTCTAGGGAACATGATCTATCTCTGTGAAAGAAGATGATCTCCACAAATCCTTTCCTACCAACATTCCTATCAACCTCTCACAAGTATAATCTGTGATGCTTCTGAATTGTGAGAGATTCTTGAGAAAATTGTGGAGGTGTAGGACAGAGGAGATAGTTTCATTTTTTTGACAGGTAAACAAGGGTTTATAAAGATGACAGCATGATAAATGTTGGACAGAATCAAAAGATGCTTCAGAAGATGTTAGGGATTAAACCTGTAACCCCTAGGTGTTTAAAAAAAGGGTAAAAATGAATTCCGTAAAGTCAAAACTCAAACATATATTATGAGTAAGAATAATACAAAGGTATCAGCAGAAAGCTGGAAATCATCTCAGAAAAATCAAAACATACTCCAAGAAAGTTAAAGAGACAGAGAAGTTCATTACAAAGAGGTACAAAAAATAGCAGTGTTCTGTAAATATGAAAGTTAACGAAGAGTTGAATTTGGAAATGGAAAGAAGCAGTAGTAGAAAGAGTGACTTCTTCACAATGTTCATCTTTGAATTTCTTTGTAATGGAATCCTTGACCAAAATTCAAATAGGTAATGAAAATGCTCTTTGTTTCACACAGGTTCGAAGCTTCTGCTGTTTTAGTCAAAATGTTAAATCGAACCTTTCTGGGTGAAAGTAGAAATGTCTCTGGCCATTTATGCAATATTTTTCTGAAAACTAGTTTTAAAGCCAAAGTTGCAATTACACTATGTTTTAATGTGCCTGTCTACTTCTGGGTTGAACAAAGGACCAAGGGATGATGAGATACCACACCTGAACAAAGCACTATAATTTTCACTACATTCCCCTGAGCTTTTAAATCTTTTTAGAAATGATAGAAGACAACTGCAATT
This sequence comes from Coloeus monedula, assembly GCF_965178545.1. NCBI lineage: Eukaryota > Metazoa > Chordata > Aves > Passeriformes > Corvidae > Coloeus > Coloeus monedula. The sequence continues at coordinate 90,698,187 of NC_138782.1, read as the reverse complement.
CATAAAGGGAGATAGGTCATACTACAGAATGATTTGCTGCAGTATGATAAAAAACTTATAAATGCATTTATAAGACACAGGAGCTTTTGACAACACCTGATACCTTAACTGTTGTGGTAGATAAAGAACATATATTTTAAAATATTTAAGGAGACAAGAGAATCCATCGATTGGCATTTCCAATTTATACCTGAGGTCAGTAACATTCAGAAAACACTTCAATTTTTCCCAAATCAGAGAATTTTCATAGATCTAATATAATTTTTAAAATATTTTACATTTTTTATTTTCCACTGAATTGTGATTAAAATTTTTTAGTAGCACATCTTCATCAGGATTGTTGTCATTTATTTAAGACTGATGGAAAAATGATTCAAAGTGTAGGAAGTTCAATGAACATGAAGTAGTTTTCACACTAATTCATCTGTTAATAAAAAGTTATTTATTTTTCTTTGGGCAAAGAGAATATCTTCAATAATGATATTTTAAAAGCCAGAAATTATATTGTTTCACTGTCAGCTTCACCCGTCATAAAATCTTCACTACATAAAAGAAATCTACATTTCCCATAATGCAAGTATTTGGTTTTTCCTTGATACCTTTTTGTCATGTCAGCACCCAGAATCTCCTCAGAGGACTCCCAAAACCTCTACAGTCCATTTCTATTCTTTTTAATTCTGACCTATGTTAAGATTGCAAATGAGCCATTCAACTACTTTTTTTTTTTTTTTTTTTTTTTTTTTGAAGCAAAATAGTGGCTGGTTCTCCTATATGGAACAGAATTGAAACATCCAGTTGTTATGACTGGTTTTGATTCCCGTTTCCATTCCCCCATCAAGATGTGAAACCATTAGGTAATGACCTCACCAAAATAAATTCAGAAACAGCTATTGAAATTTGTCTTCTACCTACCTAACTGAATTTCATGCTAGTCATATTTCCAACAGCTTATTTAGTTATTTGGTCAAAATGAAAAGACCAACTTGATCTCTTCAAAAACAAGAATACTCACGAAAGAGAAAGTTTACTTGGGAACATGGACAACTACTATCTCCTTTGGTAGACCCTGAATTGGCAAAGCAATAAGAGAAATATCACCATGAGTTAAAAACTCTTCCATTTCAGGTAACATGAATTACCTTTGAAAATATTATCTTGCCATCTAATCTTGATTCTATCAAAATAAATCCAATATTTTTGCTGCAGAATGGACTGCAGCTCTGTTACACATCCCAGACCTTTTCAAGATTTCTAGGAAGATGTGCAGAGATATTGTAAGGGAACAAATGCTACACTAAACTGTTCTTTAAACTCACACAGTGGAAGAAACTGGTACCTGAGTCCACTTTTTAAAAACAGAAATTAAATTAGCTCAGGCAGTACTAGTCTTCAAACAGTAAGACACAAACATCTGTTGCTATGGTCTCAGGTAAATATGAATAAATATGAATCATCATAATGCAGTTTGGTTTGCAGTTATTTTCCATACTATAACATCCCAGGAAGATTATTTAAACACAAAATTTTATAGTCTCAGCATGCATTATCTCATCAAATTAAATTAAGTATTGGGAAATGGGTGAATATCTGATCCACTCTACTACGGCACAAGTCAGTTGTGAACTATTAGCCAGATAATCATTTTTCAGGAAATTTCGTGTAAACTAACACACTTTTAAACTGTTTTTGAATGGAGAAGGTGTAGCACTCTGTACCATTGAATGATTGGGGAAGTTTGAGAAACTAGTTATGAGTATCCTTAAAAGTAGTCAAGAATGACTGGCAGTTCAGGCTCACTTAAATGACTGTCTGGAGGAGCTAACAGTCTGAGGCAAAGTTCACTGCTCAGAGAGTCATTAAGTATAAGAATCCACCTGACCTGGAGGTCGTTACTGCTTACATTAATTACTGCAATGACGAATAGTCCATGCAACACTCTACCACATCTCCCTACAGTCATTTCTGCATCAAAACCTCCCTCAGGTTTCAAATCTATGGTGGCATCTGGCAGCCAGGAACAGCATGTATAAACACATTTATTTGAATGAAGATAAAACACCAAATGTTTGAACTGAACAGAATCACCAACCAGCTGGCAGACCCAGCCTGTCATTTTGTAATGACCCTAAGCATCCCTTTCCACATAATCACTTGTTACTAGGTATAGATCTCCCACACTTAGATTGTATGTGCATAAGCCTTTGTATTTTTCCAGCCTAAACAGCTTTTTAACCAGATATAGATCTGCTAGGAGCTACATTAATGTGAAAAGGTTTAGTGCTTACTTGAAATGAAGCACATCAGGAATAAGTTGAATTACTATTGGTTATCTGACAGTATAAGCTGTGAATAAACCTGCAAGTCATGCATCTGCAATACCTGCACCTCATATGAGGTCTTGCTCTGAAAAGATTTGAGTTCTCATAGATATACAAGCATAGGATGGCAATAAAAAAAAAGGTCAGCATTTAAAAATTTGACCTAAAGAGATATGCTAAATGCAAGGTCTAAGGTAAGAGAGACCTGAAACCTAGATAACTTCCAGGGACTTACTCAATAGCTCACACTGCTGTTGGACTCAGAACAGAGTAACACCACTCAAAACCTTTCTATGAAACATCACAGTCAGGAGACTTTCCTTACAGCTAGGACTACAACTAACTAGCCTTTATTAATCGATTTGAATTGTATTTTGAGTTGTTTACAGAATTACTCCTAAGGTGAACTTAAAGTTCATGTCCTTGATTCAAGTCCTCATTTCCTTAGTCACCTGTGAGCACCAATTATTTGCTTAGTACCACTGGCTGAAGTCAGAGAGACTACTCTAGTTGAGCAGCTGCTCCCCAGGATACAGGAGGGTTGACAACCTGGGTCTGGAGGGTAGAAATCTCAGTCCTTTGCAACAACTCACTTCTTTTTTACAATGTAATGCATGACAGTAATACCATGTAAAACAAAAATAAGGTCTGCTTCGCTTCAGATTAGTTAAAACAATTTGTATTTTTGGATTCTGACACACCAGAACTAAAGAGTATAAAGATAATCATTACCAATACATTAATTCTGACAGCTTCCATTTATCTGTTTCCAAGACTGTAGCTGTCAGTGCAAACAAGGTCTCTTTATTGGATATAATAGATCAAGTGGACAGTTTCTGCAAGAAAATACATGAAAGAATGTAAATACCTCTTCAAAGGATCATTAATAAAAGGATGAATATTCTTTCAATATATCCATGTTTTTATAGTAGTCTTACGCACTGCTTGCTGCTTGTAGCCTAATGCAAAAATTGTAATGCAAGGTCTGAATGTTCTTGACATATTGTATTATAAATGATTATAAACATCTCCAGTGCTGTTGGTAACAGTGTGAGCTGCTTTCCTGAGGTATTTACTGTAGACTTTCAAAAAGTGCTACATGAATTAAGGGTTTGACTTTTTTATGGCCATGGTGGCTTTTACAGGAATATAACAAAGTGTTTTATTAGTGTACTTTCGAATTTTTAGTAATTCAACAACAGCTTGCAGTGACTTGCTGCACAGCACTAACAAACAACTGAGGTTTTAAAAGACACAGAGGGGAACAGTATTTGATAGAAAAGCATAAAAGGAATTGTCTCTCTGAATCAGTAGTAATAGCATCTAATACTTTGCAGGGAAGATGGCCTAACTGGGCTGTTAATTGTATTTTTTGTCTGCTTTCATGCAAATGAAAAAGCAACACCTTCTAGTCAGTCTACTTTTTCATGCTTTACCCAGAAACAAACAATATCTTTAATGAAGAACAGCTTCAGCTCCTTGAAGACCTCCAGACCTGTCATTCTTAGATAAGGTGGGAAGAAAAAGACTTTTTTCTTGACCTTTCTGCTTTAAAATATGAATGTAAATGACAATGTGCCTTTACATTTTAAATGAAGGAGGAACTAGGATCCACCTAAGAAATATATGCTCCTAAATCTAAATACTGGACTACACCTTAAATAATTTGTTTGTTGATATAAGAAACTCATGTCAGATAAGCAATGTGTAGCTTCAATGCATAGTGCTTTTTGTTTTAAAGGTAGAAAATTGAGGTATGCTAATATAAGCCTCTAGCAGGTAAGTCCAAGTGTAAGAATAGAGCCTTTCAGGCACAAAAAGAAGTAATTAGACAAAGTAAGGTGAAATGAAATGACAGAGCAAGGTATATAAACTGCACATTGGTTCTAGGGTACTCGAAAGAATGTCATGTCTGATAGTACCAGCAGTCAGACAAAATGCCTGGAGGATGAGAATAAAATAGTCAGGGTCAGACAAGCAAAGATTATCCCTATCAAGTTATGTACGAGCAGTAGGAGAACCTGAGCCTGGCTAGAAACCAAAGGGTGAGCTTGAGCAGGGATTACATGTGTTAACCTGACACTTCTTAGGGCTTTGTGCAAGATGCCTGGGTGAGCGGTGTGACATCGAAGGGAAAAACAAAAGACGGTGTAGAAACGAATTCCTGAAAGAAAAACTGCAGGAAAAAAATCTCAAGATCTTCACAGATAAGGTTAAAGAACAAATAAGAAGTGTGATTCAGAGCTTTGTCACATAGTTCTGCCTCAAACTCAGCAACAAAACTGAGAAAAATCCAATAAGAAGTCCTTTTTTTGTTACACAAAGTTATTTGAAATGTCACACACCTTGGAGAACTAGTTGGCTTGTAACAAGAAAAACTTCATCTGCTATAACCTTTCAAAACACTAACTATTCAGCTAGAAATATATTCTAGGTGACTTGTCCTGTCTCTTAATGCTTGTCTTATTCTGGAGTTTAACAAGGCCTGTAAGAATAACATATTAAGATGCATATTATTTTTAGATCTTTTGCATCTTATTCAAGATGAAAGTATTTTAGAGTTTATCACCATAAACATTTAATGTCTTTTTTAAATGAAAATGACTTTAAAATAATATAAGCTCACTGTAGGTATTTGTTCTTTAATTTTGCCATCCACATTTATTTACAAAATGTAGAGGTTATGCAAAGAGGATTATGTTATGTTAGAAGGATTTTGCAGTTAAATGCTATTTCACAGTTATGGCAAGTAAGGTCTTTTTCTTCATTTTTATAATAAATTTCCGTTGTCATGTTTCTGCATAGAAAAGAGTATTAGGTTCGCCTGAGCTTAACAGTAGTGGTTTCTGGACTGTGGGTCAGGCAAAATGCTCTGAGAAGACAAGATTCAGTCTTACTTGTGAGCATCTGAGCAAGAATCTCAAGAACCACTATAACTCAGGAAAAGTGTGAAATCTCAGGAAAAAAAAGGGCTTGCAAAAGTAGTCAAAGCAAGCAGGATGGTAAGAAAGGCAAAGAGCAGATATACAAACAAAACTCAGAGGGGACTGTCATCCAGGATGTCATTGAAAGTCTCTTGTCCACATGGAATACCCAAATATCTGACCCTGTTTTCCTGTGGGCAGAGGTCTTCTTACCGAGCCACTTTATTTCTGCTCTTTCTCACACCACATTTTCTCTAGTGTACACATTCTGATAAAACTTAGTTTCAGAGATTCAAATGGTGTTGGTGTTCCCAAAGAAAACATATTAAGAAGCAAACCTCCCCCAATACAGTAGCCAGCACAGGGTCCACACTCACAGTGTGGTTTAAATTTTTTGGTTATATTTGAATTTCCACAGGAATAATTTTCAAATATAGGCTACCTGGACAAGACATATTTAATTTTCTAGGCACATCTCACAGTGTTTCAGAAGGATGGTTACAGTTTGAAACAAACCCCTTTTTACTTCACTGTACATTTCTAGGTTTATCATGTTAGATTAATCCACATGCTTCCATTGTCTTACAGTGGTTCAATCAACAAACATACTTTATACAGGCAAACCCAGGACCAGCTGGAATCCAACTCCCTGCTAGTTGATATTAAAAGAAACAATGATTTTTTAAATAAGTCTGAGAGAGGCATTAATCAGTATGGATAACTCTCATCCTCTCATACAGCCACCACTCTTCCACTAGACATCTTCTCTGGTTTCCCCATTCCTTCCCCTTATGAGGGTATGACCTCACTTTTAGCATAACTGTTCACACCATTCATTATATATTAGGAGCCTCTCTGTTTTTTCTATATTTCATGCCTAACATACCCCATCTCTCAACTCTTAATAAAGTTTTTAGTAAGGACAGTGAGAGCAGTGAGAGCAGACCTCTTCCCTCATGAGTCAGGAAGGTATGGCAGATGGTGCACTAATGTGTTAATTAAATGGCTGCTTTGCCTGTGATTTTCCTATTGCTCACCTCCTGATGTTAAGAGCTGAGAAATAATGGAAGGGGTTAATGAGACAGAAACTTATCCAGGTGGTCAAAACTTCACTGCAGCTCCTGAACACTAGGTGCCATCTCAAGAGTCAACAGCAAAAGTGATGGAAGTGACTGCCATCCTTGCATGCCACCAGCACAACAGAGCACTGCAACCTGCTGCAGGACTCATGTGTCCTTGCAAAATTTATACCACAGAGGCAGGCTGAGGGTAGCATAGTGTCAGCAGATGAGGAAAAGGCAGAGGTATTTAATGCCTTCTTTGCCTCAGTCCTTAATACCAAAATCAGTTATCCTCAGGATATGCAGCTCCCAGAGCTGGAAGTTAGTGATGGAAGAGGAGTGATAGCCCCATAATCCGGGAGAAAATGCCTGGTATGCCACCCACAGGCCTACGGGTCCAGATGGGATTCACCTGAGAGTAATGAGCAAAAGAGCCAAGCCACCTTCAAGCATTTAACAGCAGTCCTGGTTAATGAGAGAGGTCCCAGTTTAGCAGAAATTAGCAAATGTAACACCATCTACAAGAAGGGTTGGAAATATGATCCAGAGTACTGCCTGCCTGACCTCAGTTCCATGGAAGGGCATGGAGCAGATCATCCTGAGAGCCATCACAGTGTGTGCAGGACAACGAGGGGATCACGCCCAGCCCCTCACTTCAAAAAGGACACTGAGGTGCTGAAGCAAATACAGAGAAAGCCAACAAAGTTGGTGAAGGGTCTGCAGCACAAATCCATGAGGAGTGGTTGAGAGAGCTGGGGGTGTTTAGTCTGCAGAAGAGAAGGCTCAGGGGGAACCTTACTCCTTTCTACAGTTACCTGAGAGGGTCTCTTCTTCCTCAAGTGAAAGATTGAGAAAAACGGCCTTAAGTTGTGCCAGGAGAGGTTCAGATTTGATATTAGAAAAAAGAATTTTCACTGAAGGAGTGATCTGGCATTGGAATAAGTTGCTCAGGGAGGTGGTGGAGTCATCGCCTCCAGAAGTGTTCAGGAGGTATCTGGATGTGGCACTTGGGGAGATGGTTTAGGAGTGATGATGGTTGTGCTGGGTTGAACTGGATGATATTGAAGGTCTTTTTCAATCTTGATGATTTCTGTGATTCTGTGATTCCATTATATTGAACGAGAAATATTGTCAAGCTGATATAGCCAAACACACCAAAGGGGAGAAATTATAGTAGTGCTACAGCTTAAAGAAGAGGGACAAAACCAGTATTCTACAAAGTAGTTATTCCCACTGCTTCCCACCTTTTCCTAGGGTACAAAAAAACCTGTCCTAGATGAATTGCTCGCACACCTAGCTCTTTGCTATCTACCACAGTTTTAATATATTCACTTTTTCAGAGATAGCAGTTTTCCACAGGTAGCCTCAGCTTCCACCTTCCCAAGCAGACGTACTGGCACCTCCAGCAGCTGTTTACACCAGACAACAGGGAAACTTAAGAGATCATTTTATCTCCTTTACTGTGTCCTTACTAAAACCTTACACTGTCACATAGGAATCCTGTGATGGGTGTTCTGTCATCAGTTTATGCTCAATATATGTGATGCAAAGCTGTTATTCTTTCTTCTCAGACCTTAATTCAACCCCATATTTCTTCCACAAAGGAGAGCCCCACTCCTTTTCCAATATTGTGATGCCTACAAAAATTCATAGTAACCCCTGGTATCGTGACAGTCCTGCTTATCCTTCTGACCAATGTCATTTTGCTGCTTTTGTATTTATAGCCATCTGCTTCCTATTTCCTCATGTTTACACTGAGCATGGGACGGACCAGGGATTATTTCTTTGTTCTGCATTTAAACAGTGCATAGCATTGAAGAAGATCCTCTGGTTAACGATTACAGCTCCCAGAGACAATAGCAATATAAATAAATTAAACAATGTTAATAGCCTTAGTCACTTCATTCTAGAGACTGAACAATATCCAAAGATTATACTACCTCTGCATTATTTCTGGGGATATTTACAGGAATAAAGATGCAGAATGTTAACAACCTGTGTGCAAACCAACAAATATCCAGACTGAAACAACACTTGCAAGCATAGTTAAGTGAATCTCTGGTGGATTCAATAAGAATCCAATACTTGGCAGGTCACCAGTCATTGTAAACCATTCCAAACAAACCTTTACATGTATCCTTGCTCCACAAACAACCCACTGATCTTGATTTTAATCTATATCCACGCACTTTTTTTTTCATATGCAGTTACATTGGGGGTAAAGCTATATGCTTCACTATATGATGTAAGTGAAAGTCTGCCTGGGAGTCAGTAGGAAGCAGGCCAAGATTATACTAGATACTTACAGAAGTTGATGGATATCTGGGTAATTTTGAAAATCTCTCTAATATCTTATCTATCTCTTTTGGCTCTGAAATTCCTTAGAAAATGTTACTAATAATTATCTTGGTTGTCTTTGAGAAAATTACATGGTATTTGTACTTGGAATTAAGTTTTAAAGACATAAAGTACAGAAGGGCAGAATATAATGGATAAATCTAATATTAAGAAACTGGAGAGGGTCCAGTATAGGGCTACTGAGACAGTCAAAGGCTGAGAGCACATGGCCTACAAGGACAAATGGAAGGAGTTGGGCTGATTTAATCCAACTGAAAAAGTGGGCAAGAGGGGATTTAACTACCTGCCTGTGACTCCTTGAAACAATTATAGAAGTTGTGGAGCAAAAGTGAGATAAAGTTTGGCAACCACCACAAGTTGTGGTTTAGGAAGGTCAAATTAAATAATAGAGGGAGGAATCAATCCTGAGAAGGTCAATTCAGTGTTGACTCCTGTTGTCTGGAAAGGTTATGGACTCTGTGCTTGCAGGTTTTCAGGACTTGACTGGACAAAGCCATAGCTAACCTGTTCTGGTGTGAGTCCTGGTTCAGATAGGAGTATAGACTCAAGGCTTTCTGAGGTCATTTCCAAACAATATTTCTATGGTTCTACAATACTGTGATGCAAATTTTTCACAGCATCAAGACAGTGGACATTTTAGAAATGTCAATGTCTTTAAAAAACATTACTTTGTACTGTAGTTGATCATCTGTAAAATTAATACCATACCTCCCTGTGTTCCAAGGGGACTAGTTAGGGGATAGTTCCCAAGGGAACTATCTGGATGAATGAATTCTGTATGTGAAGCTGCCATCTACAACAGTTAAGGATGCCAGAGTACATTAAAAATAGTCTAAATAAAAATGTGTGACAAAAGCCTCTACTGGTCTAAAGTGCTGTAACTCTAGTGACTGAAACAATATTACACTACTTTACTCCAGCTGAGCTACCACCCCATGTTGTTTATTGATCCAAATGAGCGACTGTTAATTTGAATACTGTTCAGTATGAATTAATAAAGTCAGGAAGTTTTGTATGCAAATATTGGCTCTCTGAAAAGCAATGTTTGCCTTAATTTTGTATCACCATTAGGGAAAATTTAGAGAGTTGTGAAGGACTCCAGAACTATGTTTAAAGGACTGTTCTTACTGAGGGCTAGTTATGGTAACAGACTGCTAAGGACTACATGTTTTCAGGAGGAGAGACCATTTCTCACATTCTGTTAGAAGTAAAAATTAGTACCTGAAAATTCTAACCTGTTATATTCCTTCAAAACCATTTCTATTTCAAAACGACAATCTCTTATGCAAATCTGAAGGACAAATAAAGGACCCTCACTCTACTTAATTGGCCTCTGTGTTTGTCAGAAAAAACCTTACACAGTCAAGCAAGGCACCATAAATTAAAACAGTTTTCAAACACACTTTCCAGGAGGCAGAAGAAAAGTTCATAAAAAGGTCAAGACTGCAGTCATCAAAGTAGTGGAATCAGTGCTTGAGGAGAGAACTACCATTCACACAGAATGGAAGTGTGCCAGATAAAGAAGCTGCTGCCCAGACTTCTTCAACCCTTCCATAAGAAGAGGGCTAATTTCTTAAGAAGCCATTAGAGAATTATGCTGTCTCCTTGAAAATGGGGCATCACTCAAGAAATCACTTACAAGGAAAGAAGAAATCTTTTCTGAGAAGCCAGGTCAACTTCACAGATAGTATGGTAGAGAGATTGAATGTGATAAGCACTGTAAAAGGGCTCAGATTAAATTAAGTAACTCTTTATTACTATAGAAAGCCAGCTGAGCTTTGAAGAAAGAGCAGGTGATTAATTTAATAGGGTAAAAGATACTGCTAAGACTGGTCAGTAATTAATTAAATTGGAGACCAGTGCTCAGGTAAAAGAGTGAGCAGAATCCAATAGACTTAAGAGTATGTACCAGTGAATTAGCCACTGGCAGTTTGAACAAATGTCCATACTGTCACGGATAAACCCCATTTACTAGATGATCTTTGAATGCTGGTACAGCCCAAGAAACAGGAGGCGACAGTACTTCTATCCATAAGTAACAGTCATTTGGAACCCCTGAGGAAAAATACTAGAAACAGCAGCTCTTCTTTAACTTGGCAGTCACCAGAGGTGGCCCCCAGGGATTAGTGTTGGGCCCAGTCCTGTTTAATGTCTTTTTTGATGATCTGGGTGAGGGGATTGAGCCTACCATTAGCAAATTTGCACATGACACCAAGTTGGGAGAGTGTTCATCTGCTGGAGGGTAAGAGGACTCTGCAGAGGGACCTGGACAGGCTGGCTGGATGGGCCCAATCCAATGACATGAAGTTCAACAGGACCAAGTGTCAGGTCCTGCACTTTGGCCACAACAACCCCCTGCAGCACTACAGGCTGGGGACAGAGTGGCTGGACAGTGGCCAGGCAGAAAGGGACCTGGGGGTGCTGATGGACAGCCAGCTGAACATGAGCCAGCGTGTGCCCAGGTAGCCAAGAAGGCCAAGGGCTCCTGGCCTGTATCAGCAATAGTGTGGCCAGCAGGACCAGGGCAGTGATTCTTCCCAGCTCTGGTGAGGCTGTACCTTGAGTGCTGCATCCAGTTCTGGGCCCCCAGTCTAGGAAGGATGTTGAGGTGCTGGGGCAAGTCCAGAGAAGGGCAACAGAGCTGGTGAAGGGTCTGGAACACAAGCCCTGGGAGGAGCAGCTGAGGGAGCTGGGGTTGTTCAGCCTGGAGAAGAGACCTTATCCCTTTGTATAACTGCCTGAAAGGAGGCTGTATCCAGGTGGGGATCGGTCTCTTCTTCCAGGCAACCAGTGACAGGATAAAAGGACACTGTCTTAAACTGCCACAGGGGTGATTTAGGATATATATAAGGAAGAAGTTCTTCATAGAACAGGTGATTGGGCACTGGAATGGTCTGCCCCAGGAAGAGGCAAAGTCACCATCCCTGGAGGTGTTTAAGGAAAGACTGGACGTGGCACTCAGTGCCATGGTCTAGTTGACAAGGTGTTGTTAGGTCATAGGTTGGACTTGATGATCGCAAAGGTCTTTTCCAACCTAGCCAATTCTGTGATGCTGTGAATAGTAATAAAATATGTTCATAGCATAAGAAATACAGAATAATAGTAACATTAACAAAGAAAAAAGAATGAACAAATAAAAAACTCTGTGTTAACTATAACTCTTCTTCACAGCAAGACAGCCTGACTCTTTGCAGGCCACACAACTCTGTCCTGTTAGTACCCCAGCAACAAGCATGGAAAAACAGAGAGGAGCACAAGCAGAGAGTGGCTGTGCTGCTGAATTGACAAGCCCACACTGACAGCTTCCCCCAGAGCACTGTGAACATTTCTATAGGGACAGCTACACCCAGCCTTACATTCACATTGCCCTTGTAAGTCAGTGCTGATACCAATCCACAGCTACTTTGGGTTTACTGTAATGAAGTGTCATTTTGTCTCTACTAGCAAATAGAATAGGCCTTGATCTTAGGAGGTCTTCATCCATACTTCATACCCATAAATTGTTAGAACTGCCTCTGACATGTTTTCTTTTGGGCCAGGTAGCCTTGCCACCAGCTTGTTCAACAGTGTAGGAGTAGACAATTAGCTCTTCCTTCACAAGCTGGTTTCACCTGAAGTAACATTTTTCCTCACATTTTTCCTTTTTACTCCAGGTCCACTAGGTTTCCCAGTCCAGTCCCTCAGCTCAGTCTCAATTTGTCCTGTTACCTCCAAGCTCACCCCCAGCTTTCCCTGGTGTCAATGTCCCAGCTGATGACAGCTGACATGATGCAAGGCTGGAGGGGCTGCTGAAGGTATTGAGCACTGCAAGTGCAGGGTGAAAACTCTTGGAGCCTAGTCAGGAATGCTGCCCACAGCTGTCAATGCAGCCTTCATCATAAACCAGCCCATGGGATCTCCATATACCAGATACCACCACTATAAGCAGCTCCTTTGGAAACTGCAGCTAGTATTACCTGCTGCATAAAACACAGAATAAACAGACATTTACAAACCTGGGAGTTTTCAGTTATTGATAGCAAATGAAAATGGGGAAGGCTGTATAGCAAAGTTTTCATTCAGGTCTGCTGTCAAGAATATCCCTCTCATTTTCACTGAAGATGTTTTCATTAACAAATTAACAGTTAGAGGGGTGAAAGGTGCACAGAGCTGTACTTGCTTGGCTCACATGTGCTCCCATGTAGGTATTATGGTAGTTGTACACAGGCTGATGAAAATGTTATCCATTATAATCTGAAATTAATGTAAAAATACAAGAACATTTTATTGCATTTCTCAGTTTCTAACCCAGAGTGGAAAAGAGAGATGTGTCCCTATCTACCTGTTTCACAATGTGTTAAAGATTCCATGACAGGTTTTTTGATAAACGTTACTTAATTTATAAAAGCTTAGAAAGCTTAGAAAAAGGATGAACAGTAAAATAAGAGTTGTATTTCATGAGAAATTCAGTTCAACCATTTTAAGCTATTGGGATACCACTGTCATGTCTTTGGAGGGAAGAATTCCTTTCAGTTCTGTTTTCAGCTTATCAGAGGCTCTAGTAATAGATACAACATTTCTCTGCATACAGAAGGCAGCAGAGAAACATCTCTATCTACTCCTACAGGAGACTGATATGACAAGGAGAGGTTGAGTGTCACAGTGGGGACAAAACAGAATTACTACATAAAACTGTGTATCTATAAATGTAATTTCCAATAAAGACTTGGGTTATGTGGAGTGCTGTCTTCATCTCAGGGGGATTCATAAGAATAAGTAAGATACCACCATTGTAAATGCCTTTTTTGGCAACTGCAATAGCTACTGTAGCTCTGGCAGTAACTCACATGAAGTTTTTAACTTAAAAGTCACTTTTATTGGCTGATGGAGTACAGGTCAGAAAAGCTGTATTTTCTTTCTCGTCACTGAGGGATCTTTAAATTTCTGCTTGAATAACCACCAGAAATGGGCACAAGCCTGGTTTTGGCTTTTTTCTCATGTCTTTTTTAAGTAGGTCATTTTCTCATAGGCCTTTTGAAAACTATTATCTGAAGCATGTCCTGATAACACAGTTGATGCCAATTACACACTCTCTGCCCTCTCCTCAGCAATTCTGTTCATTTATTAATTTGTTCCGAGGTGGCTAATGCATTGTACCCTTAACGCCTGGGAGACGCAGCAGTGGTCTGTACACTGCTGGGTATTACATTCCAGTATTCAAGACCTCCTTCTTCAGCTGAGGCACCATCTGGGCCACCCACCATATCTGGATTTAAGAGCTCCCTCAAGGCTAAGAACAGAACATTTCTAACAAGGAGGTGACAGCTGAGTTTAAAAAAAACCCAACAACCAAATAAAAAAAAAAACCCTACACAAATTCTTTCATTTATTTATCTTAAAGACTTGTGAGAAACAAACACAGTGTATGCAACAGGCAGAGATGACAGTTTCAGCACTGACACAGCCCAAAGAGCTGGAGTGTCAGACCAACACACATAGCAAGCCTAGGCTGCAGCAGATTTAGACTGGCATTCGAAGAAAAGGACACTGTATTTGACGCTTAAATTAGCATAGCAAGGGGGAAAGAAAATAGAGGACCAGAAAAGGGAAGGACATTTTATTCCCTCATCTCTTCAAATCTGACCAGAAATGCAGTAAACTCTGAATTAAACCATTTTGTCTAGCATGAGATGACAGCTGCCACCCTTTAAAAACTGGTAACTGCTAGGTAAAATGACCATAGATGTTCTGTCACACAAGCTGTTTTTAAGAGAACAGAGGTTATCCCACAGTATATCATCAATCTCAATGATACAAGCAGTGAAACTAACCCCAGAAGCAGCACACACAAGCAGGAACCAGCCAGAATTGACACAGCTGAGCTGCCTGCAAGCTGCGGTTGTTGGTTCCACAGAAGTGCCTATCCCATTTCTGCTATCCCAGAATTTAGTACCAGCCACTGGTGCACAGGGTGACAAAAGTAATGTTGGTCAAGTTTGAAGCTTTTAGACCCTTGATTTCTCTGAAGAGGGACACAGGAAACATAGACTCCCAGTTTGCCAGATTTTGGAAGTTCTTTTGTTGAGAAAAATAGACATGCCATGCACTTTCTCTGGAAAAATGGCAGCATTAAAGCAGTTGATATGAAGGTGATTCCTTGTACCTAACAGATTTTGTTCAAAGCAACCTCTAAGAAACCTTCATCCACTGAACAGATGGGTTACTGAATTCACTTGTACCTGAGGAAGGGTACTAAAAAGTTGGTCTTCATGGACTGGCTATGACTATGCCCATTTGAGCAAAGCAGTGAAGTTTCTCTCTGCAGGAGCTCCTGGCATCCATGCCAGTATATGCACCTCTGCTGGTGTCCTGAAATCTGTCATCTTGGACATGCTGCCCTAATACCACATCTATTTTCCGCCCCTCTGCTGGCTGCTTTGGTGCAAGCTGTGGAACCACAGCACTGAGTTCTGCTATGCAATGCCAACACAACCTTAGATAGAACCTCTGAGCTCAGAACAAGAAAGGCAAGCAGGGATCAGGACTTAGCAGTAGGAGGAGTCTCTAGGCCCAACACCGGCAACATGCAATACTGAGTACACAATGCTCTGTATCAATGAGAAGTTCCTGAATACTGATGTCAAATGCATTGTGTTACCACAGGTGACGTTCAGTAAATAACACTGGATGGTTTTAGAAGGCCTGCTGACCTCAGCCCAGAGGGCTCCAGCCACCCAGGCACAGCTGAAAGCTTTAAACACAGACAGAAATATCAGGACCAAAGCCTACCAGGAGAGACTACTCAGAGGAGGAAACAAATGAGCCATGACATTCAAATATTATACCCAACACGCCACAGAAGAGAAAGGAAACTCAGTTAGGGATCCACTGTTTAACAGATCTAAGTTTGATTAACCAGCATAGCAATTGATAAGACTATCTTCTCTTCCTGTTTCTCAAGACTGGTATGACATGCATTTTCACTGCATTCAGTGTGGAGAGTATTCAATAATATCTGTTCATATTTCAAAAAATTCTTTAGAGAGCATGGCTAAGCCCCACGTATACTGAGATAACTAATGGAGCATGGCATTGACCTAGAGGTATTTAGTGGCTTTGAATGGAAAATACCTTTTTTTTCCCACTTTCACATATTTATGCAGTAGCTAACAACACATGAATGTAAAAATACTTGCTATTCTCTCTCAAATAGAAAAAAACAAGAAAATTTATACCAGTACTTAAATAATGAGTCATGTCAAAATACTAAATCAATTTCAGTTTTAGAAATTATAAAAAATGTGATTTAAAATCTCTCTCTCTTGTAGTACAAAATAGATTGCTATAATTAATCATCTGAAATCAAATACATAATTTGTACACTTCTTGAAGTCATACAGCCCAACATACAGGTTTTTTGTTCGTTCCCCAAAAGATTATTAGTGCATTTTGAATAGCTACACTGCTCTTATTAGAGTTGCCACATTGTACTGCTGAGGTGGTCATCTTTCAGGGGAAAAGAGTGAAGCCATTGCAGTGTGTTGTGTTCTTGCACATCCAAAGCTATCAGTGCAGGCACAGCAGCTTACATCCCGTATTCAGCTGCAGTGGTGTAAATCTGGCACCACCATTAAAGTACACACAGTTATGAATTATATTAGAGTAAGCAGAATTTGGGCACAATGCATATTCCTTTTCATTAAAACTCTAAAGCCTTTTGAAAGCCCTTGGGTAAGAAGTACTAAAGAAATGTGAAGTATATTAACAGTTATCCATGTGCACACTTACATGAATAGAAAGTCTGAGTATAAACTGCAAAGGACTATGGAAAGAGAATACTGGATCCTGTGAGAAACATAACACAAGCCAGTTCATATGCTGGGGAATGAAAACATGCTTTGTACTCCCACTTCTGCTCTAACATACACCTGGCCCAGCTCAGACACCCTCAGTGGCTGTGTACATCTAAACTGGAGCTGAAAATCTGCTAGTCATGTACCAATTTAAAGCATGTGGTGACTGACTTGTGAGCTCAAAGGTGCACACACTGACAGTGACTGATATGGCCTCTGTTTTCACGTTTATTCAAATGTTATAAATATTCAAGCACATTAAATTTACAGAGCTTAGAGGTACAGTCCCTACACTGTCTTACTCCTGCTATGTTCTTCCCATCCTGAGGAGTGGAGCTGGCACATAGGTCACTAAAGCACATTCAGCTAATGGCTCCCAGCTCCCTCTCGAGTCCACACAGGTGTGAGTGAACAAGTGCAGGGATCCCTGCACTTTGGGTTGTGCAAATACACATACCCAAATCTTCCTTTTCATGTCACTTCACATTTACCACTGGGAATTATTTCTTGTCATCATATCTTGTTAAGCATATTTTCTGGCCAGAGAAATTGTTTGAATGAAGTCTTAGTTATATTTTTTTTATTCTATCTTGCTTTTTCCCTTCACGGATTTTTCTTACATTCTGCCATTTCTTTTCTTTTGTGGTATTACACCACCCCTCTCATCATGAAGTTAATTCCACCGTCCCCTATCAGTAATTTTGGGGTTTTGTGATCCTTTTTTTCCAGCTGCTTGCCAGAGCTGCTGGCTAGGGTGGCTCTGTCATTTATCTGCAGATTCCTTGTCAATTCCAATGGACTCCAGCAGTCCCTTCAGCTCCTTGTGTCATGTTGCCAAGCAACATGCTTCTTGGTAGGGCTTTTTATTATTATTGTTATTGTTATTATTATTATTAGGAAAGGTAAACTTTTTGTTATATTGCAACCATTTCAAACACATTTTCATTATATAATTTGCTTCAGTTCAAAATACAGGAAAATGTTGCTCAGGGGAGTGAAGGAGCAAAGCAAACAAATCCCGCTGTGGCACAGAGATAATGTGAAGTTTGTCTGAATGGGTACTGCTATACAAAAAAAAAAATTGACAGGTATAACAACACAGCCTTATGTTTTGTTACTTGGAAAGCCCTGCATAGAGAAGCTCATCCTGATACGAAGCCTTCACATTCTTTGCCAAGTGACTTGAGGGGGAAGAATTAACTTTAGCCTTGGAAGCTAAGGAAACAGTGGGAATATTAATGTTATAATTAAAAGAAAGGAATCTTTCATGCCCAGTGAAGCCTTTCTGTAGACCAGGTCCTTGAAAAGGAAGTTGCAACAGATGGGTACTAAAGAGATTTCTTTTTTATTATTATTATTTATTTTCCTAATATGATTAGATCAAAGCAGCTAACTCCATTTCAAAAAAGGTAATTTTACTATGAGCAGTTATTTATATTGGGAAAGGCTAACAAGAAAAAGACTTGTCAACCTGGTTTTTAATCTTGGTCCATCAGAGGCTTTCTGTGTAACATTAGGTAAGTGATTTATGCTCTTTTCTTGATTTTCCTGATCTAAACTTTAGGTGTTTCCTTCCTAGTTCTTAGGATTCACCACAACAGAGTCAACTAGCATTTCCAAAAATATGGAGATCTTTCAGTGGAAAGTGCTACATGATTAAACTGGTATTTTAAAGGAATAGTAGTTCCTCCAGAAATATTTTCTGACTCATACAAGCCGCTTTTGCTCTCCACTTGAAAGATTATTTTTGGTACTCTTTCAGCCCTCCCCCAGGTGTATGACTGAAATAATCAAAACGTACATGGATTTTATGTTTATGAGAGATGCTAATTTGAAAGGTATAAAGATGGAAGCAATCTAACCACAGAGGAGATCCAAAGTTAGTGTTAAAAAGACATGAATCCAGTGATTATGCATAACAGACAATGCTGCTCCTAATCTCAACATAGTTGTTTTCCCCTGTGTTTGTACAATTCTCTCTCTTAATCCAGACATTTAGACACTTGCCTCATTCAAAGGTAAGGTCTTATGCACCCCTAGGGGACTGTTTCTCTGCTTAGATTTAGGCATATAAGAAGGAGGAAGGATGAAGAAGATTACAGTCTGTCAAACAGGATTTATTTGTTCTATGAGTAAAATACGTTTCAACAATTAAAGGAATTCCCTTGTTCTAAAAAAGTTAAAGGACCTGGAAAAAAGAACAATGCAGAAAATGTTTATATTCTGGGCTTCACTCCTCCCAAAATTAGTTTGTTGAGGCTTAACAAAATTAAATTTAACAATCAGCAAGAAAGTAAGCCAAAAAAGAGGTTCAATATTTAGTAAGTAAATGTATTCAATTCAGCAGAGTCTTATGACAGTCACCACAAGCACTAGGGAAAAGGAATTAGGACAAATAATTTTCATCCCTTTGGGTTTAAGAACATTATTAGAAGTCTACCTAGTTTCAACCACAGAAGTCTCAAAGGAAAAGGGAATCTTTGAAAATGGGAGGGTTTGGGGTGTGGCAGCAGAGGGGGTAAGGGAAGGATCCGGAGCATTACAGAGCACTTGACTTCAATTCCCAGAAATATTCTGGAACAAACTCTTAAATAATCAGTTCAAAAGCAGCAGAAGACAGTAAGATGATAAAAGACAGCTTGCTTGAGTGTGTTAAGAACTGATGATGTCAAACCAATCTAATGTCCTTGTCTGCCAATATAATTGGCGTAATGGATTAAAGGGAAGCAGTAGATATAATGTATCTTGCTTTAGTAAGGACTTAGAAACTGTCTTGAGACACATTCTTCTAAAAAGGCTGAAGAAATATTACCTAGATCAATTGTTCTTACACTGTAAACACAAACAGCAGTGCTACATGAGCCACTTCAAGCGATGCTCAGCAGCAGCTGCTCCTGCACCAAAAGCAAAAGGTGTGAGACGTGGCACTTCAGGCTTAGCTGCAAGAGCAGGGTGAGAAAGATGATGTGGCTACAGAGGTCAGAGGGGTTTTAGTGAGTGAAAGAAAGGGAAATGGGAAATGTGATAAAAGGAAACAGGGGCAGTGAAAAATATGGGTAGGATCTCGATTTAAATACTCACCTAGAGGAACAGGCCAGGTAGGGAACACCAAGATGGAGAGGCAGGGATGGTCAATGGATTCTAGGTTAGAAATCTGCACAGGCAAATTAGGAATCTGTGCTGGTAAATTAGAATTTACATAAATACATTTTTGTTTGGGCAGCAGGCTCACCACAGTGAACTGTGAATCTATTTAAACATTGTCCTGTGCCTACATTTTCAGCATGTTTGGAATGGCAACTGATCTGTACTGGAGCTACTGCAATATTGGTCTGTCAGAGCTGCCCATAGTCCAGAAAACCCAGAAAAATGTATAAAAAATAAATTTCAAAGGAAAAAAATATCCTGACTGTTATGATAAACTCTTTAATGGACACAGAGAATAAATGTCACATTGGAAAGTTGTAGAAATGCTTACTTTCAAAGCTTCTGATGCCTCTGATATTCATCTCTGAATGAATCTTTATGCAGCTTCAGAAGAGAGGATTATGCTGGATAATCCTGTGAGGTCTTCTCCAGTCCTGCATTTCCATGGGGACATCCTTTTATTGGCAGTTTAAAGAAGTGGCACTGCACTCTCTGGATAAGGGCCAGTGAAACAAAGGACAATCCTGCCACTAAAGCCCAGACTTGCAGGAGACAGGCAAGCTGAAAAAGCTGACCTCTGTTCCTCAGAGCCCCACCTGAAAAATATGCTAGCTAGAAATCTGCCTATTGTCTTCCCTCCTTGGCTATTCTCAAAAATTTTAAGAGCAAAAGGAAAAAAGCTATATTTGAGGAGTTAAAAATGTACTGCTAAGTTGGTGAGTGCTTTAACAGTCAAATAAAAATATAGCAGTTACCGTTAGTCCCGTTTCAGGAATACCAACACATTGTCCAAACTGACTTTTAAAAAGCCCATTTAATAACCCTAAAACTGTTTTACAGAAAGCCTACAAATATAGATTCATTCTCCTGGATGGGTATCACTCTTGTCCTTCCAACATAGTTTGGTGAATGCAGACTGACAGCTTTCTGCCCCTTGGGCAGTAGAGGCAGGAGACATTATGACAAACCACCGGCACTCTGCCATCCTCAGTGGGAGAAGCATGATGCTCGTGGTGGGGCTTTTTTCCTCTTAGTGCTGGGACTTCTTGTTTTCCTGCTCCCTGACTGCCAGCTGCCATTTGGCAGTACCCCCAGGCCCCCCAGTCACACACACACACAGAGGGCAATGGTTTGCCAGGCAGTGACTGGGGAGGAGCCACCCCGGGGCTGAAGCTGGAGCAGGGAGGCATCAGCCTCCGACACCAGCTCAGAGTTTAAACCAGCAACACCCAGCCCAGGCCATGGCGAGGCTGAGCCCCTGTGCTGCTGGGCCAGTGCGCCCATGTGGGCCTTACCAAAGCAGGCAAAACAATCTCAGCTCATAAAATTGTAACTAATTTACTTCAGTGGCAATGTACATAAACTTTTACCTAGGGATTCAGAGGTGTAGATGAATAAATAAAAGACTGTGTACCAGTGGAAACAATTTTCCTCTCCTTTCCCCAGGCTCAGCTTCAGCCCAAGACAGTATGCTTGCACTCAGGCACTCCTAAGCCTTTGGCTGAGGCAATGGATGGCGCAGGAGGCTGGAGTCTGGATGTAATGGCTTCTCTCTGCTCCTCTTTCCTTCTTACTCCTTTTCTTCTGACTGCCCCTCTACTCATCCAGTGCTTACCCATGACTGGAGCCACTCAGGAGTGTCCCTGCTCTGGCATGGGCCCTCTGGCACAGACCCCTCAGAGGCACCCTTGCTCAGTCACAGAGCACTCCTTTCCAAGAGTGAAACTCCAGCTGTGTCCCCAGCAAGTGTCCCCTTCTGCACCTCTCCTTCTGTGTCTCCTCAGATGTGTCCCCATGTAACTCCTCAGGTGAATTCACAGGTATCTATTGCCTCTGTCAGCTCCCACCCTTTCTTGGACACATCCAAGGATCACACTGCTCCAGCTGGCTGCAGTTTTGGGGCACTGTGTGGTGTTTCAAGCTATGGCCAAGCCATATGGAACTAGCCATGACTTCCCCAGGCCTCAGATGCACACACTCCACCAGCTATGATGAATGCAACCTCTAACAAGAAAATTAATATTCAAGACAAACCTACATGTCATAAGAAAAAAGAAATGGGCTTCAGGAGACATTGTGGGCTGTGAATTGTCATAAAGATAGGAAAAGGGTCCCCCGTGTGGGCCCCTTGAGCCTGCTCTAAACATAGAAATCAAATGGTTCCCAGGCACAATTGTATAGGATTTCAGCTCTGAAGCACTGAGGACTGACAATGAGGTTAAGGGTGGTTAGAAATGACAGAGCAAAGTTCTTCTAGTAACCTGGAATTTATATGTTTTACTTTTTTTTAAAGTTTTGTGAGACGACGTACTGCTACAGTCAACACTGTGAATTCTTTCTTCAAATATTCCATATATTTGGCACAACATTTTTGATTAGTCGGTCTTTACAGACTGAGCAGAACAACCACTTGAAACAGGCACAGCATAGCTTATTTTTTGAAAAAAAAATCTGCTAATAATACCCATATATATTCTTTAAAAGAAAATTAATCCTTTAGCATATTAGAAATCTATATAATTAGGAGCAATGGAATCCAAATAGGTGGAAAAAAATCAAGGAATCAGCAAATATCTCTGGCACTGACATCTATTTGGCTGGGGAATGGCATCCCAAGGAAAATGGTGTGCACTTCATCTTTATTCACTTTGAATTTAAATGACCAGTACTTCAATGACTGTTCAATATAAAGCAACCCTGCACTGAGTGTGAGTTACAGCCTTACTTGATCTAACTTGTGTTTGTATATCATATTTCTTGAATTCAGAAAAGAGAGGTTTTCACATAAAGCATACAAGCCATTACTTATATTCTCAATATAGATTAGACTGCAGTAAGAAAGAAATAGTTATATATATCTACAGCAATTTAGGGCCTTTTTACATTGATTTATTGATGGCTACTCAAGATTTCAGCTGCACTAAAAGATGCAAATTTTCACCTATGATTGCAGATAACTGCTTTCAAATCACCAGATATGTTCCATCAATGTTTATGGATATTGCCTTCATAAGAATAAAAAAATCACAATGTAGGCATTGAATCCAAAGCTGCACTTGAGAATACCTTCCTTATGGCATACACTGAAATGATCATTTGTTGTTTCTATAAATTAAAGCTGTGTCAGTCAATCATTTTTTTGTTTTAATGACTGCCTCCAACCTGCTGGCAATTCTTTAGAAATGGGTGGCTTCAGCCACTCACAAGGGAAAATCTGTGCTCAGTATCTCACCGATTTATTCTCACCCATAGCCAATGAGGCAAATTATTTTCCTGCTGGGTTAATGACCTCCAATTGTGCTGTTCCTACAGTTTCACTAGCCTGGCCTCACAACAAGCAGTGGTCTGATGCAGATGCTGTCACGATAAGGAAGGTTAGAGTCAGCATTTGTTTCAGAAAAAAAACCCCAAGAATATTTAAAAGTGGAATAATAGGAACAAACATACCACTTATAAAGTGTTGTTGAAGAACAGAAGGTAATTTTAAAATTATTTTAATAGACAATATAGTCTTCAAGGTTCAATTCCTTCTATGCTAACACAAGCAGGCTGGAGCACAGCATCAGAAAACACAGTCTATTGTCTCTGCAGGCTGGTGGTGCCTTCCCTCTCCTTGCTCCTGCTTTGCTTCTGGTCAGACGTAGGGAAGGGAAGGGAAGGGAAGGGAAGGGAAGGGAAGGGAAGGGAAGGGAAGGGAAGGGAAGGGAAGGGAAGGGAAGGGAAGGGAAGGGAAGGGAAGGGAAGGGAAGGGAAGGGAAGGGAAGGGAAGGGAAGGGAAGGGAAGGGAAGGGAAGGGAAGGGAAGGGAAGATTAAATACTAAACATCAGATTTTACAGCCATTTTATATTTCCCAGAGCCTCATCTGAGCAGAGGAAAGACATTTCAGTTGAAACTCATTGAGTAAAACAAAGTTATTTGAAAGACATTACCAGCAGTAAAATCCCTTCCTGGTCTGAAAATGAGGATTTATTTCCACTAAGAATACCCTTAATTTTATCAAGAGATCATTGTGCAGAATATGGGGTAAATGTAACATACTTCTGTAAGAAAGACCTTGAAATCTAAAGACATATCTAAGTTGACAGGCTCCAGTTAGAAATCTGTTATAATTAAGAGCTGGTTGAGGAAGACAGCTCATGTTTATAGGCTGAGATTTATCTTGAAACACCTTGGAAAATATACCATATGCATCAAATGGCAGTAGAAATAATGGTATGCTTACTTACAAAAAGTCCCTGGTTCTCAGGGACTTATCAGGCATTTCAGAAAAACAGAACAGAACATTTCAATAGAACCACAGTAAATTATCATCTTTATTGTTCCACCAGCATTTTTCCCCCCTTTACCTGGTCTTAATCCACACTGTGCATTAATTAATCACCATTATATAAAACTTAAATCTTAAATCACATTGCAGAGTACTTTGGATTCAGCCCATTGGTTAGTAATTAACCTACCTTGCCTTTAGCCATAAACCTTTACGTTGCAGCCCTGCTTTTGATATATGAATCAACAAGTCTGAAAGTCTTAAACTCTGCTCAGATTAATAGCTGACCAACTATAAGATAGATTTTTCCATTTAAAAACACCTCTTACTCTTTGAAACTTACTGCTTTCTCAAAGGTAAGTTAATGTGCCACATAACTGTGACTTAAGGTACCATGAAATTTAAGATCTCACACATAAATGACAGTGATATGATTCCTATTGATTTGCCACCACTTGCAAGTTTGTACGTTCCATATATTCCTGCCAGGAAAGCTCTGCAGGTTTCTGCTGATCTGTTAGGGTAGCTCAAGGCAACCATCTGCATCTCCTATTTGCTTCTGTGGGTACAACCTGTCAGTTTAAGAAAAAACAGGGCACCAGCCCTTACCTTTCAGGTAAGCGTGACTCATGTTCTCACTCACAACAAGTCTCAGCCATCCCTCTGGACTCTGAGAACCTCTGGGAGCACCTTTGGGCCTGCAGGGTACAGGTATTACTGAGATCAAGCAAGGTTCAGATCGGACCGTTTCCATTCTACCTTGCCACAAATCTGGTAATTGCATTTGCACTGTGTCCTCCTTCAGCTACGACAGAGCTCCCAATAGGGTCCTGCTTCTTACTTCCTTTCCAGAAACCTCTCACTTCTGGTAGCATGAGAAGTTCTTCCTTGCTTCCTTCCTTTTCAGCATGAGGCTGACCTTCCCTAAGAGAGGCTGAGCCATTTTGCTGTTCATTTATACTCACTCTGTGGACTGGGCAGCGTCCAAGCTTCACCTGACTGATTCTCACAAGGCAGTGATGATAGGAGCAGACAGAGCTGCATATGGAACTACTGGCAACTGATGCCAGGAATACTCATACCTGTTAATGCAGTTGGGTCCAGAACTGAAATAGAAACTATATTTTCTCTGGACCACTTCTTGTTGTTCCCTCCCTTTGTTGCAGAATAGAATTCTGGTTTTTGGAAGCACTGGTTAAAGAAAAGAGGGTGAGGAAGAAAAGATTCACAGAAAAGAGAGGGAAGGAGAGAGGAAGAGAGGGAGAGGGAAAAGAAGAGATGAAGGGAAAGGATTAGGGAAAAGAAGTGGAATGTCAGCTCAAGACATCAGGTAGATGTCTCAGTAACAATCCCTAAACAAGGGAAAATCAAAATATAATCATCAATCTTATCATTATATTTCTGAAACAAGAAAGTTTGGGGACCTAACTGGATCTGGATGAAACACCTCTCTCTTTCTTTATTAGTCAAATTTCAATTCCCAGTTGATTACAAGCAATTGATTTGGTTTCATCACAAGTAAATTACTAAGATTAATTGGGGGGGAAAAAAAGCATATGGAAAGACTTCTTGGCTCCTGCACAAACATTAGGGGGGAAATAAGAACATAACAGCCTATAAGCAGTTACTATCTTATCAAATTTCTCCTAAACTGAAATATTTTAGGAACAAAATAACTGCTTGCATAACTAGGGACCTTTCCACAAAATCAGAATGACCTTAAAACAAGATTGTGCCTAAGATTATTTATTTGACTATGTCCCTTTAAAAGAAAAAATCTCATGCTATGAAATAGGACCTCATTGGATCATTGCTTAGATCAGCTCTTTTGGACTCTTTATTGATATTTCTTACCTCCCACAGCCTCATTAACAGACTGGCAAGGTTCTTGCTTATTTTTCTCATTCCTTGTGGAATACATAGATTTCAGATAATTTTTATCCTTTACTTATTTTCCATGCTGGAATTAATAATTTTTTTTTCACACACTTGAAAATCTAGAAAAATGCACCACCTCAGATTTCATTTAAAATAATTACTTTCAGTATGATTAATAAAAGAGTACATTACTGACATGCGGAGGTGGTTTTATTTATCTGATATGCTTTGTCTGACCAGCAGTAGCATAATAGCAGGAATATTAAAAAGCAACAGGGAACTGACATCATCCTACTTTTACAGGACAAGTATTCTTATGGAAAAAGAGGAAACTTTCCCTGAAGGGAAAGCATGTTCTTGGCAAGGCCTTGAGCTGTGACTCAGGGTATCAAAAGTCATTTTCCTGTTCCACCTCAGATTTTCTCCGTTATCTTGCACAAGATTGCTTAAGCTGTGTGCCTGAGCAAAAGTTAAAAATATCTTCCTTCCTTTGACTGCTGTCATGACTATTTATCACATGCTTTTCAAAACTATCCCATCTCTCTGCGCATGTCTCTGCAGGGAGGGACTAAGCCAGGGAGGCAGACAGAGTTTGTAGTGCTCCCTCTGCCCATCACAAGGGGAACACAATATCCAGAATTCACTGCTCAGCTAAGTCACTCTCAGTGAGCACTAGCCGGTCTCCCAGGGTTTTGGGACAGACATGTTGGATGCCCACAGAGTGCTCACCACAGTGTGTTATGGTAGATTTTGGAGCTGAGTTCATATAGATTTCTGACATTTGGAGCACTAAACCAACAAACTGATGAGACTCATAGAGAAGTTACTGTTCTTTATATTGCAACAATTAAGTCTAATATATTTTTCCAAAATACAACCTGGAAAAATAACAATGATTAGCTATTAGAAAGCTATGCCTAATTATACATAGATACAGATTTAGCTATGCATACATATACGCCTCTCAAATGCAGGCTTATTTTTGCTGTTAATTTCACAAGTTGAAATGAATGATTGCTTGCTCTAATAGTTAAGCTTAAATTCAGAATTTTCCTATTTAAGTTAAAGAATACAAACACATAGAGTTTAACAATTAGTCAGAAATACTACTTTTGCTTGGTCTTCTTATGGTGCCCTCTAAACGAGATGCCTTTACAAAACATATGGAATTTCACAGGACACAGGATATTCTAAACCTGAAACTGAAAAATAAGCTTAAGAAAAATAGTTCTACCTTAAGAAGTGTAAAGGTTAATCTCTGCTCTGCTCTCCGTACTCAATGTCAGAATATGACCCAGAAAGGCAAAGTGTGATTAGACTTCAGACTAAAGCACCTACCTTTAGATGTGTACACAACAGGGTCTACAAGTATACGAGGTGTCCAAGGAAGTATACTATGGTCAAGGAAGATCTATCCAGTAGAGTCAGTGGTGACTCAGGTTTAGTTCAAATCACTTAGACATCTGAATTTGGTTAGATAAATTGCATTTTAAACTTTGTTAGCTGTACTGATTAGGTTTCCAATAATTTGGGCTGAATCCTGCCTTTTTCATCTCCAGTTGACTACTCACATACAGTGTGTGTTCTGTTAGTGAAAACTGATATCTTGCAATCATCTTGAATCCACCAAACAGTTTGGGTAGCCTTGTAATAAGCAGCACTGCAAGGCTCTACTTCACGTGTGAGCTGCACCTGTCATAGCTGTTAATTTTTTTGAACAAGTTAGACTTCTAGTTACACCTCCAGGGCTAATGAAGCCTTGAAATGGTTGATTCGGTGGTTGATGGCTCAGGGGCAAGGTCTACACACAGAAAACATAATAGCGCCCATAAAATCCTGTCCTGGATGCTGCAAAATGATTATCTAAGGGAAAATAAGGATTCAGTATTGTAGCCACATGCAACATCGAATCACAAGTCTTGACCAAAAGGTGTCAGAAGTATCATCTCAGCCTCTCCTCCCTGACTGATGCTTTCTCCAAGTTGCTAGCATGAGCACAGTATGGTCCCTACCTGGCTGGCTGTCAAGTGTGCCTTGGTCATCCCTGGAAAATGGCCTAAGTATTTAGTCTCTTAGGTTGGCATGGTGATAGAAAGCTAAGTGTCAGTAGAACATCAAAATCTCTGCAGTCTTTTCCACATTGTTACCCATTCTTGTGGCCCAATAGAGAGACGGGATGTTCAGCACACAGCTTGGTAAAAATGGGTGAAATATAAATGAAACTGCTGGTGACATGCATAAACTGTGCTGTGAGAAAAGTTTCGCCAGCCATGTAAAATGATTCTAATATTGTCAATAATAAACTGTCCATACACTTTGCAACTCCCACATGAAACATCCTCAGCCAATCTCCAAACAAGACGATGTAAGTTGACATTTTTAAAGGATGTAGGAAATTGAGAGGTACTTCTCTTTTTTTTTTTTGCCACTGCTTTTCATAAGAAAAGATCATGAAGGCCCAATAATCAGGTGGACATGAAGGAAAGCACTGAATATCAAGTTTAAGGATTGAAGAGCCTAGAAGACCACAAATCTAATAATTATTTCTTACAACTTGATGTTTTCCTTGGCATGCTTACAGAATTACTGTGGTCTCCTACTGAACATTCAAAGCCTGAACACTCCCCATCTGTTGCTGATAGCTGGGGTCCCAACTGTTCACATTTTCAGGAGCATGCCAAAGCACTGACTCACTCATTTATTATCTCCAGCATACTGTTTTCAAAAGTGTTTAGGGCACTCAGTCTCACAAAGTCATTGCTGAGGCAAATTCTTGATACTGGTGAAGATTTTAAAAGGGATGTTTGTGGAGGGGTTTTTGTGGTTTTTTATCTTTATAGGAAGAGATAGAGCTATGTGTAAGTCAGGTTCAAAACAGTTATGTTTCCATTCTTTATAATTAATTTAATCTTTCCAAGCAACTAGTCATAAACTTATCTTTTCTTTTTACTCATTTGTATTCAGGAAATGGTCTTTTAGGCCTACCATGGAATACCATGAATTTTAGTTTATATTAATTATATGTTTATGATACTGCCAACAGATGCAAAGTATGAGTGCAAAAAAATTATGCAATGTGCAAAAAAATATAAGATGCCACACCAAATGATTGCAAAGTAAAAAAGACCATTTATTTACTGTTCTTAAGTACATTACTCAGTCTCTTACAGTACTTTTTGGGTCTGTTTATTATAGTACTCCTTAAAGTCTACCTTCTTTAAAACTGGCACTTAGTAACAGGTCCCTCACCTAAAGTGTACCTGCAGGATCCAATATCCAATAGAGACTTATAACCCAAGAAAAAATACAAATATGTGTTTTTAATATTCAATATCACCCATATCATCATACCTCATTAATACTTCCAAAATAATTTGAATCAAAGTCAGATGTATATGATAGGATAAAACTAGAAGGATCTTTCAGGAAATCTTTCTTCATTTTAAAAGAGATTGGAATCTATTCCTTTGTAATCCAGATCAGGCTAACACTACTCAATGCATAGACATAAAAAACATTTCACTTGCTTTCATCTGTGAAGGGTAATGCAAAGATCCCTGCACCAAGGAAGAAAAAGGCTACCATCCTATCTGGTACAATTTATATATAATACGGACATCGAACCAAGATCTGAAGATAGAATATGCCATCTGACACTTTATCCAAATCAACTGGCAGTCTCAGCTTGGACGTGCATTGTGCAAAAAAGAGATACAGGATTTCTAGAGCCCAGCTGGCTCTTGCAGTGCCAATTTGGATTTCCCTTTACTGTACTTCAGAAGGTTACTCTCTACACATAACCTTGAATAGTGGGGTGGGAATGCCTGATTTTAAGAATATTTATGTCTCATTACCATAGTATGTACAAACTTCAACCTTTAATTAAGCAAATACATTTGTGCTTTTCTGTAACTGAAGAACTAAGACACTGAGTAGCACAGCAGGTGTGAAGTTAGTGCATAACTCCAGCTACTGACCTATCATATGATACTTCTCCTCACCATATAACTTTACAAGAGAAATTCAATTTTACATGACAATATGAAGCATTCTAGGTGGTCTGGCAAAGGCTATCAAGTATGATTTATTTTGATTATGAAGCTTTTTCAATCATTACAGTCAAAGGAACTGTTTCATCCATGTAACATGGTCCTCAGACCTTGAGGAACTTATAAATCTGCCTATTATTTTATGACAGTAACAGCATTGAATCCAAGAATGTTATCAGAAATATGCCATTATGCACATCTGCAGGATTTGTCACAAACTCTACAAGGAAGTCTACTCTTTGTTGCAATGGGGATGTTGCAACACGCGTATCAATCAACGAGGTTTGTGGAAAATAAATATAAGGACAGATTCTTGATAGATGTTTCGGAGATGTTTATTTCTCCAGCCGCATGGCCGGGGCTCTGCCGAGGAACTGCGGCAATCACGGGACTGGAAGGTCCCTGCCCGCGCAGGGGAACACAAAACAACCAATGGGGAACGAGGCTGACCAGGGGCAGGGAAACCCCGTGTCTCCCCCCAAAAGGGCCCCTCTCCCAGGACCCCACAGCAGGGGGAGGGTCCCAACATTTCACCCGTTCATTTTTAACAAAAAGAGATGTAAAACTTAACATTGAAAACAACTGGATAAACAGAACAAGAACAGTTTCAAAACAAAACCAGCCACTCTCCTGAGTCTTTAAACATCCAAACAGATCCTCTGGAACATCTTAAGGCTGACAGGAGGGAGACAGGATTCTCTGAGCATGCTTTGTGGGGAAACTGAGGCAGGAGAGTGTTTCTTCAACTTGTACCTGTTGGAACTCTAAACAACAATAATTAAATTCTTCCCTCCCCCTCTTCATCCCCCACTCAGCATTGGAAAGGGATTTCTGGGGAAACAATTGGCCAAGGCATGGTTTTGTGAGGGAAACCATGGGTGAAAAAACAGATTGGGAATACACTGGGGGTAATAGAATATAGGGTAAAAGGGAAAGGTGGGATTAGGAAAGGGAGACTGTAGGGACTGTTTATAACGTGGATATTGTCTAACATGACTACAATTTTTAGCATATATAGTGCCTTTCACAAAAACACCATCAGGCCCAGTGACCTCTGCTGCTTGTAACCCTTTTCTACCTTGCACAATTTTGAACTCCACTACTTCTCCATCTCCTAAACTTGGGATGTATTTTTCAGGGTTACTCTTTTTAATAGCAGTTCTATGAATGAATATGTCTTCCTGGTTGTCACATCTTGTTATAAAGCCATAATTTTATTTAACATTATACCATTTTACTATTCCTAAAACCTTAGCTACGATGATTTTTTCCTTTTTCCGAGTGGCTGCTGTTTTCTGTCTCGCTGTGTTTTTGCTTTCTCTTTTGCTTTCGCTCGCTCTCGCATTGGAACTGAGAGGGCTGCTGGGGCAGTCGGGGCTGCTCGTGCCTGCGCGCTCTTCCCGGGGCCACATTCAGGGCTGCACGGGCCGGGCCGCTCTGCTCGCGTGCGCCGTCTCCTCTGCTCTCAGCTTCGCTGCCGCTGCCTGGCGCCGCACCCCCGTCTCAGCCAGGCCCCCAAGCGATGACCCCCCTGCGCCCTGCTCCAGCGCGCGTTTCGGCTAGGCACAGCTCTGCTCCACCGCCACCAGCCGCCGCCCGCGTGTCAATCCTCTCATGGGGCTCGCTCCATCACGTGCTGCATGGGGCCAGGCGGGCACCGCTGGGTCGCACCACTCCCACCGTGCCCCGCTCTGCTGCTGACACTGCACCTCACGTCGCTCCGCCTGCACGCAGAACGCTCGGTGCACATGGGCGCAATCGCATGGTTCCTGAGCCAGGCTTCCCTTCGCCAGGACACAGCTGACATTGTTCAACAGTCTCAGTAATTAAATAACATTCACGAAAATATTCTTCCATCGGCATATATTTTGACTCAGAAATTAACTGCGTCCAAACGGTCTTCCAAAAGTCTTTGGTAAGAATCAAGTCCCAAGAAACGTAGAAAAAGTTCTTAAACAACCATGAAAGGAAGTGTTTCAGTTCCTTTTGAGCTTGAATTAAGCTAAAATTTACAAATCATTGTTCAAGAATCTTTTCAAGTTTGAGATAAATGTCCATACGCGGCTCTGAGAGCCAAGAGTCTTTCCACGGTTCCTCCATAGTTTAGAGATGGAACAGCAAAACGAAAACAGGAAGAGAAATCCAGAGTTTACTCACAAATCAGTCACTGTCCTTAGGGATCGGGGATCGTTCTGCTCACAATTCTCTACCATATGTTGCAATGGGGAAGTTGCAACACGCGTATCAATCAATGAGGTTTGTTGAAAAGAAATATAAGGACCAATTCTTGCTAGCTGTTTCAGAGATGTTTATTTCTCCAGCCGCATGGCCGGGGCTCTGCCGAGGAACTGCCACAATCACAGGACCCGAGGGTCCTTGCCCGCGCAGGGGAACACA
The DNA here is from genome assembly GCF_965178545.1 of Coloeus monedula. Lineage (NCBI taxonomy): Eukaryota > Metazoa > Chordata > Aves > Passeriformes > Corvidae > Coloeus > Coloeus monedula. The sequence goes on along the minus strand of NC_138782.1, from coordinate 90,665,955 downwards.
AAACAACCAATGGGGAACGAGGTTGACCGGGGAGTAGGGAAATCCCATGCCTCACCCCAGGGCCCCTCTCCCAGGACCACATGGCAGGGGGAGGGACCCCAACAACTCTTCTCCAAAATATTCCATTGGCAATCACAATTGGTGCCAATAGCTTCATGTCACAGGCCTGCCTCAGTCCCTTGCCACAGACAATGTGCCACATGTCCTTGTTTGACAAAGTATCTGTCTGAAATGATATGATTGTGGCCTTCCTGTCTCACATTTGCAACAAGATACATCAAACTCATGTGAGAGAAAAAGTAAAAAACAACAAACCAACGGACTAACAGTCAAAACATACAGGATTAGAACGGTAAAGACAGGACAATATGGTGAGCAAGGACACAGTGGGCATGTGCTGTAAAGCAGTTACTGTCATAGTATGAAGTGAACTGCATGTGAAATGGGCAAGAATTTAAAATTAACACCTATCCATCCCCTCAAGTGTAGGACTTGGGAGGTCAAAGGCTGCTTCCACATGTTGCGGGGAAAAGAATAATTTAGCTTCTTGATACTACTTGGTATTTCTTTTGCATCTCCACCCCATCAGCGAAAATTGAGTGAAAACAACTGATGGAGCCACACAAATAAAGCGTTACCCTGAATAACATACCATAATTTTGGTGCCACTGCCCAAAGCAAAATAAAAAAAAAGTTTGATCTGTGTTACCTTAGTTACTTTCATTGCCTTAATTTTCTAAATAAAGTAGTAAAGAATATTCCTCTGAAGATTCTTCTTGGTTTCGCGGTAGCGATGCCAAAATTATTTTTGCTTTTATATTCCCTTCATATATATTCATAGCTCTGTAGATTACTGTTGCATAGTTATATAGCTCCTAGCTAACTACATTACTTTTCCTACCCTGATAGGCAGAAAGACAAAACACATTCCAAAGGCTCCTATCTTATCTTCCCTTCTCTGGGAACCAAGGTTAAAACCAGCTTCTCGAGATGCTTTCTTATAAACAAAGTACAGCTAGTATAGCTAGTAGCAAGAACGGGGGACTCCAGAATAGGTGGAACCAAGAGGGGGAATTATCTCATTACTTGTGCTTGTAATTGGGAATTCTTGTTAATTATGCTAATTTGCCAAACTTATAAAACTGTATTCGCCCTATGTGGGGCAGACATTTTTCCACATCTGGCCCTGGAGGCCTCCAACTAAAGACCAGATTTTATATTATCTCCTATAATAACATTGTCTCAAAAGTGTATTGCTTATTTCTATTTAAGGTCTTTAGAGCATATTTTTATGCATTATTCAAATTTACATGGCAGGAATTTTGCTCGGACCTTGCATTAAAATCCTCTTGGTCTTGACTCTTTGACCAAATAGGGACACAGCCTAAATCCTCAGGGTGAGATGCCTTCCCAAGCAAAGAGTGGGAACTGGGAAATGAGGAAACAGGGAAGTCTGCCATCCAGAAGTGAGAGAGAAGGGCTCCCAAACAACAGGGGTCTCCGTTCCATACCACAGAGGGGTCATCATCCTGCATTTTGGGTAATCAGATACTTTCAATTGCTCATAACCCATCAAGACCTTCAGTTGGTGCGTGAACATAGCCCAGCTGGATTCAGAAACAAGGCAATTTATCCAGCTAAGGAACTGGCTTAAATTCAATCCAAAAGGAGTTTTAAACAAGTCCTCTGATGATATAACAGGATAGATAACAAGAAGAGCCAATTCCTTTGCTCTAAATTGAAACTGTGCTTCTGAGTGGAGTGAGAACACTGCCTTTGTTCCAGGACAAATGCAGACCTGGATGCAGCATTCTAATTCTAACTTGTTTCTTACAAGCTTCTGGGTTTGGAGGTCATGTCTAATTGCCAGCCTCATGTGCATGTAAGGGTGAGATATTTTAGTTATAATTAGCATAAATAATTACAGGTACATAAAAAGGCAAAACCCACAAATATCTCATAAGAAACCATTCTTTGTGCCATGTGTTCCTGTGCACCAAATTGATTTTCCATTCACACAACCTCTTTCATTTTTCCAATTATGAACCTCAGCCTAATTTGGAGCAAACATAAACAGCAGGTGAAGATGCAAAAAGGGCACTTGCTTCTGACAAACATTGTGAATCTCCCTTTTATTTTTAATACCGAACCATAATCTGCACAGATGATAGGGTAATTAAAGCATAATGGATGTAGGGTAAATTATAATGACTTATATGGCTTAGGAGAAAGATACTTCAGAGTAATGTATCAATGCTTGAGAACCAAAAATAGTCATTATGCATTACCAGACCACTGACAGATGGCTACAAATTAAAAACTGTTAAGGAATTTTTAAACTGAATTGGACATAGTGATCTTCATAAAAGAACCAACAAGAAAATTCTTTATCACAATTAAAACAAAGGCAAACCTGTGACTTAAACTGAGAGATGCAATTGCCTATGCATGGGGAAAATTTAATCTTCTGTCAAAACTCTGAATCCCTTCCTAAATATGATCCTCTGTATACTCAAGAATATACCAGTTTCTTTAGGTTAATCCCTGTCATGGTGGCCATTAAATTTCAAATTAGTTTTAAACAGCCATCCATTTCCTAAACTCGACAATGACTCAGAGCAAACAGCGTGTGACAAACCAAGAGTGCATGAGACAAAGCATGAGGACAGCCCACGTGTGTCATGCTGACACTGCTGTTGCTGTCTCACCCCTTGTGCAGACTGAGAGGGGACCATATCCAACTCCGAATCCATCCTCTGAGAGGAGGCTTGTAGAATAAGCATAGAAGACTTCAGTTTAGCAAACCTAATGGTGGAATAAAGGCTCAGGAAGTGGACAAGGGAGTTAATGCATCTGTTCGTTCTTATTCATTTAAAAACCCTGGTTCAACGAAGAGCTCCACAAAATGATTTCAGATATGCATAATTGAGCCTAATAAATGCTTTAGTGTTTTATTAGTAATTCTTAGAGTAGAACTCCACTTTAATGTAATATTATAGTCTTCATTTTATAATCTTGTCTAGTAAAATTTAGCTGACAATTCTATTTCATTTTTTCCTTTAGCACCTTGTTTAGATTTCCATCTTAAGTAGGACTTTAAGATACACTTTGGCAGAAAGCTCCTTCACACAGAACATCCCATTTAAAAATTAATACCTTGCTGGGTCTGCTAATTCAACCTGGAAGAGTTTACATTAGTGTTTTAAAACCAGAGTGCATGGTTCATTAAAACCCAGCTTCACCAAGCTTAAAAGAGAGGTGAGTGCAAATGGGTTCAAGGGAGACTGAGCTGCTATTACTTTTATTTCTTTTCTACTCCTGCAGAATCTGATACATTTACACTGCAACCTTTGAACCTGACCTTTTTAATTTGGCCCACGACATGTAATAACAAAGTTACCTCTGCCGGTTTATATGTTCCCACGCTAAAGGAGAGTACAAGAGACTCAAGGACCATTTTTTTAAATTAATGCCATTCTGCTTTGGCCGTCTCACACCATTCTGCTAGACTCTGAACAAGTAAATTCTAGAACTCTGTGCAAGCAGTGATCCAATTTACAAAATGGTGTAAAACAAGGTTGTAATATACCTAGCCTAAGAGATAGAGATCATATACTAGAGAATATTATGAAGATATAAATTCCCCCACTTAATCTTCAGCAGATCATTTCTGAATTGTCTCGTAAGTCCAGAAATATCACTCCTAATGTATAGATCTATGATACTACTTTCACCACCGTAGATTATCTTTATTCAGTTTCTTCCGCATATTTCTAACGCACTACGTGAAATTCCAGTCTACATATGTTAAAGCTGAAATAATTATTCTTTGCAAGCATCCTGTTGACATCAACCAAGGGCTCAGCTAAACTACCTAGAGATTGCCTCTGAAAACAAAATCAGTACAAACCATGACTGTTTAGTGTTCTAATTTACCTTTGTCAGTGGAGTTATCTACTTCAGAGTCCTTGCCCATCCTGAAAGCATTCCACCTCTCTAAGGCAGCATGCAATTTCCTAAACAAGGATCTTGATTGGATCAAGTCACCTCTACACTGTCCAGCCCCTCAGAGCTGCCTTCACAGCCAATCTGTCACCACCCTGTAGCTGCTTTAGCTATGCAGATTTACTTACAAGACCAAGGATGCTCCTTCGGATTAGAGACCCTTTGTCTGGTGTGTTCCAACTAGAATGGGATTAGACAGGGCTCATGCAACATTGGTTACAACAGATGGATTTGTCACTGACAGGGCAGAATAAAGTTATTGCAAACACCGCAGGAATCAAGTACCTAATTTACTGCTCAGTGTCTAGATCTGGCTCCCTAGTTTACCTTGACATGTTCTAGCAGAAAGAATTCACAATGCCCAGGAGCACTAATAACAGAAAAACTCTTTTAAACCACCTTATTTTGTATCGTTTCTCATTTTAATTTGTCTACCAAATGTGTTAAATTAAGAATTATCTGATTAATTATGGAAATTGTCTTCACCAAGCTGGTGAACACATTAATCTGTTGCCATGTCAATATTCCCTTTGCAATTTCCCATAGGCAAACAATTCTTACAAAATAAAACACAAATATATTGGTTTTATTTGTCTTTAACTAAAGTTGCCAGCTTATTCTAGAAGACAAGGTGACTTATGTTTCATCATACTTAGTCTGAAACTCACTTTGGGTGTGGTTCTCAGGTCTACATTTTTCCTGGTTGCACTTCTGTAAAGACTTGAGTTTCTCATTTAAGCTCCCTGACTCAATTGGGCAAATTGTGATATAGACCCTTTGCCAGATGAACATTTTATTCTTTTGATAACCAGCACGAACAAAAACTACTTTATTACTTCAAAGGCAAAACAAACTTGTAACAAAACATTCTAAACCTTACCTAACTGAACTTCAAATGGATTTGTGCCATCTGTGGCTAGCAGAGAGTTCCCTCTCCAGTGAAAACTGCCTACTTTGAATGCTCCAACAGCTTTGATCCTCCTTCTTTCCGTAAAAGAGGCGCTGAAGGTTTGTGCTGCCATCCAGAAGGACCTCAACAGGCTGGAGAAATGGGCTGACAGAGCTCACCACATGAGGAACAAAGGGAGATACAAAATCCTCCAGCCAGGATGAAACAATCCCAGGTACCAGTGTATGCTGGGGAACCACCAGCAGGAAAACCACCTTGCAGAAAAGGATTTGGTGGGCATGGTGGACACCTTACTGAACACAAGCCAGCAATGTGCCCTTGTGGCAATGAAGGCTGGTGGCATCTGAGCAGCATTAGGAGGAGTGCTACCAGCAGGTCCTTGGAGGTGATCCTTCCACTCCACTCAGCACAGGTGAGACAACAGCTGAGATACTGCGTCCAGTTGTGGGCTGCCCTGCACATGAGAGACATAATGGAAAGTCCAGAAAAGGGTTGAAAAGATGATGAAGGGACCAGAGCATCTCTTCTGTGAGGAAAAGCACAGAGCTGTGCATGTTCAGCCTGGAGAAGAGGAGCCTCAGCATGGAATCTCATCCATGTATATGAATGCCTGGAGGGAGGGTGTACAGAAGATGAGCCAGGCTCTTTTCTATGGTGCCCAGAGACAGGACCAAAGGCAATAGGCACAAACTGAAACACAGGAGGTACTGCCTGGATATAAGGAAAAAATTCTCCCATAAGAGTGACCAATCAGGCTGCCCACTGAGGTTGTGGCATCTCCTCATACTTGGAGATATTCAAAAGCTGGCTACATACAGTTCTGGGCAAGCAGCTCTAGGGGACGCTGCTTGAGCAGAGATGTTGGACCAGATGACCCCCAGAGGTCCCTCCCAACTTCAGCCATCCTATGATTCTATGAAAAAAAGTCTCAGTAACCACTTCCCTTGCTGCTCAGAATTCAAACTGGATTTCCACAAACGGTCACAACAAACTGATGGAGACGTGAGATTAACAGAGCTTTTCCAGGACAGCAAGTTCTGACTCCAGCTACTGAAGGTAAGAAAGTACTGTTAAAGGAAGGTATGAGATTAATCTGTGTGGTGGATTAGCCTTGGCTAACAGCCAAACCTCCACCCAGCCACTCATCCTCTTGCTTCCCCTCGAGTCAGCAGGACAGGGGAAAAAACAGGACATTAAAACAACACTCTTCCTCTAACCCCCATGCCCCCCATTCCCAGACTGACTCCAAATCTAGTTACTTCCTTCCCTCTCAACTTTTCCACCTTTCCTTCACCCTGAGCCACACAGCGGGATGGGGAATGATGTTTGGGGTCAGAGCCTAACAGCTTCTCTTAGCTACTCCTTCCCTGTCAGTCTTTTCTCTGCTCCAGTGTGGGCTCTGCATGGGTTGCAGCTGCTTTAGGCCATATCCATCTGCTTTGGCAAGAGGATACCTCATGGACTGCAGCCTGGATAACTGCTCTGCCATGGAGCATCTCCTCTTCCTCCGACCTCATGTTCCCTCCTCCTTTCCCTGGGGCACTTTTTACCCTTTCTTTTTGCCCTTGCCTTTCCCTAAGGCACCAGCATCTCAGCTGCAGGCTCAGTCATACCCAGCAGCCCCAGCCTCTCCTCACAGGGGCCCCACCACAACCCCTGCTGCTGCCAGTGTGGCTTAATCTACCTCATTTTGGATTTTACCCCTTTTCACCTCCAACTTTTCAATTATTGTTTTCATCAGAATTACTCCTAAAGTGCGGCACACTGTCGAAGCCAGACATCAGGGTTTGTAGTTGTCTGGTTCAATTGTTTCTCTTTTCTTTAACAATAGAAGTTCGAAAGCACATGAGATACAGTTATGGAATAGCTGTAAGCAACAAGGGACAGAAATAGCATTTACAAGAGGACACTCTTACAGAGCTCAGACATCTGTCATGGTGCTATCTTAAGAAGCTAGGACAGACCGTCAGTCTGTAAGCCCAGAGCATCAGCACTGTGAACAGAATACAACAGAATGCTTTGGGTGGGAAGGGATCTTACAGATCATCTCGTCCTAACCCCCTTCCATGGGCAGGGACACCTTCCACTAGGATCAGGTTGCTCAAAGCCCCATCCAACCTGGCCTTGAACACTTCCAGGGATGAGGCATCCACAACTTCTTTGGGCAACCTATTCTAGTGCCCTACCACCCTCCCAGTAAAGAATTTCTTCCCAGTATCTCATCTAAACCTACCCTTATTATAAATGTACAAGTAAGTCAGAAATAATCCTTTGCAGAAAAAACAACCCATTAGAAATGGATGTTATTTAACTGCATAACACAGGAGGAGAAAGGACAGTTCTCTGTTGCAGGAAGAGATTAATCCTCTAGAAATTGACAGCTATAATTACTAGTTTCATTTCATAGTAGTCTTGTAAAAATCAATATAACTATTTGCACAGGAAAATTAGCAAATTTTGTTATTAAATCTCATTTGATTGTTCAGGTTTCCCTCATTTTTTTTATATCCATCAGTGTATTTTTTTCCACCCAAAATGCAGAATTCCAGGGCTCTGAACATTCTACCAGTTACCAAAGTCATTAATCTGCTCTAGCAAGATTAACAATGAAGAGAAATCAATAATTTAAATTATCTGTTTTCAGTTTAATCCCTTTTTATTTGGTCACAGAAAACTGTTGATACCAGAATACACGTAATTTATGAAATTAGTATCATGTAGATCAAGAAAAATGGATGGAGGTTCTTTTACACACCATATATATATATATATATATATAGACACACACACACCTGTGACTGATTTCCATTGATTCAGGTTTGTGATTTCTGATGTTTATTACATATTTCTAACAAGCATACTAAAAATAACTACCTCTTTATGTGTCTATAGCTGTCTCTATTAATTTCATGATGAATGTTCTATAAACATATTACCCATCCAGGTGCAGAAGTCAAAGCTAGGCCTTCCCCCATATACAGGGAGCTGTGAAAACCAGGTAGGATCCACTGGGAGGCACAAGGATTCGAGTACTTTATGTCAGTGTCAGAACTTCTAGGGCAGAAAATTGAATTCCTTTTCTCAGCCCTCAACAGTTCAGCAGTGAGATATTCTCCAAGGAGATGGGACTGAGAAGAGATGGAATTGAAATCCTTTTCCTTGAGAAAGTAGAACCAAGTCTTCTGCATCCTGGATGAGTGCCTTATATGCAACATTGAATATACGAAGGAGGAAACCTAGTTAGGTCTTTCTCTGCCATGAAGCAGACAAACCTTTAAATTATCTATTTTTCCTTACTTGGGAGAAACTAATTAAGCACCTCTCTTCAAAACACAGTTTCCAAGTCACTGAAGTTTCCAGGAAAGGCAATTTAGGATGCATATTGTTACATTCAAAATCTTGAGGATAGGAGAAAACACACCATATACATGGAACAAAGGGTTTTTTTCTTAGGCTAGAAGGGGCAAACAAAGAGAGAATTTTGAATGTTAACATGGTATAAAGGGCTGTGTCAATCCTATTGTAGGAAATAAGTAGAAGGGTAAGCTCAGGCGATAACACTTGTTGGCAGGAGTGCCTTTGGAGCATCTGATAATGTCCCTGGAGTTGGACCCTCAGGGCCAGTGCTTCTCATCAGGCCCAGTGTTCTTAGCAGCATCTTTGTATCTCACCTTCACGCACTGTGACAGCAAAGCTCAAAGATAACCAGAGCCTTTCCCTCGTGTGAGACCTGCTGCAAGCACAGGTGAGGCTTTGAGGCTCTACAGCTATTTCAGTGGCCTCCTGTCCAGCCTGGCTCCCTGTAATGCACCCAGCTGTCAAATGAAAGCTCCTGATGAGTTTTGTATTCCACTGAAGTTTTCCCTAGACGAAGGACATGAACACTACCTATAAGCAACTTTTATTTTGGGGGTGACAGGAACTGAATTGTTCATGTTAGAAACATGATCATTAGTTTTTATGTTATGGATATCACTTGTCATATATTGTTAACTACCTAAGCAGTGCTTGTGCTTTTCAAGCAAATCTTGACAGTATTTAAGAAGGACAATGAAATAAACATTGCTGCTGCCAAACAAGAGACTGACCAGAAGTAGTCTTAGATCTGCAAAACCTGAATTAATCACAAATCTGTGGCTCAGTACCAAGTGTACTAGCAAAAAGCTAACTAGAGAATAACATAAAATAGAGAGAAAGAAGGAGACCCTGATCAGAGTATTGCTGGTTTAAGCCTGGTTCTGGGGCTAGTGATTGCTGCCTCCCCTGCTCCAGCTTCAGCCCTGGGGGTAGCCCTGCTGGGGTGGAGGTGACACACACAGAGCCCCTCTCCCGAGCCACTGCCTGACAAACCATAGTCATTTGTGTGTGGCTGGGGCCCACTGCCAGGCTGCAGTTGGCAGATCAGGAGAAGGAAACTGCTGCGGAGAAGAAAGCCCCACCTGCTGAGGACAGCAGGATGCTGGCACTTTATCACAACACATTCTGCCCCTCCACTCCAGAAGGCAGGAAGTTGTCAGCCTGCATTGGTCAAGATACAGTGGAAGGATAAGCATGACACCCAAGGAAAACGATCCATATTTGTAGGCTTTTCTTATGTAAGTGTGTTAAAGAAGCATTTTTTTTAACTTTTTCAATCAATGTGGACAATGAGTGTCAGTATTCCTGCAACTGGACTAATAATGAATGTTTGGTGTATTTCGATTGGGTTTTTAAAGCATCCACTGGCCTACCAATAAATTCTTAGTTCCATGTACATATATATGCGTGTATAATGTCTTGTTTTTTGGCAAAAAAGAAAAATAAATTTGAGCGCATCATCTGCTGCTTCTTGCTTGGGCGAGTTTTCTGTTAGCTTCTTGGCCATAAGGGATCTTATTTCATCTTCCTGACTGCTTCTCTGAAGAACACATTCATGAGGGCAGTGGTCTATTACAGGGACCAGACACAAAGACCTGAGTCTAAATAAATTACCTGTAACTACTTGGGAAGAGTCCAAAAGAAGCAGGAATTGAACTGAGATCATGTCTGCGTTCAACATAAATTCACCCTAACTGTCAGAGTAGTACTTCTCCATAGTACTTTTCATCCCTGGGGTTTCCAAGGCACTTTACCTATGAAATCTGTGTGTTAATTATTCAGTAAATTCTGGATTCATCTTCTTGATCTTTGATACACAGTAGTTATTCTACAGGACACAGCAAGAGTCAGTAGAGAGCAAGGGTAGAGAAGTAAATTGTTAATTGCACTAAAAGTGAATCATAAGGCAGAACATAGTTACATGGCTGAATGTATTTTCCAGCTTAAAAAACAGCACCTTCAGCAACATAATGCCTGTGAAATTGTCCCATGTATCAATTTGTTAATAAAAAAGTGTGTCTTATTGAATTAATGACACTGTCTACAGTTACATTGTACTTGATAGCCATAAAGCTCTTAAGGGCAATGACCTACCAGTAAAACCCTTCAATGAAAATAATCTTTCCCTTAGATTAATTCATAATGAAACTCCTCTATTTTGATGTTTTGAAGTAATTTTGATACCTGGAATTGGGAACTAACTGAAACTTTCTCAGAGGCCACAAATTTCCATTAGAGAGACAAATTTTCAACAACAGTAATGAGTCCTTGGCATTTAGTACAACTGCATTTTAGTATGATTGGACATGCTCTGGGAGAAGAAAAATATCTTTTTTTCCTCCTCAGCTGGAAGAAAAATGACAAAGGAGAAAGCTGCGAAAGAAGCCCACAATGCCAGCTTTGTCAGGGAAAATTTACATCTCTACAGTTTTAAAGGAAAAGGCTTTCTGCGTTCTTCCATTTCTGACTTTCATGTCTGAGCTGGCAATTTGCCTGAAGGACTGATCCTCTGACAGAATTATTGTCAGGGAGGTCAGCTGTAAATTTCAATCAGTCAGTACAGGGCACAAGGAAAACACTGTCAGGAGTATTTTCCTGCAACTTGGCATCAGATATAAACACTGAATGTACAGCTCTAAACATAAATCTTCAAATAATAATTCACCCTGAAAATCAGTAATTTTAAATTCTAACTACTGTCTACTACTTAAGTACAAAATCTCCACTGACAGAGCTGCTTTTCTGTGCTTTGGAGAAAACTTTGGCCACACTTACTGGAGCCAATGAACATCTCAGAAAAGACAAAGCAAACATTATTTTATTACAGATATTAAAGCCCAGGAATTACTGGGATAATCACGTGCTAAGCAGCAAATTAAGAGGAACCATGATTACAGACAAGAATTATATTGGACACCCATATAAATTTTATCTAAAATAAGACTAAATTACAACATTTGTATCCAATTTTTGGTGTTGCCAGCTCATAGATTTTAATCATGGGGCTTTATCTTAAAACTTTAGAATTGTTATTGTCTGAAGACACCAAAACATTACTACCAATTTAAACTAAGTTCAAAAAGCAAAGCCAGGGAAAAAAACCAAAAAAACAACAAAACAACCTCCAAAAATCCCAACAAACACACTTTATATCACTTTATATTCCTGACCCTTCTGGTTACAGGGAGAAGCTTGAAAATGGGCCACAAAAGCAGAAAGGTCAAAAGGATATTGTCAGATGGCACATATATAAATGTGTTCTGACACATCTAAATGTATCATCATAAATAACTCAATACCAGACTCATGTCATAATTTTCTGAGTCCTGTTCTGCTTTCTGCAAGTTTCCAGACACCTTCAGTGCCAAACACCGTGTGTGCTGGCTGAGCTGGAACTTTGGTTCAGCCATGCAGAGTTATCTCTATGTGCCTTTGGGAACACAACCTCAAACAGGAGAAGTGGAACTGACAATTGTGGGTCAACTTCGGCGAGAAATTCTTACAAAAACTTTCTAGCACAAGCCCCCACTACAGGCAGCAGTACATCCCTCTGACCCCTGTAACTTTGAGGGTACAGGGGTACCCTCATCTTTTAGCTGCTTATACACATTCTCACTCAAAGACTAAAAGGGCAACCAGCTCAGGCAGAAAGCTAAAGGCAGCACACGTAAATCATCACAGGTCCAAACACAGCCCTCCCAGTGCAAGGGAGCTCAGGATCAGGTTCACACAAGGTCTGGATGCCAGCATTTGAAAGAAGTTCTCATAGTTTTCGTATGAGTTCCCACGGTACTGTACAGTGACCTTCAGTCCTGCTCTGCTGACACAAATCCAAGTCCTATGTTAGCAGGATAAGCAAAGTGTTTTCACTTCTACTTACTGCTTAAGACAAAAATAACTTCTGTGGTCCATTCTGTCCTCTGGGTACAAAAGTCTTGTCTTGCTTGGTGGTTTGAGGATCCAGAAAACACAAACTGAAATGGAAAGACTGTTGCTATTGCGATGAAAGGTCTTTTACGTACTCTTCTCTTTTCTAGAATATAAGCAGCTATTATTGGATATATACAAGAGCTAGGACAAAAGCTGCAGACCTAGGTTTCCCTATACCATGTGCAAAGAATGCACAGACAGGATGGAAAAAAGGAGGTACTTTCTTTAAGGATCATCTTCCTCCTTCAGGGCTGGGGACATAGAGGGGACTTTGCAGTGTTGGGCAGGATCTTCAACAGGCCAAAGACTTTGAAATGAAATTATGCCCTTTCTTCTACTCTGCACCTCCTTTAGACACAAAATCTTATTAGGACACAATTAAAATATATTATATAACTATTAGTAGTAAAAATTCATCTGGAAAGGAAAAGAAGATTTTTTAAAGTCTGTTAACAAGTGTATTCCTGCCAACAACGTATTTCCACAGAGAGCATAAGCTGCAGGATCCTCATGTAGGTTCTTCCAGCCCATCCTGCCCTACACTCCAAGTGTGTTCCCTGAGAGTGCATGGCCCAAGCTGTTCTTCAGAAAGACACATATTATCTCTTCCCTTCATAGGCTTCCCATTTGAAAACAGGCTGCAACAGCAAAATACCTTTTTCTCCCCCAAGTACATCAAGGAGGGTGGGTCTGGTTTTGTTTGTTTATTTCTTTGTTTTCCTTTAAGCAAAACAACAAGGAGTTTTTGCCATTGCCAGAAAACACAAAGGGGAAGAACTGGTACCTCTCACACCAGGAAGAGTTAGTGGGGAGACAGAGGTCCCAAATAATTACAGTCTCATGCTGTGTCCCAGCCTCAGGACATCTTTTAAGTAGAACTGGAGTCCATTTTTTACAGCAGGGTGCTACGGATTACTAGTGAAAATATTGCTATATGCAGTACTTGAATTAGGAACTAGAAATAAATTAAACTGCTTCACCCTTTGTGTGACAGAGTTCATGAAAAATCACTGAAAAGGCTATCAGAAAGCAAGCATTTTTTCTGAAGAATGCTTTCCCTGTGCTTGCAAAGTGAAAGCAAGCTTGGTAAAAAAATAATATTTATATTATTTTCTTATTGCCAAGGGGCCCAAGCGTTGAAGTTGCGTTAATAAAGTCCACCTCGAACATTTGGTTAGTCTCCTAATAAATCCATTAAGGGACTAATTTATCACAGCACCACTTTGCCACTTGGCCAAGTGTCAACAGGAGACAAAAAATTTTCAATGAATAACAGTAAAAATCTGTAGCACTGACTCCCTTTTGTTTTCTTTGCATCACTATAAAGATGACTTCATGTATTTTAAATGAAGTTAATTTTAAACAATTTTCTCTCTTCTTCTTACCCTAAGTGCTAAGAGGTTGTGATGAGGTTAAATCCCAAAGGACGAGATGAGGTTCTGCGGTTAAACTTCTACCACAGTATTCAGGCAGTCAGGGGTGCACAGACTATGATCTACTATTAATGGGCCACCTGAAAAAAGGTTAGTTTGAATCAAATATGATTTGGAGAAAGGAATCAAGCCTACTGTGTTCTTTCTTCCTTCAGTAGTAAGCAAACAGATCAGCCAGAAACAGAGATCTGGCAGGATATACCTACATTGAAAAGTAGTGCTGTGCAACAGGACAGATTTATAGAATCCTACAATTCAAATTTGTAGAATTTTAATCATTTGGTGCTGAGAACATGATATGTGTCCACAGTATTTGAATTTTGAAGGTTTTGATTGTGGTCAACAGAGTGAACATTTCCTCACGGCTGAAGCACACCTTGGATTTCATTTCAGTTAACACAGGCCAAAACTCCTCCACGGTGTGACTCCAAGCATGGTAAGTAATAACACATTTGGATTCACATCTAAAGCCTGTTCCTTGTTTGAACTCAAACATTAATACAGTTGTTGTCTTTGAGTCTCTCAGCTAAGAGGTTCTGGCATGCATGGGAAATTCTTTGCCATCTTCATGGCATAGCCAATGCTGCTTTCTCTTTGGAAGTTAGTCTTCCCACCATGCTGGGATTAAGGGATATTAAAAAATTGTGCTTGCAAAGATCACAGGTGGGTTTCTGCATCGGTGCAACACATTATGTTCCTGAAAGAGAGAATTTACAACCAGAGCTACAGGATTGCAATGCACAGGTGTAATAAAACAGATGTATCCAGGGTTCTAGAAATCTAGAATGTTGTTTTAGACAATGAAATAAACAAACTGAGTATCTAAAGGTCTCACATTAACACTCCTTTGGGGAAAGTACAAGTTATGAAGCAGATACAGCTGAGAAAATTAGTCATTGCAAAGTTTAAAGAAACAATTAGACTAGAAACACAATTTCAGTATTTTTTAAATATAAGAAAACATAAAGACAAAGAAAACACTTTAGAAATTAAGTGTTCCAAAGTTGGAAAAAATTGAGTCTTCTGTAGTGCTTCTATGTCTGTTCTGAAAAAAAGAACAGCAGGTATTTTTAAATACTACCTTAAGAAGAACTTTCTAGCTGCCTTTTTTTTTTCTTTTTTTTCCTATTCTTTTTTTCTTTTTTTTTTTTTTAATTTCTAAGATAATAGGGAAAAAATATCAAAACAAAACAAAAAAGGCAGCCCACACCCTTTGGGATTTTAAGCATAAGGCATCTCTTTACTGGACCGGCGTGCTGGTCCTTGCCCTAAAAAAGAGATCAGCTTTCATTTCTATCTGAAATATTTTTTTCTGTACCAAAGTCCAGGCCTCAGCATTCAGTGACAGATCATTTAAATCACAAAAATTCAATTAAATATTTTTAACTTTTGCAATTTTACATTGCCTGTCATTTCCTATTTCTGTCCACACTGCTCACCTCCTACGTGCTGCACATTTTGCTTTCGAATCCTCCTAAAAAGCTCCAATTAATTTATTCATCGTTGGTAGTACTGTATCTCTCTTCAGGTTTAAAATGCATGAAGGCTCAAAATTTAATCTGAATTTGTCTTAATCTTGTCATCTGTGGATCTTATAATCAAGCTACAGAATAAAGATATAATCAAATTTTCTCTAGCTTCACTAGAGAAGTAGTCTTGACTGTAGGAGTGCTGTCTTACAGAGAATACTACTTCTCTAAGAGAGAAGACTCCTACACCTGTGTCCATCAGTAATGTCCCTTCTTCCTTTCTCTTCTCCCTGCTGCTGTCACAAAAGTGATGGTATCTCTGAGAACCTCTTCTCAGGCACAGTTGCTACAGAAGTTGGGTTATACAGCACAGGATTTGTTGCAGAAATACACAGTTTGGCTTCCCTGACATGCATGCAAAGATAAAGAATACAAATCCAAGGTTACCCCATTTGAGCTTCAAGCATTTGCATGTACTTTGTCCATTTCTTTTTGATGCATAAGAAACTGTGGAGTTTTGGCTACAGGCCATCAAGAATGAAAAAAGAACACACCTCTAAGAAATAATCTAACTGACCCTTGAAGCAGAAGATAGATAAGAAGACCCCTCAAGTTTCCTTCCAGCTCACATTCTGTGGTCATTACAATTTTGCACTGAATATTCAGTTCTGGAAAAATTGCCATTATTGTGATTTTATCAATACACGTCCATGGGAATTGTAATTATCACTATGATTCAATAATCAACAACTTGTGTCTTCAGCAGTTGGAGAGGGAGAGGTCAGAATTTCTTTTGTTCTTTAGAAGGTATTTTAAAGAGGAAGCCAAAATCACCACATTAATGTCTTTTATTGAATCGCCTATTTTGGCACATTTTTTAGAAATAAATTGCCTAGATCAATAGCTTAAAAGGAGGCTACTTACAAATATGAAAAAAGGCTACATCTGCAAATATTTCCTCTTGACCACGATGACACAGAATTTCATTTGGCATTTATGAACATTTTATACATCGAATTTTTGTTCATATGAAGGCTTAAGAATAGTCTTGAAGCATACCTTTGTTCATTAAAAGAATAAAAGGGGAGAAGAACAAAGCTGTATTAAAAAAAAATCTTATCACCATGGTAACTAAACACAGGCTAATTTTGCAACCAAGTTTTACTGGGAGGACAGAATAGATCATTACCTCTATATTGCTTAATCAGAGATTAAGAAAACCCCCAATAAATGATGATTTCTCAATAAATAATAATTACCTGAATACAGCATTCTAAAAAAAGTCATGAAAAGCCATAGTTTCAAACATGTTTATACGATGTCATCAAACATTTTCAGACAAGTAGCTTTGTTTTAAAACTTTTAGAGGCTATTGGCAAAGAAGTAAACATGTGAAGTTAATGATTACTTTGCTTTCAAAGAATGTAACGTTTAAAGACTAACTACCTGTGCTACAGAAAATATCCCCCCAAAATTTTTTATAGAGAATCAAAATTGCATTCAGTGTTTTGCACTGAGAAAAAAGTGTGTTTGATTGGCAGAAGTTCACAATGAGTGATGAGCTGCTCACCTTACCTACACACCACCTACCCGTGCTCCAAATGTATGAGAATTTACAGGGGATGTGAATTTCTTTAAATGCCACAGAGTGCAAATGCCTCAGATCAGTACAGGGGCAAAAAAGATCCATCAGACTAATTAGTATCAACAGGCACGAAAGAAACATTCAATTAATTTCTTTGTCCATTTAGGATTTGACCTTTCAGCTGAAGCTACCAACAAAGGCTTCCATCTAATGGCAGTTTTGGTGGCAGTTTCTGTGACATGGCCATCCATCTAGAGCCTTCTACCACTTGCATCTGCCCAATAACTGAATACCCACTTCATTATTCAGACCTGGATTGCTGAGCACACATTTTTATGAGTTACCACCTATGCAGCCCTCACGGAAAGCCTGGACTTCTCTACTTCTATATAATATATGGCCTGCTGTCCTGTACTTTATGGAGCAAAATATTAATGTGCAGTATAACAAATTCCCCACCAAAATAAATTAGTTTAGTGATCATCACTTCATGGCACACTGCAAATGTCACTATTTCTTTTTGAAGATTTAATCTGCTATTTAATATGCAGAGTGTCTTTTTTAGTTCTGGTACTGATCAAGCTATTCTGAATGAAATGTAAATTTTTTTTAAATATTTTTTTACATGGTTCCATCAGGCCTGATAGAACAGAAGTAAGTTACATATCTTGCTTTATAGCAAATATGCATTACAATTCCTGATAAAAGCCCATAAAGACATTTCTCAATAGCACTATCAGCATGTTTTCTTTCAACTTCCTAACAACCAGCTAATTTTACACTATGTCAGATGCTGGACCTTTTTTTCCTCAGGCTCATTGTAGGATTGCCTTCATTTTAACTTCATGCAATCTTAGATGTTACTATGTGGTCAGATACCATTTCCACTTACCAATGAGTAATTCAGTATTTTATATTAAGTATTCATTGGAGCAGGAAATAAAATTATGCTGTTTTGCTCCCCTGGCAGGTACCCTAACTAGTGGCATTCACAGCCCCAGCCTTTTCTGTTTTCTGTCTTTCACTTAACGAATTTTTAAGTAGTGTGTACAAAGTGGATTTATTACCAGGCAATAAAACTTAAGGACTGGTGGAAAAACTTCATAGTGCCTGATTCTTAAATCAATGATCTCTAAAAGAGGAAGGGGAGGGAAGATACACACTTAACCACATTAAATGAGATTTAAATATGTATCGGGATTTCTGTGTCCCAAAAGAAAATGTCTATTTTGTCAATTCTGCCAGTACTGTTATATGATAGAAACTAAGTAATTTGAAGGTACCAGAGTTTAGGCAATGATGAGTAAAATTTAGTTGCAGAGTCAGGTTCAGTGGCTGCAAGCCTAATGGATATTCCGTGAACATTAGTGGGAGCTGAGCGCTACACTGAAGCACTTGGAGGAGCATGTGAGTACATCATCTTTTTGATGTATCCATAACAGGGTATCCAGACTCTACAGGATTTTTCTGATTGCTACAGAGACAGCAAATAGTTTTCTGTTTCTTAAACCTCAGCATGAAAGTCATCTTTAGGAGCCCTGTGGAATTAATTTTCCACATTTCACTCATTCTTTTATGGGTGATTTCTAACTCTACATGAAGTGCAAGTGAGTGAGGACTAAGGAAATATACTGAGCTCTTGAATGAAAAAGAATTTTCTCTGGGTTTAATTATTTCTAATTTTGATGACAAAAATAGTGTCAAGTAAAGCATGTTAAGAATTCAAAATCATTTACTGAGAACGTGCTGTCATAATTCAAATCCATGCTATCCATGAAACAATGCCAGCATCATCTCACTTTACAATAGCAAGTCATTTCAGCACAAAATTACAGAGGTTCTATTACAGTCTCCAAGAAGCAATAAACATCTTGAAGCAAATTTCATTAAGATTTTGTTCTGAAAAAGTGCAAAATTAAATAAAGCTCTGAGAAGACAGGCTCATTGAGGTATCTATGACATTAAGAAAAGGAAGACATGAATTTGTTCCCTCACTGCAGCCTCACTTCACTAGATAAGGGTAAAGCAACACAGACAGGATAGGAAACACTCCAACTTTCCCTAATGCACAACCTAAACATAGGGCTGGGAGAGAGAGAGACTACCCAGAGTCAAACCCACCCTGCATATTATAAGGGACTGTATGATAAGATACTAAGTCGAGTAAAGAAGGTTGGTTTTAAAAACAGAAGAAGAAACACCTATGGATGCACCACACAAATCTAATGAAGCCTAACACAGGACTGAGAAACTGATAGTTATGCCAAAAGCCTACTTGGTTGCCTAACTACTATAAGGATAACAACTACGGAGAGCTAAAACTTCATGGACAGACAATCCTTTAAAAGCCTTCGCATATTTGAAACAACAGATCTGCAAGCAGTCAGTACAGCTTTACAGTATGAAATATCACTATTTATTGCCAAGAGGCAGGCCTCTTAAGAAGTGGAAGACAATGAACACCTTATTCTCTACCTCTGCACAAAACCAGTCACTTGGTAAGCATCTTTGCATGAACAGAAAAGATGGCACTGGTAATAAAAGAGGCAAAAGACCTCCAATAGAGTGCACTTACTGAGTAAACAAGTTCAATTAAAAATTTATCTTTTCCTAATTGAACAACAGAGAAAGCAAGAATATGCATCCCAAATGGAGATATTTGGCATTTAATGCCATTTATTTTCAAGAGGAAAAGGAAAAAAAAAACGACAACCTGACATACCATTTCTCCCTAAAAATCAAAAAGAACTGGGTCTGGAAAGGAAGTTGGAGGTCTAAGCAGGTGTAAGGGAAGTGAAGAGAGATGGCCATTGGGCAAGTTCAATTCTCAGCTGCTGTATGAAAATGATTAAATGGTGTCTCATCAGCTCAGAGCAGCCCTGCCTGGAACACCTGATTAGCCTGGCTGGAACAAATGGCATCCAGAAAGGGAAGGGATAAGGAAGATATCTTGCAGAAAATAACTTGACACTGCATGCTCTGCTCTTTCTTTTCTTGGATGCAGAGGCAAACTTGCCCTGTGAGAAACTTGGCAAAATATAAAGGGCAATCTCTCTCCATGCTCAGGTAAAAGAAGAAAAACATTTACTACACCATGAGTTCCTCTACCTCTGGCAGTCAAGAACTAGATGGGTTCTCCTGGATCTACATCAGACTTCTATTGCACATTGTGAGTAGCTGTAAGACTATGGCTCTTCTCTTAGAACACTATACACTTTAATTTTAAAAATTCCACTTGTGGATTATGCCTGCTGTTTTAGACAGAAGACACTAATTGAATTGTAAAGTTGACACTGCAGTTAATCTATTCCTACAAACCATTTAGAAAAAGGTGCAGCCATCTTCTAAAATGTTCATCCAAGCAAGGTCTTTATTTTTGCTGTTGGTTAAGTTCTATAATTCCTAAATTATTAAGTCCTATAGTTCTAAGTTATTCCTTTGTCTAACTCACGGCTTAAAAGCCATTTTAATATTCTCACATAAGTTTTAAGTTTTATGTGACTTAAAGACCCTTCTCATTCCCTTTTCTATTCAGGTATATGCTCTAATAGAGCATCCAAAAAAGTAATCAAACAACCCTTATAGAAAAAGGTATTTATTACAGCTTTTCTTATATTTCTGTACAGATAAGAAAAATTACTATTTTACTTTTCAAAAATATGCTTAATTGAAAGGAATTTTCTTTCTGGCACCTTTCTTATCTGGACTATCCAAGTATTCCTAAAAGTTTACACACACCAGACAAGCAAAGAATTTTTTTTCTTTTGTATATCAGTAAACAAAACATAAGACAGAAAAGGGAGATGAAGGAGGACTTAGGACATGAGATAACAGGATGTGCAAATGCTTCAGGTCTTTCTGCTTTTGTACTTGTGAATAGGAATGACTCCTACAAGTGCTGCAGTTAATGCTAGACTTTATGTAGATGAGATTAGGGGACAAAGAGAAAACATTCGAAGGTTGATAGCTTATAGTGATAGCATTACCTTTCTTCCTCAGCCTGAGTTGTGTGCCAGGGCTTGAATCTTCCCTCTAATTACTTGCTGACCCAGTGAACAAAAAGCATTGGTCACACATCCAAGTCTTTCATGCTGTGATTTACTTTTCTTTGCAGCACTATACTGGGCCATTAGACAAATCATCCATAGCACTTTCTAAGACCATGAGTCACTGAGCTGGAATACTGCCAGTTCAGAAAAGTCCTGCTAAAACTAGCTGTTAAAACTTACTCAGCGGAGCTCCTGAATTTCTAAAATTATCAGGACCAGAACTTAAAGGTTCCACATCATTTACAATGGCCTTTGGTACCCTCTTGGAAAGCAACAACAACAACAAAATCATACTTTTTAACTGATTACAAAAACCCTTATAAGAAATGTTTGCTACATATACGGTATCTCCCTTTTTATAGGATCTCCTGGCAGCCAGGAGGGCCAACCCTGCCCTGGGGGGCATCAGGCACAGCATCACCAGCCGGGCAAGGGAGGGGATTGTCCCGCTCTGCTCTGCACTGGGGCAGCCTCCCCTCAAGTGCTGGGGGCAGTTTTGGGTGCCACAATGTTAGAAAGACATTAAACTGTTAGAGAGTGTCCAGAGGGCATGGAAGATGGTGAAGGGCCTTGAGGGGAAGTCATACAAGGAGCAGCTGAAGGTAGTTTGTCTATTCAGCCTGGAGAAGAGGAGACTGAGGAGAGACCTCACTGCAGTTACAACTTCCTCATGAGGGGAAGAGGAGGGACAGGCACTGATCTCCTCTCGGTGCTGACCAGTGACAGGACCTGAGGGAATGGCCTGAAGCTGTGTCAGGGGTGGTTTAGGTTGGATATCAGAAAAGGTTCTTCATCCAGAGGGTGTTTGGGCACTGGAGCAGGCTCCCCAAGGCAGTGGTCACAGCACCAAGCCTGACAGAGGTCAAGAAGAGTTTGGACAATGCTCTTGGGCACATGGTGTGACTCCTGGGGGTTGTCCTGTGCACAGCCAGAAGCTGGAGTCTAATCCTTGTGGGTCCCTTCCAACTCAGCAAATTCTGTGATTCATGACAAAAGTTACCATTTTTACTTGCAAACAAGACCAGCTGCAACTCTAGATATAGCTGATCTTCACTTTTTTTGGCCTGTTTCATTGCCATTGGGGCAGAGAAGGAGACATGCCTACATAAACTACTAAGGCTGTAAAAGGAAATCTTGCTTCATTTAATGTGGCTTGATCCTTGCAAGTGCTCAAATAGTCTTGAAAAGAGAACTGATGAATTTATTATATACATACCACTTATTGCAATAAAAAAAAAAAATCCAAGCCTCCTAAAGTCTCACTTGGTATTCCGTAAAAAGAAGGATTAGTTTCCCAAAGTCATTACTGTTCTTAACATTCAGAAGTTCTGCTGCAATGGTGGAGATATGAAGTATGGCTGAAGGCACAAAGAGCCAAACCTGTGACAGAAAAGCAAAGCTAGGCTATTCTTTCTTTTTCATATAAGCACTAGTTTAGACTGAAATGGTGCTCTCAATAGAAAAGGAAGTGCTGGGGAGAATGTTATAATCAGTATTCAGGTAGAGTTCTTCAGCATGACAATAGTGCTCTCACACATGGCTTCTAAGGAGCTGTTACAAATAGATTTTTGCAAGGTACCACATTTTTGGATCGCTTCGTCTGAATACCTTAAAAACCCAACTGTACCATTAATACCTTAATCTAAAGCCTATGATAACCTATAACAATGAAGGATATGAAGAAGGGAAGAAAAAAAGCATTTAAATAACAAGTGTGTCATTTAGTAATGAGCAAATACATGTGGGCTTCTGCTTAATTTCTACTTGAAAATACAAGTCCCCATGGTGTGAGACCGAGCAATACTGGAGCAGAAACCATTTGTCTGTGCTCCAGGAGTCCCAGAGAAGTAGATCATGATTGGACTCCATTATTGCTGACATTTCACAAAGCCATTAAAAGAGAGTGCTCTCATTCCTACCACTTACAGTCAACTATTGAGTAAATCTAGTTACAGATGAAGAGAACAAATTTGGAATGAGATGAGGACAGGAAGGTTGTAGGGGCATTTGGGCCAGTATTTAGCATTTGTAATGGCTAACAGAAACATGAATACATATATATGCCTGCATGTGTGTGTAAATGCTATTATAAGCACACACAAGCATAAAGGCACTTGTCATGATCACTCCACAGCGAGCCATGGGTTCCTCACTTATTTCATCAAGGTCAGTAAGGGAAGATTGAGCATGCAGACATTAGCACCTAAGGAGACCATTTATCTCAAGTATATGATAAAACACGAGACTGAACAGACTGACAGAGAATGTAAGCAGACCAAAGAAAGGAGTTTTCAAGAGCCTTACTGCTATGCAGAAAAGGGTGGAATACATTAAACAAAAAAAAAAAATCCAGTTTGTGTCCACCATCTCTGGTCTTGCCACTGGGCACCACTGAAAAAAGCCTGCCTCTGTCCTCTTTTGCAGCCTCCCTTTGGGTATTTCTATACATTGATGAGATCCTCCTGAGCCTTC
This sequence comes from Coloeus monedula, assembly GCF_965178545.1. Taxonomy (NCBI): domain Eukaryota; kingdom Metazoa; phylum Chordata; class Aves; order Passeriformes; family Corvidae; genus Coloeus; species Coloeus monedula. The sequence goes on along the minus strand of NC_138782.1, from coordinate 90,642,745 downwards.
CTGCCTCCAGGCTAGACAGTCCCAGCTCTGTCAGTCCTTTCTCTTATGAAAAGTGTCCCACTCCCTTACACATTTTTGTGGGCCTTCAGCCATGTGGCCACTTCAATCATTAGTGCTGAAGTTTTTCTCTAGTCTTTTGCAAATGCCAGGATCTTTGTCTCTATCCTTTTGCAAACTGAAGGTTTTCAGCCAGTGAAATTGCTATGCTATTTTCCCATTAGAAGATCAAGGAAAATTATCTTCAATTACAGATGTTCTGATGATTTCTGATCTTGTGATGTACAGCATCCCTTCCCAAAATGATTTGAAATCGGCTAGAGAATACAATTATTCTGCACTCTTCATACTTCAAAGCCTTGTCCAAAGCCCAGTGTATACATACGAGCTCAAGCACATTTGATTTCCAAGTTCTATGCGGAAAAGCTGGGGTTTACTTTTGCATCTAGAAACTAGAGCAGAAACAGCTGATGGGAGTTGCATTTCATTTGCAGCAGACTCCTGCACAAACTCTGTGTAGAATAATGCTGCATGACATTTTACGATCAATGTGAATCTCTGAATCAGAGTAGAGCCTTCAGAAAAAGAACTGACACTCAGGAGACGCAAAAGCCAGGTTTACTTTCTCCTTTCATAGCGATAATTTTGTATTGTCATTACACTTCTTAAGAGAAATTAAGCTGGCCTGTTGTCCTGACCCTTCAGATAATATTTTCTGGAGTCAAAACATTAGCTTGCTTCCTCTTTATTAAAATGGGATTACAAAAAGCAATGAAAGGTTTTTAGAACTATAAAATAGTCTTCTGCTGCTCATGAATTCCTACAGGAACTGAGCACATTTGACAGGTTTTCAGTATAATGTATTTCACTTGAGAGCAAAAATTTTACTTAAAAGATCCCTTGAAACAAAGCAACTAATATCAGCCTTCAGAGTGAATCCTCATAGGGCAATAAGGAAAATTTAATGTGAGTGTTATTAGTCATCCTGTGTAAATACTTCAAGTGGCTCAAGGAAGAAAAATTATAAAGGAAGTGCTGTGTATATGCCATGGCTTTGAAAGGAATGTTGGTTGTTCATTTGCAGCAATAAAATTCAGTACAAATAGAAGAAAGTATGACAACTACTGTTTTTCATTCCTCAACATTTTAGCAACTCAGAACAGAGTTAAATTGCTCTGCAGCATCAAGCACCACTTGAGACACAGGAATGGTCAGGCTGCCATGGCAAAATAGGCTTCATTGTATCTGGTATTTAATTTCTGCCTTGTTGGACCTGACCCTTCAGCAAATGATGCTCTGAAATTAGTGCTTGGAACTGCAACAAAGGGATGTGGCCACCCATCTGTTTCTTCACAAACTAGCAAAATCCTTAATGATGCAGTCCAGGGAATTAAGTCATTATATTCAAGCCTTCCATCACCCAGTACCTGGTGTGGATTTACACAGGCTTGAATTACATACTTTAGGTCCTTGCAAAGTGAATAGGGGCAGCAGGAATCAGGACACTCCCAGTTATGGCTTTTGTCTTCCCAAGTAACCATTACACATGAAGGAGCTCTGCTGTCTGGGAAGCACCCGAAGATCTGTCTGCTGATAGGAAGTAATGAATAAATTCCTTATTTTGTTTTGCTTGGGTGCACAGATTGTTTCACTTATTCAGCTCTCTTTATCTCAAGCCACAGATTTTCCTGGTTTTGCTCTTCTGATTCTCTCCTCCATCCTGCTGCGGGGGAGAGGGGGAAGAAAGTGGGCAGGCAACTGGGTGGGTGTTCAGCTGCTGGCCCTGCTCAGCCCACTGCAGCTAGCCCAGCAAGTCTGGTATTTACCACCAGTGGCCACAGGCACTACTAAAACAGGAAAGTGTAAACCTCTCCTTCAATAGCTGTTGGCTTTGATACAGTTGAGTAACTTCAGACAGCAGAGGCTGAAACTCTGGCTAAGACTGCCACCAGCCTGAAAGACAGAACACACAACTGGCTTATCTGAGGACAAGGCTACAGTGAAAGTAAAACCAAAAGTAAAGCCAAACTCAAATCTTCCATGTAAAGTCTTCACCTACAGTCATACCCAATTGATACCCCCATGCATCTTTCTCCAATTACTATTACTCATGTGTAAGAAGTAGATGAATCTGTCTAGGCTGTAAATCCATTAAATATCAAACAGCCACACTGGATTGGCATTGTGTCCAAGCCAATAAAACTAGACATGAAGGGAAGGAAAAGAAAAATCAAAAACCTGAGCCCTTACCATGATATAGGGACTACTTTAGAGCATCAAATCATGAAGACCAGACAAGTGAAGATTTTTTTTTTTAACACTTATTGAAAAATTCTGAAGTGCTCAACATAATGATACTTTAGTATCTAGATCTCCGTTGGGGAAACAAGTACAATTCAATAAAGATTCTTCATCAGTGTCTTAAGAGTAAAAAATAATGGACTACCTCTTCAAAGTTGGAGAAAAGAAAAAGATTTTCCTACAGTTCATTCATATAAATTGGAAAAGTTAGTTAAAAAGATGACAGTAAAAGGCACACTTGTACACAAGTGGCTGTGGAATGATACTAATGCGTCTTTAGTTAGGCAATGAAGGAAGAGCACAGATTTTAAGAACATAGCTTTCAAAACAAATTTGCTGACTAGGACAGTTAGGAGACAAGGATACAGTGGGGTGGGGGAAGAGTTTTCCAGTTACTATGGTGTGATAGTAAAAACATAAGAAGAAAAATAAAGAATCCATTAGCAGAAAAAGGACAAGAATTCATGAGCTGTTCAGTGGCCTGGAACTTGAAAAATCAGTACATTAAATAAAAATGTGTTCAAATGACCAAGTGTAGAAGACTCTAATGAGAAAGTCTAGGATAAAGTGAGACACAGTGGTTCTTGATAATAATCACAAAAAAATTCAGTACATGAGAGTCACAAGATGAAGAGCAAAGAAAGTGAAAAGAGAAAGAAGGCAAGAATACTGTCAGGAAAAGGAGAGGAAAGGCAAGACCCAACTGAACCACTGGATATTGAGATGTTTTAAGAAGTATCACATACACCACCACATTTTTATCTTCATCTCCGAGTTTTCAGAATTCTGGACTAGAAAAATGTTTGGTGTGACCCATACTACAACTCTCCCTGTGTTCTTTATCTATTCTTCTATATTAGAACTGATGAAGATCGGGGCCCTGAAGAGAAAAAATTCCAGAAAAGATGGGAAATGTCATTATCTGCCTTTCATAGGGGTACAACAAGGAGTCAAAAAATAAAAATCATAAAAGAGCTTGAACTCAATTCCAAAGTAAAGACTGAAACATATAATCAAACTTATTTTTAAGCAACTCACAGACAGTGAAGAGGAATTTTTGACCTGTGAGAAGTCATTAAATCAGTTGCATTTTCTTCCACAGCATTTCTATACTTTTCTTGTACACTTGGTTCTACGGATAACATCTTCTTGCTATCTTAACTGAATAGCTCTTACTATCAGTGTTCTAATGGGAAACCAGGAACATGAGTGCTATTTAACAGGGGGATGGGGAGGGAGGGGGATGGTACATCACTTAAGCACAGCATATTATCACATTTTGATTTGCTTAACTTTCAGAAATTCTGTCACAAAGCAGCCTGTTTCCATGAGTGATTTTTTGTCACTGAAATTGATTTACAGATTTTCAAAGATTTATTTTTGTCCCAATTTATATTGGCAGTCACCAGCAGTGGATATTCAGCCTTGCTTTTCCCTCTTAAAGAGAAATCAGCAGAATTCAGAGTTGCAATCTTTTCTTCATCTGCTCCTTGACAATATTTGAAAAAAAAAAAAAAAAAAAAAGTGAATTTCTTGTTGAATAAACCAGTAAAATGGGGAATTAATGCCAGATGGGCTACTTCTTTCTATAGTGTGAACCCAACCTCTAAAACATGCATAACCTGCACACCTAAAAATGCTTTAAATCCCCATGAAAATACCACTGTGTTATAAATTATAGTCCAACACTCCTGCCTCCAATTTCCTTTATACTCTCACCTCTAAGGAGTAACAGAGAAACTACCAGAAAATCTTGAACAGCAGGTTAGAAGCATTGTTCATGAAGAAGAGACTTTCACAAGACAGATGCTAATTAGAGATACAGGCTATAATGTGTGCTTGTTTACATGTCTGCAAACCTGTCTTTAACAGCTTAAGCATTTCGAAGCATAATGCAGGATTTTGCAGCTCCTTGACACAGGCATGTTCCTTCTAAAAAATATGTAAGAACAGGTTAGACATAAACCATTCATGACAGACTCCATAACCTTCTTAAACAACAAGTTCCAAAAGTTCACAGTTCTTGCTATCAGAACAGTTATTCTAGAAGTTCATCCAGCCTGTCCCTCCGAGTTATGTGTTGTTCCTGTTACCCTCCCAAGAATTTAATCTGATTTGCTCACATGCTTCTTAAAGGCTGTACCCAGAGCAGCAGGATGTACTCCTGGTCAAGTCTTAAGATTTTTCAGTGGAAAAATGATTTAGCAGTTCTCGCAGGTCAACTCCCCATTTATGTGTTCCCATAAATTTGTTAAGGGGTGAAAAAGACTGTAGCCACAAACTGTACTTGTTCATCTTGTAATGAACCATAATTTTCAGTGGAATTTCTAAGGTAGACATGGCAGCCATTTGTTCTTTATTTTGGCTCTGTCTGGTCATATCAACTATTCCTGTCATTTCTCAGAACTCTTAAAAATTCCTTCTTTTATTCTAGAGTGCTTGCATTTCTCCTCAAACTCAAAATATTTCCAGGTTTATTAAATCTACTCTACATTTCATCATCTTGGTCTAATCATAATGTTACTGTAGTACAACACTGAATACAGGGAAGATGGAAATACCCAACCCAACACATTTTTCCTGGTTTACTAATGATCAGTTAACAATTTTTGAGCACAGTTCTCCAATCACTTCTGCATTTAGGCTCTAGGTTTCCCAAGATTGTTTAACAGAATGCCATCAGGACTGTCAAAATGCCTTTCCCTGTCCACAATGCCCATACCTTTCTCAGGGTAGAAAACTGATTTCAGTAAATCTCTGGCAATTATTACTTATCTCCTGGCAAGCTTCCAGGCACCTACCAATTATTCAACTATTTTTTCTTGGAAGCTGATGGGGTCGGCTTCTTCTGACTACTACTTTCAGCTCTCCAAGTGAAAGAAACACTTGACTTGCTCTTTTTTTCAGTGTTGTGATGCATCATCACTGACTTACCCAAAACAGCTGAAAGAGTCTGACATCTCATCAGCCTTTTCTTTTTGTGGGGGTAGGAAGGTGGGACAGGTTTTGGGCAGGCAGCAGCAGAGGAATCTGTTTGATCTTAGGACAAAGTTCAACAGGCTTAACCCAACTGAAAGTATCTTACTGAAATACCCTCTTAGTATGTCCAATCTTTATACAAAGCTAAATTATACCTTTTCATCACTAGATTAAATATTTCAGCCATCAGCACACAGGAGTCAGCTAAATGACCCTTTCAGTGAAGACTGGCACAACAGAAATGTAGTTAATCCTCTGATGTTGAGACCCCCGAGTCACAGAGCAGTTCTTCCCCGTTTTCTGATGTTCACAGGATTATCTTTTACTGTAATTAAAGCCCTTCCCTTTCAGTTTTGTCTCAAAGATGATTCTGAGCTCCCCCTTTAGGCATGTAATTAAGCCTCACTTACTCCATGGTGAGTTCTGAGCCCAGCTGCTCAAGCAGTGCCAACACACTTGAATTCTAAGGAACTGGCAGGTGATGACAAATCAGTCAGCTCACTCGTCTCATCGCTTCCTTGTGGACCCTCATGCATCAAGTGTGCACTGCAATGCTTCAGCACAACACAAAAATCCCTTTATGGTGACCTGTTAAAAATCTTGGCTTCTCTCTCTGCGGGTGACAGGTTTTCCCTTGTCCATGCAAGTCTGTTGCTCTCTGAATATGATGCTCTAGGTTTTAATTTTTAGATTTATCAAATCCTGTACTGCCCAGTGTGTAACTGAAGTTTCTTGTAGCCTGTTAACTTCTGCTCACTCGTGCTAGGTAGACATAACAAAGCCTCTCTGTGCCTGCTCTTCAAGGACACCCAGACTGTCCTAGGCCCAAAAAGTATAAACCAAAAGCCTCTAAAAGGGGGCAAGCGAGGGGAATTACATCATTAACTGAAGCTTTAATTGGAGAATTAACCCTGATATGCAAATGAACCAAACCTATAAAAGTGTGAAGAACTCGTGACCTCTCGTCCATCTTGGGGTCCATCTTGGCAGCAGCCTCTGGCTCCCCAGGGTGTACCTTTGAAGGCCTTTCAAATAAATGCCTACCTTTATTCCCTTACTCCTGACAGTCTCTGTTTTTAGGTGGCCTCTTAAGGCATCAGATACCTGAACAATACGGAAGGCATCTGGGCATAGCCAAGGCATTCCAGAGATCTGCTGCATCTTTGGGTAAAAAATGTCATGTTATCAACTTGCCATTTAGATCACTTATTTCAACTCATGGTATGGCAAGACATTCCAAAAACACCTATTGATTAAAAAAGACACCATATCATTACCAGTACAGAAGTACAAATTATGTAAGAAGATGGCATGATGACAGGCAAGGATAGACAAGTGACCTCCAGACAAGCTAAGACAGCATCACATCCACCTTAAAATCCAAGCCTGCAGTCCTGACAAGGACATTGCTCTTTTCTGGTAGAGCACCTTAGCTCTTACAGTTGTCTTTCTGGAGTCTTACACAGATGGAAAAATCTTTCTTCAAGAGCCTTACAATGTGGTCATTTGCTGGCTGACCTGAGGTCAGTCACTATCCTTACCCAGATCGTAACCTCACTTCAGTCATGCTGTACTTCTCCTTCCTTTCCATCCCCTAGCTGCTGTTTATTTTTGCTATTACAGTAGCAAACTGAGTCAGCTCACAAACAGATTAAGCAAGCACTACACGCTGCAGGAATATGCAGAGAGAGTCCCTTTTGGCAGCAAGCTACTAGCAGTTCAGCATGACTCAGTTTCATCCTCATCCTATTGCTTCCTTACCTAAGGGACAGTGTATGTTCTTAACACAAATAGGCACTGTTTCACTTCTGCATATATACTTTTGTATTTCACTAGTAATAAAAAAACCAAACATTGATTCAAGAGAACTCCCTCTGTTTTTGGTAACTGCCGCTTCTGCAAATTCTATATAAATACAACATAATTTAAACTAAACTTTATATGCTACACCAAACTACACATTTTATTGATGTTACAGAAGTGTCCACATTATGAAAATTATGGTTTACATTCCTATCTCTGGGGCAAGATGAGACATAACAAAAGCTATTTTAATACCTTGGCACAACCATTTCCACCCTAGGAATGTTTTAAAATTAAACTTCATCACTGTGGAAGAGTATTTTTCATGCTAAGAACTAGCCACATGAACATATAAGATGCAAACAATATGACTCATTACTTGCTCTTGGAAGATAATAACTCTACAGCAAAGAACTAGAGGTGTTTTAAGGATAGTTAAAAACTGGCTATGGCTTGCTGGGACTGGGCAGCTTCAGAGAGAATTAGACAAACTCCTGAGTGGAGCACATCAGAGAGTTTTTATTTTTTCCTTCATATTGATGACTATCACTACAGCTGACTACAGAGCAGGATCCTTTTCAGCACAGCAGGAACAAGAGCAGCTAGCTGAATCCATTACAGTATGGAGAATAGCTCTCATCCATGCAATTTAACAGTCAAGGGCAACACATAAAGTTTTATAACTGCAATGTTATAAAAATCACACAGGAGCATTACAGATTTAGGAGTACTAGCATATTTCAAAAAATAATGATGTTGTATGAGCTGTGATGAAATGTAAGGGAAACTTTTAAAAGTACATCTGTCAACTAGGAGCATAATCTTTGCAGTTAAAGAGCTCAGGATTTGCAAAAGACTCACAAGGAATGGTTTTGGAAAGAGTCCAAACAATGTACAGAGAGCAACAACAGGGCACCAGGTACAGCCAGAACACATAGTTTCATTTATCCATGAGAGGATCATGGCTTAAGAGAATTCACCTACACAACCAGATTACTTAAATGGAGCTCCAACACTACTTGAGCATAAATTTTGCAATGTTATTATATAAAATGAGTGGATTCCTCAAAGCACTTAAAGATCATTTGCCTACGGGATTGGATTAGAGTCCTGAAAAAGTGTTTTAAAATATAGGCTGAAGAACAAATGGAAAATCTTAAATGGAAAAGCTTGAAAAATTGTTATTGGAGAATAGTGAGTTAAGTCCTATAATTAATTTAAATTGAATAGGTAAATCTAAATATAAGGTCCTTCAGAAACCCATGGAATAATATTAGAAGTAACACTATCAGGAGTGATATGCTGCATTTTTAATGAGATGAGCTCTTCAATTCAAAACATCCCCATCGTATCAGACAGCTCAGAGTTAATGCTACAAAGATTTGTTTGGGCACTAGCCTAAAACAGGACACTAATATGAAAACATTTCTATTTGAGTACATTCCTTAAGACAGAAATTCACATGCACGAAGAGCAGCCCTTCTCCACATTATTCATCCAGCCCAGTGACAGATTTGCCAAATCTGAATGACGTACTTAGCACTGTGTCTTTGGCATGGGACCTGGGAGCCTTACTGGGAACTGTGAACACACATCCAGCAAGCCTGTCAAAACAGGGCCTGTTCACACATAGCTAAGAGGATGAGACAGAACCATCCTCACATGATTTCTGCAGTGGCACCGGAAATCTGTGGAAACAGTTGAAAGGCATTAAAACAGCTCCTTGCTCCACTGTAGGAGGATGCCAGCTTGTCAGGATGCTGATCTTGAGCTTTTTCTAAAACAAAAAATAGACACGCTTCATTGCCAGAGGAAGACAGGACTCCTGTTGGTAGGATGTGGATTTCTACTGTTACCACTTGGAACTGGCACTGTTTGTCTGCTCAGCAAGCCTTGCACATCAGTGCTGGTTCCACACACATCACATGGCAGCACTGGTTCCACAGCATAAAAAACCCTTTGTTCAGCAGGACAACATAGCTGGATGAGCAATGAATGTACTTTTAGGTTGGACTATGTTACAACACAGATTTTTTTTAAGTCTGTAGGACCAATCTAGCTACTCTTAGAATGCCTTCAAGACCAGAAAAATTATAATTTGCTGCCAGCAAGGTGCACCATACTCTGGTCACACCACTACCACCCCTTACCTTGTGGACACACCACAGACCAATTGGTTATAGAAGCTGCTTCTTCTGCTTTCCTTTTTGATGTGAAGAGATGTTTAGAAGTCTGAAATACATCAAATTTAACAGCAGGGACAAAGAGTTCTCCCTCAGAGCATGGTGATGAGGATTCTTTTCCAGGTGTGAAAACAAAAGTTTGTTCCACCCAAACTGAGGGCAGTGTCATGATCTACCACTACTGGGTAGGTATTGCAGCCAGCCTGCACGAAGTTAAGTAGTACTGTATGTACTTCAAGCACGTCAGATATTCGGCACATCTGCAGAGAAGGACATCTCTGAATATACAACGGACCTCAACTACAGATTATCTGGAGAGTTTGGTAACCCAAACCATGAACTAAGTTTTTAAAAGTACCTGGAATAAGTCTGTTCAAATTCAATGACTCAGTTTTCAGATAGGACTTGCTCAGACTAAATTTTGCCCACATGTTTTAATCTACCTTTGCTATGAATGCAAAAGAACTAAAGTGGAAGGTCTAATCATCCAGGATGAACACCCACTCAGCTTCTACCAAATGTTCCTCTTTGCCACATTCCAAAATAGGTGATACAGCTCTTGAGATCTAACTCATCAAGAATATGATTCTATGATTCCATGAAGACAATCACAGAATGTTTTTGGGTTAAGAAGGGAACTTAAGGGTCATCTAGTTTAATTTCCTTTGCAATGAGCAGGGACAACTTCAACTAGATCACCTGTCCACTGATGGAGTAGAGAGATCTGATTCTCTGTCAGCAGTAAAAGCCTCTTTATAGATGAAAACTTACAAACCTACAGATCAGGTTTAGGTCCTGCAGACCTGTAACCAGCAAGTTCCTTTCTCAGCACTCAGCTTTGCTTACACCACCCCTCAGCATTAAGTCTCCCCCACAATGCAAATTAGCCTAGAGTGTTCAATTAGCCATTGAGCTGTTCAATACTAGATTGTCTGAAGCATGGACCTCTGTGGTAGAAGCTTTAAGTTCTGTGGGTCTAGCACATGTAAGAGTCTTTTCCCTAAACCTTTGTCATTTCTATGAACAATTGCTTCCTAGAGCTGTCAGCCCCTTCCAGAATATTGTCAGGCACCATTTGGACAAGCTTGGAACAGCACAGGACTAAATCACAGATTAAAAACAGTCTCCACAAAAAAAACCATTCTCTATTATTAAGTCTCTTAACTCTCTGCTCAAATCTAGTTCAGGAAATATTACAATCAATTGATCTTCAATCAGTTCTGATAGTACCCCTCGGGCTGCCTCTCAGAACCAGGGACAAGACCAGGTAGGTCTGGAACCTGTTCTATAATGATTGCATTAGTCAACTATTAACTTTTCAGGAATGTATTTTCAAATACTTAAAGCTGGTAGCATTGTCAACTCCATTCATTAAAAGCATGTTTTTAATATATTTAATTCCTTCATGAACTGAAAGGGAAACAGTGGGGTCTATATTTTCCCTAAGTACTTCAAGCACAAGGCAGCATGCTCCAAATCCCCTAGAATCTGACATCCTTGAAGTTTTCAGTAGGAGTTTCAGTTTCCACTCAATATTTTTGAAAATCACACCCTAAAATAATCCTGGTATCTGTCTCCACACAACTTAAAAGGCACTATCTTTCTAGTCGAGGAAATTAATAAAAATATCAATTCTTTGATACCAATTTCTGAAAAAATAAAGTAGCTGCCTCATAGCTGGGAAAATAAGGATTCCTCTGGAGTTCGTATTTCTGAACTATGATTTCTTTTTTCTCCATGCACTAGAAAGATACGCACTGTTAAGAAATTAACTTTCAAGTTCAAATAAGAAGCTGTTCTACATTCAGGACTTTGCACCTCAAAATAGAGCAAAACACTTTTCTTTACAATAAACTGAAGTTTTCTTCATTAGCCCACTTGAAAATAAAATTCCATGCAAATCAGGTATACTTGTCAACAGCATCTGATGTTTTTATTTGGAAAGAATGTAAGGAAGCAGACAATAAGGATGTAGATTTGCATTTTGCTAACTTAAAGGTTTAGAGAAGAGTAAGTACAACTCAGAATTCAAAAACATGTAGATGTGGTGCTTAGGGACATGGTTTACTGGTGGAGTTGGTAGGATTAGATTTACTGTTGGACCTGATAATCTTAAAAGTCTTCTCCAAGTTTTCTAAATGATTCTATAATTCTGAACTTAGGATGCAAATGGTACCTTTAAATTATATACTGAGTGTCAGAATCAAATATTTAGTCCGAGGACACTCCTTCAAAAGCCTAATACAGTAGTAAGTCCATAGGTTGTAAGTTTGGGAAGGGGCTTATGTGTATGAGAAACATCATAGACATTCACACCAAGTCCTTGCTGTCCTGACTCTGAAGTACTCTTGGTTGAAGAAATACACTTACCACACCTGGTATCATCATGGTTAATGTTTAGGCAGCTTAGCAGAAGCAGAGGTATTAACTCAATCTGTATGTTACTTCCTTGCAGGAAGTTCCATGTACTCTAGTGAAAAGCACTATATCCAGACTGGAATTTCAGTAGGGACTACACACTTGTTCAGCTTCACATTTACTTTGAATGTCTCACAATCTCTGTTTTTATGCAAGACTTTTAGATTCTCATGATAAGGATTTTGACATTGTCCTGCAAAAATGCTCAAAAAAAAAAAAAAGCTGTTTTGTTTTATAGGCAACCTGAATACTTTCTTTGTGAAAAAACACAGATGTTTGTAACATACAAAATAAGGATTCAACATTAATACAGGAGGATCATGAAAGTTACCACATCTGTGGCTTACCTCTATTACCAGCCCTCCATAAACCAAAATTCTTCTGTCTCACCCCCTAAGTACCTCACACTTCTAGAGGTAAATCTGGAAGAACGCTATAAATATGGGTCGTTAAATGTGCTTAAACGGTCTGTTTGTTTAAAAGAAATAACCCTCTTTATAGCTATAAATTTGACTGAAGTGCTATCACTCATGCAACCTCTCTGAATAGGAGGAAGTTAAAAATAGCCCAACTTCCAGATAATTTTTGTAACTACCACATCTCACTAAAGCTGATGAAGAACGCTAGAATTTCTGATCCATTTAATTCTCCAGAATTGGCAAGTGCCTTAATTTAGAACCAGAATTTGGTTTAGAGTATTAATAGAAAATCGTATCTTGCCACAATCAAAACAAGGCTTTTATTTCTTTTGAGAAGTACGGTCAAAATACACATTTGCAGAAGATACACTGATTCTCAATTTCATTTCTTTGCTTTATCTGCAAGAAAAATGACCTTGCAGAAGGTTACAAGAGAACAGATCTACACTAATGGAAGAAGTATTTTCAATATGAACTATAATTTTTAACCTAAGATCCTGAAAAATGTTACAGCCTGAGTATTTCAAATTATTTTGCTAATTTTAGAAAGGGATTAATCTTTTTTCCTTTGCTTTATCTCAGAAGCAGTGCTTTATTTCCCTACCCATACCCAGAACTGTATCAGTGCAGTCATAAGGGCTGAATATCTGCTTACTTACTGGAAGTGATGCCTTTTCCTGGTCTTAAAATCAAGAGTCAAACATAGTTAGAAGGGGAAAAGGGATTTTACCTTGATATCTATTTTAAGGATCTTTAGGTGCACACGTCCAGGTCAAATGCACCGAAATGCACCCCGCAAAAATGCACACCTCCAAAAGATCTGGTATAACATTATAGGTTTTACTAATTAGCAGATCTATCAAAGATTCCCCAATGAGAGGCTCGAGTGAGCCCCCCTCCCCAAGGAGCCTTGCCCTGGATGGTTCTATCTTAGTTTACAGAATGTGTTCTGGAGAGGACCTTGGGGTCTGGGGCACACTGATCCCTAACTACGAAGCTTCTAAAATGTTTAGTCTCCTAGCTGAACAAACAAGTCCAAGAATGTAGGCAAAAAGCACTAAGAACACAGAAGTTGTAAAAAGGTATAACAGGGCTATAAAAGAAAAGGCAAAAAATCCTCATGGCATCAGAAGAGTCACCTTCTACATTACATCAGTTACCTTAAACACCTCAACTGTACCTCTGCTATGCCTAACAGCACTTAGCATTATTTTAGGATAAACCACATAATAGTTTCTACAAGGCGGCAATGCTTTTCAAAATTTTTGTAGGCCAACTCAAACTGTCCAACTCAAACTTGTGTTGACAAAGTCAAATAACAGCTGAAAACCCAAGAAATACAGTTTCTAAGCAGTAGAAGACATCTCAAAGAAACTGCATTGTTACGCCTACACTGATTATTCAGAGGCAAACTGCTGCAGTGACCCAGCCCACTGCGGGGCTGGGGCAGCGAGATGCCAATCAATCCCAGCCCATCCCCTGGATCGAGTTTCCCGAAGAGGCAGACTCAGAGGGTGGGTTGAGGGGCGGCTCAGAAGCCTAAGCCACACCCCTGGGCGGAGCCCGGGTCCAAGCCACCTCCCCCGGTTCGGGAAAATTCCCGGTTACTCGGTTGTTCGCTGGTTCTTTGTTGTAACTCCCGCCTCTCGGTTTCCCCCAGTGGTTCTTGTTGAATTGCATCCTCCCCCTGGCTTGTAACTCATTGCTTGTTTTCCCCTTTCACCGCGGTTTTCAAACTCTCTGTAAAACTGAGGACAAGCCTCTGGGGAGCATTCCCATGGCATTCCATCCCTGCCCAGCTTGTTCGGGTTGCGAGACTTCTAACAATAAACCTGTTAGGAGCCAGACCAGAACAGCCTCTCTCTTCCTTTGTCTCCAAGCTAACGTGAGCCGATCCCATCGGCTCCTGCCGTGTTCCCTCTGCAAAGAAGCCAGCTAGCCAGCCCAGCCAGCAGCACCCATCCTGATGCCAAAGTCACTTCAGCAACGCACAGAAGAACGCAGCTGGACTCTCTCTGACCTGGGGCACGCCAGAGCTCATGCTTCAAGCAGCAAACCACAAACATTGAAAAGGTTCATTGGCTTTCAGCTTAAATAGTCACATTTTCTGAGCCTGTCATTACCATCCTATCCAGCGTGGCTCTGGTACAGGTACACTCTACCCAGAAGTAGATTAAAATTTTCAGTGTAAAATCTCACGCCTACCCTGCAATCATTTTCCTGAAATGAAAGCAGAAAATACAAAAAGCTAGCAGATATTTCTTTTCATCTTTACCAGGAAAGGCTTTTCACTTGTTTCTGACAATCAGCAGGAAATCTGCAGCACTCTCTCAGCTTCAGCTATGGAACAAACAAACAATTACAGGCTTTATGGTACTTATGACCTGTAACTCCGGATAAACTACCAATCACTATAGTACAAGTAGCAAAATGATGACCTATTTGTCACATGTTGCTGAATTCTATCCAACATATTCCTGGTGATCATGGTTTGTTTGACATGCCAGCAAGATTTAAGGCACTCTAGTTTCTAAATGTTCATGAGCCTCCAACATGGTAGAAGCTAACTGGAAAAGTGCAACAACAAAGGTAAAAAAGCCAGGTCTGACAATGGCACTACAGAAGTTTTGAAAGCTCACGCTTCAGAGATGGATTTGAAATATCACTCATTTAAACAAAGAAGTGAAACAATTCTGATGCCTTTAAGTGACTTCGGTTCAGAAAACAGATCTCTAAAGACTCCATTGTATTAATTTTCTCTGTTTCTCAACTGGCCAGGCACCAGGTATTAGCTTACTTGGTTTCTGAATTTCGAGTTCTTTTACTCAGAGTTTGAATTAAGATGCAGGAGATTGGGAATTCTTGTTCGGACTTAGTTGTTTATTGTATCTTATCAGTAATACAGCTGCACAGTGTACCTCTTAGTTGGCAGGGTGGAAAATGGCCCCGAGTTCTAACTTTCAAGGCCTTTTAAAGTCCAAATCAACCAATTATGAAATACCAAGTAATATATTTTTACTTATAATCCAATAGCTATCTATTCATGGTCCACAGTGTGGGTTTTTTGACCCAATAACAGAGCACTCAGATTTGTGAAGAAGGAGAAATGAAGAAGGAACAAATCCACACCCCAAACCCTCCATATTGTTACACTTATATATAATTATATCCCAGAAACCTAAATTCTCTAAAGCCAGGGTTCCAACACAACTGAAGATGTTAGATGTTTGCTTGCAAGGCAGAACACTATTGTAACATGACTGCGAAGCTCAAATTTGCTCCTAAACCTGCAGAAAACTGGACTATCATTTCATATCTAACAGCTAAATGAGTGAGATGCGCTGCTACAGCAGCATTATAACTTTGTAGATGAAAGTAATTAATCATTTTATTTGCAAGTATTTAAGACTGCACAAGAGGCAACTAGGAAAAATACACTGGAAGTTCTGTTTCCTGAAAGTTCCTGCAAGTATTGATCAAAGCCAAGTATTTTAAGTCAGGGCTGTCTTAAATTTCACTGCTAGGTTTCTTGACTGGGTGATAACAGATGTAGAAAAACAGAGTTCACACAGTAAACTTCAAAACCACCTCTAGTTCATTTTAAAGGCACAGTACACCTAAAAATGTCAAGTTTCCATCACATGAAGTATTTAGAGATGAATTCTTGAGTGTATATTCATTACAATTACATTAGTGCATAGAAAATCTTTTAAAACCTTGTCAGTCAAATGGTTCATTGAACTCCTGAAAAATTTTAGTGAGGACATGGCAGGTGACGAATAATTCCAATTATGAATGCTGGCAGTTATTTACAGCTTCTATGACAGAGGGTGACAGCAGATGTCTGAAATAACTTTTGAACTCTCCTACAGAAGCCTGCTTCTTGATAGCTGCAATTAACAATGGGCTGCTTATAAATTTAATTAATACCTGGATTTAAAAAAAAGGGTATTTGCTGAATCCTCCAATTAAAAAGACAAAGTCACCATTTCAAAGGTAGATTGTTGTATTTCTGCATATAGACTATTTAGACAGGAAACAGGACTGGTTTGGGAAGGAATTCTTGAAAATTAAGGAGATGCTAGAAACAGGAGAGACCTATAGCAACATATACCCAGGCACTGGCCAGGCATCTTGGCCAGTGATCCCCTAAGCCTGCACATAGCATGAAGCAGCTACGTGGCACAAAACCAACACCTTCCTGACAATCTTCCCCAGACAAGCAGTGATCTTCCCAGGGCAAAGTTAAGGCAGAATGGATATAACTCTGCAAAACTGTGTTACAAACAAACCTGTAAGGAGGAAGTGACACTTACCATTGGTTAAAACTGAAGATGAAAAATGAATAAAACCCACAAAGAAAGGAGGGCATCTGAGCAATCAACTTTATTTAAATTAGCTCATGTAAGTTTTCCACCAGGGCATCTACAAAAAAGTATACTCCAAGTTCTTGCTATGCTCTGGATGCAGCTTCCAGACAGTCAACATCACATTTCACCTTCTGTTTGAATTATGTGAACTTCTTATAACTAATTCCTTGCAAGTTTCCCCAACTGTCATGTTTAAATAATATTCAGCTAATGCTAGTCAGAGAGCTCAGACTGTCTAGTCAAATTTCAGTACATACTCTGTGTTTGAATACATTTCTATCCTTTCAAATGTCATATTGGTAGCAAACAGACTGACTGATATTAGTTGAGCAGTCCTGACTGCATATTTTCACCTTATGATCAAGCTGCAACACCAGGAGATGGACTCTAAGATCCTTGTGGGTCCTCTCCAACTCAGCTTATTCAGTGTGTGATTCTTCCATGTTGCCACACCAACACTTTTTTTATTGGTGCAGTTGGCACAGAAGGCTTGTTAAAAGACATCATGCTTTTTTTTTCCTGTAGTCCAAATACCAGTTCCCTGTGTTCTTGCACTAACTACAAAACGCACCTAAGACCACCTCCAATGCTGAAACTAAATCATAATTCAGAAGTTCCTGAGAGCCTGCTGTTCTGAAGTACTGCAGAAAGAGGCAGATTGGTCTTGGTTTTTAGTGTTTGCAAACATGAAAGCAGGACATAATATTAATAACTACCCTACATTCTAATAGCTATTTAATAATTAGTCCTATAAAAAAGACTACCTAATTACATTTCCATGTGCTTGCATAGACTATAATGTCCCTCAGGTGGCATTGGAACCTTAAAACTATTGGAACCTGTCCTTGTAAACATTTTCTCTTTCAGAGTCTGTCAAAGGATATATGAAGATTTTTTTCATCCTTAGAAATACAGCTCAGTAGCTATATAGCTAAAATAGGATTAATTTACAAAGACAACACAAATAAAAATATTTCTGAACTGTGTTTATATACACATATTAGTTTGTAAACAAATTGACAACATTCACATTAAATATTGAAAGAAAACTTCAAACTAGACAATTGGCATTAAAGAGAAAAATAAGGTAAAAATTAATCACCTCTTAATTATTCCATTGGTTATGACTAAATCAGGCACCTGGCAGTTTCAGAACTGAACTGTACTAAAACACTGCAACAGTGCTGAATATTGTAATTCCGACTAATGACTTCCTTTGAGAGAGCAAAAGCCACCTCATAGTTACCTGAGGATTCCCATGTAACTCAGTGGAGACCACAGGATGAAAATGACTTCTTTTTCAAGACTGGAAACTCACCATTTAAATAAATGTGGTTTTTTTGGCATACTTTAATAGACAGTCTCTTGTTAGCTATAGTGTTATAGGAAAACCCCAGCAAAACTAATGCAGAAGTTAAGTCAAGCCCTTCTGAGAGTGTAAACATCATCCAAATCTTTCCTCCAATATTTGCACTGTTTTGTAGGATTTTAGCTAAGTATCCATGAATAAAAAAGTCCTACAAGTTAGGCATGAAAGTATTTAAGAAAACCTAAGTTAACAGAAAAGCATTGTGAATTATGAAATAGTTACAACAGTTCATCAAATTATACATCAGAAGGTTACATATATGTTTAATCATAAAACAGTATTTTCTATATATTATTCAAACTCGGCTTCAACATTTGTTCTCATTTAACAGTGATACTCAAAGTGATATTCAGGTTTTTTTATCCCTTTAAGTGAGTACACTTATTTCTTCTAATTTTACAGGTGCAAAGATGCTTATTTGGATACAAGTTCCATGTGGGCAGGACTCAATGTAACTTTATATTTTTTCATCTTAAAGGCAAAAGGCTATCAGTGGTAATAAACAGACAGTTCATCATCGCTCATATCTGAATCGTCATCATCTACTTCACCTTCAATGACTGATTTCTTGCCTTTGCAGCATGAAACAACTAATCCAATTAAAAAGACCTGCAAATTTAAAGTAGAAAGTGTTACTCTTATTCAGTTCAGGGGCATATAAGGGCAATATATGTAAAACAAATTGTAGTGCAGTGATGCAAATGATGCAATGACAACTACTCTAAATTATGCAACTTGATTCAGTGGTCTCCAAAATCAAAGTACTTACTGCAATGAATGCCCAGTTCCCAAAGTAATAGGCCGCACTGAAGAACCAAAATTTATGAAGAAAGAGATACGTCCGAGTGACAATACACTGATCTAAATTGAAAGGAAATAGTACTGATTAACACAGAACAACAGCAAAAAAAATCAGCTAAATACCATATATAGGATAATATTTTAGCAGTTATTGAGAGTACTTAGCTCTGCAGAACGATTACAGTCTACTAAATCTAATTTACTCTCCTGTAGCAAGAAGGTATACAAAAGAGACACTCATTGTACAGTAGAGTGATTCTGACAGGTAACACTAAGCGACAAGTTACACAAGTAACTCCATTACTACTGGGAACAATTTCTCATGCAGATGTGTCAATTATTAACTAGAATCTGTCCAAAAGGGAACTTGCTTCTCATTTTATATAAGCCACAGCCATACAAAGCAGATTCTGCATTAAAAAACATGTTTCAGGACTATGAAAAACTGTGTCTCTACCAGGATTACATAAGCTTTGTAAAAAATCAAAAGTCAGTTACAACATTGAGTCGCAGGACACACAGACCAGTTCATGAATCTCAAATGCAAGGGAGAGCATGCACTGAGTTCATGTTAAGGTAAAATATTTCCTGGTTGGTTTCTTTTGTTTTTTACACTATGCTTCAAATCCTACCTGGAGCCCATTTCAGAGCAGGAATTGGTGTGTAAACGTGTAAACTAGAGAAAGTAAGCAACCCAGAAACTGCCTGTTTGTCCCTCAGTTCAGATCCCAGGTTTGGAAATATTCCCCAGGTACAGTTGAAATACAGACTTCCTGCCTTCTAAAGTTGTGAGTGATACACTACTTATATAGCTATATAGCTCACTTTTAGCAGCCATCTAAGTAAGAAATGCCAGTAAAGTGAAGATGCTTCATAATTGCAGACAATATTGTCAATACCATCTGCAGCTCTCCAGCTGGTTGCTTGAATTAAAAAACAACTAAAAGACTTTCAGATGGCTCTTTATAATAATTGGATTAAATAGATGATGATAAATATTTTGGAACAGTTTGACCTTGTGAAAATGTTTCTATGCAATGTCACAAGAGGAGGTAACTAAATTTTAGCTATTGTTTCTGAACTAATGTTACTTAATAGGCTGACCATGACATTTCTCATCATCTTATTCCTCCATATGACTCAATTTAGAATAAGTTATAATGAATAGCCTGAATTAAGATAGCTACTTGTTATCCAGAATGATCAATGTGAATATTACAGACACATCTTGATCACGTGGAACAAAAGTACACAGGGAAAGCTACCAAGATCATCTTCAATAGATACCTTCCACCATTTAAAAATTACAACATATTCCATGTACATTTGTAGTGCTGATCAAGGAATAAAGTCAAATAGCCAGGATTCAAGACAAAACAACTTGAAAAAAAAAAAAAGAATAACAAGTACTAGTAGTCATTACTACCAGAAGAGTCAACTATTTTTTTGTTTTGAGTCCACTGATGAAGTTTTTCATTATGGTAAATTAGAAACAGTTACACTCAATGTACTATTTTCAAATTAAGGCTTCTTCCTGGAAGTGAATTAGCTAGTTTAAGATTAATCACAATGATAGTTCTGTTCAAAACCAAGTATTAAAGCCTAAAATGTGATTTTGTGCACTGAAAATTCAAATTGTAACAACTTACTGGTGAAGTCTGTCTTTTATGCATCTCAAAACACAATGAGCTTTCACAAAAAGCATGTAGAAGGAAACAGTTTCTTAGGGAAGAGTTACAAATTGTTGTGAGCAATGTAATTTATAAACATTGGCATTAAATTAAAGTCAATACTGTATACTTGTTTTACCTCTTCATTAATCACCTAGACAATGAAACAGATTATACCCTCTGTAAATCGACAGATCAAACTGGGGAGAAATAAAGAGCAGAGGTCCAACACACTACATAGTCAGATTTAGGAAATGACTTTTTTTCAAGCCCCTTGAAACAGCTCTCAAAGTTTGACAGAGACAGAAGGCCTGTACCTGAAACAAAGTGACACTATGCAATAGTGCAGCCTGAGGGTTGACCAGATATAATGCAACTTTGCAGAAAGCAACCTCATCTCCCAACAGACAAACAACATAGAGTTACCAGTGTTCATCTCTAACTCAGAAATGTAACTGAATATCAGGCTTCACTATCTGGAAGGCAGCAAAAGTCCACAGAACTGATCATTTCTTCCACTGTGACAAACAGCATTTGCATGGTGCCATTTTGGGCTGCCCAGTATGAAAGCAGCACTGACTTATTGAAGCAAATCTAGTGGAGGACCACTGCAACAGCTTAGAGCACACAGCAGACAATGAAGATGTGTCCTTTCAACTTGAAGTAAAGGTATTTGCAGGTGTGTCTTACTGCTACCTTTGCTATCTAGTGGGGACATACAAAGTATTAAACAGATGTCCTCCTAGACCTGCATACTAACAGGACAACAGATGACAGAACTGTAACAAGAAATATTCCAATGAAATAGTAGGAGAAACAATTAGCACAGGTAAATATTGAAGCAGCTATCCCTGGAGACATTCACAGTTGGATGGGTGTGAGCAACCTGCTCTCCTTGCCCCCTACCTGGGGGTTGGACCAGACTACCTCTTAGGTCCTGTGTGTGCTCAAAGTCATTACATGAAGGTAGATCTTGAGACAATACAAATCTAAGTAACAATGGTATTTTTTGATGGAAAACCCAAAGTGAGAATGTTATCCAAAGACAGATGAAATCTATGTCCCCAAGCTCAAGCAGAACTTAGTTTTACTTAAAATACACTCAAAACTACTTCCAAAGGAAAACCTGCATCCTTACTGTTCTTGAACATCTAAGCACTGCAAAATTTCAGACCCTAAATTATTGAAGGCATATCTTCAGGTATCCAAGAATACTTATTTCATACAGCTTTGTTGCCAATAATTCAAAAGCTGTGTTGCAAAAGGCAGTTGCTGCTTGAAGTTTGTAGGTATGGCTTTGGCCACAGATCAAACTGTTGAGACAAAGCAAGCTTCAGGAGTCTCTACAGGAGGATCTTAGCAGGTATATTAAAAATTTCCCTGTTTTGTATCTATCATGTCACAACCTAACACCTTTATCAATATTTCATAGTTAAGCTCACTCAAGTACTTCCAAAGTCCACAGAAGTATATGTTAAAGATTGTATTTCACATATCACTTCCAGCTTCCTCTGGAAACAGATTCATGGAATGGCAGCAACAGCTGTCCCAGCCACAAAGACAGTATTTCTTTCTTTTCTTGTTGGCTAAACAGGAAAAAATGACTACATGCCTAATTGCCCCTTACTCAGCAATTTCTACAAGTGTTTTTTTCCATATTCTATTTGAGCACATCCTCACTTATTCCATATTCTTCTCTGCTGTGAGATATATATATATATATACACACACACACAATTAATAGTAGCCTCATTCAGCTGTTGAGCCTGTCTTCACACTTCACAATCCAGCTCTTGCACTGCTGCTACTTCTCTGGTTTCACAAGCTAAAATTAATCTCCTATACAAAGCTTTTACAACTTTTGGATTGTGGCATCCCATGCCAGTTATCTTTCTCTCAGCTAACTTCTCCCAGAAATTGCTTAGATTTCATTCATCACTCATTCAGCTTTCACAAAAATGCAAGTATTAAACAGCTTCAGCACCACTTGCTTCAAGGTTAACTTAACAATAAAATCCCACCTCTGATCCCTCATCAGACAGAAAAGCATATTGGAACACATACCACTCACATCTAGCAGGGATCTGAAAATATTTCCCAACTGGTTGTATGAAGCTACAGTAACTCCCCACTTAAAGAGATGTGAATCACTAAGCTTCCAACACTTCAAACTGACAGCACTTTGAAGTACTACGGTGCACTACAGAAGCATGAGTATCAAATCACTCAGATGTTAAACAACAGTTTGCAGCTATCTAAAATCTTTTAAAATCTAGGTCTAACATACAAGCAAAAAAAGATGCCTGCTGTTTCATCCCAGTTGTCTGGCTTTGGTGCGGGCTTCTTTTGCTTAGCTGGAAGTGGTAATGAGATAGCACCTAAATTAGACCTGTAGAGACCAAAAGTCTAGCCAGATGAAGTCTAGTCCAAAAAGCAATCTTATTTAACAGAAGCTGCTCAGTAGGTTTGGAAGCAAAACCTGACAAAGGAAAACATTTAGCAGGCTAAGGGGGAGCCAGGAACTTGGAAACCAGGAACTAATGAGGAGCCTGGAAAAGCTATTTGGGACAAGTTATTTAGAAAGCAAACGATTTTTTTCAGTGCTTCAAGCTACAGGTAAGTTGTGTATGATATTTCTCATGGTCTATCCGCAAATCAAACACAACCTGATATAAAACTAGACAGCCAGAAAAATGATGTAATCCATGCGAATCAGTCCCATCAGTGCTAGCAGGGCTTCATAACACAAGGAGGCTTCCAGTAAGATCCTCCAAGATTCTGTGCTGAAAGAAGGAAAAAGTCACTAATCAAAGTTTCTAAATGCTAAATAATGAAAATAATGTCCTATTGAGTGATCTGGGTGCCACATTTTTTTTCCCAGTAGTCAAATTTAAATGAAGTGACATGTATGAACAGGATTTGCATTTATGTATGAAAGCAGGATTTAGTTGTAGAAAGAGCATTCTGGATCTTATAACCAAGCACAAACAAACTTTAGTTAAACATAGCAAGAGTTTTCACTACTTCCCGCTATATGTTCCAAGAGCGCATCAGTCCTCCTTTGGCCATTTTAGATTTGGAGTTCATCCTAGCACAGTTACGGAATTATAATGCAAAATTTCACCCACCTATAAGGTTTCTATATCACTTTGGTTACAGAGACTCTGTGAGGGTGCCAAGATTTGCATGTATTAACAGACTAGGTGAAAAACATTTAATAAGATTTGAAGAGCTAAACCTGTTAATCTCATTTTTCATAAGTTTAAAGGATGACTTGATTTTAAGTACCTTCAAGTGATGAAAATACTAATGCTATAAGTCCATGTATAAAGTGAAAAGGTACAGCATTAGCCAAAAGCTAGGTCTGAAACCACTTTAATTCCAAAGAGATAATGCCCAGTTTCTACAGGGAAACAATAAAGCATTTCATCAGCCTACTGATAGAAAAAGTATTCTCAATGCTTTTGTTGAAACTAGAAATCTTTTGAAACACACAATTCAGGTTAATTACAAACACTAGCCACATGGGTTTAAACACAAACCATAATGGTTATTTCACGCGTTTGAATTGGCAGCTTAAACTTGAATTTCTCCAAAAGGCATTTTCTGACTCTCCCTTGAAAACCTTACTTTTAAGTAACTAGAGGCAAACAATTCTTATTGTAAAGATACAGCCAGTGATAAACATCAAAGGCAATACTCTAGGGATTAACATGGATGCAAAATTCTACAAGGAAGCAATAGACAGCATAGCCTATTATTTTCATTCTTATCAAAACCTCCTCCTTTAAGAAAAAAAATTGTGGGAATTGATGAATCTACAACTGCATGTCAGTGAACTATGTGCTGCAAAAAGATATTTACAGCGCCCTTAGCTACTCATATTGTTAACAGGTGCCAAACAGGGCTTTCTGTGGTCAGACATGCACCGTTGTGCTTATCTATATGGAGTTCTTATGGTTATAGAGGACTTCAAAAGTGTTAGGTATAAGCATAGATTCATAGTAAAGTACTAGGAAGGTCATTCACTAAAGCAACGGGAAACTGGAAAGGCCCCACTAAAGTCCTTATTTTATGTGAAGCATTTTGTAACTTTTCAAATTAATTAATTTAAAACAACAATTTGGAAGTAATAACCTATGGTCATACAAATGTTCATACAAATTACTAATATTGAGGGCTCTGGGCAAGTTGTTTGTGGTTTTGCTTTGCATGCCTCCTGCATTTCTCTAGAAGAGGAATAGAATATGCTCCTGTTTTGGCATTTGTGTTTGGGGCTCCTTTCCAGCTTGAGTAACATCTATATCTAGTCTTTATTCAGGCAAAAATAAAGCCTGAATTCCTGAACTTTTTGACTTCTAAGTAACAAGAGTATCTTAGAAGGTGGTACAGATCAAGTTAGGAAAGTAAGACCTTCTCAGTTAAAGCCTTTGAAACAGAGATAATTATTTTCTTTCCTACTTCACATGTAGTTCCAAGTCAGGGCAGGTCTACAAAAAAGGCCCAGCAGATAGACTGTATCCAGCACGTAACAGGCCTTGGGCAAGGCTCACTTCTTCAATGAAGGAAGAGAATCCAAGGGGGATTCAGAGCAAATTATGCATTTGAAGCACGTGATGCTTAAAAAGTAGGGGTTTTTTTGTCTAGAAAGAGGCAGATAGTGTTTATCAGTCCTCCTAGTTCAGGCTTGCAGCTGAGTCATTGCTCATTTACATTAAATCCCAATAACCTGTTTAGCTAGACCTGTACCAAGTTTTCAAAACATTAGTCCTGCTGCAAGAGCCTTAATCGCATAATTGAAATCCTTTGTTTTACCTTATGCTCAACTGAATTGTGGACCTGACATTTCAGCTGTCATTAGCCCTGGAAAACAGTCATCAAATGATATTTTTGCCCAACTGTATTGAACACTGAAAACTACAGCTTGTTTTTCCTACAACAAATATATTAAACTTGCTGCCCCTGAAAGACTACTTTAAAAGCTTTTTAAGTTAACCAGAACACAAATCTTTTGTGCGAGATGTTTAACTAAACAAAGATACTCTGACATATAAAATGTACCCTGCTCTTTTTTTGTCTTCTGTTTCATGTAGTTACACTATTATGGCCTTTGTCATTGAGTATAAAACAGATTTACCTCCTGCATATCAGGAGTAAAGAGAGAAGCTTTGCTGAATGAAAGCAGATAACATAATGCTAAAACCCCACAAATCATATATCTAACTGTAAATACTCGAGAATATGTTTTTTATAAGATTGCATTTTAACTGCCTTGTGTTTCTCCAGGAAGTGAAATTATCCTTTGGACAAAGACAAACATTAGTTTGAAACAAATCTACAGAAAACACTACCCATTAAAGCCTAAAGTATTAGCTGTTACAACAAGATCAGGTCTCTTCTACCATCTCAGAAAGAAAAAAATAATTTACTTAGTAACAGTAAGTAGAAATCATATCTACAACATCTGAGTATTCAATAAGACACCAGACTGCTATAAGCTTATCTATCAGCACAGCCATTAAAAGGTCGTTGCTTGTTTTATGCTTAAGGAAAAACACCTGTTAGAATTATTCAGTTTAAATGGAACAAAATAAAATGACGAGACAAATCAATGATTGCATTTAGTTCCAGTTCACTGGTTTACATAAAACCCTAGAACCAAAGAAGGCAATTCCAACTGCAAGTGCTTGACCAACCTTTATCTTAAGTTATTTGCATCTATTTTTGCCCATGTCTAATATCCTTAAAAACAAGAGAACTTGTATTTACAAGTTTAGTTCCTACCTTTGAAATAAGTTTGACTTGTCAAGATGCTGTGGTTGATTACAGAACAGAGCAGCATCTACTTATTTTCATAACTTTTGTTATGAGGTATTAAAAATGGCAGGTATTCCAATGCAAGGATTACATTTCCAATTTCTAAAGCTGACTGGATGAAACAATGAATAAACTGTTTTCACAAATCCAACTTTTTAAAGTTGAGTATTACAAAATAAACTTTTCTTTCACTTATAAAAACACTTGAATGGCCTGAATGTACATCTACAGTTAATACAACTCCACTTAAGTGTTTTGATCATATTGATATTCGCATTTAAGAAATATCCCGTCCATCTTCTACTTGTACTAGGTTAGCACAGGACAGTGTATCAACACCTTTTCCACCTCTTTTCTATTAAGAAAGGAGACCATGACTCAGAGATAGCCACTGCAATGTGTTGATGATGACAAACCAAAGCCATCATTTACACAGACCAACTCGTGTTCTGTACATCAGAAAGCTAGCTTTAAGCATCAGCACATTGTTTCCATTGATCAAAGTAAACTAGGAAAGAAAATCATGTAAAGAACTAAAAGTATTCAAAAAAATTCAAGTATGGGTGGAACTGAGTAAGTGTATTTAAATCCAGTCCCAGATTCTATAATTAAGCAAAGTCTCAGGAAATCAGACTACTTTAATTTCCCTCACAAAGGTCAAGACTAACGAGCTTATCAATGCCAGTGAGTATATTCTGCTTTCAGCAGACACTGGCCAAGTCAAGAAGCTGCTTACAAGAAACAAAGATCTGTACAACTTGGACAAAGTGACCTCATTTTGAAAGACAATGCATTTGCTCTTTTAAATTTCACCAGTTTCTATTTTTAATCACAAAAACAGGGCAGCTTAAACATGAATTGAGCAATATATTTGTCAAACTATCAACACTTGAACTGCATTAAGTCTAAAAATAGCAATCAAAAAACAGATGAATGATTTGAAGTATGGGGAAAAACAGGGGAAAAAAAGGAAATCTATCACTCTTGGGAAATGCTATGAACCACCAGGAATGAGACTAACACATACATACTAAATTTGAAGATAAGCATAAATACAAGGGAATCACCCTGCAAAAGAGACCTGGCTTGACAGACCAGGAACAAAACTAATGGTTCAGTTACCTCCACTAGTACAAAAATAAATTAAGTTTTCTATTTTCCACTAACAAAAGTGGAGAAAATCTGAGTGGCTATTAATAACTTTAGAAGCAGTCAAAAAAAAAATCAGGAGTTAGAATACTGATAATAAGAGAAGAACACAGGACAACTATTTATCTTTTCTATCAGTTAACTAACGTTGTCAAGCATTTCCGTAAGTATATAAATGCACACACAATATAACTACTCTTCATACAGAGGAGCTGAAAGTTAGCCAGAACAAGAACAATTGAAGCCTTGGGTTTGAAAAAATCTGGACCATTCTGAAGGCCATAAATCTTTTGCTGAGATCAGTGTTTTTAAACAAGAGACTGAAGCAATCAATATGACTGTGACCTTAAAGAGCACTATCCGTATTGCAATGGCTTCTGCACTTCAAACTGTGAAAAAACTGTTTATATGCAGAGGGAAAGGAAGTGTAAAGTAACACTGCAAAAAAATAAAGCCAGCATGATTTCAATTAGCTTGGTGTTTTTTAATGAAACCAGGCTAAAATTCATTCATAGCCTTAATCAAGTTTCACAGAGGAATAAGCACTAAATGAAATGTTACCAGGATCTCTCTCAAAAAAAGAAAAAAAAAATCAACATTAAGGCCTGCCAAAATTGAAAGTCAAGGAACATTCCAGCATTATCCATTTGCTTGCTAGACACTACTCAACTGTAAAATATCTGTAATACATCTTCTGCCCAATAACAAGTCAAAAAAGGGACATTTAGTAACAGATGAGAGAGTTATACTAGAAATTATACAGAATCAGAAGAGAATTAGAGAAAAACAATCTAAGACTTCTAGTTCCACTGGCATTGCTGTTCATGGAGAAGCCCGTGTTTACATCTTATTAAAAATTACATAGTTCTCTTATCTGTACATTTCCACTGAAGTTCCATTGAGAGGCTCAGACCTTAGTTTTCCTGAGTACATTGAGAAATTGAATAGAATATTTGTCTGCATGTGTGTATGATAAACATACACAGTGAAGTGCCACTTTCAATGCTAAGCTATTCACCAGCTGGGGTTTATTTTTAAGATCTTCTACATACACGTTAAAGCAAATGGGAGATTTTAAAGTTAACTGGAATGCTTTGTTACCCATGGTTTCTAGTAAAAATAGTAATTCCTTCAAATGAATTAAGTAAGCTTTAAGCAAGATGTTTTTTGGATAAAGCTTCATATTGAGCAAATGAAAGCCATGAAGAGAGAGATTAAGCAGCTTATTACAGCTGAGCATGCACCTATCACACTGGAAATACAAGAAACAAATTTATCTTACCTTCAGGTGCATCTGCATCACAGTCTTTAGACACAAGTGTCACATTCCTTGACTGGCCATCAATTGTCTTATTACTCTGCATTATAAATACAGAAAATTAGTACCCTAGTCTACCAGCAGTAGTCTTCCATAGACAATGATAGTCCACAAATACATTTTTCAATGAATTAATTTTATAAAAATAGCTTTAACAAATCTCTTAGAATATTCAAAAGTATTATTTTTGAACAGTACATGCAGAGTAAGATGTGAGTGGTAAAACATGAACATTTCTAAGTGTGATTTCATTTACAAAAAAATTAATAGCTTGTGTTCTTTTTGAAGACTTGTGAAAAATATACTTGAGCTCTGAAATTAAACCTTTTAACTGTGCATAAAATTAATTTGAAAATCAACTTAGGTGATGAAGACACCATGGAAGTGTTACAATTGATAATGATAATGAATACAGTTTACTTCTGGTCTAAAAGCCAGATGGTAGCACCCAATGTACTTGGACAGCCAGAGTGGAAGAAGAGAAATTATGCTTAAGTGAACTACTGAAAACCCAAAAGTACCTGCTTAAATGTCCCAAATCTTTGGAAAACTGACCCTTTCAGAGAACATCAACTCTATGTTCCACATTTTTGAACAATCAGTGAATAATTTTAGCAGAGTCCAATATAAATCCTTTGCACTACATTGATTTCTTTATAACCTGATTCACTTTAAAGGGTCTCGTACCTACTGTACTTACTTGCACCCTCATGATTTCCCAAAGAGAAAGCCCTCTATAGAAATCAGTAAGAGTCAACACCTTTTCTTCAGACTGGAAAGAAGTTCCTTAAAACATACCAGCAATCAGTACAAGATGGCACATAAAACTAAGCTCTTAATTAAGAAAGTTTATCAACATTAAGCAAATTCAGCTTTCACTTTGAACAGTCAAGAGAAACAACTCCGTGTCTATCCTAAAAAGCAGCAATTTGTACATGAAGTTAATTTTGTTTCATGCAAGGCCATGGAAGCGGGGAGACTGCCTTAAAAACGGATCTGAAAGGAATATGACTTAGTCACAGGAATCAGGAAAGAAAGTAAAAATGTGTAGACAAAGAACAGGGTGAGAACAGAAGACATGAAATTTCAATTATTCAGTGTACATTTAGCGGTTGCCCATCTCCAAAATGTATTCCAGCTGGCTGTCACTATTCCAGCTGGCTGTCACTATTCCAGCTTACACTGCTCAGTCATAAGCAAGTGCTTCTTTCAAAAGAATAGTATACCTTCCTGGTGCACACAAAAAGCATGGAAAAAAAAAAAAAAATCACACCGTGACCATTTCAAAGTTTTGACTTCCTTATCTTCATTCACTTTAACATATTAAAAGGATTTTTAAATACAACAATAGCTAGACCTATGGGCTTTCTTTGACTATATCTATGCTTTTTTTCTTGATCTTATATCACTGTTCTCCATGAACAATCCTGTAATTTAGGATATTTTTAGTACAAGTATTGCCAGAGTAAAACTCTCGTGTTCTGTTATCCCATCGACTCCAAGGCTGAAAGCAGGATGCATCAAGGCCAAGCATGAGACAAAACCACGTACAGTAACTCAGTATGTGTACTTGAAGAGCTGACATATTTTGGACACTTCAGAAAATAGCAAGCCTCTTAGACCTACATAATTAGTTTCTACTTATGTTCAGGATCAAGAACTTGAAAATGTCTGTTTCCACACTTAGCCATGTAAGGGATGATACTTCTGGATTCCTGCTGCTGACAATTGAGTCACTCTGGGTCCTGCAATTTAGCTCCATTCCTCCAAATTATCTGTGTGATGACTGAAGAAAGAAAGTGATCACTGCTGTTCTGGTTCTCAACCAGGGAAAAGTATCGGTGTTGCTCATGGCAAATACTGGCTATTTAATTCCTGTCTGGGTCAATCAAGTCTTAAAGGTCCACTGGGTACAAATATCAGCAAGCAGTGGTCTTTCTTTCAGACAAAGGCAAACTAACCCTTGACCTTATTGAACAGAAATAACAATTATATTTCAAGTATGGGCAAAGTCATACTTTTGCTAGAAAGCTGAGAAGGTGGCCTAGATGTGGGCACAACTCTTTCTTTGTGAAAGCTTATGAAAAGCCTCATTGCTGATTAACAGATACTATAAATTGCCTCAAGAGGTGAAACCAAGCTATCCTTGGTGTCTGAAGAGCTATGAAAGTTGAAGAAATCCCTACAGAGGGATTCGGTTGGTAAGGGCACTATGTCCAAAAGAAATTTTCAAAAGTTTCCTACAGACACCACAGCTGAAGACACTTTTGATGAATTGGGGTCACATGCTTTGAACACACCAGTGCTCAGAGTTAATAAAGCAAGTAGCCCAGGTCTAGTTAATGCTAATTGCCTCACAAAAGCTCCACTCTTCAGTTAAAAGGAAAAGTCACCAGCACTTCTAAATTAAAAGCTCTTGCCAAGAGTAACAGACTCCAAAGGCAGCAGTTCAAGATTCAAACAGGAATCTAACCTGTCTCATGCATTAACATAAATTGTGACTACAATTTAGTTTAACACATTACTAGATTTGGAATTACTGCAGAGCAAAAGGGGAAGTACTCCTTTTACACAGTCTGTGAGCCACCAGACTGTCATATACCTGTTTATCAGCTCACCCATCCACCAAGCTTCCTTGAAATAATGCTCATTTATTGCTCGGTTCTTACAGGGTGTTGGTTACCAGTGGATTTTACTTTAAGGGATGAAATCAACTGCAGTGTGAGAGCACAATGAAAACTTGGACTGCCAAAGCAAACTGGTGCATAGGGTTATCATCAGGAAGCTTGCCATGTCTAGTTCACTTGCCCTGCTCCTGGACACTTCCAAACCCATAATCACCGATTCATAACTTGTAAGAACCTCTTCATTGCTACATCCACAGAAAAATATCTTGCTTCATTTCCAGACTCCATCTCTCCTCATTTTGAAATATCAAAGTTTAACATCCAGTTATCAAGGTAGTCAGACACAGAAAATGTTTCTAGTACATTCTGAAACACTCTTTGAGAGCATGTTGTCAGAAAATCTTGTACCTACGTGGTATGCCAGAGGAGCCCAGATGTAGTTTACCAGCATACTCTTTATGCCTCATGTTACTTTAACAATAAAACCAGTTTCTACTCAAGTTAGATTATGCACTTTGAAATGAGACACAGCAAGCTGAATACCCAGGATGGCTACCTTGACCAGAACATTTTTTAATCCTTTAAACATAAAGTTACAGCTCTACTCAACCATTCTAGCTAATCCTCCCTGCAGTGCTGACCAGGATTATATTTCAATAGCTGCAAGAATGACAGGAGCCTTCCTACTGCTGTGCTCTATTCTCTTGACCCTTTCTTGTTAGAAATTATGTATTTATCTTCAGATACTATTTGTCATAAACAGCTAACATGCAAGTGCTTGTTAAGTATCAATCCTTCTGCCTCCCTCAAGTTACATACACTATTTTATTCATAAAGCAAAACAAACTGCTAGCTGCAGCCTTTATTATTTGTTTCTCTCTTCAAATCTTCCATGTTATCTACATGCTTTATTACGAAGGATCCCCTTCTCAGGTCAGCAAGGCTTAAAGTCTAGTTCAGTAGGACCCTTCATGGAATTTTTCTTCCCACTCTTACACCCACATTGGTTCTGCACTGTAACTACAGGCATACAATCATTCTACAACATAAAAAAACCAAACTGCCTTTTGCAGGGACTTGAGCTCATAACTAACTCAGATGCAGCTATATGATGTTCTAGGCTACATAGGCAGTAAGCAATCATGCCAGGAGTTCTATGTAAACGCACCTAAACTGATTCATCTTAGTTTCATGCTGCTACTACCCTAATTCTGACAAGTTGAGCCAATTTATAGACACCTAAGCATGTTTATTTTCTGTTAGTTATATTTAGCATAATATATAATAAAATGCATTACACTTCCTAAATACCAAATATTCAAATCCCCTACAGTGATTGCATTACTGTGCTTGGATTGGTATCAGGATGACCAATTGCCCACTACCAGACAATTTAGATGTAAAGACAGCAGTAAAGTTGTATTTATTGAAACCTCCACTTCCCTGCAGTGACAATCCTACCACAGCAACGCAACTCATTTAAGTCGATCAAGTTCCTCTTCTCTAGAGCATTTAACACTACTCAAATTTCAAACACTACTCAAATTTCAATTTCTCCTTCCAATCCTTTTGCCCCAAGTATTCTGTATCCACTGTTTAAACTGAAAGAATTGACAGTAATAAGTTACAAAATGTACTAAATCATTGCAGTTGAAGGAAGTCAGACGGTGTTTGGTTTGGGTTCTTTTTGTAAAGGAGGTGCGTTCTCCTCCCACAGGAACATCCTCCTAAAGAACAGATATTCCAAAAGCTCCAAGCAGCATCCCATCGCTTCAATCTCATTTAAATCCCTTCTTTCAACCATTCCAGCTCAACTGTTTTGTCTTTGTGAAACTTAAACATCAAACAGCACACCAAGGGATCTAGACTTCACTGTGCCTGAATAAGCAACCAGTTCACGAGCTGGTTAGTTGTCTGCATTTGCAAGATCAGATCTAACAATGTCTACCCTTGTAAGATACCAGACCTTAATAAACAGCTGTCCATGAAACCTCTCAAGATGCTTATGATATGGAACTTTGAACTTCCCAATAAATATGCAGGTTGCCACTCAAACTAAGATGAAATACAATAATTTATTTCTTCAGGTATAGAAGATGAAAGACTTAAAAAAACCAAAGCCTTGAAGTACACAAAAGTGCAATAACAAAAGCAGAGACTAAATTTTAACTGTTTAATTCTGTAGATTTTACAGCACAAGAACTGCACGGAGTTTCATGAAGTTGGACAGTCCAAAGTGCCTGAAGTGTGATTAATCAGCACACACTTATCTCCACTCAGATTATTTTCTACTGTAGCATGTTATCTTTGTCCTTCCTCATAAATATGCACATAAAAATGATCAACTGTGGAACAGTACTGATTTCATTCTGTACACAGCCTTACACATTAAAAATAATCCTCACTACAGTCACTCAGCAACCTAAGCAGACCAGTACAAAAATCTAGTGAAAGCTAACAACTGCCTAATCAGGAGTAAAACAAAACTCAGTTTCACACAGTCTTGAGATGATCTAGGAATTAAGTTGTGTAATATATAGTACAATCAGTTTCTGGCTTGTGTACTACCAAGAGACTTCCTAGCATTTAAAAAAACTGGCTACTGAAATCTCTTCAAAAACTGAAAATGTGCCTGAATTTAAAAGTTTCTGAAAACAGTACATTTGTGATGCAGAAAATAAAATTTAAACAAAAAAATTACATCTCACCTGTACCATGTATTTCTGGCTTCCATACATTACATACTGTGGGGCAAGACTGTAAATCATGTAACTTGTATGAAGAACTATCAACAGAAGTATCATACAGAGAAATAAGAGTGCTTGAGGTCGAGTTTTTCCTCGTCTGATTTTATAAAGCTAAAATCAGAAAAACAAATATTAACACAATGAAATATCCCTTTTTCTCTGAAGGCATTTAAAAACCTCTTTAATTCAAGTAAGTTTTAATTCTACTGCCAGAAATAGGAGGTTGCTAAAATTATCCTTTGGCAACTTAATTCCAGTGATTCAAAGCAGGTTTTCAGGTGTATTTACCTAAATTTCAAAGCACAGCTATTTAACCAAATTAGGTGCTATTTGTATTAATGGCCCAAAGCACTTATACAGTAGCATTTAGTAGCAAGATTTAAACTGCCTGTCACCTATAACAAACTGTGCATTGGTTTATCAAAGAACACTCTGTCCTTTGGTCAAAGTGGGGTGTCAGCTATCATTATAGCCCCAATCAGATCTAGAAACATAGGATGGAGTTACGAGGGAGCATTCCCAGGCTCTGAGGAAATTGGCACACCATATGGTGAGATCTTGTCCATTTAACACTGCAGGGAACAACATAATCCCTTCCTTGCTATCCTGTAGACACCGCTCTACTCTAAATCCCAGGAGCTCAACCTGACTACCATGTTAGGGCAAAGAAGCTGGCAGCTGAGGGGGAAATGACAGCACCAAAACCAACAACTAATCTCACAACTCATTGCAAAGACTCATGGTCGCTGTTCACAATTTTGGAGTGCCACCACATGAAAAGGTGACAATTTTGAAGGGGAAGTAGGCACATTACCAGGGAAATATTTAACCAAATACCAGAGGCATGAATGTCATGCTATTGGATACAAAGCTGCTTGTCCAAATACAGCAATATATTATTTGCATAATATTTAGATAGCCCTATCACCACTACACTGTTTTCTCTCTTATGAAGCTAAATATGCTTTTCACACACATGAAAATTCAAGAACCTCTGACTGCATGCCACATTATAGATTTTGACCATAAAGTTGACCAATACATCAATCATATGGCTTTAACTTGGAGAAGTCAGAAGCCAAAGTGACACTGATTAAACACTTGAAGGAGTCTGCTGACTCTATTGCTCAAATTAAAATACCAGCTTTGGTCTGATAACTTGGCAAAATGAAACACCTTCCAAAAGCAGTGCAAATTGTACAATAGGCTTTTAGCACTCATTAGGCATATAGACAGTGCTACTGGCAACATCCCATATTTATGAAACAATACAAAAATATTAAATATATTCAAGAGCACATACTCATTAAATATCTGAGCATTAGAAACTAAACTCTTAAGTTATATTTACCCTTATCCAGAAGAACCATATACCCATATTTCGAATCCCTGCCATTGAAGTGAAGATAAAGTACATAACAATGGTTGTGATAAGAATATAATCAAGTGGAAAAACCTAAAACAAGAACATAAGCAGTTAAAAAGACAAGGCAAAAAAAAACTCTTCTCCCACTTAAAACTAAGTAAGTAGCTTCTACTTCTATAGCTTATATCTGAGGTAGTCAGAGTCCTGTTTAAAAGTTTTACATAGCTGGCTCCAAACATAGCTAACAGCTTGCTGCTAATAGAGCTCAGACAATTAGTTTGGGAAAGCACTAAGCATTTTTATTAAATTAAGACACGCCTTAGTTTTGAAGTGTTATACATTTTTAGACCAAGAAATACTTAATTTTAAATACACCCACAGAATGACAAGTCCACAGTGGCAACAATTATTTTAGGACTACATCTTTGTGACTATTTTTCTGATCATATTTGCATACAAAACTTGATTTTTATATTTACATTAATAAAAGCTTGTGATAATACTGCTGCTGAACACTACTTTTCTCAGTAAACTAAAAGCTTAGATGTTCAATAGTTTTAAAAGCCATGGGGAAGCAATGCATTGTGCTGACCCATTATACCAAGAATATAGGGGAACTCAACTGGGGGGGAATAAAGCACCAGCTTAATATTAAGGCTTTTGTTTATCTCAGTTTACTTATGACAAATCTGTACGTGGACTTGTTGCCTTCCAACTCTACTGAAGTTAACTGATGTTTGTTTTTATATTGGGTTTGCTTACAAGACCAACGCCTCACTATAACAAATAACTGCCCAGTGTAGTATATTTCTCAATGTGCAATATATTAAAAAGTGAAAAATTGTATTTACTTCACTGGAAAGAGCTAAGCTATCCAGTACACCAACTAGAATGTATGTAGCACATGGGACAAAGTTGCTTTTAATCTGTGAATAGTGACTACAAGTGCTGTCCTCTGCTACCACTTTATTCTCATCACATCAAAATCAGTTTCAAGCACCACCTTCCTTGCCCAAACTAGCTTCCATCCACCCAAGATTTTCACATCAGTAACTAAAAATTAGTAAGGAAGTTGCCTTGCTTTTACTGAACACACATTTAAACAATGTTGTTTTAATTAATTACTTCAGGAGTTTAACAGAAAACAGAAGAGCATCCTTATGTATGTATATCACCACTTCTTTACTTACTCTTTGAAGAACTGGTAACAGCATATTTAATGGATTGGTCAGATTAGTTCCCAGAATTATAAATCCTGAGTCGAAGCCAGCTGAATGCAGAGCTTTGTCCAAACTGCAGTAATTAGAAAAGCTGGATAAGTAATGTGGTTCTCCCAGAGCTTTGTCTTTAGTTCAATTTAGAAGGACAGCTCAAAAGAAAAAAAAACCCAAACTGAACCAATCCCAGAGAGTGACAGCTCTCTAACAGCTTTACAGACACATGCTTTGCTTTACCACACTCACTGCACTTGTTCTGTGAAAGATATATTGATTTCTGCATCTCCTCAGCATTTTTGCTTTTCCCTAGTTTGGGTAATAAAGCTTATTTTTCCAGTCTGAAAGATTAAAAATGCCAACATTTGAGACCTCTGGTTAGTGCCAATCCATGTTGAAATCCATCAGATTTGCAGTCAGCTATGTTGCTTTAGACACCATAAAACCATTCCAATGCAATACACATCAAAATGGATCAAACATGTCATTTACTGCAAGAATTTAAGCACACATTACCCAATCACAGAAGTACCTACATGCATTAAGATTCATTCAAGCCATCAGAATACTTCTGCAATCTGAATTAAACTTCCTGAACATATATGTTTAATTTCTCAGATGAATCAGAAGTGTTTTCAGCTGGAAACATGTTTTTTCTTCAGTTTGTTTTGGCACATTTTCCTCCATTTGAATATATACTATTATAATAAGAAGTGCAGCTCCATTGACAGAAATGTAACATAGAAAAGAAGGGGGCTGACTCCTGAGGTAAACCACACCAATTTTTACGTTAGAGAAGAAACTAGGTAATTTAAATGGTCAAGGAAAATGCTGAAATGTACTTACTTTGACAAGAAGAGAGAGACAGTGAAGAGCAACGCCACAATGATGAAGAATACTCCCCACACAATCTACAAGTAAAAATTTGAAACAATTTAACTGAAAGTATTTGTAGCTGATGCAAGAACCAAAGACTTGCCTTGGTTCCAACAACAAACTAATGATCGTGGAACACTTCAGAGCTTAAATACACTTGAAACAGTAACTTTTTTATTTTTGGTAAATACTTGAGAGAAGCAGCCACAAAACTTTTGCTCTGTTAAACATAGTTTGTCAAGTACATCACATGCTCTAGTGTAATACACAGATCTACCCCTATGTCAAAAGTGACATTAAGGAAAGATGACGTTACACTAAATGAACCTAATATTTAACAGAATGCACAACCTGTAGTCACTATATTATGTGGAAAACCTTAACTATGTACATGCATTTAGGTTTAAACAAAGAAATTAGAGATTGGTGCCTTGACCATCACACCTGTGTGCTCATCTTCCAACAGGAGTAAACCTGTGCACAGCTGACAAGGAACACCTCACCCTTCCTGAGTAAAAGTTCCTTTCTGTAACACTATTCTGAAATGCACAATGACCAAGTCACTTGGGAGTGAAGAAAAACTCAGCCAAGCCCAAATGCCAGGTCTTCATTAAAAGACAGGAATGTGTTTTTATTATGCCTACCAAATACAGCACTTGAGCCAAGAATTGATACTCCAAGCTGTCTCAACCAGAGCATGTCTGTTTTTCTTGGGTTAGCAGCTAGTTCAGGAAACAATTCTCCATCCTTCTGAGAGGTTTTCTCCCTCACAATCTTTTCTCTGGGTACTTTAGGGGACGACACACAGAAGTGAGCCTAGATAGCCAACCCATTCAGTTACAGTTCCAACAGTTTCACTGTATTTTCCTAGCAATCCTAGTCATGGAATACAATCAGATAAGCACGCTGAACTTCCAGAAACAACATTTTAAGATTGCTAGACCTGAGACTTGAGAGTTATTTCAAAATTCTATGTTCAGGAACACAATGCATGGCCTTCCGCATGAATGAGGGAGTTTCACAGTTTATTTTATTAGCCTCAAAACTTGGCCCACAGTCATTATGAAAAGGTTAAGAACTTTATTACAGCTGCTCATTAAAGACACTCAGAGTTACAATGCTATTATTGTTCACTAAAATCTGAAGATAAATCTCCATCTGCGAACTCAAACAATATTAGAACATCACTTATAAAACAAATCAAATTATGTAGCTCTTATTAGACGCAGATTTAGAGACCAATATCAAGGTAGGTATTAAGTTTTGCATTTCCACATAATTAAATGTACTAAGATTTTACCTGTCCACAGTAAACTCCCCATAGGTATTAGCTGTATGGGAAATAGATATTCAGAACCAATTGAGGCCAAGACTCTGAATCTTGTATTACTTCACCACCTTCTGCCAGCTATGGCCACTAGACAGGTATTTGTATCTCCTCTGGAATACGCCTGTCTTCTGAAGTGAGATCTAACATTTAGAAATATATCAGTGGTTGAATACCACTCCTTTCCCCATTCTACCCTGTACTCCGGTCCCATTAAACACAAGATTGAAAAGGCTATTATTAAAAAAAACTTTAAAAGTCTTCATCCTATATGTCCACAGTATTATTAAGATTACTGAACCATAAATTATTTACAATTAATATCAATCTATGTTTACATGATTCCAAAGCATCAGCTGATTTAAGCCTTTCCCAGAAGGGATCCTTGTATTCTGTCACAGATTTTCCTCGTTCTTAACTGACAACAGATCAAACAACACCATATTTCTAGCCTACAAACCAACACACACTAATAGTCAAACTTGCAACTTACACAGTCCATCTAAGGATTATCAAGTTGACACATTAAACGCATGCCTCCAGCTGAGTACCATTTTTGTATCTGCTTAAGGTAAAGGTTAAGTACTGCTTTGTCCTTGCCCACCACACAAAGCCTAAGACAGCTAAAAAACCACTACAGCAGGAATTATATATTCAGTTGCCTTTTACTCGTCACCCAGATCAAAAGACAAATACACAGTCTCATTGGGAAAACCTGGTACTACTATTTACTAGCTTTAAACCAACTAGAGTATCTTTAAATATTCTAGATACATTTCACTATGAAAATTTACAAAATAATTTTGCTTTGCATCACAGCATAAATGACTTTGAGCTTTATGTTATATATGTTATATATATTGACATGTTCAACTTTAGAGTTCTAAACAGGACTATTTATTAACTGATGCTGAAAAGCTTTAATACTAGAACAGAGGAAAACAAAAAGCCTGGGTCTCAGCCAAACACACAGAGGACTTTAATAAGGTCATTTTTATGAAAGGAATTTTTGAACTATATTAAGAGAAGTCTAACTTCTAATGCAAGACAAACTTACTTCCTCCTTCCCAGTCCTTTTGAAAGCAGGACCTCAAACCAACCATACTTCAAGCTGTGTTACCTCCTCCCCTACAATCAGTTTAAACTGCATCCCTGCCAGGCCATTTCCTGATATCCACCAGCTACAAAAGACCCCATACCCGTCAGTACTCAACCATTTGCTATAAAGCAGGTTTCAGAGCTGCTGTCTTGCACTTACATCACCAATCACCTCCAAGTGTCTGCTTGGGTCTTCTAGTCTACAGTCTGTTGTACAAACTAATATGCATACTGCTAACTGACAACAGAAGAGTGAATCATGTTTTCATACAATACTCAAAGTATTCCAAAAATAATGATTTGAAGCAATACCTACTAATACAACTTACACTGACACCTGGAATGAGTTCCTTGAGCATCTTAATAGAAAGCCTCCATTCAGGCAAGTAATGACACAGCTAAAGCAGAAGACAGTAACAACTGGCTTGCTTAAAGCTTTGTTTTACATTTGAAGGTGTGGAATTAGAAGACATGGCTAAGCAAAAAAACCCCCAAAAATATCAATATAGGTATTTCTCAAACATGGAAGCATGCTACTCCTAGGTCAAATATGATTCAACTTGCTATTACCAGTTTAATAATTAAAAAATTGAGAAATAATTTAGAATTATCAATCAATTAGTGTATTTTTACATTGCTACTGGACATGAATAAGTCGCAAGCTAGTAAGTCTTTTCTGGCATTTTTCATGTTCTGCTTGCATCATTTGTCCTGGCACCTCCCTGCAAGTTTCTAAACATTCCCTTAACCCCTGCATCACTCTTGAGTTATTCAGAGAGATCTTTGCCTCCTATCCCTGCTCCCAGATCAGTCAAGCTAAGCTATTTCATCTATGGATAATTCTGAAATTTTACTAAGATACCCATGGAATTTCAGACTTAAATTTACTCTAAACAGGCACAATCCATACACAGTTGGTACTTGTTCAAAAAGCCTCAAAAGTAACTTCCAAAAATTGTTAATATTCACCCTGTAGACAGACACCAAGTTCAGCAAAAGTGGTGCTGCTCCAGGGAACGGAGCAGACATTTCTATGCCAGCCTGTTAAGAGGCCTGTGCTGGAGCAGATAACCACCCTTAGCCCATGGAGAATCCCACACCAGAACAAGTGGGTATTTTCTAAAGGAAGCTGCACCCTACAGAGATCCCACATGTGGAACCAGGTGCTTCTGACAGGAACTTCAGCTCATGGAGTCCACTCTCACCGGAACAGAAATGAAGTGGGAAGAGGAAGCAACAGCAGAGTAGAGGACTGTTATGGAC
The DNA here is from genome assembly GCF_965178545.1 of Coloeus monedula. Classification (NCBI taxonomy): domain Eukaryota; kingdom Metazoa; phylum Chordata; class Aves; order Passeriformes; family Corvidae; genus Coloeus; species Coloeus monedula. The sequence continues at coordinate 90,601,633 of NC_138782.1, read as the reverse complement.
TGATGGAAACTCCCTATTCCCCTCTGTGCCACTCCAGTCAGAACAAAAGGAGTTGAGCCTTGGAAGGAAGAGTGGGGATCTCTGTTCATGCAGATCTCAAAACAGAGCACTTGATTTTCTTATATTACCTTAGGCATCCCCAGTTTGTTCAAAACTGCTGTGAAGTACACCATTAAAATACAGATGCAATACTCCCTATTTACCACTGTTGAGCAGACTTCCATATTTCATATGGTATAGTCCTGTTCACATATTGAACGAACATAGCTATGTGCTCTGGAGTTTGTTTTCCCTAAAATTTTTTTTTAAAACCCCATATATTATATCACGTTTCTCTTGTTGCTGAGAGTATCAGACAAAAGTGTAAGAAACCATAAAAAAGGAGAAGCAGGAAGTATTACATTTGGTAGAAAGAAATTAGACTAATTCAACATTATTCAACCCCATGTTGGCCAATACTCAATTCACTGGGATCTTGAGATGTGTAGCTTTTGACTGAATTGAAAAACTAACAGGTTCATCTTTGAGTTTGAGTTAGCTTTGAGTAAAAGGATCATCAAAAAAAACTTACTACGTAAAGAAAAAAGTTTTGTCTTTGTTTAACAACAAATCACATGCTAATAGATACTTAGCAATAATAAAACAATTGAAGCAAGAACACTTGAGGACACTATACAAAGATAATATAATCACAGGAGTCTGAACATAGGCAGTAAGTGTTGTAACTGCTGGACTCTGCCTAGCAGGCTGCTGCTCCCTGAGAGCTCAGCGAGGGTTTCCTAGGGCCGCGTGGTCAGTCCATTTCGGAGAGCCCCTCGATCTGGCTCCGGCAGCCAGCAGCGTTACAATGCAGTGGTGGTAAAGAAGGTAGAGAAGGGTCTCCCATGACGATCTGACATGGCTTTAATATCACATCTTGTCCCCACGATGTTCAGAGGTAGAGAGACAGCGTGCTCTGAGCATGGGATGATTTTGTCAGGGGCCAGGGGGCAGTCCCTGGGCGGGGTTGGGGTACAGAACAAATAGGAAGAAACCGAGGGAGTGGCCAAGGCCAGGGAGGGAAAAAGGGGAACATGTGAAATACAAAAAGCAGTGGATTAACAGATCCCCACAACTAAGATAACATTGTAAAAGACCTTGAAGATTAAGTACAATTCCTGAATATGTTACTCTGTTTTGTTAGTCCCAGTAAGAGCCTGCAACTCCCATAAATTGACCATCCCAAATACAAAGCAGAAAAAGGATTCTCTATCTAATACTTGTTTCAGAAGAAATGGAATTTCTCTTGAAGTCTGAGAAGCAGCCACATATTTGAACAGTAATATCCAAATTGAAGGCACTGAAGGTGAAAATGTAAAACAGTAAGCAAAGCCCCAAGATACTTCCTACACTTCTACATTGAAGAGAAGTACTATATATGGATATTGAACAGATTTTCACCTTTTGTTAAAGCCCAATTGAACAATTGAAAAGTTATTTATTTGCAAAGACATCCCAAGTGCTCTTAAAGCAACAGTAAAGCAGTTCTGCAAGAGTTAAGATGTAATTAAGTGATACGCATTACCACCTGCACAGGACAGCTCTAGTCAAAGTAGTAAAGTTCTTCAAAGCACAACCATAGTCTAAGTGAAAATCTTTCAGGAAAAATTATACACCTGCAACTCTGCTTTAGTCTGTGATTCATGAGTCAACAATTCACAGTGACTGTCACAGCTACTGAGAGAATACAAAGCTTTCAAACCACAAAAACAAGGAAACACTGGAATACCATCCTGACTGTAGGTGATAAACTGTAAGTAACTAATGATATTGTACGCTTTCCTGTGAGGACACAATGAACTGTTAAAGTCCCAGAGACAAAATATATGGCCAATATATTTCTCAAATTTGAGATTTATGTGAAGAGTTACAGAAACTACACAATTGTATTTAGTATTTTTTAAATCACAAGGAAGCCTCCAAACTGTTAACATGAATAGTTTGGGATATTTGTCCTTTCAATGGAAGAGCTAAGTTTATATTTGTAATGTATCATAGCAAGATAACTCCACTAAGAATTCCACACAAAGCTTTTGTTCAGATGCAATTTTAGCCCATAGCCTTCAGCACTCAGCATTAATAGCAGCAATAACACAAGAAATTGTTTACAACCCACCCCCTTCTCCCCAGCTTTCCCAAAAGCAGCCTACTGCAATGCTGAAATTTCTTTAAACATCTAGTTGGTAAGAAATACTTTATATGGCAATACTGTTCATAAAAGTACTAGTTTTCACAACCAGGTATCCACTGAAAATCAAAGTCCTAAGATCAAAGAGACCAAGATAAAAGCTTTGCCCCAGTAACATCTCCCTTGCATTGGTTAGGTATCACAACATTAAGTTCTATTCAGCTAGCTTACTATTTATCAAGTAGTTCCTTGGCAAGATGCTTGTTCCAAATGCATATATTATCAAAGTATATCTCACTTCTGCTGGATACATGTAATTTAGATTAACCTAAGCTAACTGACAGCTAGAGAATTCTTCCTTCTCTTCTCATTTTCATATGCTTGATAAAAAAAGTAAGATATTCAGATTTTCTATGGCAGTAGCACGAAAGTAGATCAGCTAGGATTTGTTCATTTTTAATCTTAATCAGAGTTGAGGCAAAGTAAAAGGTTTTCCAACAGCTCAGAGTTCACTATAGGGCTATAATTGTGTAGTACTAGAGTAAATTTTAAAAAAGCAGTTGATATTCAGGGTGGTAATTGATAAACTTGACCTGTGATTTATGTGGGGAAAAAGGAATCTGGAAGTTATTTCAATTTAAGTATTAAAAAGTGAGAAGTTTTACCTTTAGAGGTCGAATAGCTTCACAGAACTTTGTCCACCAGCTTTTCTCAATAGACTCCAGATGCCTCTCTCTCCTTCGAAGTGTCCTTAATCTCTCTTCTAGTTGTTGTAAAGTCCGTCTATCCCTTGATGACAGAGGACGACCATCTCTGCACTGGTTACAAAAAGAATGCAAAAGATCAAGAGTCATCAAATCAAGAAAACAGATTGACAGCTACTTAAATTATTTACAGCAACTCTAAAGAATTTGTAGTATATAATTCATGCATGTCTAATTTTTATGAATATCAAGAGGATGAATTACAGAAGTCACAAGCTGCAACAAGAGGAATTCCTATGAGGTGGCAGAAACTACTTTTCACAAAGAAAATGTTCAAAAATTTTAACAGGATGGATAGTCTCCACAGCTAAAAATGCTTTAAAAGCACAGCCGTGATCTGAATAATCTGATCTAATCCGAAAGTGGTCCACATTTTGTGTGGAGGGTTCAACACTGTGGTTCTCAGATCACTTACCATCAAATTCCATAAGCCTATATATCCAAATTGGCATTTCTTATTTTCTTTCCAGCATCCCACTAGATACTCAGCTATGTTTCTTGAGCAAGAAACATAGGTCAAATAAGTAGCATCACCCCAAGAATTAGTTGAATGTACCAGATTGATTGTTTGATTATTATGTTTACAAATGGATTTTAATTTTGAGCCTTTAAACACTGAGCAGGAACCATCACACTCTGCTGTAAAATGAGCAGCACATCTTTACATCTCAGTTATTTGCAATAAGCAAAAGCAACAAAATCAGCATTTGGTAGCTGAACCAAAATTGTTTCTAACATTGATGCTAATGTATTAGAAACTCATACTTGGTTAAAAAAAATTCTTTTATTGTAGGAAATGCACCAAAACTATATTTTAAAGTTTTGAAATTCCTTATTAATTTTCTCTTATTTTAAAAGATCCTTCCTGCAAATAATATAACACTTTATACCAGTTAAGTTAAAAAAAAGTTAAATAAATTTGTCAAAAAGACTAAGACCACATTATAGGCATAGAGAACACTTAAACTGGAGATCACAATGCACTTTTAATAGGAACACATGTACCATACCCTGTATAGCACCTCTGTGACTTAAGTATTTTTTTGACAAAAGTTCAAGCTCCCAATCTGCAATTTCCAAGCTTTGATTATTTAAGACTAATGAAATAAACCTACCAGATGTACTAATAGTACAAGAACATACTACATATTGAATCTCAGTAGCATACCTTAATACTTCTAGCTTTTACTGTATAGTACTCTCAGTAACACTCACTTTCTTCACAACTTAATGCACATACAACTGAAGAACTAAGATTTGCATTACAAAATGAGGCAGAATCCTGACTGTAATCCATAAACCAAGAAAAATTAGTTTACACTAAAGGTCATTACAATATAGACATAAATTAAGAACTTTCTATTTTTTCACTCTATTGTTTAGCCAGACTGAACAACAAGACCAGTTGCATGCAAATTCACATAATCCAACCAGGTCCTCTGTAGTAAGTAACGATCCATTTGTCTCAGATTTCTCATTTTTCTCATACTGACTTCAATAAGGGATGCCTTTGTTGTAGTACTTCGTGCAAAACCAAAACATGATAATTTAAACAGACTACTTTCTAGATTTCTTTATTCAACTAAATATCTAGAAAACTGAAGGTGCCCACACTGTGTAGATGTAAGCCAAGTATCAAGGGAAGACTGTTGGAACTGCTTCAACATCTGAGGTCTACTACCACAGAGCACACAACAGCACAGATGGACTGCCAAGATGGAAGTAAGGCACCTCGATGTCACTTCTCCCAATCAACACTCTGAAAACACTGGTCAAACCACTGTCTGAAATGGGTTGTAAAAAGAGGTGGGAGATTTTCCCCCTATCACCTTGTATGTAAAGATAACTCACTCTCCTTTGGCTTGCACTCAGAGGCTGTTAAAAATGTCTTGCTTACACCAGGAACAGCGTTTCCATTAGCTGCAAAGCCACCATGGGTTAACAAACGGTGTTAGCGTCTAAGGGATATTTATGACTCAACAGTTTTCCATATGTATGCTTTTCATAAAGAATTTTTTTATAACAGCAAGGTGCATTAACTGGGAAGCAAGAATATCTGGAGCTGTTATTTATTCATAAAGATAATTAATAGTTTGATGAATCTAAATCATGACAGCTCTATGCGGCAAGTATCCAGTGTTAACTACACTGCATTGAATAAGTCAACAAACTGGATGCCATTTCTGGTAGCAGACTAAGTGAGGTTAATATCTACAAAGCATCTCTTCCATCCAAGCAGGCCTCAAGAAGTTTAATTTGTAAACACTTATTAGCCAGACAGAAACAACTATTGCTGCAGGACTAACAAAGAACGTAACAGCTACTATACAAGTGACCATGTGTTTCAGAATAACTCAACTGCAAGCTATTCATTTCTGACTTGCTATTCTTTCTGAAACAAAGACTCTACAGCATGACTATAAACTAGTAAGCAAGGAAAAAACAAATCCTTATGAAAGTGAGAACAGTGAAAACCTTACCTTTGATTTAATCCTCAATAAATGTTGCTCCACCTCTTCAATATCTTCAGTGTTCTCTAAACGTTCATAAGATGCACTGGTAGTTCCCTTAATCAAGTTTAGAGGCAAAGCTGACATACCATAAGCCTAAAATAAAAAGGAAACATACATACTCAAATTTTCTGCCATATATTTTCATCTGATAAGGCTGCTCTATCTTATATCTATCAGGTATCACTACTGGTTTTACTGGCTTTTTCACCCCATCTGCATACTCTTACTAAGGCACCCAATTCCCTTCCCCTTTTGAACAAAGCATAACAAATACGCTTTGCGAATTCCAGCAATCCTCATCATGCCAGTGGTACTTAAGTGTCTCATCATCCCTCAGACATGTGTTAAGACCTCATAAGCATAGTACACTGATGATTTATCAAACCAGTCCTTGTTTTTTGTATATCACATAGCTTCCAAAAACCTTAACTTTCCCACTTTAGATCAAAATCAACATTTTGTGCAATACAGAAATTTCTAGAAATTGAACATTAATAGTTTTAGAGGCAAAGTATACACAGTTTCTTTGCAGACAGTAGTCTTCAAGCTGCTTTTAAAATAAAATTGGGTTGAAAGTACCCAATTTACTAAAACCAAAATTCTGTAATAAAAAGGCAGCAAAAGTTACATGAATACCTGAACTCAGTTACATTCCAAGACTGCTTAGATACACATTCATAAGTTCTGTTGGAATTTATTCCACATTATAAATTCTATATCATTCAAAGTGTTTTGCCAGCTTCTACATCAACAACACACATGGATTTTTCCAACACAAGGTCTATAAGCTTTCCATTAACATAAAAAGAAACATATTTGAGGCAAGGTAAACAACAAGAAAATGGCACTATTTCCTCTCTGTTACTCTATGATTCTTATGGATCAAGGCCAGGATCAGAAGTTTCTCCAAGCAGTTTAGAGACATTAGCCATAAGCTTGTATTTTATTTATTGTAGATGATATGCTGTTCTTGGTGTAGAGCTCAGTAGGAAGGTTCTTTTCTGTCTCAGCAATTAACATACACAATTTTACTAGAGTCTTTGATATCTGAACACTTGATAACTTCAGAGAATTGTTTACGTTGAAAAAGACCTCTAAGATTACCCAGTTTTACCAGTAACCTAACACTGCAAAGTCTGCCACTAAACCATGTCCCCAAGTGCCATGTCTACAAGACTTTTAAATACTTCCAGGAAGTTTGAAGAGCAGTTTTCTACATTTTCACAGAAATACCACTCCCTCCTTCAAGCATAGCTTTACATTTCCTGCTGAGAATAGATTTAACACAAATACTAGTGCATTAAAAATGTCACCATACATGCTGCTGTCATATTGTGAGTTTTCTGTACGCAAGACACAATTTGACCTGCTTAGAAACCTACTTCAACATACTAAATTCTCATGCACTCAACCCAGAGCAAGACACTGTCCATTTTTGGATTGTATTTTTGAATATGCCAGAACTTAGGCTGGACTTGACAACTTTCTATAAATGTGTGTCAGCTCTCCCTTTAGACTATCTCCTTTGAGAATATTAAGCTCTTTGCCACCTACACAAGGCTGCAGATATTGTCTACCTGAACTTCAGCATAGCCTTCAACATCATATCCCATAGCATTCTCTCAGAAAAGCTGGCAGCCCACAGCTTGGAGAGGCGTACTCTATGCTGGATTAAGAACTGGTGGGATGGCCAGGCCCAGAGAGTGGTGCTCAATGGTGCTGCATCCAGTTGGCAATCAGTCACCAGTGGTGGCCCCCAGGGATTAGTGTTGGGCCCAGTCCTGTTTAATGTCTTTACTGATGATCTGGGTGAGGGGATTGAGCCTACCATTAGCAAATTTGCACATGACACCAAGTTGGGAGAGTGTTCATCTGCTGGAGGGTAAGAGGACTCTGCAGAGGGACCTGGACAGGCTGGCTGGATGGGCCCAATCCAATGACATGAAGTTCAACAAGACCAAGTGTCAGGTCCTGCACTTTGGCCACAACAACCCCCTGCAGCACTACAGGCTGGGGACAGAGTGGCTGGACAGTGGCCAGGCAGAAAGGGACCTGGGGGTGCTGATGGACAGCCAGCTGAACATGAGCCAGCGTGTGCCCAGGTGGCCAAGAAGGCCAAGGGCTCCTGGCCTGTATCAGCAATAGTGTGGCCAGCAGGACCAGGGCAGTGATTCTTCCCAGCTCTGGTGAGGCTGTACCTTGAGTGCTGCATCCAGTTCTGGGCCCCCAGTCTAGGAAGGATGTTGAGGTGCTGGAGCAAGTCCAGAGAAGGGCAACAGAGCTGGTGAAGGGTCTGGAACACAAGCCCTGGGAGGAGCAGCTGAGGGAGCTGGGGTTGTTCAGCCTGAAGAAAAGAAGAGACCTTATCCCTCTGTATAACTGCCTGAAAGGAGGCTGTATCCAGGTGGGGACTGGTCTCTTCTCCCAGGCAACCAGCAACTGGACAAGAGGCCACAGTCATAAGCTGAGCCATGGGAGGTTTAGATTGGACATAAGGAGGAAGTTCTTCACAAAAAGGGTGACTGGGCATTGGAATAGGCTGCCCAGGGAGGTGGTAGAGTGACTGTCCCTGGAGGTGTTTAAGGAAAGACTGGATGTAGCACTTAGTGCCATGGTCTAGTTGACAAGGTGGTGTTAGGTCATAGGTTGGACTTGATCTCAAAGGTCTTTTCCAACCTAGCCCATTCTGTGATTCTGTAAAAAGCACTCTCCCACAATTCTCTTCTCTAGGCCAAGCAAAAAATTCCTTCAGCTTTTATTTATAGGTTACTCTCTGCAACTTTGTAATCATGTCCACAAGCCTTCACTGGAGCCTCTACAGTTTTCCAGTCTCAAACTAGGGGATCAAAACCAGAGACAGAATTCCCAGGTGTGGCTTTGGGAGTGCCAAGTACAATGAAAATGTCTATGCTCCTGCTGAGGCAAGCCCTGGACACTGTTTGCATTTCTGCTGCGAGGCACACTGCTGAAGCATGCTCAGCTTGCTGCCCACTAGGACTTCCAGGTCTTTTTCAGCAGAACAATCTCCCAGCTGATCAGACCAAACCACGAACTGTTGCTTGGAATTAATCCATTTTAAGAAACTACCTTAACATCTGCTAAACCTGATGTCCTTCTTGTTGGCCCAATCTTCCCATTAGTCAATGTCTGTATGGCAGCTCTTTGTTCTATCTACTTCTTCCAGTTTGCCATATTTCTCAAACCATATAATTATTCAACCCCATCACCCACATAATTTATGAGGACTAAATAATATTGGGCCTATACTGACCCCAAAGAGCTCACTCAGGTCAGCTAGTAGCATAACTCCAGAATTTAGGGGACATATGAACACCATCCAACATCATGAACTAGAATGCAGTTTGCAATTTATTTAATGTCCCTCTCTGTAACCCAGAACATTTCCAGCCAGTGCCAGTATGTAGAAACACATGTAAGAGATTGCTATGACAATGTGCCTAAACAATTTTACAAACCTAAGTTTAGAAGTAATTAGATTTCAACATCTGAGGTTTCCACCTGTTCTTCAAACAGCTAACATATCAAATTAACATATCAAGTATTCACTCTGTGAAATAGTTAAGAAATCAAATTCAGGACTTTAAAACTTAGTCTAAGTTTCTACAAAGAAAAATACAACTCTTAAAGTGATATATTGTTTTGCTGTTTTTGAAAATGTGAACTATATACTTGAACATCAAGCTTGCTCCAGTGATAAAGGCTAAGTTCCTTCCCTGAACACAGAAGATGCTAACAGAAAGATGAAGTAAGCCTCCCACCATCCATGTGGGAAAAGGACACATCGGTCCTTCAAGATAACAATATACAGAATGAAGGACAGAAAGATGAGTCATCTCATGTGATGTGTCACAGGTCTGAACAGAAGCTGTATTAGCTCATTTTCAGGGCTGCATTTACCTTCAGGCTGATAAAGAAGTTCAAGACTGTCCTGGAAAAAGTTTTAATCCCCTGGATTAGTACAAGTGTTACATTATTCAAGGACTATTATTCTAGGCATCTGCAACTTAACAAGCAAACAATATATTGAGGATAGCAAAGTAAAACAAACCAAAGATGTACACTAAAGCCAAGAGAGGGCTTAGTCCTGAAACAAATTGTGGGTTCAAAGTTTAGAATATGAATAAAAAACTTATCAAAAGAGCCTTTAAACCAGTTAACACAAGTTAATTTATGTACATTAATTTATATAAAACAAGTTAATTCTTGACATATTTATACCACTGAAACAACAGTTTCCAGGACTTATTTTTAGACATTTTTTTTGTCTTGAAGTGTTAAGTGAAATAAGAGACACTGCATCTAAGAGTAAAACCAGACATCCAAATGTAATAGTCAATTAGAGTATATGTGCAGTTATGTCACATAGGTTCTTCAAAATGAACTGAGTGTAGTACTAAACAATAACTGTTTAGTACTAAACACTAACTGTTAACCTCATAAGACATGTTGCAAGGATAGGTCTCTAAGGCCTCAGGCTCTATCTGCTCTTTGCTGTTACTTGGATGCCTGATCAGCTTCACTGAAACCTCATTTTGCAGTAGGAATAAAAAAAAAAATCTAAATTTATAGTTAAACCAACTTATTTTAGAGAAGACTCCCCTCTCTTGAATCACCACAAGTGCTCCACACAAGAGATCACAACTATCATTCAGCTTAAGGGCTGAAAAGCCAAATCCTAAGAGCTCCCTACCTATTAAATACAAGTTAGAAGCATCATCCATAAGCAGCTGTCTTCTCATTTGAGTTTCTGCCCACAGGCATCTCTGGATGGATAAAGTTCATACTTACATACTTTTTGAAGTATAAGGCCTTCTACTCTAAAGGATAAGGGAAAAAAACACAGAACAACTTATTGCAATAGAAAACCCAGCTTCCCAACCCTATTAGAACAGTCTAAACAAAGCTTTTGAAACTCCTGTCTTATTTGTTACTCATGGAAGTGGTAGTTCAGTCAGACAGTAATTTGAAAACAAATCCATCTAAAGCAGGACCCTGTAACTCCCATGAATGCAACAAATAGTTCAATACCTTCATGCAGTATGAGCCAGCACTGAGGAGCAGTGAGAAGCATGCTCTACCTGTTCTCTCAGCATGCCACTGAGCCCAAATAAACTCCATGCTCCAGACAGAGCATTAAATACCTTATGAGAATTTACATGAGCATTGTGTCTAATTTGCTTAATCTCCACTTCTCCCAGGTCCCGTCCCTTCTCATCCTGCAGCAGATTCAGCTGCTCTCATGTCATTCACAGTTCAGATTTAGAAGGAAGAGCTGCTGTTCTGATTCTTAGTCTCTTGCAGACTCAGCATGTTACAACACTTGAGACTCGCCAAACTCAACTCATGGCCAGATAAGGGAAGTATTTTGTATTAATTGCCTCCTATGCTAATAATAGTCACTCAGAAACAAAAGGCAGAACATAAGTGAAGTTGCAACAAGTTGTAAAATCATGTTTTACTGAAGTTGTTTCACCAAGCAACTGCTTCAGGGATAAATCCTTGACTATTGAAAAGATCCAGAAAGGTTTTTTGCTGGAAACCATAACTTCTAGTGTAAGTTTTCTAAATTGCACAAGCTATGAAGAGTTTCACTTACAAGGAAGTATTAAGGTGGGAAGACCTAAACATCAACCATATCAGCCATAAGCACATAGATCAGTTAAGAGGAAGACAGCAAAATCACACTACAATTAATATAGTCAATTACTTTAAAATAGAATTAAATGAGTTAAAGCTAATTTTCAACACCTACTGCAGAAAGCTTGAAGCCATCAGGCACTATACTTTAAGTGGAAGTTGATTATATTTCATTTTCTATATCTGCTATGTTCAGCTAAAAAAATATGGTCAAATGAGTAACTTTGTGACCCAAACTGGATCATCTCTCCTTGCTAGAGATCAAACAGAACAAGCAAATTTTTTCTCATCAGCTTGGTGCACAATCAGAACTATAAATGAACATAGCTTAAAAACTTTTTCTGGTTAAAGGTGTTTAAGAAATAAACCTGTGATTTCAATAAATTATCAAAAAAGTACTTGTGTAGCATACCAGAATGACTTCCTATTCCATTTATAATTAGAGGTCTATATATAATGCAACTGGCTTTAAAATCGTTATCACTGAGGTTTTTAAAAGGTTTACATGCAATCTTGGGCAAGAAGTGTAGCAATTAATATTGACAAACATTTCTTGCACAGCAGTGCCCTCTAGTGAAGTCACATTAAAAAGCCAAATTAAAAAAAGAATTTTTAAAAACACGGTATAAAGGGCATCAGAAATGCTCTCAGCTTTAAAGATACAAATATTCAAATTCCTATTTTATTACAATAGCTTGTTTCAATACTTCACCTCAAAGTGTGACCATGAAAGACAAAATGTTCAATTCTACCAACCAGACTGACATAAATTCATCTATTCAAATTAAAAACAGCTGATCTATTTTAATATATGCAGTATTTAAGAAACACAGTCAAGCATGAGCTAATTTACTTCAATACAAATGTCCCAGGTAAAAAAAACCCCTCAATTTAAAGAATTATTTTGGTCTAGAAGAATATTTTTATATAGTAGTAACCTAATTAGCTTTTTATTTGAATTATGCCAACCATGAGGGAAGTCACAGGATACCTTTTACCTTTCACAGCAATTGACACAATTCAGTTGCTTACATTGAACAGTTTCATATGAATACAAGGCACTCTTGCCAGCATTGCTTCTGACTGACCGCATCAGTCAGTCCAATTAAATAGCCTCAAGAGAGGCACACCTTCAGGTGTCACACCAGCACAGGTGACACTGAGTCTGTGCAAAAGGAACTGGGACTACACCTTGATTGAAACTGTACCTTCTCTGTGCAGCATGGCTGCACAGTTCTCCTGCAAAGTAATCTGACTCTACAAGGACTCATCATCTGCTTTCTTACATTAAAGTCATGTCTCCATCTCTGACTACCATTCAAAAGTAACAATTGGAATTCAAGAATCTTATTTCCAGAACATCATTAAGCATGGCAAATAGTGACAGGAGTTTATATATCCTCCCTTAAATTATGAGGGGTAAAGGAGAAAGCCTACTAAATGCATCTGAAGACAGCAAACTCACTCATGGACACAGTGGGGTACTTGCTTCCTCTAAAAATCTCACACCATACAGCTTTGAAAATAATTCAAAATGTTATCTGATAAAATTCCAGTTTTTCATGGGAAGTTTTAGCATCCAATCTTCAGTTGCTACAAGAGCACGTAACTTTTTGGATAACATTGTTATAAAAAACATGTGAAAGCATGGAACAGACTGACCAAACAGAATAGGTAAGTTCACTATGGTAATTCCTGCACGATCTGCTGTACACAACATGAATCTTGCATTGAGCACTTGTTTCTCCATTTCTTTACTATTCGTTCTTATACTATCCTGCTATACATTCACCTTCATTTCTCATAATGTTTTCTCTCTACCTTACAGACTCATTATTTGTCAATGTTCAAGTAGTCAAAAAAAATGCTGTCAAGGTTTCTAAGATATAGAAACCAAACAAAACAGCCTCTATACTACAGCTGTTCTACTATGCCCTGTGAACTTGTGCTTGCTAGACAAAACATCCATGAAAGAGTTAACTCTGCTTCAGTTACAATACTGACCATAATTGTTTTGCCTAGCTGCCACCTTCTGTACTGTTCCATTAGGCTCAGAAAAGCATTAACAACTAAAAGATTAATCTACTTTCCAATTCTTAAAGTACAAAACTATAATTTATCTACCAGTTTAATATCTACAGTTCTCCAACAGTGTAGTAGGAAACAGGCTGTTAAACCAGTCACCAGATTAGTTTGTTATTTTGGTTATTTATTACTTCATAGAGAAGTGAACATAATGAAATAGTTACATTTCTATTTCAGAATTGGCACCGAAGTGATTAAATAGTAATGACGATGAATGCTACTAACATCTCAATTTCTCAATAGCTGTTTGATGTCTGCTTAAATGATTATCACTAGTGAATGAGTGCTTTTAAGGTTAGACAGATTCTAAAAGGTTTTAAGCTCTTTGGTTGTTAATAATGTCAACTGCAGAAAAGTAAATCAATCTGGACAAAAATTAGGTGTGAAAAGGTCATCCTATTTGTGAGTAGACAAGCTAAGCTTTCTAACATTGCCTCTTTCAGGACAGAGAAAAAAGAAGCTTTTTATAGTTCCATAAGAAAGCAAATAATGCTTATTAAATGTTTGGAAAAATTACAAAGCCAATTATAATCATCCTTCAAGGACATGCTAAATGAGATGCACAAGATCACTCAAAAATTAGTCTGCCTATCATTGTATAAGTAACTTGTTATTCTGCCTTGAATTCTAATAGCAATCTGGAGCTGACAACAACTATTGTTCTAATACCTAAGGCCATGTAGAACCATTTCAATGCAAAACCCATTAATGAAAGAATAGATGCAAACTACATCATCTGTAAAACTGTTTCAAACTCTCCCCCAGCCAAAACCAGGACAGCACCACAGGCCTCATTTATCACGTTCTTGTTACTATTCCATATTTATAGACATAGAAAGCTGCCAGTATAAATCATCAAGGTCATGGATTTGCAGAGCCCCCTGAAGATCACTATTTCATATTTCTTACAAAACAATTTTAAGTATCAAGCATTGTACTTCAGTACTATACCTTACATAATGCCAAAAAAAAGTAGACTTTGTGACAAAGCTTGAAAACAGAAAAGCAACTACCAATTAAGGATTATGTTGAGACTTGAGACATACCAAGACATAGGTCTAAATAATGTTGCACATTTAAATATTGCATGTACTTGAGAAAATGACATCTATATTTATGCTCTTATCAGTAATATTAATGCATCATGGGAACATTTGTAGATTTCATCTACATTATTCACCTACGCTATTTAATTATTTCCCCTTAAGAAGTTAAAAATTTAGAATACGCATCTTGCCTAGTTTCATCTTTCTTGTCCCTTCCTCATCTTCCAAAGTGTCAATCAAAATCAAGGAAAGATTATTCTTCAGTGTATTCAGCAAGGAAACATAACATGAAATTTTAGTATATTCTAAAAAACCATGCTAAAAAGGATCAGCTCAAAGTTAGTCAAAAGAAATGTAACTGCAGCTTTTATATTTTTACATCCATTCACAGAAGCAAGCAACTTTGCTTTTTGTCCAACTTAACTGCTATCTACAATTAAAAAGAAGTCATGCTGTTGAAAAAAAACCAAATTCTGCTTGACCACACATCTATTGATTTTTGGTTGCTTTGATCCTAACCTATGTGCTTGCTACACTTCAAGCTTTTGGGAAATGTAGACAATTCAGTTCTGTGCCCACATCTTAATAAGTACCTTAGGAAGAACAACTGCTCATTGGAATGGCCATAATGAAAAAAAAACCCAAAGATAGAAAACCAAAAGTTTATAGGGCAAATGTAAGGAAGCAATTTGAGAATTTACTGCTACGGACTTTTTACTAAGGTGAGACACTTGTCAAATGTAACAAAGATGTCTGCTTTAAATTATCCTTACACACTACTGCCAAAATGTTTAGCCTCATGCTAGACACCTGTCATCTTGCTTTGCAATCAAGTGTTAGAGAAGCTGTTTTTCCTATAGAATTCCAACACTACTAGAAAAACGTTCTGACTCAAGAACCACACAGCTCACAGCCCGACATCTTTATTGCCCAGAGAAGACACTGTTGCCACATTCTGCAGGACTGTCCCAAATATCATCACATGGGAAACTGAACAGAACAAACCAATTTATGTTCCATTTAAAGTGTGGAGTTAAAATCCTCTAAATACTCCTTAATCATCTTCCTTGCATCTAATCTTCTCATTTGAAAGACATGGTGTTAAGAAATACCACAAAACATTTAATTTGCTTCTTTATTCAAATGTTAGCTCTTGACTCCTGAAGATATTTTCTAGCAAGCATGGAACTTGAATTAAAATCTAATTCTTATAATAACTATAGCTTTTTAGTAGGTATCAAAAACATACACAACCTTCTATATCTAGCTATCAATGAAAGTAGTTCTGAGTTTTCTCCCTGACCTTTTCTCAGAAAAGCAACTTTTTAAGCTGGTAATTTTCATGCTAGTACCCTCCCCAGTGATTTACCTCAAGGGATGAGATGCTTTCAGGATCAGCACTTACTACTAATACCTCTCAAAGCTTTTAACTAGGATTTCACAGAAATTGAGCAGATCAGGAACTTCTCATACCAAAAAAGTTTTATTTCTTTGGCAACTTCAGTTTCAACAGTCTATTTCATCCTACCCCATTCAGATGCTGGGGAAAAGCTCACAACTCAAAAGCAAAACTCTGCATTTTCCCTCAAATGGCAAAAGAAGCTCTTCTCTGTATGTATCACTAGATCAAATTTACTGTGATTTTGATGTTTGAAGCCATAGAAAATGGAAGCCAGCAATCCAATATAATGACAACCCCACTGAACTGTAGCATTACCTACATATCCATCACAACTGGTAACACAACTGTGCAGCTATCCACAACTCTGGTCCAGCATGATGCTTCAGTTTGTGCTGTCCCTCAACTGTCAACCCTTACCCCCCAAATTCCAACATATCAAATGCTACAATACAGTGCTCTGATAAGAATTCTGTTCTTCATTGCATTAACAGCTCACCATGGACTTTGGAGTAATGTATTAAACCAATCAGTGCCTTGAGAGGCTCTGAACACTGGACTGATCCTTAAAAAATAGGTTTTAACTAGATCAGTCCTTGGGGTAAATTTGTTAGTTCCATAATTTAAACTGCAGCCATCTACAATCCAAACAACACCATCCTGCTGTATCCCTCCTCCTGAGGAAGGAGGAGGACACGTTTTCACAAAGAAAGCCTAGGAGCACACACATGCTGAAGTGAGCTTTTGCTCTCCATTTCTACTCAAATTCAAGGCTACCTGCTGACATTGCCAAAGCCTTTTCCCCCCCCCAGCTTTTCACAGTATTGTATATTACCACAACACAGAAATTCAATTTTAGAGCAGCCATAATCTAATTCTTCATGCCGAAGGCCACACAAAGCACTACTGTTAACATAAGTTCAACTAATTGTAGAATGGATAAATTGCACTGCCAGGGACTTTAATAAAATCACTTGATTCATCTCTTTCATGGTTTCTTCCATAAATAACATTTGAAGATGAAATCAGTCAGCTGAAGTCACTTCAGGCACAGCATTCCTATTTATTTTTAGTATTCTCTGTTATAGTAAGCATTCAATGTAAAGTCATTTTTAATTAGGTAGGAAAGGAGTTGCTAACATATCACATATTACAATACAACCTTTATTAGATATTCACTTAGAATAGATTTTTTTTTCTTGACTGTGAATGAATATATAGAAGACCAGATACACCTGTTCTTAGCTTCCATTTAACAATACAACAGCAACTCTGGCACTGAAACAGGCTGAGGATATGCAGAAGTCAGAGGAACAAGAAAAAAATTTCAGTTATGTCTGTACTACAGATCCTCAGCTCTTCACTGGTATAAACCACATGTGAGATCACTTCTGTCCAGAGACACAGGAACTCAGAGACCACACAGTGTCTCCATCTATTCTGTTTTCCATCATCTACTAAGCGTTTGTGGAAAACTTTGCAATAGGTGTCTTTGTTCTCCTGTTCACTCTTACATAACAGTATTCTCTTTCTGTGCTTAAAAAAAACAACTAACACCAATGATAAAAGAGTGGTTTGTTGACTGAGCACAAAGATCTCCCACCTTTAGAAACCAGGATAAACAATTTCATAAGCAGCAGAAGGCTACCTGAAGAAACACAAGAGCCTAAATACTTACTTGTGAGATGTAAGCAGCAAGCATTACAGACAATGCCTCACAGACTTGTCTCTGCACTCAGATCTTTGTCTCATCTAGAGTTGATTTTTTTTTATACAAGGCTAATATAGCAAAAAAAAAAAAACCAACCAAAAAACAACCACAAGACAAAGACAAGAGAAAAGTGTCATTCCTTCCAGAATCATGTTCAGCTCCTCTGAAGTAGAGCAAGTGGAGTAATCCAAACTGGTAAACACACACTACACTCTGAGCCAACCTCTCCCTGAGCTTTAGGGAAGCACAACAGCCCAGAAACTTTTCATTACTGAAGCAGTTTTTGTATTATGTCATAACACTGGGACAAGTCCAGCCAACAATATAAACTGGAATGCAGGTACACGGCATCCACATACTGTCAAGGGCACACTCAGTTCATTCTTCAGACCACGAGAAGGGCATTGCTTACGCTGTTACAGGTGAAAATAGCTTAAATATGGAAGCCTGACCACCACTGATGGTGGGAAAAGTGTTATGAAAGCACTACAGCATAAAGAAAACCCTGCTCCAACTTTGAAAACAGACCTAATAGGTATTTTTCACTGTCTGTGACACATTTGTACCTCAGTCCACCCATATATCAAAGGCAGCTCACTGTTTCAGGAAAAGATTCTACACCTGCCTGCAAACAATGACAAAAAATTCACATCAGAGGTAGATAACAACCCACTCTCATGTGAGCTCAACCCCAAAACTTCTGTAAAATAGCTCCTGGATTTCTCCCACTCTCCCTTAACACCCACTGTAAAACAGAACAGATAGTTCCAGAAGGATGAAATACAGCAGTTAAAAATAAAGGAAATCAATGTCACACTCCAGGCATTTGCATAGACATATCAGTTGAAGTTTACAAAGCAACAAATTAGCCCAAAAATCTTGGTAATTAAGGCATTCAGATAACAGCTAGTTCTCATGCTTGATGTTTCACCTCATTTTTCACTCAGTATTTGTGTAAGTTGTAAATATGTTGACACTAAAGCAACAATATTGAAGATAAGGTATTGTCTTCATCTGAGAAAACAAACAACACATAACACTGAAGTTATTGACCGTGGATTTCCAGATTCAGCTAGTGTTGAGGACAGAAGCATATTGTGATACTCAGCTGAATGGTGCCTACAACCAATCTGGGCTCAAAAATAAGTAGGCAATAACATTGGAAGTAGGAAATATTAGCAATAAATTGAAAAAATTACAAGAATCACATAATCATTAAGGTTGGAAAAGACCTCCAAAATTATCAAGCCCAACTTCTGACCAAATACCACCATGCCCACTAAACCATATCATGAAGCACCATATCTGATAGGGTTTTTGTTCTAAATTGTTTTCATTTCAGTCAGGAATAAAGTTGCTTTATTTTCACAATCTCACATTTTAGATGTTTTCTAACAGTTATAAAAACCATGCTTGGTTGTTTGAACAAAACACTAATGAGATTCTCCCAGCTAATGAGTTTGTTCTTGATGTTAGTCTCATGGAGGCTAGAATAACACTATATGAACACTATTTGTGCTCTTCAGCAGTGTAATGTAGTTGAACAAGAAATTAACCTTTTCTTCTATAATTAAAGGAAACAAAATATGACATGTTATTACAGACTAAATGGGGGTCTACATCTTTTTTGGCCATCACATGATCCAGATGTCAGCAAGATAGCCGGAATAATTTAATGACCCATGTCACTTTAAGAAAAGGCTTAAAGTAATAAAATTTATCATCTGGGTCAGGTTAAAGCACTTAGTCAATGGGGCTGAGAGCAATTCAGCTCACCTAAGACACCCACTAGCTGATGCACTCAATTGCTCTCCTACCTACTGCACAGACCCTGATGGCCACCAAGCTGTTGGGGGTTCTGACACATCTGAGAACCTGTCCTGAACTGCCTTCCATAATTCTGCCGTTACTGACACCAGCTGGAGAGACAGAAAATCATTAGCTATACTTGTTACTAATTTAAGAACCTAAACATAGTAAGTACCTTACCCCCTTCCCTCTTTCTTAAATCCTTGTTTGAGTTTTATACATTTATAGTTTGCCTGAACATCTCCTTGGGTAACAAGGTTTCAAAATAATTTAGTGCAGGAGCTGTTGCTACAAAGGCACTTAGAATTCACAAGCAAAGCTACATGGGAACAACCTTATGTTAGAGCCAGGCTGCAATGGAAGAAAACATTTTATTAGCAAGGACATGAACCTTAAGATTAAAACCTATCAGAAAAAAAGTAATTTCTGAGAAACTTTAACTGATTGATAACAGATAAAGCTTTATCTTAAGCTTTAAAGCTGCTTCTTTGTTGCAAAATTTCACCTTGATGACAAATTAAAACATGGAGCATTCCAAACACACTGATTATTCACTGAAGGAAGAAAGAACACAGTAGAAAAGCAAATGGCCACATAAACATTAAATGTTGGCCAAAGCTAATAAGTTAAAACAGTCCCTGTCCTTTGTACATAAAGG
Organism: Coloeus monedula; assembly: GCF_965178545.1. Lineage (NCBI taxonomy): Eukaryota > Metazoa > Chordata > Aves > Passeriformes > Corvidae > Coloeus > Coloeus monedula. The sequence goes on along the minus strand of NC_138782.1, from coordinate 90,581,823 downwards.
CAAAGTCAAGCAGTTGAACTAACATAGCCTCAATCATACAATTGGTTACAGAATGAACCCTTCCAAATCCCTCTAAGTCACAAAGAACTGCAGTAGTTTAGCTCCATGCCAACTCTAGGTTACACCACATTTCAATGAATTAAAAAAAAAAAGGCAACATTTAATTCTCTACATCATGGTGGAGAAATAAAGGCTTAAGAGCAAGAGAAGTCAGTGACTGCGTTAAAAGTCATAAGCAATGTGACATTCCCTTGCATAAACGCTTTTAAATTAAGTCTGATCTGTGTTCAGTACTAAAACAGTGGTCCTTAAAGCAAAAAGTTAAAACTTAGAACGAGTGTTTCAAACCATGAAAATCCAGAGCTAAAGACATTGCTGAATCTTTTTAGGATGACAAGTTTTCCACACAGGTACAGCCAGTGATAACCGCAAGTATCATGAAGATAAAAATCTGAAAACCTTGTGTAACAACTTACTGTGTAAGTGATAGCTGCCAACATTCCAATCACAGTTAAGGAACTAATGGAAAATGAAAGTGCAGTCAAGCCATCTGCAAAAAAAAAAAAAAAAAAAGAACCTGTTGAAAATACTTAAAGTAGATGTATAAGAACACTTCTTCCTAAATTAGTTTTCATGAGAGATTTAAGTTCATGAGAAAGAAGAAAAAGATTAAGACACAGTTACCATTCATAACTCAGACAAAAAAATTTACCTAGAAGAGCTTTTTGACCACAGCAGATCTTTATCCCAAACTGCAGGGTCCAGGACAGACTCTTGTCTTTGTTACAAGCTCACAGAAGTTGCATTCACCCAAATGGCTGAATAGCCACTAATGAACTTGCTCCCAGAGCTGTCTAATGCCTCTTGAAGATTTATTTCTGGCCTCCCCAGGGTGCCGTGCAACTTGTACAACTTTCATGTGCATTCTGCATGGTTCATCTTAGTTTTGTTTGCTATCACCTGATTTCTCCTAATAAAAGCATTATCCAGAATCAGACAAGCATGGAACCTTCAAACAACCAAAAAAAGCCTCAGCTTCACTCAGTGTATATACAGACCAACAAACTGGAAAAAGTTCAGGGGACTGTAGAGTTACTGTAGTCTTATAACTCTAGTAATTAAAAGAGATAGCAGAAGACAAGAATGACCAAATAAAACAGGCATTTAACTCCCTAACACCGGCTAATTCTTCAGAATAGGTCTATCCCTAACCTCACCATGCAAGACCTCACAAGTGGTTTTGGTTACATAGTAACATGGAAACTTAGAGTAACCACTACAGAAATTAACCTTCAGCAATCAATTTCACATTTGTGCTCAAGCCACAACCAAACTAGAGTTTAGTGCTCTCCCCCCGTCCTCCCCTCTAGCTAATTCAAGAATTTAGAGTAACTTTTATTCCTGCTCACACAGAATTACTAGCCTGTGTTCATTAATTAGCTAGTTTCCATTCTTATTTCCTGAACACAGCACCAAACAGTCACAAACTGAGAAATCATAACTATCCTCTATGAGGAACTGCACCCCTCTTCTGACCAAACTAACAGGCCTCCTTCCAAAGCCACCAAAAACTAATAGAACAGCACAGCCAAATCCAACTTCACAGCTCAAATCTCTCCTTTACTCTTTTTGCTAGATAATATCAAACAACTTTCCCAGAGATAAAAGCAGTATGTTCTTGCCTTTCAAATACCACAGCTATGTCTAAAGTGTATTAAAAAAAAAACCCCACAAAAGTAAACCTAGAACTAGTTTCCCTTCAGTAGCTGTGAAAATTTGACTTATTTCTGCAGTTTAGGGGAAAAAAAAAGCCCAAATGCATGACCCCTATTCATAACATATCACACAATGTACTTACACACTGTATTTGATGATCCCCCTGTACAAGTATTTGAAACCAACATTTAACAACCATTTTAAAAGTCTGAACTATGCTCAGTGGAACATTAAGAAACTAACTGGCTGAAAAATTGATAATTGTATACCAGAAGTATATTATCAGGCTTTGCCTCAGTGGGTGAGTTTGCATGCCTTTCATAATCCCACTACCAACTACTGAGTGATGATTGGATGTTTGTCCTGTGCCTCAAGATCTTTGTATTTCTTGGGCCACTGCAGACAAAGGAAAAGGGGAAATTAATATAGAAACAGGACAACAGGTACAAGTAAAAGACAACAGGCAAGCATTTTGTCCTTATTTCTCCAGCATCTGGAACAACAAAGAAGAACCTTTTGCAGAGAATTGTTGTCTGTAGGGTAGCTCTACAAAACCACAGGGGCCCCCCTGTGTGGGGGTCTTGGGAGACAGCAACCTAAAGACAAGCCAGCAGCATGCCCATCTATTAAAGGAAGGGACCATATAGGGAATACTGCAGCCAGTTTTGAGGCCCCTGCTACAGGTAAGACTGATAAATCTGAGCAAGGGGAGAACTGAGTTGGTTGGAAGTTGGAGCACACGCTGTGCAGAGAAGCTGAGGGAGCCAGGCTTGTTCAGCCTGGAACGCAGACAAGCTTGGAGACACCCAACACAGCCTATCTGCTTAGCAAAGAGGTGGAGCCCAGGTTCTTCAGTGGTGCACAGCTGTCAAATGTGAGACAATGGGTGACAGCAGGTATACCCACAACAGGTAAGAGGAGAGATTTTTTCACAATGAGTTGAGTCTCCAATCTTAGGGGGTTTTCAAGAGCCAGCTGATTATCTTGGGGTGACTTTATGATGTTGAATCCCATATTGCTGTTCTATGCCCAGAAATTAATTTTGTGCCTTTCTATGCCTTTAAACTGAGCCTGAGAGGGGGGAGAGAAAAGTGTACTTTTTCAAAGCACCTTTGCAGTTTGTTTTCATGTTTCAAGGGCACAGAGATAGAGACAGTTCTCTGCGTTCAGCAGTGGCAGGAGTGGGAGGAAGCACCCTGCTTGCTCGCTTTCCAGCCAGCTTTCGGCTTTCTTTTTCTCTGGAGAGAGACGGAGTTGAACTTTTGTTTTCCTGGGACTCCATTTTTTTTCTGTTTTTCTCCGCTGGACAGTTTCAACACCAGAATACATTGGGAGGACTTTCCACCGAGGCCTTGACCCTGGAGGTGGGCACACCACCTTGTCCCAGCTCCAAGGAGGGAGAGAGAGAGAGACTACGAAAGGACTCTGAACCATGTTTCTCTCAGCAGAGCAAGAGGTTTTATTATTATTTAGCATTAATATCCTCTTCCAGTGTCTTTGTTAAATAAATAGTTTGTATCTCTTTCACTTTCCTTCGAGAAAAATTCATTTTTTCCCAAACCTGGGGGGGGGAGGGGAGGGGTGGTTGTAACCTGCCTTCTCAGAGGATATATTTCCAAGTTTGACCAAACCGTCAATACTCATAAAGCCCTGAGCAATCTAGTCTGACCTTACAGCTTCCTTCTTGATGCAGATTTGACTAGATGGCCTGAGGTCTCTTTAATCTGAATTATCCCATGAAATTACAAGTCAGAAGAGAACGCTGATAGAAAACAAAATCAGACTTTCACACGCCAGCCCAGAATCTTAATCATTTTACTTTTAGTTTAAATAAACATTGGCTATACTGTATTTCATAGCAAAGACAGAGCCAAATACTTTGTTACAGTCTGTCACAGGTTAGCAAGCATAGTCGCAGAAGTGATGTTCTTGCAAAGGGGTGCTTACCACTTCCTCGATGACCTGACAGAACCTATCAACTGGCGAGTTTGAATATTGACAATTTTTTAAGCCACAAAATTGTGACCGCCTCTGTGATCCACACTTAAGAATAGGCAAACCCCAGGCCAACCTCGCCCTCTTGCTTCCAGCCAGGGGACAGGTAACCGGGCTGGGCCCGTGCAGGGACCCAGAGGGCCCTGCCAGGACCTGCTCAGGCGAGGTGCAGGCCGGGCCACAGCCACCCTGGAGCCGATGGGCCCTGTTCCACCTGCGCCCCCCCCCGCCCCGCTCTGTGCAGACGGAGCAGCCCAGCTCCCCCTCTCCAGTGCAGCCAAGATTGAGCTGAAGCTGCCCACCACTGCCTGGCAAAGATCATGTGACCAACAGCGATAAGTGACATTCCAGCTGCAAGGCCCAGGTGAGATTAACCCTTTCAGTGCTGTAAATGCTGCAGACATTAAGTAAAGAAAGAAGAGCTGAAATCCTGAGGGAGGGGAAAGAGGAGATGCTTAAAGCTGAAACTCTGTTGTAAAGCTATGGTGGTGATGGACTATGATACATCAGGGTACCCACTGTAATTTCATGAAGGCATAGGGGGTGGAGCATTCAAACTGCACTTGTGAGCAAAAGCACCTGTGCTAAGCAAATGCTGAAGCAGCTGTAATTTGATGAGAAGTTTGAACAGGGAGAGATGGAAGGGATGAGGACTCTTGCTCCAAACAGAAGGACAAGACCTCTGTTCCTACAGATGCTCCCAGAGACAGTCTTAGAGATGAAGATGATGAGGACCCCTTTGCTCCCAGGGAAAGGGGGGAGGGCCTCTCTTCTTAGAGATGAAGATACTCCCAGAGATGGGTGAAAAGAACCTTTGTTTCTGAATGGCTCAACCTTAAAATGGTACCCCAGTAGCTCAAGAGTGGACCCTCGAAAGCAGTTCTGGGAAAAGCTGCAAGTTGGGGGAGGGACTCACATGCGAGCAGAGAACCAACCCAGGTGGCTGTCTCGTGATACTTGAAGCCATGAGAGAATTTCTTGTGGAGATGTTTCCATAGCATGAGCAAAAGAGATTCCTCTTCCTAAATGAGCTGAATAAGGTTATTATGGCAGTGGTAAACAGACTGAACATCTCAAGGGTTGTCTTTTTACATTGTCAGTGGGAGAAGGGAGAAAGGTGGGGGGAGGAGAAGTGTTCTGAAGGTGTGGTATGATTTTGGTTTTTTTCTTCCTTCTTTTGAGTCTGTTAATAAACTTCTTCATATTCTTTCAAAGTTTTGTGCCTGCTTTGCTTTTCTCCTAATTCTTATCTCACAGAAGGTAAACAGTAATGAGTATTTTGGGCCAAACCACTACACTAAATTGGTGTTTCCGCATGGTTACGAACTGAACCCACTACACAGTCATATCAAGGTTACCTGGAAAAATCAGCTTACATCTCAGCTCAACTGCTATTACAACCTGTATAAACAGTTTAAGAAGCATTTTCCTATGTTGTTATAATCTCTGCAAAGCAAGAGAAACACCTACAAGCAGACAGCCAAAACGTTCAATAAGCTATAGATTTGTCTTCCCCATCTCCTATGCTTACAAGCACAAATTACAGCACAGAGCATATTATAATTAAAGACTCTGTGAGGATGTCAAAGCAAACAAGGGCTTTGAGTATTTAAGTGGCAAGAGGAATAAGAGGCAAAATAGGGGCCTGTTGCTGAGTGGGGCAGGGGACCTAGTGAAACAGGACTTTTCCATGACAAGGTCTGAGGTACTGAATGCCTTCTCTGCCTCAGTTTTTACTAGCAAGACCAGACTTCAGGAAACCCAGGTGTCACGGGTTCGGTTTGTAACCGGGCGGAAACACCAATTTAGTGTAGTGGTTTGGTCCAAAATACTCATTACTGTTTATCTGCTGTGAGGTAAGAATTAGGAGAAATGCAAAGCAGGCACCAAACTTGAAAGAATATAAAGTTTATTAACAGACCTAAAAGAGGGAAGAAAAAAAAAAATTATACCACCTTCAGAACTCTCCTCCTCCCCCCCACCTTCCTCCCTTCTCCCACTGACAATGTGAAAAAACAACCCTTAAGATGTTCAGTCTGTTTACCACTTCCATAATAACCTTGTTCAGTCCATTTAGAAAGAGAAGTCTCTTCTTGCTCATGCTATGAAAACATTATCACAACGAGACAGCCGCCCACTTCCAAATATTGTTCAGTCCATTTAGGAAGAGGAGTCTCTCTGCCTGCGTGTGAGTCCTTTCCCCCGACTTGCAGCTTTTCCCGCAACTGCTTTCAAGGGTCCACTCTTGAAGTTTCTTGGGGTACAATTTTAAGGTTGAGCTGTTCAGAAACAAAAACAGAGGCCCTTCTCCTTCCCTGGGAGCAAAGGGTCTTCATCATCTTCATCGTTAAGACTATCTCTGGAAGCATCTCTAGGTACTGAGGTTTTCTCCTTTCCCGTTTGGAGCAAAAGTCCTCATCTGGTTCATCTCTCCCTGTCCAAACTTCTCATGAAATTACAGCTGCGTCAGCATCTGCCTATCTCAGTGCAGGTGCTTTTGCTTACGAGTTGAACACTCCACCCCCCATATCTTCATGAAATTACAACAGGATACTCTGATATATCATAGCTTCACAACAGAATTTCAGCTTTAAGCATCTCCTCTTTCTCTTCCCTCAGGTTTTCAGCTCTTCACAGCAGTAAAAGGGTTAATCTCACCTCGGCCTTGCAGCCTTGCAGCTGGAATGTTGAATTTTTCTTATCGCAGTGGAGAGGGGGGAGAGCCGAGCCGCTCCGGCTGCCCACGGCAAGGCAGTGGGGGGGGTTCCATGGCTGGAACAGGTCCATGGCTCCAGGATGGCCGTGGCCCGGCCCAGCCTGGCCCAAGCAGGGCCTGGCCGGGCCCGCTGGCCCCCACACGGGGCCCGCAGCCACCTGTGCCAGCACCGGAAACGAGAGAGAGCTTGGAGGGGGAGTTTGCCTATTCTTAAATGTGGATCACAGAGGTGTTCACAACTTTAAGTGGCTTAGAGAATTGTCCATATTCAAACTGGCCGCTGATAGGTTCTGTCAGTTCCCAGAGGAAACTGTAAGCACCCCTTAGCAAGGACATCCCTTCCGGGACTATGCTTGCTAACCTATGACACCAGGCCAGGAAGCTCAGGGAGAAAAGCTGGAAGGAATATGTATCCTTGGTGTAAGAGGATCAGGTTAGAGAATACTTAAGTGAACTGTACATGTAAAGTTGGATGGGACCCTGAAGGGATTAGCAATCTCTGTCAATGTTTGGTGTATGTCACTGCAGAGAACTTTTAGTCAGTACAAAATTCCTGGAATAATACAGAATATGACTTGATGAAGGCTTGCATGATTATATCCTAAAACATTCCCAGAGAAGCCAATACTCTGATGAATATCAAGAATAAATAATGGACTACTTATGCATTGGGATGAATGTTTGCTAGACAATTTTTAGTTACCCTTCTTTGACTACATTTGAAAAGTGACATCAAATCTGTCTTAGCTCACCTATAAAACATTTCCTTCACACCTTTACCCTGAAAACACACCTTGGCTAAGCACATGAATGTATAACAAATATGAACAACAATTTTAGAAGAGGTCAGTACTGCAAGAGCAAAGGGAAGAAGTTGTAACACCCACAGGACTTTCCTGTCTAAATAGACAGAACCACTCACTTGTCTCATTCTTACAGTGAGCAGCAGTACTGCATTTCATTAGGTAAATCACTGAAGACTGTCACACATGATACACACTCACCACACCCTAAAAGCCAGCGAACTTCAGTGCCCAAGTAGCATTTAAAAGCGGAGTTAAGTGCAGACTGTGGAAGACAGCAGCCTCCTCTCCCCACCATAAATAGAGGATACAGCACTGGAGTCCTTGCTGTCAAATAGGGACTGTATTTAAAGAACATAGAGGAGATCCTGCCAGTGTCTTTCAAGAGAGTTCTAATTTTTTTTTTCCTCTGAACAGGAGGAACACTTGTATTGCAAAGATTTACTGTAGGCAAGCAGAGAAGAGTTAGAAAACTGTCACCAAGGAAGTTAATTATCTTGTTCAGTCAATGGACAAGTGACAGAAGTTAGCAGACTAGCAACTCATGCAAAGCTCAAAACAAATCTCAAACTTACGACTACTTCCAAATTCTTCAAAGAGGAGCTTCACTTTCTCCCACTCTGTGGAGTTCTTCTTGTTAGGAATATCCAAAGGAACAAAAGCACTACAACAAAAAAAAAAAAGAACTTTCTTACCCTAATTAGTCAAATATAAAAAGAATTCTACTTCCAAATTAAGAAAATAGATATCCACTAATTCCTGAAGAAAAAGCAGTGTTTAACTTTATTCACATTCTCCTCAAATGCTGCATTTAGATCAGCAGAGTACATGTAAGTGTGCGTAGAGTCAGGTCTGAGGTCAATGAACAAGTGATGTTCTATTTACCCTAAAAGAGGTAAGGGCCCTACACTCAAGTATCATTAAAAGACGTATTAATATGATTTATTATCCCAATTTGATTCTTATGCAGAGGAGCAAATAAACTCTAAACATCAATTGAAACAAGTTCTCTTATAAATACACACTTCTGAAAGCCAAAATAGAATAATAATTTCTAAAACAAGCATTAAAATATAAAGGGATGTGTTTATCTTCCATTATTACAACTAAAGTAACACATCTGCTCCATTTCATTCTTAGTTCTGCAGTTGGCCCAGAGAACTGAGCTGCAGAGAAGTTCATTAAGTATTTTTGTTCTTCCAACAAGCAGACTGGCAAAGACTGGTCAGAGAACAATGTCAGGTAAAGCAGGCCCCTAGCTGAACGTGTCCTGTTGCCAGGCTCACCATTTGAAGTCAACTAATAAGAGTAACTCTTCAGCACCTCTACAGACAAAACAGCTGGCTTTGTAACAGCTGGAAAAACAGTACCTCCATAGCAAAAACCCACTGAAACCACAGCTTTGACACATGAAATAGAATGTCTACGAGTCACAAGGAAAACAGATTTGAAGGGAAACACTTTAGGCAAAGAAGGCAAGAACTCAAACCAAAGTCCATAAAGTATGTTTACAAGTATCATTTGGACTTGTACGACAAAGACTACATTATTAGGTCTCTGCTTCAAGTCCCAAAGAAATACATATATTCCAGGAGCAGTCTCAAACTTTAAGTACAAAATACATGCTTTTGTTTCAAAGGTTAGGGCTAAACCAGCTGTGTGCACATGCAATCATCACATCAAAACCAAACTGATACTCTGCCAAAAAAAAACCCTGACATTTTAGAAGTCAAGATTTTAATTCTAAAAAAATCTTGACTGTATAAGAGGCAGATTAAGGGCTAGCATTTGCTTAAGTTGACACATGCTTGTTGACTTTAGATTTATTCTTTTATCTGCCTCTAGTAGCAACTCTTTCTGTAAAAGAGCATCCAGGCAAAATGAAGACACAGGTACTAAAACCAAGTTAGGCAACACTTCTACTTATAAATGATAGAAAGAAATAACTGCAGGTTTATTTGCTAAAAATGGTTGAAATAGGAGACTCTGAGAACATAAGTGAGCTCAAGTCCTTTTTATTTTAGCACCGCTATGGATTTGCTATTTGTGGACCACACACAGGGAACAAATGAGATGGAAGAACATTTTGGGATATTTATAATTGCTTGCTTTTTTTCCCCCAAGAACAATAGGGTTTTTTTTTCTGCTGAGACTACCTACAACCAGTATGTCAAATGACACTTATCAAAGCAGGACCACTGTATACATTATACTCTTCAATTAGCACTCAGATAAACCTTGACTGAAGAAGATGGACATCTAATTCAGTTCCTCCTCAAGTTCCATGCACCAAAGGCCCCAGAAAGGAACACATGAATTATAAATTTAGGTAATCCAAGCAAACAAATGGCTCAGCTGTGATGTCTGATACTTGGAGTTCTGGACACAAATCAAATTATTAACTGTGGCAATTTTAAGAAAAGAAGCAAATTGCTGTACTGTTCAAAACACAACCTGGGTAAGCTATGATTAAAATCTAGATCAATATCTAGGCTGCAGAACAAGGCAAGTAAATGCAAGACAAGCAGCTTAAAACTATTCACTCTTGGCAGGGCTAATACACAAGTGTATGATGGGCGAAGTTTGATCCTTAAATCAAAGTGTCGTTAACTGTCATCCTTAGGAAATTATTTTCCAACACACCAGATTTAGACTCATTTCCTTAAGTGAGTTCTGCTGTGATATAATTTGCATAACTATTTATAGGATAATTAGACATATTCATAGCTTTTTAAGAGCTAATGGTTCTAGAAAATTTAAGGTAACCAGTTTAATTCTAAACACTGACAGTCAGGGAGGCATTAATTTTGGAACCAAAATTCATTAGCCTCAAAAACAAACATTTTGTTTCATACTAGACTGCTTAAGGGTACCTTAATGTACACTGCAGTATCTCAAGCCCCTTGACAAGCACATGACATTTAGAGAAAGTATAAGGAAAGTTGATAATTTATGGGAAGGGAAAAAAAAGTATGACAAGTAAAAACTAGTTCTGAGTATCCCAGTATAAATTTGCCCTATACTTTGCTTTTAATGATACTCTGCATCAGGTTATTTGTGTGCAGAGGATTTAAGTGTTACAGATATGCACACTTCTGCCAGACAACTGTTTCGTAACAGACAAGTAAAGCAAGAGGTACAAACACTACTCCTCATAACAATTTGGACAATAACATCCTGCTCACTGAGCTGTGTTATGAAGTCAGAAAAAACCTCCAAGATCATGCAGTACAAACCAGATTTGTTTCCCAAAACAGTCACAAAGATCTCTAGTGGAGCAAGGTCAACATCTTGGTAAGAATAAGACACTCAAACTTTGAGCTTAATATAGCTTTTATAATTTATTTGAGGACCGCTGGCCACAGAACTGGCAAAACCTTCTTGTGTAGGCCCTTAAAGCTATTTATTGACCTGTTTTAATCATACAGACTACTTGCTAAACCCATCAGAACAGAGGCTGTCTGACTATGAGACGCTAGGCATGTAAGTACAGGAAGAAAGGCTTTGTCAGGAGCTTAACAGGAAATATTCAACCCCTCTCACTCTTGTAACCTGTGTGCAGGAAGATTCTAGTCCATTAAGCCTAGCCACTTACGAGTCAAACCCAGTACATAAAATTCCAGTCTATTTTAACATTGCTCTGATCCCAAACACAAGTGAGAGAATCCGCTGCTACTCCAAGACTAGTCTTCACTACCACATTCAGTCAAACCACACATATAGAAGCTTCAGCTCCAATATTTTTATCTCTTTCTGTCACACTGGCCTTCTGCAGCCACTCCCTGTCCTTGCTATGGAAACAGCAGACTAACTCTTAACACAGGTAACTTCTTCAGAAGAAGCATATACATAAACACTGAGACACATGTTACTTAATATATATATAACTCTATTAGAAATAGAGTTCATTTTCCTTCAGCACAGTCACCTCAGTTGCCTCTGAGCCTTTTCCCCTTGAAGGGAGTCTTGCAGTCTCACTTAAAGGGGAAATACAAGAATTACCTTTTTTTTGTAGCAGCATCTTAGGTAGCAAGGATGCTTTATTCTGGGGGCATTAGGATGATACTACTATTTAATTATTACGACCATAAAAGCGTGCAAGTAACCTCATGTGGATACTAGCAGTAAAACTGTTCCAATTAGAAAACAAACTCCTGCTGTTTATCCATGGGTTTCAAGTCTGCACCCTCTGGGGAAGCGTTCAGTGACTTAGTCCAAGGGCAAGTGGCCAAGTACCAAGCTCTCTGGTTTGCAAATCAATCTCACTGTCATATGGCAAAGTATCAAAGGGGGTGGCCTATGCCACTGCAATTTACAAGCTGTGAAGACTTTTTAAAGAATAATACTAACAGCACAGAAGACAATTAGGGAGCCAAGAACCAAATTCTATACTACTGGGAGAGAGGAAGGAACATGCTTACAGCTACTGAGGATTCAGTTAGAGATACTACCGAAATTTCTAAACTGGATATATTATACAATTCATCTACCTATACCTATGATGTGAGCTACCTGTCAGAAACAGCTTTTGCCAGAAATTTTAGTAGTATTTCTAGACCATGATTAAGGTAACAAACCCCTTCAATCTCTTAAGAGCAAATACCTTACTTTCACTTAAAAGGACAAGAGACTTGATAAAAAGGTACCTTTAACTTTTATCAAAACTAAAACAATATTCCAGTAAGACGGTATACAACTGGAAGCATTAATTTCACTCTAGTTTCTACTTCACACTCCATTACTTTGATATGGACCATTTTAGCACACATTTTGTAATTTTTACCAACTTTACTGATGCAGTCAAAATGCTAAAAAGCTTATGACACAGCAGACACTAGAAACACTCAGTATTGGTGTGCATGTCATGCTTAATGGTGATCTGAAATCAATTTTCTGCTACCACCTGCAGTTTCAGAACAACAGCACTTGCTGCAAACAGGTTATTCACTTCAGTAACATTTGCCTTTTAAACAAAGGCCAGCCAAACCTTTATCACAGAAGGCACGATTATAATGTAAGTATAACCCCACACTACACTTACATCCTTCAGACAGCATTTCCATTTAGGAAAGTATAAGCACATAACATCTAATCATTTTCCTAAAAAGCTGTTTTGCAATGTCCATTTCAGAAAAAGCATTTGAGAAAGGTAAAGCACTATGTGATGAACAGGGATAAGGACAAGTTTTTACTCCCAGTTGTACACTGAAGCATTAATGTAGTTGTGTCACAGCCACCATGTCCTTGATATTAATTCACACTGCACATTCAGTCAACTTGGAAGCACAAGTACCTCCACAATTAAGAAAACCATTTTATCTTCCAGTTAAACACTTATTTTTCAGGTACCTAATTCTCATGATACTTAAGCCCTATCAGTGATTAAGATAATGCTGATTGTACAGATTGAGTGGATCATAATTTACCTCTTAGAAGCACAGAGCAGAACTCTGATAAATAAATCTTGCATAGAATAGTGCTCAATACAAATACTTACCCAATTAAGAGAAGAACTGCACAAATTGTGATGAATCCCAGGGTGTATTTGAGTGCAGTTTTAACCTGCTGTATATTAACGAGAAAGTTAATACATCAACATAAAATGAATATAAAGGCATTTGTGCACACTAAGTATACTTAGCATAATAGGTACTCTACAAAAAAACTCCATAAAAAGCATGGGTAGTTTCATATTTAAGTCATAAGTATACATTTTTGAAGAGTCTCATAGCTTGAGAACTATGAACAATGACATGGAATTATGCTATATAGCATATATATCATAAGCTATACATTTGAGCAGCTGCAGCTGGAAGCCTGGATATATTCAGTGCAAATACACTCAAAGAAAATACTTATTACTAATACTTTATATTATGGCTATTATTAAAAGTCTTCTTATGTTAAGGTTACAACTAAAGAGAAGGAAATGATTAATTGATTAGAAGATTCTTTAGGAAAGTATTTTCATTTGAAAAGTAGTACCTTACTGGCACACATTTACTATATTCCCTGCAAGGTCTCAAGTCAGTGCATTACAAAAGTAAATGTGTCAGTTGCAGGTGAATTACTACTGCCTACTTTAAGGAAAAATGCAAACACTACAGTAGAAAGACACTAAATTTGAGTACCTTTTTCAGAATCAGAACCATCTTCCTATTCTCTACTTCAAAAGCTGTCACTATATATGTTCTCTATTCTAAGTCTCAGATTTTAACTTCCTGTGTATGAAATCTTGCTCAAAAGAATTCTAGAAAGGTTAAAGAATTCATGAAAATATGGACATTAATTACTTATCTCACTAAAGTTTCACTTCATGCAAGACCACAACACTCAGACTAGGGAATATCAGACTATGTCTTACTAAGAGCTGCTCCAGGATTTTTATGGGACTATAGTAATAGACAAATACTACAATGTTAATACCATTTCTAAGTTAAAAAAATCATTTTTGCTTTCATTTTTTGGGCTATATTCATCTGCCTTTTCAATGCTTGGTGCATTTGCTAGAGTAAACTTACTGAGCATGTGTTGCCATCATCCTCTTCCTTCTCTTCGTAATAGAAATAGACAAAGGGAATCCACAGAAAGACGCAGAACAGAATGATCGAATACAGACCTAGGAGGAAAAATTTAATTAAATTAAGTTACGTTGGCACTTCATTTACTGCACAGTAATTCGAAGGAAAGAGTAAAACATTCAATTCCTCTCATTCTAGCTCTTAACTTCAAGTATTGAAAAGTTACTAAAATTCACTAGGCAGCATACAGACTATTACTGTTTTGTGAGCTCCAAAGGACTTTGTCACAGTGACCGCTGCTGCCCACTGCCCGGGCTGGCCCCAGCGGTGTGTGACAGGAGTGGGGAGCAGCCGCAGGCACGGAGCTTTAAAGCTGCTCCTCTGAAGCCACAGCTCTACCCTGCGGAGCGCCGGCTCCAGACACTGCAGCAGTCAGCAGCCCCCCGACGAAGGGAGAGATAAAAGTAGCGAGGAGGCCTGCCACAGGAGGTACCCCAACTTTACTGCAGGGATCCACAGAGGACAAGCCCCGCCTGCAGCGCGCCCATGCCTTACAAAGGGGGGTGAACAAGGGGACTACACTAAACAGGCACCAACAAGCGGATTAGGAGGGAGGGACGCTGAAGGGATGGACTCACATCTGGCCCAATGGTCATGGTGGGTGGAGGGAGAGGGGTCACATGCCCCAATGGGGCGTCGAAGTTTAGGGGATTTCCAAGAGGAGAGATATCCGAGGGGGCAGGATCTTGGGGGACTGACGGGGGCCAAAAGGGCAATTAGGGAGGGCTCAGGTGATGGACACCGAACCTTCGGGAACAACAGGAGGGGTTTGGGTGATTGATAGGGAAAGAGCCAGAACAAGGGGAGGAGAATAACCATATTGGGATCACCGGGGAGCGGCTTGGGTCTGGGGCAAACCAACTGGGAATAGGAGTGGGGAAGGTAGGGATGAACCACTGGGGTACAGAAAACATATGAAAATACAATAAAAACCTCACATCACCGCACGACTTGATAAAGGTAATCCTTTCAGACTAAGGATTTCAGATCCATCTTCAATTCAGCCATAACAAAAGACCAAAAGTAATCAACTGTATGCAGATGATATACAAGACTAGCACACTAGCTTAAAGTATAGTGAATAAAAGCAAGGTAAGCCACCCAATAACAGGTTGTTCAGAAAAACATATATAAAATGAAACTAATTTAAAGCTATTTTGATCACTGGACTCAATATCAGATTCTACTATTAATGTAAGTACATTATGGATGAAAGACATGGTTGTCGCTGATGACCTCAATTCACAAAACAAAAAGCTGTAGCAATATAGTATCACTTCACACTCCCTTTTTAGAGGAAGGACTAATTGGAGATTGCAACAGATATTTAAGTAGCCACTAAGCCAAAACAGTCATACTGTCATGTCAGTTTGATGCACAGGTGATCATAAGAAAGTGAAAGGTTTAACACGTCTTTACAAATACTGTCAAGTTTTGAAGACATTAAGAGAGCTGGTCAAAATCAACTGGACTGATTTGCCAGTGGTACGAAGACAAAAGAAATTCACGTAGAGAATTTCAAGTTTACACCTTCAGCTCTCTGTATTGCAAGTCAAACATGCTTTAGAATACGATTATTTAGGAAAATCTTTTAATACTTCATATTCTCTTACACTGTGAACATTTCAGAAGTCCATTAGGAAACCAAAAACTGCAAAGCAGTATATTACAGTATTTGCACCCCAAAAGAAAAGTATCCCAGAAGAGTTTACTAAGCCCTCAAAATGTCAGAATTGCTATACAACCAAGACTGCGACAAGTCCTGTGATCTTTGGCTATTTTTCACCTTTGCCTCATTTTGCATGACTAATTAACACCTTTCCATATATATAAATAATTAACACCTTTCCATTAATACACTCATTCCTGACTTAAGTTTGTGACATCTTATCTTGGCTAGCATACTCCTTACAGTGCCTACGTGCTCCAAAGAAATCCACCTTAGCATTTTCTCCTGAAGTTGGTATAGAAGCCATATAAAGTATCAATACCTAGAATCTAAACGTGAATCAGTAATTATGTCTAAATAGAACTCATTATTTGGAAAATATTTAAAAGTGTTAAAGGTATCTACTGTTTAGAGTGCTGAGTTAGTATGGCAATGCAAGAAGAGAAACAAGTTCTCATTTCATGAATGCTCACATTTGCCAAGAGCATAACATTCAGGGCTGTAAAGCACCTTGAAACTTCTAACTCTAAAAACAAGCCTTCCTAGACATTCTAGAGCAGCAGAACTACTGCTAGACTACTAAAAAGTAGTCATAGTACCTCAGTATTGTGAATGCTTTCAGAGATCAAGCCTCTCTAATCTATGATCTTTTTACATTAGTCCTAAATCCACACCACAATAGGCCAGTAAATTAGGCAAGTTACATGCATCATTAGTCCAAGATCAGAACAATCAGCCCATAGAGGTCACCACAAACACAGAAAAATCCTCGCTTCCATGTTATACTACACCGAATTCGCATACCTTACTGATGAGTTATGCCCTTAGCTCATTACATAATGGGACTGTGATCCATGTTTCTTCCAAGGCAACAAAGGAAGAAACACATTGATTAAAGAGACTATCTATGAACTGTATGAGTAAATCTACTTACACAGAATCATTAAGGTTGAGAAAAAACAGCAAGATCCAACCTTTAAATACATTATCTGTTGCCACTAAACTGCTAGAGAATCACAGATTAAACAGATCTTTGAGTATCGCATGCATTATAAACATGCAGCAGTATAAACTCCAATCTACACTTGCCGAGCTTTTGCAATTGTAACTTGCTCTTTTGAAAAACTTGGTTGCCATAGTAATTTTACAGGACTAGCAAAGAAAATAAGGCAGCTTTGGATTTGCTTTTCCCAAGCAAAATCATTCCAAATCAGACCTTTTTGTTTATAGATCAGGTGGTTTTAAACTGCCTGTGAAGGTTTTTTTAGTTAGAATTGAAAATTAGATTTATAACTCACATAGTTGAAGCAAAAGATCACGTTTGCTATTATACTAAAGAAGGCAGATGAGGAGTGGCTCAGGTCAGTGGGTCTGTACAAGCCTGGAGGAAACTGAGGGGAGACCTCACTGCAGTTACAACTTCCTCATGAGGGGAAGAGGAGGGACAGGCACTGCTCTCTTCTCTGGTGACCAGTGATAGGACCCGAGGGAATGGCCTGAAGCTGTGTCAGGGCAGGTTTAGATTGGATATCAGGAAAAGGTTCTTTACCAGAGGGTGGTTGGACACTGGAGCAGGCTCCCCAGGGCAGTGGTCACAGCACCAAGCCTGACAGAGTTCAAGAAGCGTTCTCAGGACAATTCTCTCAGGTACATGGTGTGATTCTTTGGGTGTCCTGCACAAGGCCAGGAGCTGGACTCAAGGATCCTGATAGGTCCTTTCCAACTCAGCATATTCTAGGTTCCATGTCACTTTAAGAGATTTGCCCAAGTTCCTATCAAAAAGACAGGAAACAGATCATCTAGTTTTAGAATTTTGATTTTCAGAACGTATGAAAAAGGAAATGCAGCACTTTTCATGAGGCCATACAACTCAGCTACCTGAGGACAAGCCTCCAATTGCCTGCTGTCCTACCCAATAAAAGGGCTGTTTATTCCCTGAAAAGCTAACCTTCAAAAGCAAAGGTCTTGCAGCAGCAAACAGCCAGTCAACAGAGTGACAAAGATACTCCCTTCCCCCTAACTCCCCTGTGACCTTGCGGCTTAACACATTGTCTCAGCTTTCAGGGACTGCTCTTTGTTCTAATTCAGAGGTTCAACTTCTGTTTCAAAATATTTTTCTGGGTTGTATCAGAGGCTTGAAGCACTACCACTGGACAAAAGCTTCACTCTAGGGCCACTACAACAGTGTTTCCTGCCACAGTCTAAGGAATCCTCAGCAAGAACTCCTTTGTAAGGTTTGTCTGTTGTGAAGTTGTTCCTTCAACTCTTATCTCAAGTTATTCATTCTGCTGATTTGCACCACATCAATATGAAGACACCTTAAGTATGAGAAAGTTACACCTCATAGTAGCTTTCAAGTAATAATGGCAATGGTCCCTTTATTATGTTTTGACTTGTTGGGTGGTTTTTTTTTTTTTTCCTTCTAAAACAACTGGAAAGGTTTCAAGCTGAGTGTCCAGGATCAATATACCCTCAGATCCTTTAAAGAGGCTATAGGAGGCTCAAGAATATTATATGATCAGAAGTCTCTCATCAAACAAAACTTGCTTTTCCAGATGGTATCATATACTAGTGCATTAAATAACATCAAAATCACTAAGTTGCTTAAAACAATGACTTATTAAATATTCCCTCTTTTTTTTCTGCTGAAGAGTCAGAAGCTACTTCAAGAAACTTACAACCAGTCTTTCTTCCCAAATACATTATTCTTACAATCCATGAAAAATGTTTTAAAGGAAGTTTTCTTCAAGACTGGAAAAAGATATCTGTTGTATTCCCAAGCAGAAGTTAAGGAATACAAAACAGTAGTGAAATTCAAGTCAGGCACTTGTTTGAAGCAGTTCACCAAAGTAAGTTTCAATGCTGACAGACTTTCAATTTATGTTCTACCACATTGCTTCCAGAAAAATTATGCTAATTAGGAGAGTCTCTGTAGATGTAACTCCACAGTATTTCTCAAGTACAGCTATGGATCTCTCATAGTACTTAGAATAGCTTCTCCTAGAACCAGACCATGAAAACATGAAGTCACATTTGACTTGCAATTAATTACTTGCAATTAAATAAAAGACCAAATTCTTGTGTCAATGACTATGTCAATGACTTATCAAATGTTTGCAGTAAGGAGACAAAACTTCACATAAAAATCATCCAAGTAATACCACTTAGCCTTTTGGATAAATTCTTACTCAGAAACTTTAACCTAGGAATCACCATATTATTGCTGACTTAAAAAGGAAATGGAAAATCTAAAGTTTAGCATAGGCTTCAAAGCATACATGAAGAGATACCATAAAATTCAGCAGACAGTCCTTGCCACACTGTAGTTGGGAGTCCCCTAACACATGCAGGTCAAGATCTTGGTCTATCTCACAGGAAGATCAGAATCTACCAATAACATCCTTTCACCATTCACAAAATTTCATCAAAGGACACTGAACATCAAGATGACTCCAACAGGTAGTATTTACTCACTAGAGGAAGAACGACAGAACCACCAGGTTACCATCAATTGTTTCAACCTCATTCTTTGTGACACAAAGCAATGTGTGTTGGACAGTTTCCAATTATAAAACTTTCTGAAAAGAGTTTTCCTTCCAAACACACAAAACAAACAAACAAACTGCTTTTTTAGAGTATTTGCCAACCATTGATCAGTGTTCAATCACTAAAGAACTATGAAGCATGTTCTATTACAGTTGGGTTTAGAAGTAGTAACACACTAAGCCACTATGCTTCAAAGCAATTATTAGACTGGTTTCCTAAGAAAAGCTTTTAGGCTACTGAAATCCCACTTCAAGGTACAATTATTTCAAGCTTCCCTCAGAGGTACCTTATTTACCATTCTACCAACACAAACTCATTCTACTTCTGTGTCAGTCTAGCCAAGAAACCAGCTTTGAGAAACAGAACATATTTTGTGGGGGCTAACAACTATGGAAAAAACCAAAAAGCTTTTCTATATTTAGTTACAGCTTTATCAGTAAAAAGCAATGTAAGTAGCAAAGTAATGATTCTCTAAACTCTAAAACATTAGTTAAATCACAGTCTCCACATTCTTGCTACAATTACAAGTGACTTGGATTGAAGGACAATGACCTAAGTGCACCAATTATTAATACCATAAGTTGTCAATACAACTACAGGAGTCAAGTAAGCTCTATATAGTTATCTCCTCATTTTCAGGAGACACAAGAAAATACTGGTATTCATGTTCTTAAGTACAAAAGGATGCTTCACTTCTGCTCATCCTGTTCATTAAAAAAAAATCCAAGATCAAATACTTTCCTAAGAAGATACCAAAAAAAATGAGTAGTACTACAATGGAAGAGTTAACTTCCTTCTTCTCAGCTGTTATGTCACTAGGCTGGGCAACAGCAGCAGGGGATTAGATGTAGGAGAGGCACTGTGGTTTTATATATGATTGATGGAGACTTCTGAAAAATAAGTTACTATTATTGTTCAACATAACTCTAGTTACAAAACTAGTTATGAAAAAGTGTACCTATTCAAAAATAGATGGCAAGAGAAAAATGCTTTTAGAACCATCTTTAAACCTCTACCACCATCTGGAGGATATGCTACGAAATAAGACATTTGTCCTACAGTATTTCTAGTAGACGTGTCCAGACAGGCCAAAAACAAAAGCAGTTTTCCAAATTTAAGTTTAAATCTTTTTCAAAAAATTAGTTCAAGATTTACCAAAACATTCAGCTAACCCAAGACACCTTACAGAAATTCATCAATCAATCACAAATCTATAGCAAATGGTCCACAGAAGAGCTTGAAGACATTTCCACCTTACGAGCTATGAAATACTTGGTCTATTAAACAAGACCTTGGCAAACTACAAAGAAAAGAAAGGAAATACAAATCAATTCCACTATTACACAGCGAAGAATCTCTGTGTTAAAAGTTCCTTTTTGAAAACAGAGAAATTTTCTTACTACTTTTGACTTTATTCATTTTTCTGCTGAGTGAAGCCTATTCTAGTTTGTCACTATCACTGGCAGGCAATAATTAATCTAATTTAACAAAATAAGTCCACTATTTAAAAGCATTTCCTGATTTAAAAAATATATTAAAAAGAGCCATAATATTCCAAGGGAAAAAAATTCAAGTCTTTGGAAATGTGACCAAAATCAGGCAACCACCTCTGAGTTTGCACCATTAACTGAGACAAGCATTTCACTCAAACTGTGCTAAGCACTCTTCTATAGCTACCCCTTACATATACCCATTAGAAGTAAAACTTCCTATAAGTTCCATAAGGACAATTAAAAACTGATCCAAGACTATGCAGAAGTTTGGTGAACAGTTATTTTATTTTAGTCACTTTTTTTAATTTCAGTTCTATTTAGGATTACCACTCTGGAATCAACTCCTTTATGCTCCTTCACAGTAACTGTTACTTGGAACAGGGTAGTTGCTGAATCTGAACACTTAGAAGTGTTACACTCATGGTTGCATGAACTTTATACATGGTAGACAAGTTTCACACTCCCGCATATGTTAAGTGCCATAAAAGTTACAGCAAAACCATGTGTTTCCCTTAAGGGACTACTAAATACACAAGCAGGAAACATGTTAACCATAGATTATATAACAGAAACCATTAGCCTTTCCATGAACTGGCCTTCAGTATATTTACATTTTTAGGGGGCTCTTGAAGATGAAAAATATTCTCTAAAGGGCATCAAGTGTAAGACTCATGTTTAACCAAGAAGGGATAATCCAGTATAACCTCTAAAAATTTCATGCCTTCACTTAAAGGTCCTATTACTTGAAAAAAAAAAAGTTAAAATACTTACTATAATATCCATAAAGTACAGTGTCTTCAATTTGCCTTGAAACATTAGCATCAGCCCAGACCTAGCAATAAAGGATAGAAGCATTTATTATCAAATGTAATAAAAGAAGACTACATGAGAATCAACCATTAAAAAAAAAACACTGAGGGAGAGAGATAAAAACACTATTTCTAAAGAATTACATGCTGCAGTGGTAGCAACAGTGAACATCACTGGGCAAACAGGAATAAGCATAGGACAGTTTCATAAAAGGAAGATTTTAGACCCAAAAGAACATTAAGTAGCTTTGGCAGCTCCCACACATGTTCTGCTAATTCCCACAGTATCTTTATAAGAGTCTCTGAAGATAATCATAGAAAGGTCTGGGTTGAAAGGGACCTTCAAAGATCACCTAATCAATCCTTCCTGCCATGGGCAGGAACACCTTTCACAAGGTCAGGTTGCTCAAAGCCCCATTCAACCTGATCTTGGAATGCTTTCAGTGACAGGCATCCACAACTCCTCTGGGCAACCTATTCCAGAGAACCATCAACTTCACCATAGATTTCTTCTTTATACCTAAATCTACACTCTTTCAGTTTAAAGCTGTTACATTTTTCAACCTACTATATCAGTTCTCTCAGAACTGCATAAAGTCCTCTGGAATATGAGCTTGATGACATACCATGAACACTTTTTCTACTATCTCAGAAAATCAGCACCACCCTCCTTTTTGTTACTATATTAAGACTTCCAATAGATCAGTTTACATTAAGCTTTTAAAATTCACTGTATGAAATATATTAGATTATCATCCAGCTGGAATTTGAGTAGAAAAATACACATCCATTTTGACATCTAATCAGAAGAAGAAAGGATGAAAAATATTTTAGCAGAAGGGGCAGAAGCAACACCTGAAGTATCTGTCAGGTACACAATAAGCTCAGTCTTAGGAGACTGTCAGGCTCACACCCAACAGCATTTTCACAAAGAAATTTCTAGGCATTTGTATTAAAATATGCCACAAAAGAATTTGATTGCAATAAGTAAAGAACACATACAGAACATTTAAATTGCCTCATGTTAAATATTAAGAAAATGCTTACTTTAATCAAGCCTAAGGGAAAACCAAAACTGAACTGGACTGTTTGCATTATTTGACTCCAAGCAGCTGTTGGTAAAAGGTCTCTCCTATGAGCAATGGAGACATTTAAAACGCACAAAAACCAAGAACAAGCAAGGAAAGCAACAGTGAGACCCAATGTTTAAGAGGCACAGCCACTGTACAGAAGAGGCAGCTAGTAATGGAAATACAACAGGGCTTAACTGCCCAAGAACTGCTTCTCCTTCAGCTACAGAAAAGCACTTTTAACACAATACAGACACAGAACTTTAAACATTGTAATTGCCTTTCATTTTTGTTTTTAAATTAAGTTGTATACAGGACCAGAGTAGTATACTAGGAAACATACACTACACAACATTAAAATAGTGAGCTGCTATACTACGCTAAACAAACTCAAATTGCAAATATGTGCATTTCACCATTACTTACATCTGCCTCAGCATACAAACTTTGCATTTCTCTGCACAAGAAGAATATGTAATACAAGCCAATTTACTGGTATATCATAATTATTATGGCAGCTTTCAGTCAGCTGCCAAAGCCCCACATTTAAACAAACTAAAAAGCAAAACACTTTATTCTAACTGGCAAATTACCCATATGCACACACCATCGGCAACTCAAAGGCAGTAACCAGCTCATCTGAGCTGTTTCAAAGGCTAGTGACAGCAGCACTGTCTTGTCAAAAGCAAGAAGCACTGCTCCCTACTGAGTATCAGAGTTCTGACAAGTGGCAGCATCTCTGATGACATACCAAGCTGCTAGGTATAGAAATGTACTCAACTAGCACATCCAGGACTCAGCTGAGAACTCATTTGGACAGCCTCTAGATAGTCTTTTCCATCCATTACAACCCAAACTTACAGTATATACAGCAAATAGTTTAGAAGCACAATAAACTAGGAAGGTGAAAATTCATACTGTCTTCAACAAACAGTTTAAGGTGTCAAAATGGGACCACAAATTCTCTTAGGACCTGCAGAATTCAGACACTCTGCACTGTTCTGCTGTACTTCATTCTGCTCCATGCAGTTTAGCAAGCATATATCACCTTTAAAATACCTGTAAGAATGCATTGTACTGAGAGGTAAGGGAAGCCACAAATTGCAAGGATATGTGCAATGAGTATGACAACCTGTATTCAACTACTATGCTTAAGTATTTCTGAACGTAAGTCACATTAAAAACAATTGTAAAAAGTATATATGCTAATAAAATGCTGCTATGTAAGTAAAGATATTAAAAAAAGCAGCTTAAGACCCTAAGTTTATCGAAATGCTAAATCCAAAGCAAAGCTCCCTTAGAAGATTAATTTTATAATTCTGTTCATAGAAAATTAGTTATGAAGAACACTTGCTCCCCCAGAAGAAGGGCAGAGTCTTTCTCCCAGCAACTCTGTCCAGTTAGTGACTCATATTAACATATTTCAACAGAATAGAACTATTCAAACTGTACAGGTAACTTCCCCAAATAAAACCAGTGCAAGTTAATCTGACTTTCCACCCTTTTTAGTGAGGGAACAGCCAGGAAATTGCTTCTTTTGTCCCCATTAAATTTGACATTTCTACTGTCACTGCTGGACCCTGCAAGAGTTTCATGAGTATCCAGTGAAGCTAGCTCCCATTCTCAGCACATGTACCTTAACAGAGGTTAAAGTTACACAACATTACCGGTTTCAGTATCTGTGATGTTTCATCAAATGCAGATGAAGCATTCATTCCTCTGATTAGCCTCTCCCAAAGCTTAGGCAATGAAAGGAAGATTTAGTATGAAAGACTGGACACCAAGTCATAGCATGGTTAGATACAAAGAAATTTCATATCCAGATCCTACATCTTCCAGCCCGTGACCGCCAAAATGGGACAGTGCCAGGATTTTGACTGCCAGATGGAAAGTAGCATCCAAATACATGCACATCTCAGCCCTACCTGCCCACCATCAATGTTTTGGCCAAATATTATTACTTCATAAGTAGTAGTTAGTACTCAGGAAGGAGGCATGGTCTCAGTCAAAAACGACTTCTCAGTTAACACCTTTCTAAAATAAAAACCCTGGGTATTTCTAGTGGTTTTGTATTCTGAGCATCTACATAATGAGTTGTTCCCTCTCACCCTCCTTAATAGAACAGTCTGCAAAAAGTATCTCCCATTAAGCAGATGCTACTCCTTGAATCATTAAGACAACTGGCTTTTAACAGCTCATGTAGAAACCCAAAGCTTGTGACACATTTAGTCTTAACCAGACTGAAAGAAATGCCACTGGCTTTTAAGTTCATATAGTAGCAAGAATCCATACACTTCAAAGAGAAAAGGTTTCATCACCTTCTCTTCATCTACTGTTGTTTTAGCCTTCCACTAAAACAACAGTAGAAAAAAAGACAGAACAATGATGTGAGCATCCTTGTTTCTAGCAGCCTTCCTGCTGCAAGACAGCATCAGCTATGCTTTAAATATTTATGACACTTGTAGGTCAGACCTAGAGGTCGTGGGTTCCAGCAGCAATATTACATTTTTAAGCTATGGTGAGGTCTTCTGTTCCTATGTGCTTGTTGTAAGTCCAACAAGTTTTTGCATCAAACAGATGAGATGCAACTAGATGTATTTTAAGTCCTTTGAAACAAACTAAAGCACTGACAGTGCTAACAGCCAAAACCTTTGAGCCAAAAGTGGTGCTGGTGAACACTATCAGGACCTCACTTACAAGGTAATACTCAAGTTTTTATTAGTATTAAAACTGTAAGGCTCCTTTCCTACTTAACAATACTATGAATCAAAGCAATCCCACCCTCCAGAAAAGGTGCTACAGTGAATTCTACTGTGTAACTACTGTGCAAAACTTGCCAATACCAAACCTGCTCAATTCACTCAGTATAAAAACTTTAAGATAGTATTTGATAAGTCACAAAATACAATGAAATACACCATTATGTACCAAATGCTACAAGCCATTTGTTTACCATAAAGAATAACTTGTAGTAATTGAAAGATGTACAAACAGCATCTTAACAGTCCTGTTGAAATGGACAAAATGTCATGTTAACAAACGCTGACCAAGGCACACAGCATACAGCCCCTGTCAAGGAAAGCACTTCAGAACACGATGGAAAAGGGCTACACAATCCTTTAAAGTCAATTCCTCCAGAAAGCAGCATTTTCGCAGCCTTCAGAGAAAGATACTCTGCTTGGGTATTACAGTTCAGCCAATCCTTGTACACATTCCCTTGTCACCAAACACAGACACAATTCACAGTGAGAACTTTGAACCATCAAAGCCTTCAATTCCAATTCTGCTGTTAGTATAACACAATTCTCCCTAAGTTTGCTACAAGCTTATTCATCTTGTAAACCCCCAGGTATATCTACAAGTTGACATTAAAAATGAACTAAAAGTTCACATATAGTACCTCTCTTAAGTTGAGCACCCTTGTTTCTCATCACTCTTAACATTGATACCAAGAATTACAGCTGGGAGGTAGAGGAAAAGAGTACAGATAGAAGAAAAAATTTTTACTTAGAATCTGGGTAACTGCCACTACTCTTTTGGCATCAGCTCTGAAATCATCCAGTTGGAAGGTTTTTTGATGAACTACTAATTTATCTACAGAGAATATTATCCACATCTGCTACCTGGATCTGCCTCAAAAAGTCACTGAGAAGACTAAAGACTTAACTCACTCTGCCCATCCAAAGCAATGAAGATTTCTTGCCAGAGTCATAGTCCCTGAGACCCCAGCATCAGTTATAGGAAGTGTTGGGTTTGAAAGAGTGGTCCAGAGAAAGACCGGTAATCTCCAAGAAATATTCTAAATACAATTCAGTCTATCCTACTTGTGAAGCGGTAGCAGGAAAAAAAGCACATGTTACCAAGGATAGTTTAAAAGCCTGAACAATTCATGAAGACCTAAGAATCATAGAAAATGCTGAATTGGAAGGGACCCATCAGGATCACTGAGTCCCACTCCCAGCCCTGTAGAGGCCACCACGCACCTCATTTTAAGATGTTGTCAGCCTCCTACCTCAACATTACTCCTAAACTGAAATTACCAATTCAGTAAAGCTGTGTTTACCTATAGGTTCTGACATATTTCAGATTCACTCAACTTTGAAGGCCACATTAAAACTTCTATACCATAATTTCAACACCTGTTTGGATCAAATGCATTAATGTCAATACATCTCATGTTATTGCTGCAAAGCTAGAAACTCAATTCAGCTGAAACTTAAAAGATACAGAGGAATGCTTCTGCAAGGCAGTATAGAGCAACTTTATTTCAACAAGCCATGAGAAGTATATGCATACATTAGGAACTAAGCAGGACAAATAAGCCTCAGAAGCATAGGCAAAAAGGTACTTTACAGAAAAAGTCTGTACCACAAGCATGAAAGTTTGCTCTCAGTACAGTTTTTAAATAAAATCTACCCACCTCACCATATCACAGCATGTGTCCACTAACAAGGAATTCTAGCCCACGAAAAACAGTACTATTAGTAATTTTCCTTCTAGTAGTTGTATTTCCTTAATTAAAAAATTGTAGTGACTGCATGATCACTTCTGATGTGCTGTTCTCACAGGTTTGTTTCAAATCAGGGAAAGCATACATTAGCAAAACATGTGTCCTTTGCAACAGGAAATTCTGCTTAGATGTGCATTTTTCAGCTGGATCTAGTTGCACCATGGTTATTTCTCTAGATAGTCAGGCCCAGTCTCATTAAATATTAAATATTATTTTCATTAAATTGCTAGAACCCTGACAAATGAAAGGCCTCTTCCATCTTCTATATCTACTTTAATTCCAAACAAGAAAGGTCTGAAAACACAAATTTTTCAGAAGAATGGCTTAATTTACTCTGTATTATGCCAGAGCAATAAAGATAACAAAAAACACATCACAGGTCAATTCTAAAGTCTTCTCACAGCTTGCATTTATATAAGCACCAGCCAAAAAGCACTGCATTAGCTGCAAGCTAGTTTTGAAGCATTACATTGATCTGGCAAGACCTATGTCTTCCTTTGGAAGTAGGGCTGGAAGGGAATACAGTCTAGTATGCAGGCATCTATCTTTCTCTCATACTAGCATTTGTTTCAGGATCATAACTTTTACTATAGAGCCAGTTAGGCTCCAAACCAAAGTATGTTGTTATTCAAGTTAGCTACATGCTCCAGTTTGATCTCTCGTTACTCACAGTGTCCTCACAAAGACACCAGGTCAATACCTTCAAGAGCTCTTCTTGAAAATTAAGACAATATTTGAAGAATTGGGAAGATCTCTTACAGAAACGATTAGAGCAGATGACTCTAATCAATGAGCAAGTACTCAGTCATTAGGAATTCATTTTGCACAGCAACCCCCTACAGTTTATAAATATAGTAGTTCAGTTAAGGCTTTATCAGCCAAGGAGAGATACTACTGTACTTCCCTCCCCCAAGGGTTTCTGCAGCTTTCCCTCTTTCAAAAGTGTGCTTATTAATTCAGGCTTTACATTATAGGTAGAGTAGCACAGTAAATCTTCAAATGTTTCAATACCAAATTTTTTGCTGACAAAAAAGACAATTAAAATAATCCTAAATTACAAATTAGCAATACAGTCTATTTTTCACTAAAAGTACTACACGTTTTATTCTACAATGCCCTATTAAAATGTGCTAAAAAGGAACAGTTTATACATTTGTTTATATCTTCAGGACAGTACATTCACTCTTATGTGCCACAGAAGGAAAAAGCATTTGGAAATGAGCAGAATATCTGAGAAAGAATAGAAGTGAAAACTGAAATCCAGTTCAAATACGAGACATGAGTGTTTTATGCACAGTACTAGTACCCAGCTTTGAGAAAACTCAAGTCACTAAAACAGGCATTAGTACTGGCTTCAAACACTTCAACAACCCAAGAGCATCCCCTTGCAACACAAGTGCTCATTTTGAAGAGGCAATTTACACTTTTAGAAGTCCATACCTTAAATGTACCATTTTGGTTTTTCATGTATGAAACCAAAAATATGTCCACTGGCAGGAGCGCTGATGTGATAAGAGCAACGGCCAACGCAAAAATTGCTGTTATGGTAGAAACCACTTCACTTTCCCGCCGACTCTGATACTTGCGCACATAAACCCAGCAAAAAATTAAAATTACCTGAAATACACAGGGAAAAATACTTATGAGTTGTATAATAACAATGTCAGCAAGTAGGTACTGATGTTAGACCCGTACAGATGACTGGCACAGCATCAACACACCTTCTACCTGAACACGCAGCTCTAGCGTTATACTGCCCACACACAAGTCACTCCTTTCCTTAAGAGCAGCTTGAGCAACTACCCCTGCGCTCACACACAGAACATGCGAAAATACAAACAAGCAGCGCGGCTGGCCGGGCAGGAGGGCAAGGCAGCCCCCGCTGCCAGCTCCGGGCTCTGCTCTGCCCTGCGGCACCACCGCCGAGGCACCCGCGGCAGCCGTAGGGAAGCGCTCGCGGCCGGGACAGGCTCAGGGGCACGGGCGAGGAGATCGGGCGGGACGCCCAGCATTGCAACAGCGAGCGGCCGAGGAAGGAGTAGCAGCCGGCCCAGGGAAGGGGAGGGGGAAGAAAAGGGAAGGGATGCGTGAGGGGGCCGCCACAGGGCGGGAGAGCCGCCTCTCACCAGCAGCGCCAGGCCGAAGAGGCACCATCCCGTCAGCAGGTCAGACGCTGCCGCGGCCATCTTCGCTTCCGTCAGCGGGAGCGCGGCCGCCCCGCCGAGGCGGCGCTTAAAGCGGGGCGGGAATGGCGTCACCGCGGCAACCGCCCCGGCGCCGGGTGACGTCACACGGCCGCCCCGCCGCAGCTGCCGGCCCGCCTGCGCTCCCCGGCCCGCCTGCGCTCCCCGGCCCGCGGACTCTGCCGCCGCCTTCGCCGGTGACGGGGACAGGCACTTCTCCGAGGGGCAGAAGTGGCGAGAGCCGGCAGTCCCGCGGCCCCGTCCCGTGGCAGAGCGCAGCCGCCGGGGGGCAGGAAGGGGGCTTCGCTCACCTCTTGCTCCCGAGAAGGGTTTGCCTGTCCTTCCCTCCCGGGGCCGGGAAGCAGAGACAGGGCAGCGCTCGGTCTGCGGGGACTCTGGCCTAAGGGACAGCGGGAGGGGAGAAAGGGGGTTTGAGGAAAGGTAAATGGTGCGCTAAGAGGTATCAGTCACTTTCAATCCTTTTGTTGTTGCTTCTTACTGTAAAAGTGCCCAAACCGTCTCCCTGCGTGGCCTGCAGCCGCGGGCGGTGTCGGCGGGTCGGGGCCGCTCCCGCGGGGATGTGCGCGGAGGGTGTGCGGGAGCCCCGCACCGCCGTGCCCCTGCCCCGGGCTCACCTTAACCGTGATGGTGCGAAACCTCGGGCAGGACCGCGATCTGGTGGGAAGCCTCGCTTCGGGACGCCGTGCCCGGTGTGAGGGCAGCCTTGGGCCGGGAGGGGTGTGGGCTTGGGAGGAGCTGGGGAGCTCGTGTTCCTTAGAGTGTGTATTTGGTGGCACGGGGAGTGGGGGACCCTCATCTGCGAGGTGCTGCCGCGTCTTTGTCTCTATTTGGTTGTAAGTGCTGCATGCGTACAATCATGGAATCATCAAGGTTGGGAGAGACCTTTTAAAATCGTCCATTCTGACCACCCACCTGACACTGCCACTGTAACCCCTAAACCACTAAACTGCATCACCCAGCACCAGATCCAGACACCTCTTGTGCACCTCCAGAGATGGTGATTCCACCACCTCCCTGGGCGACTATTCTAATGCCTGACCACTCGAACAGTGAAAATTTTCCCGATATCTAATCTGAATCTTCCCTGTCTCAGTTTAAGGCCGTAAGGTTGGGTGCAAAGGGGTCTGCCTGGAGGAGTGCCCAGGGGTAGCCTGGGGCCCTGTCCGAAGCATGGGCTGCTGTGCCGGGTGTCTGCTGGGTGCACAGGCAGCTCAGGGATGAAAATGTTTATGAGCCTTGCTGGCTCCTCATCCTTGGTACGAGGGGCTCAGAGACCCGTCAGCGGGCCGGTGGCCACATTCATGTCCTGAAACAATAGATACATTTTCTATGTTCCCATTTTCTGTAAGAACAAATGTACTCATGAGCCAAGTAAGAGGAGGTTGAAATTCAGACTCTTTTGTTTGTAGCCTTGTGAGAAGAGACTGATTTGGGCAGGGGGAGCTCAGCCTGGGAGGGATGAACTTCCAGGTGCTGTGAGGCCAGTGGGGGTGATGGGATGTCCTGGTGTCAACAGTGTTCGTGAACCAAGTGTGAGGTAAGGTGAGTGGAAGGACTTCTTGTGGGCTCATAGCCTTGAGAGATCTGTTAATGAAGGGGCTGTGAGAGCTTTACCCCAGACTGGCTTTTGCCCCTGCCAAGACTTAATTTGTATGAGGGACCATTTATATGGGACAACAGCGTGTGGTGGTGTTTGTGAACTATATCCAGGGCATCTGAGGTGTGTGCTCAGAGGGACTAGTTCTCTCAGGAAAACTTGGTGGTGTGCCTGATGGAATAGCTTTGTTACAAAGTGGCTGATAAGTTTGCTGGGATTGAATTTACTGTGACAGTGTTGTGACAGCACTCACAAGCTATGCATGGGGTGGTTGGGGCGGCAGGAGTTAGATGGGCTTGTAGCTTTGCAAGAAGGGACCTGTGTTTGGGAGGGCAGGAGAATTGGAAGCTTTGCCTCAGAGCAGTGAACACATGCTGTATTTCTCAATTTGTTGTCAGGGCAGTGTGGAAGGCACTGACATGTGGCAGTGTTTATGAAACAAGTGATAATGGAGCTGAGGAAGGTTCTGGAGAGCTTGTAAACCTTGCAGGTAAGTACCTGCAGGGGCTCTGTTGACTCGTGGAGGGAAATGTTGATTGTAGGGGCAAATACCTGTGCCATATATTAAGTTACTGAGGGAACAGTGCAGGTGGAAGCAAAATGAAGTGAATATTCACAAGGTGCTTGGATGGTTGGTCGTGGGTGCAGTTTTTAGGTGAGCTTGTAGCACTGCAAGAAAGGGTCTGCTGGTGGAGAAGTGTTTTTTGGGAGGCTCATTCTGGAGGGCCACATGGTTGTGCTGTGTCTTGTTTGGTGTGAGGGCAGGAGCAGCAGGCAGTGGCTGTGCAGTTCATGAGCCAAGTGGATAGTTCATGACAATCCAGGTGAGCTTGTAGTCTGGTAAGAAAAGCAGCAGATACTGTATAGCTATAACTAGTTACAGGTCAGTAAGCAGATTGTGTATGCCCTCTTAGTTGTTGGAGGTTTAGGGTTTTTCTTTGTATGTTTTACTGTTAATGTGTGTGTATTATCCCCACCACAGAAAATATTTCCCTGGATGTCATTACTATTAAATATGTATGTTGTAATTCAAAATTGCCTAAGAACCCATGAAGAATTAAAACTCCTGAAGAACTACATTAAAAATAAACTATTCCCAAGAGGTAAGGGAAGTAATTTGCCCTTGGAGTATATAAAGTTTTTATGCTTTGTACAGCACACCTTTGTCAATAAAATATTGATATACCAAACATCAGAGACCTGTAACTGTTTAAGAATTGAGACTGCTGTTAAAATTTAAAAAAATAAATGCTATAGCTCTATGCTACCACAGTTCTTTTTGTTTTGACTCAAATGGTAACATAAATATTTAACTTGGTATAGTAAATAAGCCATAAGTACTTCAGTGCATGATCAAAAAATCTTTTTCATTCTAAACAGCTGAGTACATATAGTTTAACAAAGACTGAAAAGAAAAAAAAATCAACCCCGCAAAATGATATAGTTTCCACTAAGAGAAAAATCCAATCTTTGAGTCTTTTGCTAAAACCTTCCTATATTTTTGCAGTAAATGGTAATATTGAAGAAATTCCCATCATTCTGTCAGATCTATTCCTTTCTGGTAAATACGGTTGATAACCTAGTTTTAATTGGGTAATGGGCAACATTTTCAAGGTTTCAGTAAAAAATATCATGACCCTGTGTGTAAAATCATTACTGTAGTTCATAGTTTAAAGGAAGAACTTCTGTTTTTGTTGGAATGGAAGTAATGCTTTTATGTACATTGCAGGCAAAGTGGAAGTTTTTCTTGTGTTTCCACTATGGTATCTGAATGTGTTTGTTTTCTTCAATGCCATGTCAGCACTAGCATTCTGAATGTTTTTTCTTATTCCCTAAAATTCAGAGTTTTTAAATTCAAATCATTTTATCCCTTATTTTAATAAAATTAGCAAATCTTTATCTGAGGAATTATCTACAAACAAAATTTAGAGGATCAATTTTACCATTGGGTGGGACACTGTGGATGTCAATTACACACAAAAATGTAAAAAAGAGTTTAATAGCAAAGCTAGTATTTTTTTAAATGTTCAAATAATGACCTTTGTCTACACCTTGTGCCAGCAAAAGTCCGATAAACATAAGTCTTAAAAATGGTATTCAATTGATGTGTTGACCCTTGTGAGGAAGAGGAAATTTCATCCCCTGTTACTATTCCTGAGGAACCTAAGACTAACATTTTTCATGCCTGTATTCACACGGCTCTTTCTGTAAGAGGGTGCTCATGGATAAATTGGAGGTCAGATTTCTGAGTACTCACAATGTCTATTGACAGCGCTGCCCTTGAGGATACATTGGTTAGATGTTTCTTGGCACATCAGGGCCATGTTTGTGTTTCTCAGTCACTGTAGACAGCTTCTTGGATGGCTGGATGTAGTGTTCCAAGTCTACCTGCATTTTACTCAATTCCCATGTTATGGGGTAAAAATGAACAAGCATGGAACAAACTACATAAGGCAGTGGGTCAGTAAGACTAATCGGTGTGAGACCATGGGTCAAGAAATAAGAGATGAGGCAACTGGTCACAGAAGAAACATTTCCACTCCATACAAATAGAAGAGGAGGTAAGAAGAATAAATGTGCTTTTTCCTGCACAGATTTAGTGCTTGAGAGAAGGTAGATGGTTGTGGTTTGAGCCAGCCAGTGAAGTGGCACCATTAATACCAAAGTTATTGATCACCTACAAGCTGAAAGATAGTGTGGTGCCACATTGAGTGCTTGGGATCCTCGTGATCAGCCGTGCTAGTGTTGGCTCTGTACACCAGTTCTGTGTTTCCAAGAGCCACATTAAGCTAGCATGGCTCATAGGAAGATCTCAGTAGTTGTCCCTGTTGTGCTGTTCTCTCCTACACTCCAGTAGCCGTGTGCCTCTTTTTGTGCCTAGACACAGAAATTTGTCTTGTGCTCTTTCACGCTTCTTTACTCTTGCTAATAAAAGCTTTTCATCAAGATGCCCTTGTGCAGCAAGATCAGTGAATGCACTGAAGAGCGGTAGTAGATAGAAGTACTTGTGTAGGGCATCATGTATGGGGTCAAGGGTGAGAGGAGTACAAAAAGTGATACCTGTAAAGGTTTTTTGGGCATGTTTTTAGCTGGGGTTGATAACTGCAAGCTAATAATTAACTGTCTCTTTAAAAATTTTTTATTGTACAGAAAAAATGGGGAGGATTTTTGTGAGTCATTGAATAATGTGCAAATGAAAATAGAATGAGTAAGTCTGAAGAGAATGCTGTTACTGTATTCCTCAACAAAACCTGATAGGCATTGTGGTGGTAGCAGCCATAGTGTGAAAAAATAAATAATTATATCAATGGACTTCCCGAAATACCATTCTCTTTTCCCACACAAGACAGTTGCACAGTGCCAAAAAAAAAAGATTACAAAACTTTTGTGTTATAAAGAAAATGCATTATTTTAAAATAAACTTTAATTACATTGTTTACAAAATAAAATCTTTGTCTAAAAAGAACCCTTATAGTAATTCTTATGTATATAGGAAATAAATCCAAACTATAGAAAATGTCTTAGATGCTACTTAATAACTTGTGGAATTTACTTTTCCTAAAGTTTTCATGTGGTAAAAAGACAGAGAAAGAAGATGATTGGTATTATAGAAATTAAAGTATATGAAACAAGACACCATCTTCATTTTGACCAGTACAAGGGATTAGAATCATACTTGAACTAGATAGTGTACATACCAACAGGGAGCAGGTGCTCCTTCTCACTTGACTGAGCTGCTCGTGTCACCGCTTGATAATCCCCCAAGTTTCAAGGCGGCTGAAATCACGCGGGCTAATGGCAATGCCGTATTTTAAAATTCCTGTATTGACTCTACTTGTATTTTTTTTCTCATGTTAGAAGATGTTAGAAGAGAAGATAGTGAAACTGGGTTTAGCAATATTTGACAAAACATGTCATGGTCTTTTACTTGAAGGTGTAATTATTCTTTGTGTTATGTGGCTGAATCCAGTAAAACCTGTAAACCCTATGGCACAGAACACATTGGATCTAGTACTCTCCAAGTACACTCAATTAACCATTGGGAATAATAAGAACTTTATTTTAAGTCCTTCAGCTTCTGTGAATAAAATTGACTATAACTTCTTGAAATGTCTTTTGTTTGATTTGATGCTGTAGCTCACTTACCACTACTGCAGACCAAGCTAGATTTCTGAGATTGGTGTGTCATGCTGTATTATGTCAATACATGCATCTCCCTTCCATCACTGTACTTCAGTGCTTACTTAGTCTTATTTAACCAGTAGCCCAGCTTTGGGTTTCTTCATAAACACTATTAATAGTTAATTTTCACTCTATGAGTTAGATTTTCTGATGTACCCACAAACTTTACTTGGATGTAATTTATCACTACTTTAATATGGAAAGGACAACATGATGCCACCTGTATTGTTTTCTTATCCTAAAATGTTACCTTGTTTCAAGATTCTCAGTCATGCCCATGTTTCCAGGGTGCTTGGATTTAGTGCAGTCTATCCTTTTTCACTAAGAGAAACTTCATTTTCCCTTTAAATTTTTTTTCAATATCTGTAGTTTTTACTGATGTATCAGTGACTTAACATTAACATTAAAAGTAGGGACCAGGTTTTATGAACCTTATGAAAATTTCAGTTTGATTGGTTTAAATCAGCTCATTTCCTATTTTGGATAAGAGTAGGGAAGAAAACAGTTTTCAAAAGAAGTAATGATGTCATGCTGAGGAAAATAGATGGTCCCATTGGATTGGGAATAAGGTTTTCTCAATATTCAGTGGAATTTAGGGAAAAAATACATGAAGCAGGTAAGGGTACAGTGGTGTTCTCCCCAGCATACACATCAGCACTGGCACATAGTTTTTTGGGTAGTCCAAGTCAAAAACTGAATAATCATTTTTGAGGGCTAAAGACAGGCTCCCTGTGCCATCAGTTCACTTTTTGTGTCCATTTAGCGTGTCCTACTCAACAAGAATTTTATAATAAATTCCATTAAATAATTTATATAAATCAATTTATATTCTCAATATATGTAATTATTTAAGTACTTAAAATGGCAAAGCCCAGTCCCTAGAACACTGACTTTCTAACAAGCAAAAAAAAACCTGGCAGTTTGGGACCAATAAACTCTTTATGAAAGCACAGAACTGTCACAAGGTGAAGAGGAATTGCTAATCTGTGCACTAAGATGTGTGTGTATTTTCTTGTTGTGGTAGTATGGAAGTAGGGTAAAAGGGGTTTTTTAAAAGTTTTTATTTATTTTGGAACAGAG
Organism: Coloeus monedula; assembly: GCF_965178545.1. Classification (NCBI taxonomy): domain Eukaryota; kingdom Metazoa; phylum Chordata; class Aves; order Passeriformes; family Corvidae; genus Coloeus; species Coloeus monedula. The sequence continues at coordinate 90,545,852 of NC_138782.1, read as the reverse complement.
GTCATCTTTCTAAAGGTCACAATATGCAAATAAAAATAAGTTGAGTCAGAAATTTAGAATTCATCTATGGAAGAATTTAGAGTGGTTTTTCTTTTCATTAATTACTACCAACTGCTTGGTAAGGTTGGTAAGGAGGTAAGGATGGTATGGAGGTTCTTTTTTATTCTTGGTTCCTTGATTTGTTTACTTGAACAAAACCAGAATTTTAAAAAAGGAGTCTGAGGGCAGAAGAGGTGATTCATTTCTCCAGGACAACAGAGAGTGTAGGTTATTTTCGTTAAGAAGGGCTGTAAAAACAATTAGAGCCTTCAAGGCTCTCAATTTCTTTTTTTTTTTTAACTCAGTGATTAAAAGTTTTTCTGTATGTAAATTACAGTTCTTTACGAACTGTTAAGAACTAAAGTAATGTGAACTTCCACAACAGAAGTGTGTGAACATTCCCACAACAAAAATGAGTGAGTGTTGTTTTCCCATGAAACTTTCAGCCTGATGTTTTCAGAGGAAAAAAGAGAATTCCGCAGTGTTTTTATCATAGCACTGGTCAAACAATGAACTGACTGCTTCATCATATTAGAACATCTAAAATACAGTTTTCTGCATGTTTGTCTGAAATTATTTAAGGTACTGCTAGGCTTTTGTACATGGGAAAACTGCAACCAAGGCATAAACTTGGAAGGAAGATGTTTGGAGATCTTCCCAGGATGCACCAAGGAAATAAGATGGAAAGTAAGCAAAACAATAGATTAAATTCTGACCCCCTGAATTTAATGGAAAAGCTGCCATTAAGTTTAGCTAAGTATTGATACTACTTGGAAGGGCATAGTGTAGTTGTCATTACACTCCATGCACAGTGAGCTGCTTTGATGTCCATGTCAAAAAATTATTGATAGTTTAGGGGACAATAAGTGTGAACAAAGTGAGGAATACCTTCTTGTGCACAGAAAAAAAGTAAGTAATTTGGAATCACCATCTTGGAAAAGATGCTTCTCAAGGAGAAGTGATAGAATTTTAAAGTTCTTGGCTGGCACAAGGAACAGAGAATAGAGAACAATTAGCCATGCTCATATAAAAAAAAAAAGGGCACAAAATAAATCAAAAGCAGCAGACTTAAAAAGAGAGTGCTTCCTAAAATTTAAACAAAAAGATACTCTTACCATAGGATGATTTGAATACCAAGTATGCATATGTTAAGAATTAATAGAGAAATTCGTGGATGAGAGCTCGGTCAAGCAGTATTAAGCACTCGTACAGAGACACAGCCTCCAGCTCAGAAGGCCCCTAAGCAGAGGAGTGCCTGAACGGAGAGGGTTTGCAAGGGAAGCTTTCCCTGTTTTCCAAAGGGTTTGCTGTTGGCACTAAAAGGTCAATATAGGAAGCTATACAGTCTTTCAGTCATTTAACTTACTATCTCTCAGTTAGTTCAGCTCAGTATGCCTGTTCTAGGACATCAACAAAGGCTGAGTTTTGTTGATTTGATGGTGTTAGAGGATAATCTTCATGATAAAGGTGAATTTCTTCTGGCTCAGAAGACTGATTCAAAGCCATCTACATTATTTAAACCTAGCATATGGACTGCATAAAGAATCCTGAGCATTTAGGGCTGTCTAGCACATAGATGTTATTTTTAAATTATAAAATGAACAGTACAAACAGGTGAGCTTCATCTCTCAAAATAGGCCTTAAGCTCATACCCAGGAGCACAAAGAGTTGCCTGCTATTTCAAAACAGGGAAAAAGGTAGGCTTAATGATTCCATGTGTAAAGAGAGAGTTGATGAATCTAATTTTCTCACTTCAAGAAACAGACTGATAAACTGGAGTGCGTTCAGGGGAGGGTCATCAGGGTGTCTGAGTGTGTAGGACTTGTTTTGTGTGGAGAGGAGAGGGAGCTGGGCTTGTTCGGCCCACAGAAGAGATGCTGTGGGGCCCCAACAGCAGGTTGGCAGAGAGGCTGTCCAGACAATGGAGTCAGTGGGGCACAGTAGGAGAAGAGACAGTAGACATACATTAAAATAGGAGGATCTTATTGGATTTATGGGGGGGAAAAAGTGTAAGGATAATTAACCGATGGAGTAAATAGCCCAGATAGGATTTGCAGCATCTGTTCTTGAAGGTTTACAAAATTGGACTGATGAAACCTTGAGCAAGCTGGTCTGGATTCATTGGGACCCTGCTTTGAGCATAAGGTTGGACAAGAAAGCTCCCAAGAGTGACTTCCTACCTGAACATGTCAGTGATTAATGCCACTGTCACAGCAACTATAAGATAGAAGTTAACATTTTGGAGACCGCAAAGGAAATCATTATTCCCAGCAATTGCACTAGGAATTGAATAGTAGGGCAGTAGTACAAAGCAGTGTCCCAGAGAGTAAGAATGGCATGAGATTATGGCTGCTGACTGTGAAGTTTTGTCATTAAGGCCTTTTTGATTGGTAGTGGCATAGCAGTAGTTACCTCTGTAGTTTTGATTTCACAGAAGTGCAAATTATTCTACATTCTGCCATTTCTGTCCTATCTAAAATGTATGGTCTGTAATGACATGGATCATTTATTAGTTAGTTGTCAGTGAATATGGATACAAACAAACACTGCTCTGTATATGCCTGTAACCCAAGATAAAAACTTTCTAAATATGTAGAGTCAAAAGAACTGATTCTGGCACTGGAACGGGTTTCGTGGAGAAGTTGTGGATGCCATAATGCTGGCAGTGGTCAAGACCAGGTTGGATGGGGCTTGGAGCAACTTGGTCTAGTGCAAGGTGTCCCTGTCCATGGCAGGGGGATTGGAGCTAGATGACCTTTAAGGTCCCTTCACACCCAAACCATTCTGTGATTCTAAACAAACTGTGCAGAGCCAGGCATGTGTATGTGCATAGTGAGGAGCAATCTCAGAGTCTTGACTCACTATTGAAAGTTCTCGCTTGTATAATGTTTGTTCTACAAGACCCAAAGTAATGCTAGGGCTTCAAGCTACTACTAGGACTTAATGTTCCCTGTACCCAGTAACAGAAACAGCAGAGATGGATACTTGTTACAGTAGTACTTTCTCTTCTATGGTTTTGACAAGGAATTAGTTTAAGGTACTCTTCCTCTTTCGTTTCTGCCTGCAGGCACACTGCTTTCTTCTTTGGCTTGCAGTTGAATAATCGGTGGAGGAGGGAAGGAAAACAGCCTGTATTAATAGAGGAAGAGTGATATCGAAACTCACAATTTTGTAATCGGTGATTCAAACAGATAAGTTTTAATTAATTAACAATTACAAGCCGCTGCGGTTTTAGGTGTAAGAATCCCGTGTAAGTGGCAGAAGCCTTGCTTGGCGCTTGGCGATTCGGGGCATTTTCCCCTCTCCTCCACCAGAGGGCTCCCGCGGTGCAGTTCTCCATGCAGAGTCGTTTCCATGCAGGAGGTTTGCCAGAGATCTCAGGAGAGCCAAATCTTGTGCGCATTACTGGGAGAAATTTCGCGTTTCCGTAGAAGTTTTAGCATAGCAAGTACTTCAGGAGTTGGTGTGTAATATATGAATGATTTATCTTTTTGAAGTTAAGTATATATCAACTTTAAATCCAATTTTTCAAAGCTGAAGTGGCTTGTTCCAAATCTTACTTTTTTTGTCAAGCTCTGTCACTATTGATGGCACCATTGCTTTCCAAAGCATTCAAGCCTATGATTCAGCGCCATCACAAAAATTTCCATTTCTGTAGATATGCACAACTAGAGCTTGCTTAAACTTTGCTATTTCTCTGCTATTTCTTCACTATATATATTCAATAAATAATTATCTTCTATTATTGTATGACTGACTTATCTAAAGCATTCTTTCCAATATGTGAAACCACAGCATTTCCACTCTGACCTCTGTGAACTTGGTATGTCAAGTAGAGATAGAAAATCGTAATAAATCTGGTCCTGTTGATCTTTTCACCTTCACCTTCCAGTCTCTGTTGGTCTCTTATTTGTTGCATGACAGACACACTAATAGGAGTTTGTACAATCCTGTCTGTCTTCTGTGTACTGACAGACCTCGGCAACTGTTCTCCTTCCCTTATTCCAGCAACTATTTTGCTTTGTCATTGAAGTGCTCAGTTCATTTGCCAGATTCTGTCCCCATTTTGTGGCACAAAAAAAAAGTGATACAGATAGTAATTTTCAGTGCAAAATACTAGAAATGTACATATTTTTTGTAAAATGATGCATAGCAGGTATTCACTTAAATGATTATGTACTTGTATTTATTTTGTGTATATACTGGCTTTGATATTAAAAACCTTTCCTCTTCTGCTTTTTCACTGGGTTATTATTTGCTTTCTTACAGTCACCAAATTAAAAAAGTCCACCAGAAATTTTGCTCTGTTTAAGGTAACTGTTTGCTACAATGTCTTCAAAGTTTTAACCAGAGGAAGGAGGCAGTGCCCAAAAGGATCAGGTGCACAGGCGATACTTTTTGTAGAAGCAAAGGGCATCAAGATATCCCACAGAGCATGTTTTCGGTCACTCCAAGAAGAAAAACCCTCATGGGAATCTGGTATGAAGAAGAGTTGAAAATACGTACCTGGATGGGTTGGTAGCCAAATTTTTTGACCATCATTTTTTAGCTAACATTTTCCTAGTTTTTCCCTGTTGGCTGCACAAAAGATGTAGGGCAAATACAGTCTGCAAAGAAGACACAGTTTGCTTTCTGTGTCAGCATACTTGCTATTACAGGAGGGTATTTTTTGCATGGGAATTGTGTTTGATTAGCACAGAAAAGTCTTCAGGACACCTAATAGCAGCCTAAGCACAGGGCAAGGTCATTGGGAAAAATGAAGCTGAGTGGCTCCAAAGTACACGATGGGAGGAAGACAGCTGTGCACAAGGGGAAACGAGAGAGGTTCCAACAGGATATGAAGAGAAATCTCTTCACCATGAGGACAGTCAAGCAGAGGAGCAGGATGTCTGCAGAGATGTAGCCTCCCTTCTTGCAGGCTTTTAAGCCCTGACTTGCTTCACTACCTGCTGCGGATCACTATTTTTGTAGCACATCACACCAGTACTGTTACACTGGTAAAGTCACTCTGTTGCAGATGTTGCTTAAATTTCTCCCTGCCTTTACCTGGTGTAATCAGTTTACTTTCAGTTTGTTTGTTACGTTAGGTATCAGTTCAACTTTGCCATGTTTGGGCATAGTCTCCATTGTGTGAACTCTATAATGTTACCTATAATGTTACAATGTAAATGTCACCTAGCAGGTATGTATATTTTGCCCTGTTTTCTACACCACCACTTAACACTTGTTGGTCTTTCATAAATCAGTTCATTTGTATTTTTGTGCTCTTTTAAGTAGCATACTCATTGTATGATATTTTCTAGCATTCTATAGGTTGATTTAAAACATTTCCCAATGTTTAAGTATTTGTATTATGACTGTTATTATGTTCACCATCATCTTTGCTCATGTGTGGTTCTATGTTGATCATCTTTGAAGTCCTAGCCATTGCAGATGGTAACAGATTTTATTCCATTTGGGTTTTAGTTGTGCTGACTTTTGGCATCATTCAAACTATTAATACACTACACCAATGTGTTGAAAATATGAACACTTTCTTTAAACACACCTGACATCCAAAGGATAGATTTCCAAAGAAATCTAAAGCATTAATTTTTGTTGTTACTAGCTGTTTTCTCCATCACAACAGGGGTTCTCTAGATAAATCTATACAGGTTTTTGAGAGTATTCATATGACTGCCACTAGAATCGGACTGTTTTTATACATAAAGCAGGTCTGCAAGCAAGGTCTCAGTGCATATTTTTGTATGAGAGAAAGCAGCTCTGAATGATAGTAGCATACTTTCCTACTTGATAGTAGTGACTAATCAAGTGTTTTTGAAAAATAAGCAGTTACAAGTTAGATGAGGCATTGCTAAGCAACTTCAAAATTTGTTTCAATCCTACTTTTCCCATTCCAGTTTTCCAGTTGTCAGAAAAATAATGTTCTCACATGTACTTAGAACATTCCCTTAAAATTTGGAGATTGCTCAGCTGGCTTGCTGCAAAACTATCACATTACTGCTAGATAAACATCATTAAATTGAGTGCAAGACTTTGCTTTCCTCGGCTAGAAAACCTTGTGAATAGCTTGCTGTTGACATGAAAATGATTGAGTAGGAAATAATGGTATGTCCATTTTTGTAAGGTGATTTAAATTGTCCAGGAAAAAGGTGATACAATGCAATCAAATTTAAGATTTTTCTTGAGGGAGCAATTACTGCAGGGCTAACCTTACTGAACTGCATACAGCATTTTGGAAAGTTGAAACTTCTTAAGGGAGGTAACAATAGCTTCACGCACAGTGGGATGGCTTAAAAAAGATGGGATTTAACAGAAAGAAATGCTAAGTAGCAGTAGTGTAGCTGCGTTACTGCTTTATATGGTATTGGTTGTGTAACTATGCCATTGTGTTAGCTTCCACCATCCAAGCATTCTGCTTACTAATTAATGTTGATGAGCAGGAATGGTTCCAGAAAAAAGACTCAAACCAAGCAAACAAAAAACCCACCTACCACAAAACCACAGTGCTTTGTAGCAAAAAAACATGAAATAAAACAAAAGCTCCTCAATCCATCTTTGTTATTCAGAAAGAGTTGAGAATAGCCTAAGTCTGTACATAGAAATAAGATTTCTGCTACCATAAGGCTATTTAACAGATAAAGGCATATCATAATCCAAGGAAGCAGTCTCTTCTGGTATATTTATTTCTTAATTGTCCTCTCTCTGAGGGTGACAGGAAGTATTGGTCATACGTTCTCTTTAGAGTGAAATCCTGGCCTGACTGAGGTCTCCCATACTCCTAACTCACCGCAACAGCAACTAAGGGGAGGTGGTAGAAAGCAGGTGTGACATTCTGGCCCAAATGGAGTTTATGCCAAAGCATACACTGACTTAGTGAATTCAAAATTTCACTTAATATAAAAAACTGACCAAACTTCCCATGCTCAACAGAAAAACAGAGGTGTTTTCCTTGCACTGACTTTCTAGTTCTCCTTTGCTCATTCTTTCCAGTGAGATCCGAGAGTGGAGCTATATAGCAGTGGCATCCTGCAAGCAGCACAGGAGAGAACAACCATGTGCTGAATAAGCAAATCTGACAGCAGAAGGCGAGGTCATTAATGGAACTGGGATCAGTCCTGTGGGAGAAAGTTTATTTCAGGAAAAACAGTAACAAAAGGAATGACAAAAAATTTATTTCTAGATAAGGATTTTTTAAATCTATTTTAAAATGTTTCAATTTTTAGGTGAACCATACTGACATTTTTTTTCAGTGTTACTTAAGCAGAAATTATTTTGATGAAGCTATTTTCAGGGGGATTGCTCTTTGTGTTATTTTACTAGTAAAGGGTATTTCTTTTATTTTCATTTTTTCCTGAATTGTGGCGTTCTTAATGCTGATAGGTTTTATGTAAATCACTGTCAAAAGCACTTCTCAACTCTCTCAAAGTTATGAAGACATTTTAATACATGTTTTAACTTCAGAGAAAAGAAGCTGAAATATGGGAGGAAATGGGGAAACACTGGCTCCCCATAATTATGGCTTAATTATGGATTAAATCTTTCTTAGGCATCAAAAGCATACTCCTTGGCTACATCAGAAAAGTGAGATCCAATCCTTAATTCAGTCTGATTTATAGGGTTTTTTTTGTCCATGCCCACTTACACATCTGGAATGAACCATATAATGATGCTTCACTGTTGTCTCCATTTACTGATAAACAGAAAAACTTACAGGACTCTCAAATTGATAACATATAAAACAAGAACTGCCTTGTATAATATTCTGTACTGAAAGAGATTGAATGAATCTGATTGCATCAAGATTAGCCTGTGTTTCATTAACAAAGAGATGAAAAGGAACCTACCCAGATCCATTTGGCTACCCTATATCAAAGGTTACCCTACTATCTTAATTTTCACTTCTGTTTCTCTGTTACTGCCTCAGCTCCTGACTCTCATACTGGTAAATAATTCAAAGATATAGTAGGAAATCACTAAGTTAATATGATGTTTTATATGTTAGATATCTTAATTTACATAGGTGAGCAGTGAAAGCCTCCCATGTGCTAAGTGTCATCCTGCCTTCTGCCCTTTCTCCTTCTATGGTTTTCCTTGCCTTGTCTCTCCAGTCTAGAGGCAAGCTATCGTCATGCAGGCAAGGCAGAGGATTGGGGAGTTTAATGGGACAATATCTGAAGTCAAAATGATGGCAATGGCATAGACTGAGAAGTATTTAAAACTTCTGAATTAACATATGACACGAGAGAAATTATAGTAAGGTGAGGATCTGAGCAGTTATGACCACCTGTCAGTACTGCCTGAGGCCATCTAAAATACAAGTGGAAAAAGCTCTTTTACAGATTGTAATGTTTATCTTTAATTCTCTGATAAAATCACAGGAGTGGAAGTCCTCCACTGACAATACTAAAATTTTTATCCTCTCTTAGGTAATACAATTATATTATATTTGAAAAGGATATGAACACCTTTGCTATAGGCCAAGGTATCTGTTAATGGAACTCTTGAGGAGACCTGCTCTGAATGTAAATGGAAGGGCTTTATGTAGATGTAACTGAAAATTCTTATTTAATCATGTCTGCTGCAGGCAGTGCTTGTGGAATATTCCTTTAAGTCCTCTGTACATAGAATTTGACTCAGTTTATTAGTATCAGTCCAATTTACTTTGTGAACAATTTACATGATTATAAAAATGTGTTGTAGTAGTGTAGGTCATTTTTGTAGTTAATTTTTAGCCATAAAAAGAATATAAGTATTTCTAAGTATATAAGACTACCTTATCTAAAGATATCTAAAAGCCGTGCTGGTCCTAAAGTTTATTTAAACTGGTTGAAAGTCCACAGATTCTATAAAACCTTTAAGCATGCACAGATTCAGTTCAGAAACTAAGGTGTCATGTTGAAGTTAGGAACACTGTCATTCTAAAATGCAGAGAGACACTTGTAAAGAACAGCTAATCCCAAATCTGTATTTCCCTATGGAAATTACACCTTTAGTTTAGACATCTCAGGTGTCACACATGACTTGCATTTAGGTTTCACCCTATTTGCTGTTTGCTTACATGTGTAGACAGGAGCATAACTCACTTCCACAATTCCCTTGGCCGGAAATAACTGATAATGCTTAAAGCTGGATTTAAACTTGTGATAAAATTACTTTTGGTTTATTAACTCTGTGGTCTTCACACCACAGGAACATGGATAATCAACTTTGTCTTACTGTAATTGCAGAAGGGTGCTTGGATGTAGACAGCTTCTTTCTCTGTGCACTCGTAACACTTCTCCGGAGGTTTGCTGTGATGTACCACAGGCAGCCATGAGACACACTCAGACCCCCACTGATTTACACAGTAAAGCTCAGTACTAGGGAGGACTCTAAAGAAGGCTTGCCAGATTTGTCATTTGGAACTAGGCTAGTCTAATTTGGCAGTCAAACCCAGGTTCTGATTGCAAGAAATAATTCTGTGGGAATGATAAACCCCGCATAAGAACAAATGTGTGCCTCATGCAAGCTCTTGGTTTTGGTTATGTATACAGGGGGGTTTTTATGTTCATTTGATTTGGGTTTGGTTTTTTTTTTTTTTTAACTCCTGCCAAGACGCTTAGTTTATTCTGTTTCAGCCTATTTTTTTTCTAATTTTATTCTCCAGGAGTCAAATCCTCTGATGAAGTCGATTTTAAAGTTCCCTAAAGACTAGTGAAGTATCTGTAACTTATTAACAGTTCCGTAAAGAAGTCACCTCTATTCTAAGTCCTGGGAAATGGAACGATACTGAAATAGGAGAGACAAGCTCAATGCTGCTGATGAATCTTTGAGCAACTCAGTCCTAGAACTGTTTGTGAGTTTTTATTTTTTAACAAATCTGACCTTTTAATTTTAACACATGAACCAGAATTACTTCTTCACGAATAGGTTTGAAAGCATGTCAAGCTATGATTATTCATACTAAAAAAAATTTGGGCAAACACAAGTTTGTTACAAAAAAAAGTTGTTTCTTTGTGAAAAGTGTCTTTCCCTTGTAGAAGCCCAGAAGATAAAGACCTAATGTGTATGCCTCATGAACTGATAGTGGTGGAGCCAGCCAGGGATTTTTGGTAATAATACACTGTGAGAAAGAAGAAGATGTGGCTGGAGAAGCAGGGGGGCATATGGAGGTGGGGCAGCGCTTTTCTGGGAAAAATGTTTTGGCTTCTGGAGGTACATACAACGCAGTACAGCGTTGGCACTGGAATGAGGTGAGCAAGCTGGCATGGACTGTAAGGGAGGATCAAAACCACCCAAGATCCCTGAAGCCCTCCGACCCATTTCCAGAAAGGTCTAGAAGAACACATTGCACATGCAAACTCATTTACTTAGAAAGAAAGAAACTTAGCTCTAAGGCTACTAGGGCTACAAGTGCTACAAAAAGCTATCTCCACGAAGTCTGGGTGCATCAGCTGGGTCAACACTGGAGCCAGAACTTGTGATCTCCCTTTTTCTTTCTTCCTTTCTATCCCTCTCTAATTCACTTCTCTCTCTCTCTGTTCCCTTTCACCCTACCTCCCTTGCCCAAAACCCACTATCATGTGCTTATCCTGGAGGTCAGGAGGTGAAATTTTTTTCACGTGAAAGAATGGCCTCACTAAATAATTGCAGGATTGCCAGTGTAAGCTGTCTGAACATAGCTGGTTCCAGCATTAATAATTGGTTCCAACACCATTAGTCAATGGCTAATTGGCAAGATTAAGTACACAGTTTACCAACAAGATTGATCTGGATTTCACTTACCAGGAAAGGGAAGAAACCAAAGGAGTCCGTAGCAACTCCAGGCTTCATCAAAATGTCATTTCATACTAAATCACTTGGCATTGCTCTAAAATTACATTTCTCCATTGTGTGCAAACCAGGTTTGACATGCCAAGAATAGACAATTAAGAGATTGAGGCAAACATTACTCGATACATTACGTCGCTACATTTGTTTTAAGAACCTTCCATTTATTTGAATAGTGGCCTTTCCAGGAGGTAGCACTGGATTTTGCATTCCCAGTAAACAGCAAAATTTGAATGCATAAACATACAAATAGTCATGCAAACACAGTCTGATAGGTTCTCCCTTTGGACTGTCATTTTCTATTAGTGCTGAAATCCTCAGCTCCCAAAAATACATACACACAGGGTGACATAGGACTTGCAGTATGTATAGGTCAGGAAGCTGGTTAAGAGAGAATGTGACAGCCAGATCTTTTTTTTCTCTTTTTGCATGTGCTTCAGTCTTACTTCTAGTTGCAGCCTTTTAGATACTATTGAATTCAGAGTTCTTTTACATTGGAGACTGTAACTAGATAGCTCTAGGCTTACACATCAAGATTACATAAATCTACAAAACTACTTACTTAAAAGTATAATGGTTAAACCCTGAGAATATTACTCCTAGATGAGAGTATGTGAATGCAGAGATACAGATTAAATATGCACTTATTATGACTTTCTAGATTATTGTGCCTATTTATTCAGCAATAAATATGAATAAAATACTTGTCATTTTATTATTTAATTTTTATGTTGCTTGACAGTATTGAAATTGAGCGCTGAAATAGAAATAGAAATAGCTCTACATGAACCCAGAATCTTGGATGTGTTAATATAGTTGTAGGTACAATGTTGATAAAACTGATGGTCATTATATATCAGTTAGTATGGCATATGCAAATTTAAAGAAGTTACTTTCTGAAAATTTGGAACTCTTTATAACTAGACCTAAAAGTGGGTTATTTATCATAGTAGTATTCAATTTTTAAGTACTATTTGGGCAAGTTAGCTGGATGGAAAGGACACAACAGTAGGAGACACTGGCTGATACTGAGACTTGAAAATGCTTAGACATATTTGTTACAATTTAAAATCTATGCTTCATCTGCTGAAGTTAAAAGAAAACAGGCACAGAGTATTCAACCTTCTGAGCTGAAACAATGCTGCCCATTAAGCCTGCAAGTCTTATACAGCCTATTCTATTTGTAGGATCTTAAACTTTTCTCTTTTTAACTCTTTACCTTCCTTTTCCTAATATGCACATTATTAAATTTTAAATTAGCATATTGTACTGATTTATAGATGCTTTCAGACTGTGTGTAGGATTTTAACATATTCATACAGAAATATTGGGCAAAAACCTATACGCCTCAGCAAAGCTGCCTAAAACCTGGCTTTGACCTTTTCATTATGTATAATGACTTTCAAAGACATATGGATACTTCAATCTAAAGCCAGAAGATGTGCTTTGACTTCTTGTGGAAAATCACCTTTCAGCTCTTCTCTTCTTTAATCAGCTCTTTGACCACTTTTTTTTTTTTTTTTTTGCATGCTTTTGTGTTTCATGAAACAACAGAACTTGTGGCAAGCTGTTTAGAGTATGGTTATATATAGGTATGTGTATATATATATATTCAGAGGAAGAAAATGGAAAGCATGCATTTTACTAGATAAGGGACATTTTAATGCTATTAATCTTGACGTTGGTTCTCTAAGCCTGGACTAATGTTTTACTGAATTCTACAAATCTAGAAGTATTTCAGGTTTGAGCAACTTAATTGTGTTTTTGAACTAATACTTTAAAGAGTAGTATATGCTGAGAAATGTATTTTTGTGGAATACTAATGAATACTTTACAAAGTGTATGATACAGCTTTTTGCCATGTTTACAACAGGTAAATATAAGCAATACATCATGACATTGGTTTATTTACTTTGAAAAGTATATATTTTGAATTAAGATGCCACTATTAAAAATGTGAAACATACTAGGACCAATTAACACTAAACATTGTAAGTGAATTTTTTTTTTTTTTGAGATTGGGTTTATCAGTGACACTGGAATTAAAGATAAAGAATGTGGGGTTTTTTTCTATTTTTTTGGTTGCTGTACCATTGTATCTACTAGCAATTGGTTATTTTAAGATGTTGTAAAGTGCCAAACAATGGAGAAAATGCCTAAGGCAACAAATACCACAAAACTATAATGATAAGTGCTCTTTCTGTATTTTTTTTAGTTACTTTGGCCCCTCTACTGAAAATGTGAGTGCTGCTTAAGTATGCAGTAGAAGAAGTAGCAGTTGGATTTTTTCCTCTTTTTGTCTCCTATAGCAGAAACGAAGTGACATCCAGCTTTTCTGTTGGCTTTGCTGCTTAGGAGTGCTTAGTATGTGTGCACATGCATATAAATAATTCCCTTTTTATGTTGTTTTTGCCAAAGTGCCCTCATTTGAGTGACATTTTTGCTCCATTTACATCAATGTTAAAATTTCCATTAACTTCCCCAGGGCTGGGATTCCACCTGTTTCGTCTAAGCTCACTATAGTTCAGTCTCATGTATTTAAAAGCATTTATATTTTAATTGCTTCAGTGGAAAGCAGTTGTCGTGACCGGCAAATCTTGCAGAGGGCAGAAAGGATCATCTGGCAAAGAACAATGCCACATAAGGGCTTACACAACAGAACAGAAATACTGAGCACTACATTCAGTGAGAAATTGTGTGGTAAGGGGCGTTTCAAATGAATCTCCTTTTACAAAATTTTTTTTCAAATAGGATACTGCTACTTTTAAAGAGTTTTGTCCAAGCTTACAGCTTCATTCCTGCATATGTGTTGTTGTAAGCAACAGTTTAAAATGTGGGTCTAACGAGATGGAGACAAATCTGTTAACACTGCACAGACAGAGTGAATTATGCAACTTGGCTGGTTTAGATATCTAATCATGACAAAAAAAGAAACAAAGGGTGAAAGTGAGTGTTAGCAATAAAGAAAAGGTTTCTACAAAAATAAGTCAGTGCTTTAGCCCCCCGATTCTCTCACCTTTTCCCCCTGCATCTTGCCTGCAACTGCAGTTGTAGTAAAAGCTGTTCAGTGGAGCAGTTTCGCCTTGGCACAGGAGGTGGAACGCTCTCTGCATGTCTGTGCTAAGTATGGCTTCAAACCTAAATTTCTGTACTTTCTGCTTCTTGGTGTATTTGCCTTGACTCTTTCCTGGATCCAGGTCTAATTCTGTCTTCTGTGCGTTTTAGCTAAACTCTGAGATAGCTGGAAAAATGTGTTGTTGCAAAGACAAGATGGGATATCATCCATTTGCTGCTGGTGCTTCAGCTTAGATTATCAGTTTTTCCAGTACTTCCCAGATTTAAAGCAGATAAGATAATGTATAGACGTTTTCTCCTGGAGTGCATCAGTGACTGCAGGTGAAGAAGTGTTTGGGATTTCTAAGTCGTTTGTGGCAACAACAGATGTTTCACCAGTTGTGGCTTTGCTTCTTATATTATGGGAGGCAAAGAGAAGCCATTTTTTGGGGGTCACGGTAGAGGTTTTTAAACAGTAAGGTTTTTCTTGTTCCAAATTTTCACATCACTAGCCATTTGAACAGTTTTTAATACTGTGAAGTGTTGTCCATAAATCCATATGATGGCAGTCCCTCCTGTGGTGCTCCTCAACTAGTATAAATCACTGTAATTCCTTTGATTTATGTGAACTGGAATAATCCTGTTTAGTTGAAGATCTGGCCCAGAATACAGGAAGCGTATGTGTTAGTCAGGGAAGGTTGTAGCAGTTTCTAATTCTCCTACTGACTGTTTTCATGCAGATGTGGAGTGTTTTTTAAAGTTGAGATGGTCTAAAAAAGATATTTAGTTTTCTGTTTGTAGTGTCAATATTTTGGTAAGTGAAGCAACATCCTTGGTTTAGGAATTGTTTCATTATTGCTTCACAGGAAATGAAGGCCCTATTTGAGTCTGGACCTTGAAGCAATACTGAAATTTTAAGAGGCAGAAATATTTCTTTAAGGGAGAAACTGATTGTATGTGCAAATTTTTATGCAATTAAAATGCTTAGCTACTTCAGAACTTATATTTGATTGAAATTAATGAGACTGTTTATATTTGTGTAAGGTAGATGAATCCAGGTATTTAGGACATGTAAAATAAAGTTTAAAAAATTTAGAATTTTGTAGCTTGAAAGAGCAATGAGAAATGCAGGTCTCAAACAAAAAAAACGATGATGCCTTCCACTACGGCAGAGCTTTTACAAAGCATCTTTCAACGGAGGATCTTACAATTCTGCTTCAAACTCAGAATTACAAGTCAACATTGAAGCCTTTATCAAATGAACAGTCTGAAGGAGAAGAAGAGTGCTCCGATGATCTGTCAGCTGTGGGATTGGGCTCTTGCACCTCATCCTGAGAGGTAAGACAGCTTTACTTTCTATAATTTACACACTGAGCAAGCGAGAAGTGCGACTTGCCTAAAGTTACACCACAAGTCTGTGGCAAAGCTGTGGAATAAAACGCCCTAGCAGATGCGTACATAAGCTGCAATTTCATCTTTCTCTCGTTGATTCTAAGTTGGGAAGAACAACAACTGTTTTGAAATTCAAACCAGGAAGATAATCACGTCTTTCCATGTGATTTGTTGGTTATCCCGGCTAGTTATCTAGATTGAAATGAGGAAACACATTCCAAAATCTAGTGAGTGGGTGGGAGGATTTGGGGTATGGGGAGCTGGGGGTAGAAGAAAGTTTACCCTATGAATTTTCTGATCTGAAGACCAATCGGCTAAATTGATGTTAAGCTGATAAATATTCATATGACCGTCTTCCTTTTTTTCTCCCCTGTCAGAATGATTCAACTAGAAAAAGGTAAAATATGTCTTGGACATACATATATATAAATTATATATGTAAGCCCTAATCTCTGTCTTCTGTATATCTGTTCCTCATCATTTTACTTCTCTCTGTCATTCTATCTGGTTCATGTCTTTAAAATGCAATCTGAAAAACTGCCACAAGCACACTTGGAGAACCTGACAAAAGTGCAGTTTGGCACTTTCAGATAAGAGCCAATGGCAGTGCTCAGTCTCATAATTTCATCACAGACAGATGGTATTACAAATGCAAGAACATTCAGGTTTGTAAATGATAGATTTTAAAAGGCAAAACAAATTTCCGTAATTCACTGTGCATTACAGCATCAGTGCCATAAATAAGTGTACTCTCTTGGTTTTTTGCGTGGTTGATTTTTAAATTTATGATGAAGTATATAAAAGTATATAAAATTAAAGTATGCTTACACTGAAAAGATAAAAGCTAGTTTCTGCCAGTGTAATAATGTACATAATTGGTTCTTCACAGCTAGAAACTAGATACTCTTTCATTCATGCCTTCATACCATGGCTATCTAATTTATGGAACTGTTGGAGGGGGGGCTTTTCAGAGAGGTAGGGGGAAGGAGAAAAAACCCCTAAACATTTCTTACATTGTTACCTGAGTTGGGATATACACATATGACTATGTAAAATCTGTGTCTGGGTGGCTGTTTGTTCTTTCTTGCAGTGTATTCTGTGCTCAGAGTGGGAGGGTCACACTGTGTGACTAATAAGGACAGAGCTGCATCCCCCTCTACCACTCTTTGGAGACTCACTCCAGCAACTCCTCGGCACTACAGCAGCCCTGTACAGGCATTTTCAGTGCTTCTGGGGGGACAGACCAATAAAAAAATTAAAGGTAAGCCACTCATTTTCTGTAGTCAATTATCTAAACGTCTTACATGTGCACACTCACACATACTACACTATTCTTGGCTTGTTTTGTGGTGTTTTTGGTTTTGATTTCCAAAATTGCAATTTAAGTTTATCACTGCTAGTATTAACTATGGTTTATATAAACATGATGGATACCGTAAGTTTTTAATGTACTGCAATCA
This sequence comes from Coloeus monedula, assembly GCF_965178545.1. Classification (NCBI taxonomy): domain Eukaryota; kingdom Metazoa; phylum Chordata; class Aves; order Passeriformes; family Corvidae; genus Coloeus; species Coloeus monedula. The sequence goes on along the minus strand of NC_138782.1, from coordinate 90,529,095 downwards.
GCCTGTGCTGTAGTATTCTGCTCATGATTGTGTAAATACATTGTATATGCTAGTGGGTGACTATAGGTATATGCTAAGATATGCTAACAAAAACAGCCCCGCTAAATGAGCAGTAATTTACAAAACTGATTAAACTGTTGCGAGTGGCCACAATGCTGATTGTGCATATATTTACATTTTAAAACCTACCTCTTAGTGTGCGTGTCCTTGTAATTAGCACGCGTGCCGGGTGGCCTGCATGCGGTTGGTGGGAGCGCGCTGGTGAGTGAGCAGCGGCACGGGCGGGCAGTGCCCTGCGGGGAGGGGGCACCGCGCCGGCCGAGCTCTCGGGCAGAGCCCGGGGATGCCGCGGGCCGACTCCCGGCCGGATGGGGCCAGCTCACCGCCCCCGGCGGCCCCTCACCTGCCGGCCCGGCGCAGGTGCCGCCGCAGCGCCCCGCGGCACAGGGGCTGCCCCGCTCGCAGGCGCCGCCGGCCCGGGAGGGCTCCTGGCCCCGCTCCGCCCCGGGGCTGCGGAGGAAGCGGCGGCGGGCGCCTGCCCCTCGCTTGCTCCCCGGGCTCCCGGCGCCGCAGGCAGGGGCCGGGGAGACGGGGCGGGCCCGGCGGTGGGAGCCCGCAGCGCGGAGCCGAGAGCCGGAGAGCGGATCCGGCAGCGGGGCGGGGGCGCTGCCCGGGCGCCCGGGAGAGCTGCCCGCTTGCCTTCCCGCCCGGAGCGCTGAGCCCTCCCTCCGGCAAACGCGGCTCGATCCAAGAGGAACGAAGCTGCCGGCACTGCCGAGTTGAGGCTGTGCTGGCGAGGGCTCGGTCGCTCCACGGGCGCCCCGTAGGCTCCGGTGCGCCGGTTGTGCGAGGGAGCGGAGCCTCCCGGGGCAGCCGGCGGGAGAGGACCCAAGCCCGGAGGTGCGGCGGCAGCGAGGGGCCGGCGGTATTGGTGATCAGAGCACTTCAGAAAACCAGACCTCTGGAGAGGCAGCTCTGCTGAATTCCCGATGCCTGCTTGGAAAGCAGGTGCATGAAATTAAATGATAATTTATTTGAACGTGTATTCGCTTTGCTGCTGGTGGGAAGGCTAGAAAAGTTAATGACGATGTAGTTGCTGTCAGTACATGACAGAATAGCTCTGATGATGAATAAGGTGCTTTGCGGAAATAATTATAAAAATTGCACATTTTTTTCCTTTTTTTACGGAAAATGTGATTAGAAAAACATTAGACACTTTCTGTGTTTCATTAAATTAATGTGTATTTATACATCGCAGTTGGCTTAGAAGGAAGCTTTTGTCCCCTAGTGACAGTATCAGTTTATGTGGTTGAAGCCTGTACTTTTGTGAGATTTAAACTGTAAATTCAATATAGGCTGTTCTAGGCACTTTGCAAGGTGCAGAAATATGGCATTTTGGTTTCTTTCGTGGTTAAGCTCAAAAAATAGCATGTTGTCTTTGTTCAATTTGAGGACTACTTCAGCAGTCACTGAAAGTGTTATGACACCAAGCAGTTTAGCTGATATATTGAAAATTGAAAAATAATTTGGGGAGAAGTATAAAAGAAAATTAGTAATCACTAATGAAATTAACATTCACTACCTTTACAATTAATAGCTCCAAGTTAGTATTTCTGAGATGTTACTTCTGAGTCTATTAATAAAGAACTAAAAAGGAGTATATTTATGATTTATTTCTAGACTGAAATAAATCTCTTTTTTGTAGCTCCTTAGACAGATAAATTATACACTTGTATGTGACTAGCAACTTCCTCTTCACAGTTAAGAAGTTCTTGTTTGTAGTTTTCTGACAGGGTGAGGCGAGAAGACTAAGACGAGATTGTTCTGAATATGCTTATTTTTTGTTGCAGATTTGTAGCTGTTTGTTCACATGTGTCCAGGGGGAGATGAAGTACATCGGACCCTGCATAGTTTGGCTTTGTATGGCAGCCTTCCTCCTTCCTGTTTCTACTTCTGTGGCTGTCAGTGACCAGACAGGTACTTCCACTTTTCTTGCCCATCACAGACCAAAGGTGTAAATCTCAGTACAGAAAAAATTTTAGCAAATAACAACAGCACACAGGAAACAAACATACGAACAGATAAAAATATACAAGATTGTTTTAAATCTCCTTTCTGAAATGTCCTAAGTTGGAAGCAGTTCCAGAGCAGCCTTTCTGCTTCCTTGGAAGATTCATATTTGGAGGTAGTTGTAGTTCCTAGGAGTTTTGTTTTGTATTTTTCTTTTCCTACCATACAAAACAAGACAAATAAGTCAGAGCTGCAAAACCTTCGTGAACAAAATCATGAGGCTTTATTAGAGCAGACCACTTATCACATTGACCTAAACAATCTAATGCTCATGTTAACCACACCTGTACGTAATCCCTAGACTGGGTTATACATTTCACACATGCAGAGTTAAAAAAATCTTTTTCCTAAGAAGATGGGGGAAAAGAATGGAGTGATATTGTTTAACTTAAAAGCTGTTACCTGTCTTCTGCAAATTTTCTCATATTTCTCTGTTTTCTTCTTTCTTTACTTTCCACATGTTATCTAGTATTCTCACTTAAACTCTACGTTAACTCTCCAGAATACAGTAAATTCTGTCTTAAGGACACATCATATGTGCTTGTCAAATAAGGCACGTCAGTTTTTTAGAATTGTTCAGCCTCAGCATGTACTTCAACTTATTTTAATTTTCCTACAATTATTAGCAAGGAGAACATGCTTATTGCTATTTAAATTGAGTTGGGTTTTTTCTCAAAAATAAAATTAATTCCTAGTAATGCTGTTCCTTTCCATAAATCTTATGAAAGATAATAGAAACTACACACACACACACACAGCAACTTTGAATCTCAAAAACTCATTTGAAACTCAGGCCCAAGAAATTTTAAAAGTCCATGACTAGGAAAATAATCCTTTTACTGCCCCTGGAAACTATAAGTAGTAATAATGAATAAATAATAAGTGTAATGTGTGGGTTCTGAGGTAATAATAATGCATTGTGAAGCGTCTGAACTTAAGTTGAAGTCTTTTTCCCCTTTGTATTTTTAGGGCATTGAGGCTAAGTGCTCTACTGATGAATTATTCTTAACTCCTCTGAGAGAGCGAGCCTACATCATAGCTGTGAAATCATTCTGTCTGAAAGAAGAAATATATGTTTTATTCTGTCATTGTTAGGTGGTGGTTGCAGAAGAGAAGTTTTCAAGGTGCTAAAATCATGTGAGTGCAGAAGGTTCCCTAACTACATAGATTGAAAAATATTAAAACAAAAATTCAGGAAACATTGTTTCTTTTCTTTTATATATATTTTTTTTTCCTAATGAAATGATGCCTTAGTAGATGTTGGGTCAGCCACAGAAGATGTGGCAGATACACTGAACTGTCAATAAACAGTGTATCTGAACTGTGCCTTACATTTTGTTAGAAGTTTGTAGCTAAGCAGCCAGCAGTGAAGTTGCAGTTTTCCTCAGCCTGACGGCCCCAAATGGATCAAATATGGGTCCGATTGAACTGCTAGGAAGAAGAGGAGAGATTGAATCTCTCCTGTGAAATAACTGATGGTGTGCAATTGAGAGAGGCTTCTTTGGTTTGTGGTGGTACAGGCAGATGGTGAGGAATACAAGTAGATAGCTGCCAGCTTGAGCAGCTCTGCCAACAGCAGGTGTGTGAGTTAAGCCCAGAGTCAAACTCCAGTTGATAACAGGAAAGAGGCTCTACTGGAGTTTGTAGGGATGGTTACCCTCTAAAAAGAAATACAAATTATAGACCAGAAAGCAGGAGTTGGAAAAGAATGGACCCAGTGACAGAGCAGCGGTAAAAGTGGTACAGCTCTTTCTGTCAAACTTTTGTTAATCTGCTCTGTTCACTTGAACCGAGTGCTCTGTGTTGCTAAGTTGTCTTGTTCCAGTTTGATAATTTGTATGCAGATGAATCTGTAACAAATTGGAAATGTGCTTACTTCAAGAAGAGAGTAATATCTAAAGGGTTTTTTTGTTTTTCTGTCTTGCATTTGGTCGCTCTTTCTTGGGCCTTTTTTCCCCTCCTGTGTACCAGTTCTGTTTGAATCAGCATCTGTCCTTCAATATCCGCATAGACGACCTTTTTGGTTTGCTTCCTTCAACAACGTATGCATAGCATTTATTTCTCTGTGCTAATATGAAAGCCTTTCCAACAAAGCACACTTAGGTAGAATCTGAGACTATTGTATTTACATCTTGAAATTTCTCATCTGATCTGCTTTAATCTAAAGGAATGGCTTCAAATACATGGAAAAGTGTAAACTAGAGTTAATTTGAGGTTGGTGAGGGAAAGAAGTGTGTTAGGGGAAGGATTAACTTGTGTGCATATGTAGGGGAGAGCTTTCAGAGCAGGCATGCTGAATGTACTTTGTGACTTACTCATTGGGCCAATATTGTAATAAATAAATTGCAGTATTGAAAAAGAGTCAGAGGCTGAGAGAGTATGCTAGATCTTCTTGGAGCAGTCCTCCTTAGGCTCTGAGGGTGCCAGTATGCATTAGATTCACATCAAGGATTTCTTTCAGTTCTCATGTTTTGATATGCTGAATGTTCATTAGAAGGAAGCACTCACTTCTCATGATGGAGTATAGCAAATCTGAGGGGAGAGGGTTCAGGAGTTTTCCACAGGCATATTTTTGATCTGACTTCAAGAATACTTTCTTCATGTTGTCAACTTATTATTATTGAGAATATTTGGGGTTTGAGGGTGGACATAAACTCTTTCTGTAGTGACACATGAAGTTCTAATCTGATCATTCCTGAATGCTTTATATTAAGAATATTAATATTCTGTTTCATTCCCAGATCATTGCTTCTTTTTCAACTTTCTTTTACAATTACTGTTTTTTAAAGTCACATGCTAATCCATGAAAAATGTAGTATAAACAAAGTCCTGGGACTGTCAGGCATGGTGAATTTATTGCCTTTTGACACGGAATGTGTTGTGAAAAGTATTGGCTATGGATCATAATATTAGATAGGCACTTTAACCCAAGTACAGTGAGTGGTTTCAAGCAGGCAAATCAGTTCAGCTTTTTGGTTTTAGTGTTTTAGTACAGCTAGATACTTCTCAAAATCAAGATAGTGACTCTACAGTAACTCTCATATACAATGTATTCATATTCCTGATATTCGCATCCAACCGGGCCTTGAATGTTTTCAGGGATGGGGCATCTACTACCCCTCTGGGCAACTTGTTCCAGTGTTTTACCACCATTATGTAAAGTCTAGTCTAAATCCAGCCTCTTTTAGTTTAAAACCATTACCCCTTGTCCTGTCACAACAGGTCTCATAAAAAGTCTGTCTCCATCTTTCTTACATGCTCCCTACCTGGAAGGCTGGAGTAAGGGATCCCTGGAGCCTTCTATTCTCCAGGCTGAATGACCCTAACTCTTGGAAGGGATGATCCAGCTTTCTGATCCAGCTTTCATTTTTGTGGCCTTCCTTTGCGCCTGCTCCAGCAGGTCCTTGTCTTTCTTGTGTTGGGGCCCCAGAGCTGGATGCAGTACTCCAGGTGGGGGGTGGGGAGGGGGTGTCTCATGAGAGCTGCTGGGAAGAATCACCTCTCTTGACCTGCTGGCCATGCTTCTTTAGATGCAGCCCAGGATATGATTGGCTTTCTGGGCTGTGAGCACATACCATCAGCTGGTCTCCAGGTTTCCATCCATCAGTATTCTCAAAGCCTCCTTGTCAGGCCTGCTCTCAATTCCTTTATCCCCAAGCCTGTTTTGATACTGAGCATTGCCCTGACGCAGGTGCAGCACTCATGAGGTTGTTGAACCTCACAAGATTCCCATGGGCCCAGTTCTTAAGCTTGTCTAGCTCCCTCTGGATGACATTCTGTCGTTCAGGAGTGTCAACTGCAACACTCAGTTTGGTGTCATCTGCAAATTTGCTGAGGGTGCACTCAATCCCTTCATCTAAGTCATTAATTAATTAAATTGGTCCCAAATGGAGCACTACTTGTCTCTGATTTCCATCTGGACATTGAGCAGTTGACCACTCCCTTCTATGTGACTGGCCAACCAATTCTTCATCCACCAAGCAGTCCACACATCAAATCTGAATCTCTCCAGTTCAGAGATATTGTGGGGACCATGTCAAAGGCCCTGTAGAAATCCAGATGACTTCCATAGCTCTTCTCTTGTCCACTGATGTAGCCACTCCATTGTACAAGGCCACTGAGTTAGTCATGCAAGACTTGTCCTTGGTGAAGTGGTGCTGGTTGTCCCAAATAATATGAAGTCCTGTTTTTCACTGCTTACTCTTCATCATGGGAGAATATAGTTCTCCAGGAGTCTAGCATGAGTATCCTAATCCTTGAACTCCATTGCTCAGATTTCTTGTTTCTGCTGCCAATGCTGTTATGTTACTTCATAACCATCTAAATAGCAACCAGACTTGAAGATGACTTCTTTACTGTATCTTGTTTCCTTCATTCTTCCCATCCTTGTCTTAATTAGCATATATGTTGTAATCTAATATGATCTTCTTTACAGAATACAACAACGGAATACAAAAAAATCACGTTGTATTTCCTGGTGCCTGTATACTTGAGGCTACAGATATGAAGGAAATCTGAATTCTTGACCTTATTTGACAGCAAGCCAGCTGGGTCTGCTTATCTTCAGTATGAATACATTTGAGGTGGACTCACTGGATGTCATTGCTGACATTTGCAAGTGTGTGGCAAGCTCTGAAGAGGTTGCCTCTGTCTGTGTGTTTATGAAGCCTGATCCAGTAAGAATACGAGAAAAATCTTGGGTAATACAGGTTTCTGTCTGAAGCTTGAGTTGACACAGGGTATGGGTATATGTTAGGCTGGGCTTTGCTGTTTGGCTGCATTCATTAGGCTGGTCATGGTCACTGATGGAAGCTTCAGTGCCCTTGCAAATGTGCATGTCAGTGGTGCTAGATGGCAGCAAAAACTTCACCTGAATGTGAAGTTTAATTATAATCTAGCACATGGGGAGTTGTAAAGTGAATCTAGCCATTACAGGTTACACTTGATCTGGAGAAGCCTAGCCTGCCTATTGGAAGTTACAGTTCCCACTCAGGAAGTGCACACAAGAGATATCTGTAAGATGGAGACTGAAGCACACACCAGAGTCTCTTCTGTCCGTGTTTGCATGGACTGGAAAGCTGAGCATGGTGCCTAGATGGAAGTTGCAGTGCGCTTCAACAAGTGTCCTGATCATTCCAGGAGTAGTTTGGAACACGCTTTTGCATGTTGCAACAGATATGTCTGGAGGCAATGCCCTTATGCCCTTTTTTTTTTCTTTTTTTTGCAAAATGCTATTAGAAATCAAACGAAAATTTCTTATCTTACTGGAAAGAGAGAAGACAATGATCTGCTTGGTCTGCATAAATTAATATTTTCACAATTATTAGATTGATTTTATATTAATGAGCTCATAGCTAGAACTCATTGATTTATGAAGGTCAAGGTCTAATTTTTCGTATGGGTAGGTGAACTTGTTAATTTATAGGTAAGTTAACTTGACCTTTGATATCACAGGTTTAATATTAATTTTTTAGTTCAATCCACACAGATGCAGTTTTATCATGTGCAGAGCAATCTAGTGTATAAACATAAGCTTGTTCTTCTTACTATTTTATTAATTTTATAGTAATGTATTTTAACAGGCCAGGTAGGTTCATGGTTTCCATTGCTCCTTTCCTTTCGTGAATATCTTCATGCAGACCTTGTCGTTCAGCTACCCACATGTTAAATGGGCAAACTGTCTGTTTTGTCTCAAGCTAAAGAAAATTTAAGGATCTGCTAGCAATACTAAAAATTGTGGACGAGGTTAACTATTAAGGCAGTAGTTGCAGAAAGAATTTTCATCTGTCTGTTGTAATGAAGGTTGTCAGTCTTGGCATGGAGAGTTGTTATTTGAGAGTTTTCCCTTAGCTCTCTGGTAAAAGGAATAACGTTGAACTAAAGGTGTGCATCAGCAGCGTGCGATAGAAGATTCACCGTAACTCTTTCATTCTTCTGGGGATGCGGAATACAAACAAATAACTAACACTTAAATGGCCTGTCTGTGCTGTGGCTGCTATGCCACTGATAAAAATAGGTCCACAGTCCAGTCTGTGGCATGTGAGGAATCATTGCTATCATCTGGATAGCACAAAAATTAAGGCTTGCAGTCTTTATTTGGACTTGGAAGCAAGTGGCTTCCAAGAACAAGCTAGAACTTTGTAGTCTTTCACTGCTCAACACTCATGTAAGTTAATGCTGAAAAAACAAAGCATACTTGTGTCCCAGCTTCTCCAAAGCTTACATCAGTTTAGGATAAAATCAGTAATAAGTACTATCTGTCTGCTCTTATTATAAGTACTGTCAAGAATTTAACCAAAAAGAGAACCTGCTTTGAAATACGTTGAATATTTTTGAAAGAAACCCTTGGTAGAAAACATGTAGATTTAAGAAAAACATCTGTCCACATATGTCTGACATTCTTTTGTCACTTCAGACATAAATGGCTTCCCTTACTCCAGCTTATTTCTTGGAGCTATACGTATGTAAATCTACCCTAACGACATTCATTGTTTTAGAGTAGCTGTATATAGAAGTCTATAGTTTAATAATCTATATGTGATTGAAGGTTGAGGCCAGAGGGCCTAAGGTGAACCTGTTTCTGTCCCAAACTGTATGTGTATACATCAACAGGTGTATTGAAATTGCTATGTCACTATGTAATTCCAGCAAATGCTTTTCTCATTGTATAAACTTCCTGCAAACCAAGAATGATGAAGGATTTCACTTCAGAGTTTCCAATGTGAATATTCTTTACAGTTCAGCATCTTTTCTGGGGAAAGGGAATTTACAGAGTTTTTCATGCATATGTTTCATCTCATTTGTCATGAAACTCTATCTGTATAGGGAAAAACATGCACATACTGGTATTTATGGATCTATATGAGAGAAAGAAAAAATGTACTCTCTTAGCACCTTAGAAGTAAATTATTTTATCTGTGATGTGACTTGTAGTAGTAAATTGTAGTTGTAACTGTAATTGTACATGTGAAGGACACGGAACTTAATGAATCTTACCAGAAAAAGTGTTTTGCCCAGTCTATTCTTTAAATAGTTGACAAAGTTTTCATTAACCATATTATCCGGAGGTGTCTTCATATCAGTATTACATAATCTAGTTTCACTTTTACTAGTTATTTCCAGTTAGTCATTCTTAATCCATATCAAATACTGAAATCTATTTAATATCATTAAAGAGTTTTGAAGTATAAAATGCTTTCTACGTGCCTACAGAATGAATGACAAATTTCACATGCTTTAAGATTACAAATATAGCTATTTTGAATACCAGTGTTTGGTCTGGATGCTCTTATGAAACATTTAAATATAGATGATTTCCAGGTTAATGGTAGGACATTCCTTATATTTTTCAATGAACTAATGCTTCAGAAAGTGCTTTGACCTTCACTGTTCAGCAGCTTCAGATACACCTTGGACATCTTTTTAGTTGCATCTACTCTCAAAGCTCTGTGCTTGATAAGTTTACAGGACAAATATCATAACTTTTCATCTTTGATTTGCAAGTTTTATTAGGATTTAGCAGGGCTATTTGCAAAACTTGTTAAATAGCAAGCCTTATTTCCGACCCCTGCACTAAGTGACATTTTTCTGTATTTCCTTCTTAAAAGTGGGCATTCCTATATATCTATTAAAGAAAAGCATAAAGGACTTCATGTAAGTAAGATATTCATATTAATAATAAATTAGCTAAGGGTTCAGTTAGATTTAACCTCAGTTTACCATGTTCCAAATTTCAGAACATTCTGTTTGTTTACCCAAATACTTTGGTTCAGACTTACTCCCCTACTTAATTTTCAAACTATTTTTTCCCTAAAATATAATATTGTTTCATATTCATTAATGGGGAAAAATATTTTCTAATAATACAGTGAGAAATACAAAAAGAACTTGGAACAGATATTACTGCTTTATAGGGTGTTGTTAATGGAAACAGTGTGGTAAGAATTTAATGGTTTTCTTCTGGCTGTATTGTTTAAACGAACTTTAACCAAAGGCAGCTGAATTAAAATGTGATACAAATTCTATCTGCTTGTATTATTGGAAGTACAGTGTAAAATCTGCTCGTTTAGATTTTGTAATTTGGTTTATTGCTGCTTTTCATATCCTAAAGAAACAAAAAGAAACATTCCTGTCAATATTACCATCACTCACGATAGTTTGTTCAATTCCTTCTAGTTTGTTCAGTTCCTGTTAGTTTGATTTTATGATAAACACTAAACTGTGTTCTCTTGAAGGTGCAGTGTGTCCTTTAATGAAAACAGTTGCCCGTAATCTCAAACAAATCAACAGAGACAGTCATGGTGTATCAGGTAAATGACTGAGCTAATACAGATATCTATATTAATTAACTAGTAATGATTATTGGATGTAATCATAGTCTTGTTGAAGCTGGCTTTAAAATTGAAAGGGTAGGACAGAATGCCATCCCCAAGCACCAAAAGCTGCTGCGGCTCTTCGGAAGGTGAGATTAAAATCAGAACGTGTTTTTCCTGGAAAGTATTGGTTCGAGTTTGGCAGTCACACTAATTTCCATGGTTTTTTCCAATCATCCTGCATTCTTATCAGTTCAGACGATAAAAGGAACTAACAAATGCATTTTTCAGGTTGTAGAGTCATCTACCAAGTGAATTTTGCATGAACAGTTTTAATAAAATGAGTATTGAAAATTTCTCGGACTTCAAGTTCTGCTTTTCAAAATAGCTTGTTAGTCTGTACTATAGAAATGCTAATATGCTTGCATTCAAGCATGCTAAAAATAATTATTTACTTATGGTTTTAAAATTCCATTAAATTGTATTGTATCGTGCCATATTTTGCAGGGTTTGATCTGGCAGAAAGCTTTTCTTTAAGGCAAACATCCTGTGGAGGGGAAAAGATCTGTTTTAAACTGGGAAGTGCACCTCTCATCAGAGATACAAGGTAAGATACTACTTTCATGCTTAGCTTTTAGAAGATATAGCTCAGACTCAATGCTACTAAAAAACTGAATCACTGAACATGTATCCAATGGATGCCACAGGAAGCAGTACGGCTGGTTTTAGACACTTTCAGTTTCTTCTGTGGGAAGGATTTTGGTTTTGGTATGCTTTTCTTTTGAAATTTGGGAGTATCTAGGTAGTAAGCTAACTGTGAATAGCACTTTCTCAAGTCATGATTCTGATATTGAAAGTTCTACTGTTAGCGCATAAATATTTATAAAACAAAGGAAAGAAGTAACTTTCATGGTATTACAGGAAATATTATACTAATCTCCCCTCAGCAAAGTTGTCTGTCCTCTCTCTCGCTGCTGCTAGCAACATTAAAAAGAGAGAGAGAATCACCATTTCCTTGAATGATTTTTTTATTTTCCTGGTGTTCACATTTTGCCTTTGAGCAGCAGCAGCATAGTGGGTTACTCAGTGCAGAGAAGAAAATAGGCAAAATCCTGTTTTGGCACAGGGTGGGATGAAAAGCAGAGGCTTCATGAAAAAATCAAAAGGAGAGTGAAAGAGAGTAAGGCACAATTGGATTGGATGGACTTAAGTTTGCACGGAGAGAAGGAAATGTCAAGAAGCAGTTAGGAATGTAGTTTCAAGTTCCCTGTGCTCAGTGGAGAGAGAGGATCATCTCAGAGCTTCTTGGTTGAGATGTGCTCTGAGTCATGGGACTGTGGTTTCTGTACAGCGTGTCCCTGTGATGACGAGGGAAGCAACTCTATTCCCATGTTTTCAGGTTGGGTATTTTCTGTTGCAAGCTCCAGCTTGCCTAGTGAAAAAATACACCTGGTCCTCGGACTTCCCCTTTGCTTGGATCCTGGGCATAGCAAAGAGGGACTGTGAGGGCCAGGGGGAAGGAAGAAGAGAATAACTGGAGGCACCCAGACACAAAACAAACTGATCTTCATGAGAGGAGCATGACTGAAGAAAGAATTTATCTACCAATTTAGAATATTTAGATTCTCTAAGTTTTTCTGATGTTAGATACTGTAAGTGCAAATTTTTATGCTTGTGTAATTCTGCAAAGTCAAACCAATCACTTTTTTAAAAAATACCTTTGACACTAGCTATTGAAAGAAAAATGGCTAGACAAAATTACTTGACATGAAGAGTGCTCTTCTTTTATTAAGACCTTTCCAGTATTATCCAGATTGTCTTTAGATGAGGAACAGGAGAAATTAGGTACCACCCATACATGTCTTTACTCAAAATATTTTGAGAGATTTTTAGTAAGAAAACTTTTCTTTAAAAAAAAAAATTGTTTTTCACAAAGACTTTTTTTTTTTTCCAATGTATGGGAATTTGAGGAAAACATGAGACTACAGAAGAGTAGAAAAACAAGGCAATAATAAATGTGGAGCAATTTTCCTTTAAGAATAAGAAGCTAAGTGGTGCTAAGAAATGCATCTTGGGAGGTGACTTTATTTTGAAAACCAATGGCAAAAATGGAGTAGAGAGGCGCTAGAAATTGCAAAAGAGTGAATTATTTTAAATTCCTATTACTTTGAGGTAAAATTCTTGATTCAAAGTGTTGATTTCTAAGGATTTCTGAGTGGTTTTGGAAGTGGTCTGAGGGGTGGTGTTGAGGTTAAAAAACATAAACCTTTTTCCTTGGCTTTATTTAGTAGGCTTGAATACTAATGCCTGTTTTTTCTTTTGAAAACAGTTCATTATTGAAGGCAGTGAAAATGGGGAATTCACACCATGGCTGATAGCTGTGACCTAACAAAGCCCTAACTATTAGTGATTGCAAGGAAAGTCACAATGATTGTTGTGTTTGTGGGGTTTTTTGAGTTATATATTTTTTCCTATATTTTATCTCATCAGCTTTTTGAAAAGAGAGAAAAATGGCTAGTTGTTCTTCATTGTCAGTGTAACTTGGGCAGAGGCTAAAGAATTTCAGTTAAGGGTAAACCTGGAAGGGAGGTGGCTTGGCTTTCATTGTCTCTTGGTTCTTATATTCCTCTCCATCCCTGTTATTTTCTTCTGTGTATCCTCTTTAAAGAAAAAATTAGAGAGAAAATCTTTCTAGTTTCCCCTAAAAATATGCATATCTAACGGATGAAAAATTCAGCTGGATGAAGAAACTGAGATGATTATTAATAAAATGCATATCAGTGCTAATATATGAATATAGCTAGGCAGAAAAATGAATATATTAGGCAGAAAATTATTCTCATGTTATTGATGATAATAAGGTATAAGATAAGATTTTTAGTCAGCTTGCTGTGCAAGTAAGTAGTACCTCTTACATATATCTTCCTGAAAAATTAAAAGGGTTAAAAGTATTTTCAATAACATTCAAGCATTGCAGAATTTCTGTTAAATCCTTGTTCTTCATGGCAATAATCTTGCTCATCCTGTATTAACCTTTCTTCACAGAAATGCATGTCATTAAAAAATGAATTCTGTTCTTAATTATTTCAGTTTGTTAAATATAAAATGGCTTTCTGATATTGAGATAACACTTCAGACAAATACTTTTTAAAAATTTTATTTAATGTGTGTTATTTTTTTAAACTCTTTTGAAGTTTTAGGGTGATTTTTTAAAACAAAGGCAGAGGGCAGTCAGGAGCACAAAGCCAGGTTTTGGATTTTTACATGGTAGGTTTACAATGAAGGATAGCCAGAAACTTGGGTATCTGTCATCATAACCTTATAATTTACTATCTCAGTTACCCTTGTACAACATCTTTTCATTATTTTTATTTAAACCTACTTCTCTTACATTATGTCAGGTTGTGTGGTTCCAGACCCCCTGTGTTATTAGATGGCTTTCAGGATCATTCTGCCTCAGAAAATATTTTAGTAGACGTGGTGTGCAGTAAGCAGCAGAACAGTGTTTGTTATCCATCCTGCAGGAAATTGAGAGTATCTGATTAAGCTGACTAGCAAGTATCAAGTAACTTGGCACATCTCCTCTTGCATTTCATTCATTCAGTTGTAGTGTGGGTAATAGAAAGCTATGCTGTGCCATTTTTCTTCTGTGATGGCATTTTGGTTTTTTTCAATGGACCTGGAGTAGTGTTTCACCTATTTATATGTTGTAAATAATTTACAATGCACTGTCAGCTTGGGAAATTGATTATGTTTATTTATGTTGGACTTCAGCTAAAAGTCTTTATGTCTTTCTGTGATGGAGTTCTGTACGTATTTTGTCTTGTGATAGCAGATGGATAGCTTTTCTTCTGCGTTATGTAAATGACTGTTGAATTTTAATGTAATGCCAGTAATATTTTCCTGATTAAAACTGTGAATGGCTTATTGCAGTTCTTCGTGGGCTTTAACAAAAGTTATTCCTGAGGAAAGTAGTGTAACTGAGTTTTGAGTCATAAAGAAACTCATAGTAAAGTACTATTAGGCAGACAGTCTAATTATATAGTCATAATCACACCATAGAATCATAGAATAATAGTAATTATATCTGAACTTTTTTTTTTTTTTTTTTTTTTTAATCTCAACAAATACACTATAGAGTCATATTTCTTCTCCAGACTTTAACATGTACTGCCCATGTACTGTATTCCGGTGTGGCACAGAGCTTGCTGGCAAAGGAGCGCAGGACTTTGTGCCGATAACATTCCTTTAGACCTGCCAGCAGTATTTAGTACTTCTGGACATAAAGCCTTTTAGGCTAATCTTTGTTCTTCAGTTGCTTTAGAGTAAATAGCTCTATGATGAATTAATTTCACTGTCTTTTGCTAAAGATGCATCAAACATCAGTTTTTCCTCATTCTCACTTTTCTGTGTTGATGATGGGCCATTTTTTTCCTCTTCTGAAAGCCCCAATAAAGGAGATAATAAGCTGGTTTCGGCTGAGTTTCAGAATGTTTTTGAAATGGATGTTCATGATTAGCAAATCTTCATGGCACAGTCACAGCTTTCTTATTTTGTAGTCTGTTTGGCTTGACAAACTATTAATTTACTGAGGAGATTATCGTAGCTGGCTGTTAAATGATCTGAGTTACAGCAGTTGGGATTACTCTCACGACTCTTTTAGGAATTCTTCCCCTTTCATTGCAAGATACTACAAAAGAGCTTGGATTTTGACTGTATTTGGTCTACGAACTCCACCAGCAAAGTTGTTACTCACAGCTGCCAGAAGAGCTGTGGCTTGGGCCATACTTCAGAGAAAGTGTTTCACCTCCTTGGGATGTCTAGTTACTGGAGGAAGAAATACTGCTCCCACTTGCCTCAGTAAATTCCAGGCAGGAGGATTCTTTCTGCTAAGAACAGAAATCGGTGATGAAAGAATATTTATGTGGGGTTTTCTGTTTGTTTTTAGTGCTAACCTTTTTAATCACAAAAAAATGTGCAGGGGATTCCATTTTCCTAGAGCAGAGCCGGCATCAAGTGAGGGAGTTTCTGTGCTCACTGTTAGAAGCCTTTTCCTAGCCAGCAATTTGCTTTCCCAAACCCACCTATCGCTACATGACTTTGCGACCAATTACTTTTGCTGTCTGTTCTCTGGCTGTTTCTGCTGAGACCTCTCTTCACCAAATTAAAAAATACTGAGTTCCTGTCATAAACTTCAGCTCTACATGAAGATCCTCATGGGCACGATTTTTTATTATTTTTGCACGTAGCGTTTGTTTTGAGCAGCAGAGTTAGTTTCAACAGTCTTCTTGAAAAATATTTTAAGACTTATTCTAGGAAGTTTTACACTTATTTCTTAAAAACAGTATAGAATTGATAGATGTGAAAATCACTGATTTCCAAAAAAATTCATTGAAGGCTTTTAAAGCATGACCGAAAACGGCAATGAGGTCTTATCCCAGTTTTGAGGCAGTAGTTAGTTATTCAAATCAGCTTTTATCTGTGCCTACACAAAGTCCTGCTAGCCTTTGTTCTGTTAAAATATTAGATGGTTATGTAAGAAAACACCTCTCCTCTATTATATCATGTATTTATTTGAGGTCATTTGAGCAGCTGGAGCCAACAAGGCCAAGACTGAAATGTCTGGTATTCTGGTTGCAGGGTATTTTCAAGAAAAAGGCTTGGTCTTTGGAATTTGCTTCCTGAGTGTGGGAGCCTGAATTCAGTACAAATTCTGATGTTTCTTCAGGTCTTTCAAAGTAATTGATCAGAAGCTGTATTGATTCAATCTTTCTTTTTTTCCTGAAATATGTTTTGTATTTTTTATTTTTTTGTTTATTTCCAGGAACTTCAAAACTTACTGTATTTTACAAATTAAAAAGAAGGAAAATACAGTGATTACTGTTGAAAGAACAAATTGGTGTTGTACCTACCATGTAAATACCAATTATTTAGTTTCATAACTAAGGAGAAAAATGGGGCTTCTTACCATGTAAAATGACAGACCAATGCTTCTTTTAAAGAATAACCACAGGTGAATGTCTTTCTGCATTTTTGGGCTTGTTTCTACCTGACAATTTACAAGAAATGTGGCAATTTTTATAAAATTCAAAATTCAGGTATTAATGGATTGTAATGTCTATACTGAGTTTGAATCATCCTACAATTTAACATGTAATTTACTATGCATAATGAATTGGGAAAGCAAAGGTAAAGACAGAGGTGGCAGAGGGGAAGAGTATGTTTAAAAATGTATAGTACTTACATTAAAAGCACGCTGTGAGGGAACAGAGTTAGAAAATCTATTTTAATTAAGCCACTGACTGTAACAAATTAGAATTCTTTGATCTGTAGCGTGTTCCCCTGACAGTGGAGCACTTAATGGGGCAGTGTCATGGCAGTTGAATCAGTAAAACACTGTTGGATGAAGTAGACTCTTTCTTTTCCTTTTTTTCCCAGTGACGATGCTCTTGCTGTAAAGTGCTTGCAAATAAAGGCAAGAGGCTTTTGGGAGATGTGCACTTTAAGGGCACTGGTCCACAATGAGAGTGTGCAGGAGACCAGCAGTGTTCATGTGGAATCCCATGTGCCTCATGGCAGGCAATAAAAAAATCCAAATAAACAAAGCCAAAATTATTATTTGGAAGAAAATAAAATTAGGAGCTTGCTTTCACAGCACTCATCTCCAGCTCTCGGTCTCATTTCACTTCCTCCACGTGAGCATCAGTCTCCGTGTTCAGCGAGGCTGGCAGCTGAACCCTGTGGCTGTCATCTCCAGCAGTCACAGTGGGGAAGGAGCAAGACAGGCTGCCCCCAGCCCCAGCAGCACTGCCTTTAGCTAAAACAAACCCTGAAACTGTACCTTCAGTTTTTAATGGTTTAACCTGCCCTGTGGAAAACAATCCCAGTGTTCCGATTAAAACAATGACATCTGCAATTTCACTTTTGCTGTATATTGCTGTAGGGAATTCCTTTCTATTTTCATCTCGTAGGGGTTCCAAAACGTTTTTTCAGTTTTCTTTTTTATGATGGCAAAATCTAAAACATCTATTTTCTAGATACTGCAACTGCAAGACAAAGTTATTGTGTTATTAGATTTCTAGATTGAGCAGAAGACATTTACCTAGATGTTTCTCAGTGACCCTTGTTCAAAAAATGGGCCGTACATTCTGCTGAAGGTTGTTCAATTTACCAGTTCATTAGCTGAAGGAGCCTTAAGTGATGCCAGAGTGTGGGGAACTTTCAGAAAAGTTTACATGCCTCTTAATCTCTGCCAAACATGCTGATTTTTAAAATCCTTGCAATGTTTTCTTGGTTTATCTTGGCCACCTTTTTCGAAGCTAAAGTCTGTCAAAAATGAGTTCAAGGAGGATGCAAATATAAGTCTTTAATGAGGTCTGTGTTTGATAGTCTTAGAACAAAAGGGCAGTTGCAAAATCGGTACAGAAGTTACTTGGAAAACCAGAATATCTATGGGTATCTAAGCCATGCTATATGCAACCACACAGAATTCAGTGATACGTACTGGGCATAATGCATGCAGCTGAGGATAGACTGCAGCCCCATTATGTTGTACATAGAGACCAAAAGATCATTTCTCAGTTTTGCTGATTGAGCTGAGAGGATTCAAGTGTCTTTATAAAATGTGTATAATTTCTCTGGCTGAAGCAATGGTGCCACGTGCTTCAAAAGTCATTTATCAGCAGACTTGGGGAAAAAAACAAAGCAACAACCAACCCTGTAATAAATCACATCTTTCTTTTTCTGGCTTTTGTGACTTAACACTGTGAAATCTAGTTTGCTTTAGCTATGCTGTCAGGCATTTCTCCTCTTAACTAAAGTTGCACCTACAAAAAGATGTTTGTGCTGATATATCTGTGTTTATACTGAGGCTTTTTGTTTAAACATGTTGTAGAGATATTGCACCCTTCCCCCACCTTGCCTCTGAGTTTTTAGGTTTTATATCTAAAAATACTTCATGGTCTGTCTCACAGTGAAACCGGCTGGTGTTTTTTTCATTACACTGATTTTCATTTGGTTCTGATAGATTTTTGGCCTTTAGCATTTCTATGTGGTTAGCTCTCTGCAGTTTTTATCATCATGCCATGAAGTATTTTATTTATGGAGATAAATTGACAAAATTTTTAAAATACTTCTTTGATTTTGAATGGACAGTATAGGCCATGCTCTGGGTTTTTCACTGGGAGGTCAGGGTATCAGTTTGAGTTCAGCCATATTGCAGTCTTGCCTGTCTCAAGTGAATATTTGTCATGCCACAAACTCATTTCAAAACTTGGAATGATTTAATAAACATCAACTTGAAAAACAATCTGTAATCTATAGAAACAAGATGTACAGATATTGGTATATTAACAGAACCACATGCAAGACATGTTATTTTTGGATTTAGTCAGTGTGACTAGCTGCAGTATCTCAGAATTCTATTTAAAAAAAATAAATCCTAAAAATACTCTGGGATTGGGCCTGACAATTTAGGCTTTGAATAGCTTATTGATGGTTCCTAATATGGCATTATGCTTTTAATTTTCATAGGAAAATTAATGTATCTTTTATTTTAGGGATTAGACTACCAATTACCACACCTATTCACCTGTATTAGCAATGTTAATGTTGAAGTCCTTGATAAACTTTGATTTACCTCTTTTACTCAGTTTTCTTCATGAACTCTTCTGAGAGTTCTGCTTAGATTAGATGTTAGAAAATTTTTTTTCACAGAAAGGTTTGTAAAGCATTGAAACAGACTGCCCAGGGATGTAGTGAAATCCCTATCCCTGGAAGTGTACAAAAAACATATGGATATGGCATTTGAGAACATGGTTTATTGGTGCACACAGTGGTGGTGCTAGGTAGGACTTGATGATCTTAAAGGTCCTTTCCAGCCTTAACAATTCTGCCAGTCTATGATTCTGTGAGAGTTCAGTAAGAAATGTGTATGCTCATAATCTATGGTGAACAGTATTGATTTACTCAAATACTTTTGAGTGCATATCCCATAAAATGTCCATTGGTTAAGGCACATGGGGTTTGGACCACTCATGAGAAGTAACAACACAAATAGTACCATCAAGGTGCCATGACTCCACACACATTTCTTTCCTGTTACAGGATCTGTCTCTTATGTGAGCAGATCAGAATACTAGACAACTGCCAGTTTAAATTAATCTATGGAACTAAACAAAAAATATTCACCAGGAGTGCATACAATAACAGGAACTGACTGCCAAGACTTTCAGGGAAGAAGTGCTCTTCCAGGTCCAGTTCTTGCACTGAGGACGTTCCGTGTTGGATGCACTTACTTTGAAGTGTAGCATGTGCAATTGCAGCATTAAATTGTTGCTCTTGCTCAGGATTGACATCTAGCAGTGACTTGTATGGAATTAGTAGATAATGCTCACTCATTTTATAGGTAAAGGTCTAATTTGGAAACAAGGGGGTTTGGGAGGTGAGTCTTCTATTGCAGTAGTTTGTTTGACTTTTTAAAATATCTCCTGTGAAATTAAGTTCCTGAGAATTAGAATGTTTAGCATGTGATGTTCTATTTTAGTATGAACTGTGGACAATATGTGATAAGGACAGTAACTAATAAGAATAATCATATGGACAGAGGCACTGGAAGAAAATGTACTACAAAAGGACTGAATAGAAGTTCTAGCACTACTTTAGTAATGAATCTGTATATGATGACCTGAATGTCTGAAAAGGAAATGCCATCAAATATCTGTAAAGTCGAAAATGAGCATAGACAGAAATTATTTCTTTTTTTGATAGGCTATTTTTCTTTCCACAGAACTTTTTTTAAATTTAGAAAGTGATAAATAATTGCATTACTGTTAGTATGTGGAGACAGATACGCTATGCTACCAGGAAATTACATAAGCTTAGGATTGGCTTGTTGTGAAAATGTTAGGAGCACTAAAAAAACACTTTGTGATTCAAGATAGCTGGTATGATTTCATGGAAAGGAAAGTCATGACTCATTAACCAATTAGAATTCTTGAAAGATCAAAGAGTTATAACATAGCCTTGCTTCTTTTTTCTCCTCAAAAATAAGTTAGCACTACTCATATGAATTCATATTATTCTCAAGAGTACACTTCTTACAGCATCCTAACTTTTTTATTACAATTTAGTTTAAGTGTCATCTCTTTAAAGAGCTTATGCTGATTTTGTTCTAACGCAAAAGCAAACAGTTACTCCTACCCAGCTGGCTCTAGGTGATCCTGCATGAGCATGGGGGTTGGAACAGATGACCTCCAGAGGTTCCTTCCAACCTCAGCCGTTCTGGGCTTCTATGATTGTATTATAAACTATACTGTTAACAGGTTTTCTTCCTTGGGAGTATAGTTTCCCATTGGGAAACCAATACATTGGGTATGTAATTCCATTGTCAACCCTGTAAATTATAGGGTAAGAGCGAATTCATCAAAATGAAGGTTTTGTAATGGGATGATGAGGGAACTAAGTATTTCCTTTTTAAAACTTCCAAAATATTTTTTTTCATCTCATTGCACGCTTAAATGTTACAATTTTATTTAATTTTATTTAATGAAAAATATTGGTAATAACAGTGATATTTTCTTTACTGTTATAACTTTTCTACTTTTTGTCTGCTAGTCTGATATATGCACTAAGTAATACGATGCTCTTAGAATTTTCATCAGCAGTACAGATTTCAATCTCAGCCTTACTGTTGAAGAAGATGATCCTTGTTCATTCCAGTTCTGTTACATTTTCATGGAAATTACATAGATCATTTAAACTCAAGTTGTTATAGTTGATGCGTTGGTTTACTGCAAAGCTTTTCTGCTGTGGAGCCTTCACTGTTTTGAGGAAAGTTTGGGAATTCCTAGCATATCAAGCTTCCTTGCTTGGATATAAAATACCTAGCCTAATTCCCCAGCCTGAGAAGGACTCCTGATCATATTCAGTGTTCTTTCAAGTGGGGTTTGGTGTATTCTTTTTATGTGAAGCTTAGAATTAACATAAATAAAATGTTTATTGACTTATCCATATCACTGCTTGAGCTTCCTCTCAACGCCTCTGCCTTGAGCCAGATGCAAGATCCCATCTCTCGTTATAAGCTTTGGGTTTTGTTTCTCTCCTAACACTTTAAAGGGAATACCTGGCCATTTCCCAGCTGGGTCTGACAGTAAAAGGGTTAGCAAGTCACAGGTCTTTAGTCCATCCTGTTAAATACTGTTATGACTCAGCATAGCAATGTGGGTATTTTTAAACTGGATTTATTTTTAACCCCATTTAATCTGTAATTTATAAAAAAATCTCATTAGAGAAATTGTAAGAATTGCAGGCTAAGCAGTATATACTCTTTTTTTTCTTTTTTTTCTTTTTTTTTTTAATCTGAACATTAATTAGACAACCTAAGTCCTGAGACTTAAGAAATGTAATTTCCAGTTTCTGAAAATGCTGGTAAGTCTTCTGATGTGATGCAAAAAAGGTTTTTGATAATTTCTTTTCCATACTCATTCATTTAAAATCCATGAATGTTAACAGTTTTTATATACTGTAAGAGCACATTATTTACCTAATTATCCTTCTAAGTGTAAGCAGAACACCAGGCTTAAATATGCATAGGCTAGTCGTGCTGTGTGTAGGGGGTGTTAAAGCAAAAGCATGTTCTCTCTGTAGCTTCAGTCCTGCAGCTGACAGCTACTTTTTCAGGTCTGACCCTGCTATCTGGTATCATTAACCTTCTTTCTTACTCGGATCTCTTCTGTCGGTAAATCAATCTTCACTACTTACACCTTCTTTTTTTGGGGAGATCATCTGGAACCAGGACAGGTACATATACCCATTTATAACAGAGTTGTAGGCTGTAGTGCCTTTGGTCTTGCCTGTGCCTTTTTTCTCAAGCACTCCTTAGCACAGCCTGCTTGCGACTTTAGCCAGGAATGAGTTTATTTATAGGCAGTCCTGCATGCTGAAGAGGAGGAGGTTAGTTGTCCAGACAATTATCTGGGGTTAGCAAAAAAGCATCCCTTAGTTTGGTGCAGCTGCACTCCAAACAGCAGTGCTAGCTCTCCCTTTCTGCTGCCAGCTGTGCTGTCAGGTTCCCTGTGAGCGCTCAGCATGTTTGTGAGAGGCACGCTGGCCTGTGGGGTGGTTTGCCCTTTACCATCAGCCAGGGTTGTCTAGGACTTGGCAGAATGAACCCGGGAAGGAAAGGGAGAGCCTGTTCCAAGTGTAATCAGCAGTTCACTTTGCTAGTACTTGTTCCATTGGTTCATTGTAAAAAGCTACCAGAAGCTGGGATGGGGATGAAGGGAGACTAAACAGGAAGAAATTGAATGTTCTATGGAAACAAAGTTTTTAGGTTGGGTAGCATGATGCCATGCAGAAATACACAAGGTGCCTTCCAAAATCCCAGCGTGAGAAGTAAATGGGTGTGAGTCTCTCAGCATGAAGCTCTGCTGGAGCTGACTCGCCCTTCTGTGTACCAAACTAGAGACCATTCTGTTTGTGCAACCAGTTAGTGTCGCTGCGTATCTGTAAAAATGTCTGAGGAGAAATGGATGTTTGGATTTCTTCCTCCTACAGGGAAGATTATATGGATAAATAAGCCAAGTAATTCCTGATGTCATCCCTCCTTTCCATAATATGAAGTGCATTTTCTCTCTGTCTTTATCCTGAATGACCATGGCCTCCAACAGACAAATTGTCTATTGCAGCTTGTATTTTCTTTGCTTTTCCAGACAACAGCAACCACTTAAATATATAAATATTTAATACTGTACAATAGGTCTTGCTTCTGGGTAGGAAGCGTGTAAAAATGTGTGCAGAGCAATTTTCTCTGTCAGTTGCCTGCCAGAGGTTGCCATAATTTTCTTTTTTTCATTAGCATCATCAGAAGGTTTCTTGATCAGCTGAATAATTTCATTCCACTGTAGATAATCATATTTAGCATAAGAACTTAATATCTCATTGACTTCAGAGTCTGACAAATAACAGACTACTCTAATAACTAGACTTGTTGTGTTTGTTCCATTTCTGGGAGCTAACTAGAAGGACCGTGTGAGTTATAAAACAGCTCCTAAAATGTCAAAATAAAAACATGGGTAGATAATGACAGAAATACTCAAAGTTCCTTTTAAAATACAGAAATTCCCATCCTCTTCTCTTGATGGTTGCCATCCACAATTGGATTTTAGGATATTTAGGACAGCAAAGTGGCAGTTTTGCATAATCTCTAAAGACCAAAAATCTTGATGCAATTCTTGAATGAGCTAAGACAAATCTCTGCCATTCTCTTAAGCACATCTTTGTTTTAAGTTTTGAACAAAGACTGTATCTTTGGAGACAATCACAAACCCACTGAAGGAAAGGATGGATCATCACACTTCTCTGGATTCTGCCATTAATCTGCAGAGAGAAATTTTTGTTTTGTTTTTTTGTGTGTTGCTTGTGAGAAATATCAGACCCTGAATAAATTTCTCTATAGGGGCAATTAATTTACTAGTGGGGTTCTGAGTAAGGAAAACCACTGAAGGTTTCTGCGATGTTTATGCTGGACAATAAGACCATGTTTTCATGGTTTTGTGTGGTTTCAGTCCCTACAGTGAATCACAAAAGTAGAAACCTATTAGAAAACTGGGGATGGGGCATGCATGTGTCTGAAGTTCTGCATGTTGATACTGAAGGGAAAGTAGAATGAGGTATATATATGAGGAAGAGCATAATTCCCAGCAGGAAATTATGACAGCTCGAAAGAGATGATTTACTCTTGGTTATTTTTATATTTTCAGTGTAGACGGATGCTGCTGCTACTTATGCTGAACACAGGTCTTGAATTCAGACAGTTTATTTTGCTTAGATGCCCAGAGAACAAACAAATTGAGAGACGGGGAACACAGAAAGAAAAACATGGGACTCTAGATCTTTCACACATGGGAAAAACATTTCCTCTCCATCTGCTTTCCCTGAACCATGCAATTGGACAACACTTTCTGGTATCCCTCTGCCTCATGCTGATCAAACCAGCAAGTGTGTAACTTTATCAAAAGTGCTGAAAGCTGCCTTCCACAAGACAAGACTCCAAAATTCTTTGTTGACCTGAAATTTCTCAAAACTTCATCAAAATTTAGCGGAATTCTACTTAGGAAAAAGAGAAGAAAAACTGTTGCATTTCTAATGTCCATTATTATATATTACTGCTTTTAATTGTGTTGTTCTTACTGCCGCTGATTTTTTTTTTTTCCAGAAAACTTAAAATACACAGAAATAGGCTAAACTTGTCAAACTAACTGTCTGCTTTTCATCTTTAAAATCAAAGGAAGACTGGCCTCTGACTTCATTAAGGCCATGGAGTTCACCAATAATTCCTGTAAATAAGGGTGCAGAATACCTCTGGAAATCCTAGTGTAAAAGTACTTTGCACAGGCATAATGGTTTTGGTATTTCTGTGCCTCTTTCAAACCAATCTTTTTTCAAATGCCCTTTAAAATTTTGATATCAGTACAATTGACTTTCACTCTGAAGAAATTCCTGAACAACCTGTATATTAAGAGTCAGCTAATCTATACCTGTTCTGTAAATGAAAGCAGAGGCATGCCCAAGTATACGAAATAATAAGTAAATCCCCCTTCTCAATGGCAAAATAACCTGCAGCTTTGCTTTCAGCAGTACATTTCATGAGTGGGTTGAGCTCTCCCCAAGTAATTAATAACTCTTAAGCTGTCTGAATAGTTTCCCTTGAGTTGCATCATATAATGTGTCGTATGAAAACAACTTGAGGCCTAATGTAACATGAAACTATATAGTGCATCTTAATGTGATTTGAGGAAGATGGATAGGAAGGAAATTATTTCTTATTCTGACAGAAAAGACAGCTGTTCTTAGCTTTTATTTGAAAAGAATTTGAAATACACTTTCTAGGCAGTGATTGCTAAGTTGTTCTAGTTAGTTGATTCCTGTTCTCCTGTTGTACCAGTCAAGTTAGGTAAAAACTGAGAATCAAAAATATAGCAATTTGTTGTAGAAATATTGAGAATAATGTGGAGATTTTTGTATTTGGTCTGCCTGAGCTTTACTTTTTTATTCATAATAGATCTGAGTTTAAATACTTCGCAAACATGAAAAGGCTAACATTTCAGTGTCTCCGTCAACAAAGTACTAAATGAATCATTACCCAACACAGGAAAGTTTTTTAAACTAACTCCTCAAGCTCTGGTCACCAAATTATTGTAACATTGTCATGTTACAAGTGACATATACCAGGTAATGGTATATGTCAGCTGGAAAAGATATGTCTTGCCATAGACTCTAAACATCTCTCACTTCACTCTCAGGAAATGCAAGTTGGCTCATCTTTCTCTTCTTGGAAGATATACAGCAAGCTGGAGGCTTCATCGATACTTGTAAATACGGAAGTTTATCATATACTGTAGTGTATTCTCATTCGATATGGAACAATTAGAGTTCATAAGATTTAAAAATAGATGCTGCTTTTCCATTAGTGCTTTTTTAAAAATAAAAACAAAAGGTAAATAAAGGATTGCCTTACTAAATTTGATATGGGTAATTCAATGCTGCTTTACAAAGATAGAACTAAAACTGTTTATAGCACAGTGAATACACAGTTAATTCATTCATAATTACTTCTTTTAGTATGCTAGCACTAGCAGTTCCAGCTGGTATGTGCATTTCAGAACTTTTGAGGAAACAAATGAATAAAGAAAATGTTTTGCCAAAAATCATTCTATACTTAATCTTTATAAAGAGTGGAAGGTATGAGCAAATACAGTGGTAATGTTCATGCAACATTTCTATAACTGCTCTTCTGGTAACCTCATAATGTACAGTCATAATATACACCTGTTTTTAGGAAAAATTATGACTCCGTTTAATCCAATAAAAAAGAGGAGAATGCAGCAAAAACTTTTGCAACTCTGTGTATACATGTGCTTTGATAGAGTGGCACACAGTAGCTGCAAGAATGTTAATGTGTATTTATTATCATTCTGGCTGCATCTGCCTCATTTTTCAACCAGTGAAACATTAAGAAATACCTGAATGTATGGATTTTTAACATATCTATGTATGATCTAAAACCTTGTATTGTTGGGAATCTTCTTGCTGGTTATTGATGGTCTCCTCAATTTGCCAGCTGGGGCCTCTGTAATTTACAGTAAATCTCAGTCCAGCAGACCAGGGTGGTGTAAATTCAGACCTCTGTATTCAGTTCATGTGCTTCAATTCCTGCTATTGTTTTCTGTAGTTTCCACCACGGGTGTGCTTTGCTTTGAGAACACAGTGCTCCATTCATCAACTTTAATTTTTTATTATATACTACTGACAATATGGACAGAGGGAGAGAATCAAACTGTCGAAATTCCACCTAAAGTATAAATTAGTCAGACTCTGGGCGCCTGAGTCTGAGAATAATTCAAATTGCCCACTCTCAAGCACCACCCAACCCCTAGTGGCACCTAAAATGAATAATTTTGGACAACTGATTTCCCCCGGCGTCGGGGCATAAATTCCAGGCATGCTTAGAAGCACCATGGCTTACGTAGACAGGCTTGTAACTCCCACCCAGGTTTCATTGTGACACAAAGATGTGTTTAGACATGCCAGAACTTTGCCTAAGGTCCCTAGAGGTGCCAAAGTCATTGACGGTGCTTAAATCACACATAGTAAGTTTGGACAGCATTGAATTCAACACAAACCACAGCAATCATGAGTGTTTTGAGTGTAGAAAAGGAAGAGAGCACCTTTTCAACAGCCTTAAAGGTCTGAGCAGTCATGGGGAAAGGATGTCTGGTCTGGTAAGGAAATTTAACAAGAGTGGGAGAACTTAACTGAAAAGGATATTTTATTTCCATGAAGATCTCAGATCTTTTGCTCCCAAGTCTGATGATGTAATTTGGTTCAGACACTGTTGTCCAAAAAGGCATCTGGTTGAGAGATCAGATGCCAAGGATACCCTCGTCTGCTTGTCTGTGTTAATTTGTCCGTTCTTTTGTCTTGTCTTTATAGATAAATTTGCACACTTACCAGTTGCTACCCATATTTCTGTAACATTATAACTTGCTTAGAACCTGTCATTTCTCTTACTGCTTTTGGTGTAGACACCATGATCTGATACACTAAGTTCATGTTCTCAGTTTGTGCTGTGTGTACATCTGTAGACTTTGAGGTGAGCTTGGTTAGGTTTCCTTCACCCTTTTTCTCTCTCCTTTTCTTATTGTTTTAATATTGTGCCAGGTGGAAAGGTTGAACAGTCTGTGCTGGAGTACTTTTTGGGCTGTGGAAGTGTGGAACAACTTGCTTTTGAATTTTTTATTGACATTTAATGCTGATCCTTAATTGGTTTCACCTGTACACAATACATTGTAAGTTTTCTCTGGTTTTAAAATTTGTAGATGTGATCAGGTGAAACAGTATATTAAACATTCGAAGAACTTCTGAATTTCAAATTCAGTATTCCATGAAATTTCTGTTTGGCTTTTCTCATGTTCCAACATGAGGTTTTAGGTTCATTTTTCTTTTTGGTCTTTAATTTTCCCATCAAATGTCATTATATATTTATTGTTTAAAACATGTACACACTTTGCCTATTTTTGAGGATTTTTAACTGATTTTACAGTGTAGGAGATACTATGATAATAATACTTAAATATCAATGAAGTATCTTACTAATAATCTGTACCTAAGGCACTTCAATGCCCAATGCATGCATTTTTATTCTATTACAGTCACTTGAAGCCATTCAGGGACCAAGAGCATAGGGGAAATTACGTATGGTAGCAGATAGCCTGCAGTTTTCTGGGTATTTCATCCCGTTATTCTGTTCTTTTTCACATTCACCATCTGGCTAGAAGGGTTGACTGTTAAGTGTATACTTTAACGCATCTTTTAATGACTTTTTGGTCACCAAGGAATCATCATGTAGGTATCAATGATAACTCTTCTCAAAATAAAGATACTGCTTCTGCTGTCTCTCTGGTTTATGGTAGTTGTATATTAAATTTGTGCTGTTTGTTGGCCAGACACTGCAACAGGTTTCCCAAAGAGTTGTGGAATAATTTCCATTCCAGATACTTCCAAATCTCAGCAGGACAGGACTTACAGTAACTTGATATAATTTTCGGGTTGTCCCTGCTTTAAGCACAAGATTAGATCCATTGACCTCCAGAGGTACTTTCCTACCTAAGTCATTTTGTGAATCTAACTGAATTTATCCTTAGTCCAATTCTGCTTAAAACTTGCCTCTTTGGTTGACTTTGCTGAAATCAGTAATGCTCTTCGGAATTAAATAGATGTTGTCTGCTTTTCTCATTTCTCCCAATACAGTTTTCTTTGTCAGCTCAAAGTAAGAGAAGTTAGAGTGAACTCCTGCTGGTTTTTGTGATGCTGGCCCATACCTTAGCTCTTGTTTTGTTTCCTGAAATGGTTTGATAAACAATTAAGGAAAGTAAATTTGTATCACATGTACTCACACAACCAAACTTACTTGAGAAAATTCTGAAAGAAACACAGTTTTACAAGACTTAGTACTGTCATACATCTAGATGGCTCTGAAAGTGTTAGGAAGGCGTGCAGTAAAAAGTGATGGAGGGGGGTGGGTGGGTGTGTAAAATAGTGCCACCTTGCCTTCCAGACTTACCATAGCAATCATGGTTTCCTCTCCTTTCATTTGATGAAGACTTCTGATCATTTCTCTTCCACAGTTGTCTATTCTTTGCCCACTAATGTGGATTCCCCTGTGTCCCAATATGGAGCTTAGCTGGGAAAGTTAATTGATTTTGAAGAGCTAATCAGATGCTCCCACAGCCAGATATCCTGTCTAGCTTACAGCTGTAAACCTGAGATATCATCTCCTTAGCCTGCCTGGGGTGCAGGAAACCAGAGGGCTGATCCCATATCCAGATAGTTTATTGTTCTGCAGACACACACTCATGCCCAGTGAAGGCATTTTTTTTATAAATCATAAAACATATTCTTTATGCTACATTTGAAATGCGTAGTATGAAATCTAGATCTAAGTACAGCCAAGCCTATTCTCTTTTGCCTTGCCTTCTGACATTCCAACATCTATAGCCGTACAACAGCATATGGGTCCACTAACAATGTGGGACAGCAGCCAATTTGGTCCTGGGATAAAACAGGAATCAGCTGTGGGAAATAAGCCAAAGCAGTGTGATTCCCACATAAGGGACTTAAATAGGTGCTAGTCCTTAAAGAAGCTCTTTGGCAGGATTTAGAGCAGGCTTCTCTGCACAGGAGGCATTTTTCCTGAGATCCTAAGTTAAGTAAAATAATTTCCAGGAGGGTTGTGGGGCTATTGTTTCATCAGCTGTAGTGCTTTGCTCTTTCTTTCCCCCCACCTTTGTTGTTTGTTTTATTTTGTTTTGTTTTTAATAAAAGCTTTATAGCACATTGCTGTACAATTATAATTCCATTAGTATTTTTTTAGAACTAAGCCATTTACTTCACATGATTGTGGGAAATAAACTGGAGGAAATTTTTCTGCTGCGTGGGGATCCTCAGGTTTCCTGAGCTCTGATCCAGGGAATACTTTTTACACCATGGCTAGCTGGTCGCAAACAGCAGTGTGAACACTTTAGCTACTCCTTTGCTGCGTAGAGATCTGTGGTTTTAATTTTCTCACCTCTGTCTTAGAAAAGAAATTATTTGAAATGCAGAAGCTTCAAATGAAATAAGTTGATTGTACCATGCTAATTTATTTAGTACAGAATTAGTGTATATTTAATGGTTACCAAAGTCTGTAGAGTTGAGGTATATATTTTGTTTTTTGTGAAGTACAAACTTTTCAAAAAGTTCATACAAGTGGTGTTGCAGTGCATTCTGTGATATAGGCCAGACTTTTTTTTAGAGATAGTGATGCATTTTGGGTAAGAAAGGAATAACAAAATCAAACAGCAAACCATTTTTTCTGAAATACATTCCTTATTTTTTGTCAAGCTTGCTAAAGTCCAAGTTTTCTGATGCTCAAGATGTCCGAATCATTGCCCATGGACATCACTTGATCAAATCCCTGCTCAAAGCAGGACCAACTTGAAAATTAGATCAGGTTATTATGAGCCCTGTCCAGCTGTGTTTTGAAAGTCCCCAAGGATGAGGATTATTCCACAAATCCTCTACAAAACATACTCAAGTATCCCAAGCGATAAATTGTGAAAAGCCATATTTTAAAATACTTTCATGTGGGGCATTCACTTTGCATCAGTTCTTTTTAGACTCCTATTTATATTAATCAAAGATGCTAAAAAATAAATTAACAAGATTTTCAGTCATTTATTCTTATAAAGAGACTGAATTGTACTTTTGAGAAGAAAAACTTCTGAATGCCGAGGCCTGTGAATTTGTATGAGTGGGAGCAAGTGTTTGGCTTCTTGTTTTCACCAGGTATTATTTTTGTTCATTCCATTTAAGCAGTGCTTGTTGTAAGAATAACAAGAAATCTTTTTCCTCCCTCCTGTTCCAGGCAAGTATTTCCAAATGGGCTTCCTGAAGAATACTCCCTAATTGCCACGTTCCGTGTACGGAGAAGTACCAAGAAAGAGCGTTGGTATATATGGCAAGTTTTGAATCAGTATGACACACCTGAGGTTAGAGTCATCTTTGATTTATTTCTTCAAAAAGTTTCTTTTTCTTTTTTCCCCCTATTAATATAATATATAATAATGGATGTTTCATCACTGGATTTAGCTAAAGTTTATATGAAATAGACAGACTGCTCTGAAATAATTGATAATTTGTTGCAGGAATGACAGCAATTTAGCAAAATCTATTCAGTTTAGACTGCAAAATAGAATCAAATGCATGTTATGATTTATAGCTGATATTTAGTTACCAAGTTACATAGAAGAATGCTTCATAACATAATTCTTGCCCAGTGTATGTAGTTGAAATATTTTTATTATATATAGTTTATATATGTTCTTATTTCTTATAACTTTTACATAACCACTTCTTTTATTTTGTCTTGTTTCCAGATTTCTGTTCTCCTGGATGGTACAAAAAAGGTGGTGGAGTATATGACCAAATCCACTCAGGGAAATATACTGCACTACACTTTTAAGAGTCGAGAAATTTATCCATTGTTTGATCGGCAGTGGCATAAGCTTGGTATTAGCGTGCAGTCAGGGATCATTTCCCTCTATTTGGATTGTAATTTAATTGAGAGAAAGCAGACTGATGAAAAATTCACCATTGACTTGCAGGGAAGGACACTGATTGCTTCTCGTGCTGCGGATGATAAGCCTGTAGATGTGAGTAGTATGAAAGGACAAACAGACAACTTGAAGTAATGTTTTAGCCATGCTTTTACTAACACAGTCATAAAGAATCATGTAGATAAAATGTTCAAACCCAGTCATTATTTTTGAGTGTGTATTCTTAATTTGAAGTCCTTAAGTGTTTTTCTCTAAACATTATTCAATGCTGTACCATCTGCTAAGACAAAGCTGTTACGTGCATAGAACTCAGTCCTGGTTTAAGGAGTCTGTTTTCCTGTATTTAATTTGGAGAGAGAGGCACCTAATTATCATAGACATATTATTGCTATGTTTAAAGATAACTTGCAGTGCTAATTTTTTTCTTTCATTTTTAGTAAGATTTATTTATAAGTTTGTATCAGTCATCTGTTACACTTTGTCTGTCTTTGATACAGGGAAGACACAAAACAGTTAAGGGTTACCTCTGTACTGAGGTGTTCTAGAATAATTCAGCTATGTAGAAATAGGTGCACATTGTTCAAAGTTGTCTCTCTCTTATCCAAAAGGGAAGGGTTAGGAAGTGGTTGGAGGTGTGTTTCCTGCAGCCTTTGGTGCAAGAATTACACAAGGAAGCCCCATAATATTCTGGGCTATGTTCTGCCCCAGGGATGCTCTCTTCTGTTTCCTCATGCAAGGAGCTCACGACAGGTAATTTGAAATCATCAGGAAATGTCAGTTTAAGTACACTGACACACAGCTACCAGGGTTAAAGCATCTGCCTTGGAGTTTATAGTGACTGTCAGAAAGCTTCAGCGATGTTATGTACGCTGTAGGGTTCCAGAGGAGAATAGCACATTCTAACTGCAAGCTAATGCTGCAGGAGGAATCATTCTTGGGCAGCACTAAGCACTTTGGCCTGGACTCAGAGCTCTTATTTTATGGACCCAAGCTCACACTTTGTTTTATTTTCTAAGACTTGAGTTCAACGTTTTTTGAAATGTGTGTATAGTTTCCTCATTTCCAAATAGCATGCCAGAGAAAGAGCAGTTTCTTTTGTGCTGGTTGCAAGGCATGAGCTGGACGATTCTGAGTGGAAATTGTCAATTGGGATTTCCACATTTGTAGGAATACATTATGGGCTTAATGCTGATGAAGGCTGCAGAGTGGATCCTGTACCAACAGTCACTTTTCTCAATACCAAGTGCAAGAGGGAGACTAAGAGGATATAAAATTGACACAGAAAGAGGCATATGAGGACAAGATTAGCTAGTTAGAACATTACCTGCTACTCATCTTCACCAATCTACCCAAAGTATCTGAAACAGAAGCTTTATGTACAGAATTTGTGATTTTTTGCTCTTCAGGTATCTTAGTGGCAATGTCCAGGCAAAGGTTTTTCCAAAGCAGTAGATGTATGTGATAGAGTGCTTATCAAACCTTTACTCTAGTTCCCTGCAGAGGAAAATTCCGTTCCAGAAAAGAAGGTTTGCAGAGGATGTCTACAAGGCTAAAATACCTGTGTAATATAGCAAACCAATACAGATGGATGCAACTTACATGAAAATAAATGAAGTCTTAAACTTGATTTACATCAAAGTAATAGACTGCCTAATTTGTTCCTTAAATGAGGAGCTGTGTAATTGTCTTGTATTTGTCTTTTTCTAGCATTTCAGAAATATGCAGTGTTTCAAAGAGAAAGTTTACTACACCAAGATAAGAAAAAGCATGCCGTAACACATAATTTTTTACAACTCGTATTAATTTCTTTTGTATTTCTTAATAGATTGAACTTCACCACATAGCAGTATATTGTAATTCACAACTTGCAGCAGAAGATACGTGTTGTGAAATATCTGCAGACTTGGTAAGTTGTCTGTTAAAATTCAAATGTTAATACAAAAGAAATTGCTTGTTGTTTCTTACCTAAGAGTTGTGAAGAAATTTCAATAGAGGTGTTAGTTTAATTACCTTCTAAAAATGAATTCCATATCTGGAGCCATGGTGCATAGTTTCTTGCTGCCTAAATAAGTGGTACAATGGAACATCAGCGAAAGGCACTAGGTGCTGCTAGTGCTTTTTAAATGCATTTCTTAACATTGATTAATATCTAATTAGTAAGTGAAGAAGCCTCGGAGAATAGGAAACAAATCACTGTGATGAGTTGAGAATGGTTTCAAACAACAGAGGCCATTTCAGCAACAGTTGCATCTCATGAAGCTTTACAGATAATGTAAAAAAAGCCCATTAAAGAGTCTGCATGACAGTGGAAGAGAAAGAAAATAGGACAGTGTTGAGTTTTCTTTATTTTAATACACTAAGATGAAGGAATGGCTCTTTCATAATTGGCAAGTTATAGGGGTTGGGCTTGATCCTGAAGGTCTCTTCTAACCTTGATGATTCTGTGAAATACATTCTTTTTTATAATGTACATGCTGACATGTATATATTGTTTAACATAGGGGAAACCAGTGATTTAGTTTAGAGGGTTCACTTCTCCCTCTTGTTTTGATAGACAGAATCAGTATAAACTGGGAGATGGTAGAACCGTAGGAATGCTTGAAGTTGTAGATGTAATTGTTTTGCTCAATCTAGCTCATTAAAACAAAAAAACACAAACCACAAATAGCCTCAGAAAGACATTGTGTTAAATTATTGGCCTGCTAGTTGTAAGATAGGCTCCTCTGAGGCAGTGGACAGTGCCATCACCACCAAGCTTGTAGTCAGCAAAAAACCCAGAGCAAGTAGAAGGACTGATTGATTTCATCCACAAAGAGATAGAGGAAAATGTACCTGGATTGGAGAGAGAAATCTGCCCAAGAACAGAGGAGCAGAAGACTGTGGGAACTGACAACGGCTTGGTCCTCAGAAGCATGAAAGATACATCATCTAATTTCAGGGGGAAATTTCAGTTTTAAATAAGGATTAAGAGTTCAAATATATTTCTAAATATATTCTTCATAATAATGCAGGCTTTCTCTTGAATGTATAAGCTTATGAAAAAGTGGAACAAATGAAATTTCTGTAGGTTCCACTTGGTGCTTGGAAATACAATTTATTGAGCAGTTATGACCCAGTAGCAAAAAAACCAAGAACAAAACAAACCCTAATTATATATGAACACAAAAAGCTCAACACTTAATAAACACTTAAACATTCATTCAGCTATATAGCTAAAAACATCATCAGTTTCATTTGTAGGTCTTATGTTTAAGATGTAAGAAATGGTGGACTACTTGTTAATTACTGTCATACTGAAACCAGCATTACATTTTCAGATTTATTTTTTCACAACTCCCTTACCCATTATAACAGCCACATTTTAAGTAATTTAAGGGAAGGAATTTATACTTGGATACAAATTTCTACACTAAACAGTAAATCCTGTGAGAATTTCTCTGATAGAAGGCTTGAAAGAAACCTCATTACATTTTAATGAGAGTTTCTGAAATTTACAGGTTCTGTTGGCTTGTCCTGTAGTATTTCTTCAGGTTGGCTCAGTTCTCAGGAGTCACAGACAGGTGAATCTTGGCTTCAGGGTTTTTTTGTTTGTTTCCAAACTAGGTATGCCAGAAGTGTTTAACTAAAAAAAAAAAGGTTTCCTTAGCACTCACTTTTATATTTTGCATTTTGGGGTGGGGGAGAGAACAGGACGAGGCTGAGAAGTACTGTCTTTTTTTTCTCCCCGTGGACATTTTCTGTTTCTGTTTCACTACTAATTTTGGGAGACTTTATTCCTCTGTCTGGGCTCTTTTGGAAGAGAGAAGTGGGACAGTCAAATCAGTTTTAACTGGCATCGATTTTCGAACAGAAGGATTGCAATATCTAGAATTCATTTTTTTACAGCTTTTTTCTCTGTTTGGGAATTGTTGTCACTTTCCATATATGGTTTGTACAGGAGTATTAAAACAGAAGGTGACTTAAAACTAGTGTTTGGATGGTATTTACCTATTAACCAAAGTGGACCAAAAACCAGAAAATCTCTTTACTCTAGTGCCCACGTGAGGAGAGGTTACTGGCTACAACTTCATCACCAGTGACTGCTCATGCCAGCAAGATATACTCGCTTCCAGGAATGCAGCAAGAACCTACACAGAGATGCTACTGCTTTCCAAATAAAGTATAAAGTTTTCCTATTGCTTTTTAATGCATCATGCTGTTTAACCCTGCTAGGTATAAAACCAGTCAGGGTTTTTTTTTTTTTTGCAGTCATGAAAAAATCTTACTGGTTTGTAGTATTGTAATGTACTTACATTGTATTTCCCAGTTAAGAAACAGTACATTTTGCATTTAGTTGATGTAAAGTTAGAGACATCAGTAAGGTTTAATTGTTTGAATATACACCCAAAGAAGTTCCATGGTTAAAATGAGAATTATATTTAGGCATTACATTTAGTGTAAATGTTTTTACTCGAAAATAAATTGTATTCTACACAGTGTTTGTTTTCTTTTAATATTTCTCCTGGGTGTCGCACTATATTTATTGAGTCTTTTGCTTTGTTAGGCACTTGTGACAAAGACAGGAAACAAAACCAAATATATTTTAGATCTGCTTTGTTGACTTTTTTATTTCTTTTAAAATCAGGGAGAAGCAGGATTGCCAGGAGTAGCTGGTTTACCAGGCCAGAAAGGAGAGAAAGGTGAAAAGGTAAAATATCACTTGAATTCTCTCTTTCAAGTCTTTATTTTGGCTTATCTTTCTTAAATAGGAATTACATGGATTGTTATTTCTTGAAGGAATATGCCTGAACACAGGTTAGATCCTTTATCAGTCAATGTCTGGCTCTATGTGTGAGCTGCCTGTTAGGCATCTTACAGCTGCCTTGCTTTGGGGTCACCTCATAAACTCTGTGGAACGCAGTTAACCTGCCTGGGAAGCACATGCCTCCCCAGCCCCATCACTGTGCCTTATACTGAAGTCATGTGTATTGTCTGACAAGAATTTTTCCATATTGTGTGTGTACATCACTGCTGATGGGCAGAATACCGTGTGGTCGATTCATCCTTGCAATCATCAGTAGGAGGAGTAGGAGCAATCATCATGAAATATGACCTCAGTATATTCTTTGACAACACCCATACCTGAAACTCTCTTAATTATGAAGAGAGAAGAATCTGACCTTGGCAAGGCTCTAGGATGGGCCAGTGGGTCCTTTCCTTGGGCCTGTTCTGAATTTTTCTGTAATGCTTACCATGACGTTCTGATGCTGTGTAGCTTGGGGATTTCCTAATAAGATAGGTCAACATATGAGATATTTTCCCTTCGCTCTCCATTCCTTAAATTTTGTCAGAGGATGCTGAATTAGGACATGTCTGGGAATGTGTTTTCCATGTGCTATTAGAGCAGGAAAATTGAGTAAACAATTGTAAATCTGCCAGAAAGTCCATGAGATAGGAATTGAGTTCAGGGAATGCAGTGTGAGAGGAAGATGTCTAGAATGTCCTAATCCAGAGGTTAGGATGGAGGTATCCTAACCCAGCATCCTACCTTGCAGCACACCATTTAATATGTGATTGAAATAGTTTGTGAAGACAGCCAGGGCTGTTCTTACAGCTGTAGTATCAGGCTGAAAAGGGTCCAGTTCTGAGAAGGCTTATCCACACAGTTGATTGAAA
The DNA here is from genome assembly GCF_965178545.1 of Coloeus monedula. Lineage (NCBI taxonomy): Eukaryota > Metazoa > Chordata > Aves > Passeriformes > Corvidae > Coloeus > Coloeus monedula. The sequence continues at coordinate 90,491,903 of NC_138782.1, read as the reverse complement.
TTAAGAATATTCCTTGATAGTATACTGCCCCCCCCCCCCACAACTCCTCCCCTCAAATATGCATTTCACTTTTGGTACAAGTTGTACCTTTAGGTGAAAAAACCAGACCAGTCATGTTAGTTTCCATAGTCCAGCTGAACCTAGGACTGCTGTCAGTTTACAGATTTAATCATGGAGTTTTGATCCTCGGTCTGAGTGTATTGAACAATTGTCAGTTTTTAGTTTTAGCCTATGTCACCAGCATAGGGAGTTCCTTAGCATTTGTGTGGGAAACTGCTCTTCTGCTCCTGACCTGATCCATTTAGACTATTATTGCTACTAAGATGGGAGAGGAGACTTCACAAGTCTGAGGTTTTTTACCATTTCATTTCCCAGCCAATTAGCAGTATTTACCATGCTAAGCATAGTGCCTCTAAATAAAGCATGCAAGTGCCTATGGTCACTTTTGGTTCTGCTCTCCCACTTGTTTTACAAAGAGAGCCTCATTGCATGGATTCTCTATGCATGGAAGTATCTAAGGGTCAATGAACCTCGCTGCACCCAGCAGTTTAGCCTAAAGGGTGTATATTGACATTTATGAATGTCCTTTCACAAAATTGAATGAATCAGCAGGTTAAAGTCATGGGTAGTACAGCAAGCAGGTAGAAAGCTACTTAATTTGAACTTTTCTTATAATCCACCAATACTTGTCGCTCCCTAGCTTTGCAGAGGGTGGGTTTTTTTCTTTTGGGGGGGATGGAGAAGGGGGGTTGGATGGAGGGCACAGTATAACTGTGATCAGGATTGGGTCACTGACCTTTGGCAGCAAACAAATCCTGTCTTGAATAGTGCCTGCCATGATGCAGCTGAAAGCAACATTCTCTGAGGTTTTAGTACCATTTTTCTCATTGACTCTGCATTTAAGCAAGTTTGCAGTAATATTCCTTCTGAATGATGGCCTTGTTACATCAGTAATTAGACCTGAAGAGGCAGAAAGACTCCAGAACATTCCAGACATGTAGGATACATGATTTATTGTCAGATTATGTAAAGGAAAGTAACAGACTCTGGCTGAGTGTTTTGTAACCTGCTATACAAAAAATAGGCATCCTCTTGATAACTTTGCTGGCCAGTTACAAAAAACCAGGTCTTCTCTAAGTTGTGTGTGGTTCCTAAGCACATATTTCCCCCTTTGCTTGTGCTCAGCTTCTTATTTTATTGTTTCTTTTTCTTCTAAATCACATCACTATAGACATCCAACTAACGATATTTAAATGTACTTGCAATTGCAGCATCCAAGTGAAAATGTTAATTTTTTACTTTCTTTCATGAGAAATTTCTGTTTCTGTTGATATTATCTCTTTTTCAGCACAAAAGTTCTTCTCCTTTTATTTTACTTTATCTCATTCCAATTTCATATTCACTTTAATTAATTGTATCATTGAATTTACATGCCTTTTTTTTTTTTGTTGTTGCTATGGGATTGACAAGGAAGTCTCTACCTACACAAATTGATATTAGGCTATGTTCAAGCCCTTCAAAATTTCCCTTTTCTTCAGTCTCACATCATTGTTCCCTAAGGTCAGACTGTTTAGAAACATATAAGCTATCACCAGTATAAAGTATGATAGCTTGCAAGCCATTTTTAGGCATCTTGAATTTAATTATTAGCCTGTTTCCACTTCATTCCTGTACTCTTGGCTCATCTTAGTACCTCTGAACAGGTCTGAATGAAAGTTTGAAGTATATTGCAGGCCCAAAGGACTGAAGTGCCATATTTTCACTGGAACAAGCACTCATGCAGATATTGATATATCTCTGGCACACTGTGCATCTGAATGCACAGGAGCATCACTGATCTAAACTATGCCATTTGTGTGAACAGCTTTCCTGTTTGTATACCTGGCCTTCCATTGTGACTTCATGAGGACAATTCTTCACTCAAAACTATTATCTCCAGTACTTCGGGCATGAAGTATTTGGTTTGCTCTGCAGGATATTTTTGCTGGGAGATCAGCTTCTGCAGCAAGGGAACACCTCCTGTTCTTTAATTTCTCAATAACTGAAACTGAAAAAGTCACCAGGACCAACTTTGTTTGCTACAGCTAAGTGTACAATTTAGACTATCTCTAAATAATATGCTGTATTATTCTCATGGCAGCTTGATTCTTAGCAAAGTGTATTCCACAAGCTGCAAGTGGACACAAGTCAGGTGGAAGTCTCCTGTGATTTTATCACATTTTGATATCTGCTTTGGAGCTGGTTTTTCTCTTCTGCTGATCTGAGTGAGAAATTTACTGTGTTTTCTATTTGGTTGCAATTTGTACTACTTCAGCATGGTATGTAGCTACTCAGTCTTACAAGCATATTTGTTGTTAGGAAATGTCTTTTGATAACATTGTAAAAGGTCCTGTTTTGTCCTCAATATGTAGAAATTCTTAAGAAAGACAGAATATGAATGACAGAATTTACAAACTGATTTTCACTCTCAAAGAGGCTAAAAAGTAACTGTTTTCTACTTTTATTTCTTTTAAGCAGACTTAGTGCCCATGAAATATTTTAAATTGAAATCTAAACAGAATTAAATATTTTGATATAACATTAAACCAATCCGAGCTGTGTTAATAGGTCGTTGGTTAATGCTGTAAGTGCAGTAGGGACCAAAAGCCCAGAGGCAGAGTGCTTTCAAATATTAAAATGCCTGTTAATGCACACCATAGAGAACTTTATTTCTATCCAACTTCATTAATTTAAATTTGACTTAAGGAAAAAGACATTTTAAAGGCTATTTTGGGATTGGTAGAGATAGGTTTATGCAATATATTATTGCACTAGGAAAATATTTTTAATAGAACGGTATGAAAAAGAACTCCTGGAGAACAAATGAAGTGTCTGAACTGCTCTTTCTGCTCATTTTCCTTGCTAATCTTTCTTTTCTGCTACTCTGACTTTCGTCTTTAAAATCCAGTCGACTTGATTCTACCTAAAGCATACCTTTTGTACTATGCAACCTTCCAACTATGTTCCTTTCTGTCTGTCTTTGTTGCTGAGGTCACTGATAGGGACCTAGAAGCAGGAATGCAAGAAAAAGAAGAAAATGGAGCAAAATATGGCTGGTTGTCAGTTATGACAAAGTCGGGAATTGCCAGTATACTTAGTAGAATATAGTCTTACAGTAAGCAGAAAGAAATGCTTCATGCTTACCTAAGAATTTATGGATAGTCCTACTTTTATTTTACCATCTAATAGTCCAAGTTATCCAATTAATAAGGGAAAATATCATTAGTAATGCAAATTAATTTTTTTTCTTTTAAAAAATTTTGAAATATAGACTTATTTTCTTTATTACCATATTTGCCATCCCAGTATTCATCTCAGTCCTGAGTTTAAGTCTTCCTGAGTAGTGGAGAAGGTGGCAGCAAGCCCTCACCTCTCTGAGGTGCTCAGAGTTGTGGGGGGAATGTCACACTTCCCCAGTGGGGCCATTCCAGAGCTGATGCAGGAGCAGGGGAGCCAGCAGTGACTGGCACTGGTGCAGGAGTTAAACCAGCAACACCCAGCTCAGGCTATGGTGAGGCTGAGCTCCTGCACTGATGGGACAGGACAGAGCTGGGTGCTTCTGCTGGGACTAACAGGGATGATACTTACTGGTCTACATACTCCCTGCTGCTCCCACAGCAGTAGGGAAACCCTGGAATGATGCTGCATTTGGGATGTGTTTGGGATGTTTTCTTTCTCTTAACATATTCTCTGAATGTGAATTCATTTTTTCCTTTTTGCTAATGTACACCTTTTTTTTACCTGGATATTTCTGGTGATGTTGTGTCCTGGTTTTAGTTAGGGCAAAGTAGATTTCATTCACAGTAGCCTGTATGGGGCTCTGTTTTGGATTTGTGCTGGAAACAGAGTTGATAGCACAGGGATGTTTTCATTATTGCCAGGCAGTGCTTGCACAGTGTCAAGGCCTTTTCTGCTCCCTACCCCACCCCACCAGCGAGGAGGCTGGGGGTGCACAAAGAGTTAGAAGGGACACAGACAGGACAGGTGACCCCAACTACCAAAGGGTATTCCATACCCTACACGTGGTGCCATGCTCAGTATATAAAGCAGAGGGAAGAAGGAGGAGGACCTTTGGAGCGATGGCATTTGTCTTCCCAAGTCACTGTTACCCATGATGGATTGCTGGAGATGGCTGAACACCTGCCTGCCCACAGGAAGCAGTGAATTAATTCCTTGTTTGGCTTCACTTGTGTGTGCAGTTTTTGCTTTCCCTATTAATCTGTCTTTATCTCAAATCACGAACTTTCTCGTTTTCAATCTTCCAAGTCTCTCTCCCATTCCACCAAGGGAGTGGAGATGAGCGAATGGCTGTGTGAGGCTGGCTGGAGCTAAACCACAACATAATGCACACATGACTACACAGAGATGACAACAGGGAAAGCTAATTTGCTTAATCAAATCTTATCAAACCAAACCTGATTAAGGCTGAGGGGTGTTTTGACAACTGATGTATATCACTCATTTTATCTGAGCTAATACGTCCTCATTGGAGACAAGAGCAATGTTGCCACACAATACCTTAACAGTGTGTGCTCTAGGCCATGTTAATGCCTAGAGCATTAGATGCGTTTGCTTTTATCTTGGTACTAAAATCATCATCTCTCTGTGGTCACTACAAGATTAAATGTTACTGTGATAAATCAATCCCACAGCATGTAATAGTGTAAAGGTATTGTAAATAGACACGCAATTTAGGAGACAAAATAATGAGTTTAAATAAAATATGTTCTTAAAAGAATGGGTTTTGGTTTTACATGAGAAAGGACTGTAATTTGTTAACTAATTATCTGTTTGTCATTTTCTCTATCCCACATTTGGATTTAGGCAATTTGTCTTTGCTGTCCCTTACTGTATTTTATGTCTGTTACTAGCATATCATTTCTAGTTCTACAGCAGGTGTGCTGAATAAAGACTGCAAGGTGCAAAGAGGTAAAGGTCAGAGCTTTTGAAGGTCTCTGAATCATTAATGTAAAAAAACGATCACAGGTGTAATACTGCAGGCAGTCTCAGATGTGCAGGATTATTTCCACTCCAGAGAGAAAGCTGATTGGTGTCTTTGGAAAGAAGTATGTTTGCTGTCTGCAAACACTTTCTAAGAATTCTGTTTGGCTTGACTTTATGGAAAGTTGATGGCAGCATTTTTTCTTTAATTTTTAATTTTAACCTGCTGGATCTCCACACTGTGTAATTTTACCAAAAACAAATATTGTCAAAAGTATAATAGCTATCTTATTGCTTGCAATAGTTCACATTCTGAAAAACTGTGCTATGGCTTAAGTATTTTATTCAATAAATAGCTCATCCTCAGTTGAAAAGGATTTTCACTGTCACCCTTAGTAAATCCTGAGAGTAGACGTACGGCTCATGGTTCTACCTTTGGGTGTTGTTACACTGCTTGTACGTCATAACCTATAAATGTCAGCATTGTACTACTACTGCTCACCACCTTACAAAGCTGTTTTTCTGGCAACTTATTCTTCACTTTTGTGAAGGACTTTAAGGTCTGCAGAAGGAAAAGAAAATGCCATTAAGGAAAAAAATTTAAGATGCTTTTCCTGTATTTTTGGTTTTAGTCTGTCATGCTGTTTGTATGAATACTATTAGACACCTATAGTATCTAATATTTATATTCATAGAGGCACGAAAAACTACAACCTTTCAGCCTGTAGGTATTAAAATCACAACTAGAAAACAGAAGCATAACTTGCAGATCTAATTTGCAGTGGAAAATAATTGTCTTCAAGATCAGGAGTCTGTCTGCTGTTAGTGGAACAGAAGTGTAAACATACCTTGGTTAATTGGATAGTAAGTCATACAGGCTAAAGGCTTCCTGGAGTGTAACAGGCTGTGTAATTTTAGACTCTACAGTGCATAAAAATACACTGCTGAAGGTAATAACGTGGTTCTGGTCAGTTAAAATACTGGCAAGTGGCATAAGGGAGCAGAGGAATAGATAAGAGGGTCACTCTGAGGATGATTAGATAAGGTAACCTTTATCTCTCATAGTGACAGTGGATTCATGCTATTCACACATACAGGATTTTGGTCTGTTTTTGAGGCAGAGCTGTTTAATATCTTTATCCATGGTCTGGGTGAGGGGATCGCGTGCATGTTCAGTAAGAACAAGTCCTGTGAGAAGTGGCTGAGGGAGCTGGGGGTATTTAGACTGGAGAAAAGAAGTCTCAGGGGTGATCTTATTGTTCTCTACAAGTGCCTGAAAAGAGGGTGTAGCCAGGTGGGGGTCAGTGTCTTCTACCAGGCAGCCAGTGAGAGGACAAGAAAAAATGGCCTCAAGCCGCATGATGGGAGGTTCAAGTTGGACATCAGGAAGAATTTCTTCAGAGAAAAGGTGTTCAGTCATTGGAATGAGCTGTCCAGGGAAGTGGTGGAGTCACTTTCTCTGGAGGCTTTCAAGAAACAACTGGATGTGGCACTTAGTGCTATGGTCTCATTGACATGGTGGTGTGTAGTCAAAGGCTGGAGTCGATGATCTTGGACAGGTTTTTTAGCCTTTATGATTCTGATACAACTGTTGTTGTGTACTTCTTGCCAATCTTACTGCTGCTTTCTCAACTTCAGAAAGACCAATAACTTCATTTCAGAACAGAGTTATGATGTTATTCTTGATGAAGAATGTTCTTTTCTTGGTAGAAGTAGACACACCTAATGTTTTGCTTCGTTTTTAAATGAACAGTATATGGTTTCAGTGCTTTTGTTGTATTCCTCTAGCATTCAAATTATTTTTATTTTAAATTTTTTAAACCATATACTTGCCATTATTTAGCAAAATTTCTGGGTTTTGATGTTTTCTTATGTCATTTTTAAGACTTATGGTCCAATTTACAGCTGCTGGGATCTTCCATAACTCTCCTGATCAGTCTCTCAAAATTTGTCTCTCAAAACTAAGATTTTCTTATAGATTGCTTATGGCTTGGGGTTTGGTTTCTCTGAGGGGATAAAAGGGAGGGAGAGAGGAATTTATATAATGTCTTTCAAAAATATGGTGGGCACATGACTTTAGACAAATCTCTGTTACATGTTGAGCTTTCTCACTGTAGAACTGAAAATGGACCCTCTTGGTTTCAGTCTGCTGTTGCAATGAGTTCCATTAAAATTAGTGGACTTACTTTTATGGAAACGTGGATGTGCAAGTATTTGTCTGATTAAGTTCTTAATTGACAATATAGGTGTTTATAAATGTTTTTGTTTTGCTGATTTTAGTGTTACATGTGAGGCATCCTCCTACACAGTGGTTGCATTACTAAAAGATCATGAGTCTGATATGACCTGAGTAGTTTTTGTTAACCTCAGAAGTCTGTAGAGCTTCTAATTGACCAATTTGTTTTGTAGGGTGAGATGGGTGTGAAAGGACCGGATGGTGTTGCTGGTCTGCCTGGTGAAAAGGTATGTATGTATGTTGATAGGTGATTTAACTCACTGGAAATGTTAGTTATGTCAGTGGCTCCTCTGCGATTCTGTACAGAAATGGGAGGATAGAACACTTCTGTTAGAACATTAATGTCTTACCTGCACTGCCATATTTTTGTAGCACACTGAAAAAGCTGTTCAGATCAATAGTACTCTCAGTACACACTGCAGATGTGCTTATTTGGTGGGGTTTTTTTCCAAGAAGTGGGGGTTATATAGAGAGTTAAAGGAAGCTACTTGTTCCACTTGCCCAGTTTGTGGTCTGCAAGCTTAGATAAAAGCTCTTGTGCACTCAACAGTCTGCTTGGTAGAGCTTGAGATAAACACCACTGACTTCTTAATCAAAGATTTGGAATAGCCATGGCTAAGAAGACATGCCAGCCTACCGGTGTATTCACTTCATTTCAGAATGTTAGTGTGCAAAATAAGACAGCAGTGTGCACTTACTGTCTTCAGTGCTACTGACCTGTATTAGAGGAAGTCTGTAAGTCTAATATCTACCATCTTCAGTATAGAGACAACCCTCACAATACTGAGGAAACAGCCTGTTGCTGTCAGGCTTAAAAGCTGTGGGTTTACAGGATATAAAATTAGGAAACTGTCTGTTATTTTTACTTACTATTTCTGTCTCAAATTGTGATTTGTTAAAAATGGGAGGTAGATGTATATCACCAAAATTATTAGTTAAAATCAAGGTATTTGTTGCTGATGTTAAGTTATATGTGGTAGAAAACTGGAGAACAGGCTGCAAAGATGTTCAAAGGACTTTGCAATATTGAGGGACTGAATTGTCAAGTGGTATGTAAAACTCTGAGAAAGCAATAGTCCAGTGATGAAGAGGAAGAGGAAAACAAAGGAAGCATTATGCACGTCATGCCAGACTGGACTAGCTATTACTACTCAGGGAAGTGATCTTGGAGTTACAGGTCAAGGGAAACATGGACTCACTGTTTAGTACTAGTCAAATATACAAATAGTATTTAGGAATTACTAGGAAGAGAATAGGGAACAAAGCAAAAGCATTTTAATGTCACCATTTTTTTAATGAATCAGTACTATACTGCAACTTGAATGATGTATACAGTTCTGGTTCTCACATCTCAGTGTGAATCTAATAATACCAGAAAAGATTCAGAGGTGATCAAGAGCACTGGGCATCTTCCAATTAAGATGTGACAATGTGGACTTCAATCTGAAAAAGGCACAAATAAGAAAAAAACATGTCATATTCTGTTCTCTGTACAGTCCAGAATGGAGCAGAAAATATTAATAAGGATTTATTTATTTATTTTACTCTTCAATGTATGAACTAGAGCATCAAACCTATCTGATAGCAAGTTCAAAAAGGATAGAAAGGGCTCATTCTTCCTGTTACAATATTACAGTTTGAACACTGCCACAGAACTTGAAAAGTCTGAAAATGCATTAGAAAATTAATGGAGTAAAATTCCATGGAGTGTGTCAGTTTATTTGTCTGAAAGTTCTTAGACTTCAAGAGGCTGGAGTCTGGGAAAGCCACAGGAGAAGTTTTTATGGCTGCCTTGTTGTTATATTTTTCTGTAGATGTCTGTTCTTGCCACAATTGTAGTCCTATAATTGACTGGAGAAACCTTTGTTTTGATCCAGATAGACAGTGTTTTACTTTACTGTGCTCCTAGATGTGAATTAATGGAAAGAGTTATTGTAAAGCATTGTAGATTAAGATTGATCTAGAATGAAGCTGTGTTTTCCCTTGGCTCTTTCTGTAGCTCCTACTCTGATGTTATCTTGCTTTAAACTTACCAGGCTACGCTGCTTTTCCAGTCCAAGTTATTATTATTACAGTTTCCATGGTTAATATTGTTTGGGTTTTTTTGCTAAGCGCCTTGCAAATTCATTGTCAGGCCAAATCCCAAAGCTCCTGTTAGTTTACATGAAGCTCAACAGTCAGACCATATTTAATATCAAGACATTGTACTTTTTCTGAACATTATGACTCCCTTAATTCAGCCTTTATAAAATACCATTGCTGAAAATTAAAAACGAACTACCATGAAATACGAAACTGTCAAACATGAAAACTTCTAAAATAAAAAAAAAAAGGCACGTATTTTGTACATGCATAACTAGATGAAGAAACTGAGATCCAGTTACCCAGCTTCTGCTAGCCAGAATGGTCATATCTGTGTGGAGTAGTCCAGTGCTGTGTGCGTTAGCTCCTTTCTGGAGCTAGAGTGAATATTTTCCTTGTGTTGTGAAAGGTGTTAACATGTTCTGTCTCTCAGGTGATGTATCAACTATATAAATTTGTAGTCTTTTGTTTTTGTGCTCCCTTAAGTGTCGTGTTCTCTATGTCAACACTGTACATAAAGTTAAAGACAAGTGGAGAAGCAGCAGCAAATCTGTCTGAGTTCAAGAAGCATTTGGACAACACCCTCAAGCACAGGGTGGGATTCTTGGGGTGTTCAGTGCAGGGCCAGGAATTGGACTTGAAGATTCTCATGAGTCCCTTGCAACTCAGCATATTCTATGATAAAAATACTCTAAGCACTGCTGTTTGCAAAGACATCTCCTACATTTCAGGATGTTGAGGTACAGACTGTGCAGTGCTGGGAGAGCATTCTAAGGAGCTACTGCTGTTTGTGTATCCTCTTAAAGCATTCAACAGACATTATCTATTGTTGGAGGTGTTAAATTGCTTAGTATGGTTATTGTTATGCTTTTGCACTGTGTATTTCTGAGCTTTGTGCAGATGTGCCCCTGAGTCAGAAAAGAAACAGGAAGAAGGAAAAATAATTTATTTTTTTTTAAATTTAACTGAAGTTTGAAGCTTCAGAGAACAGAGGTGCTCTTGTTAATACTCCCAAAACCTATCCACTGCAATACTCCTTTGCATATACTTCATTCCCTGGGAAAAGGTTCAGAGAATAAATAAGGAATAGATTTTACTCATGTTGTTATGCACAAGAAACAATATCAATTCATTTGACCTATTTTAGGTGTTTAACTTAAGAGTGAGATAAACTTGGCTGTTGGAAGTCCTGTTTTTTCAGACAAATTTTCTCAAACATACCTGACGTAGTGAAAAACTAAACTTAGAATAATACTATTCAATGGACTTTATTACTTGAGAGAATTTTAACAGGAGAATCTCCCAGAGCAGTGCTTCATGCTCATATACTTAATTTTCAGGATGTGGGTAAATGGTGAGACATCTGTAAGGCATCATATGTGGCCTTGACTTCCAAAGATCTTAAGCATGAAAATTGTTCAGTCTGTCTTCAAATGTGACACTTTGCCCTCTGTCACTTTTAAAACATACTGTCACTGACAAAATAATTTCCCATTCAGTAAATGCTGCAGTGTTTTTGTGACAGTCTGTTGCTGATAGGTGCGCAAGTAAGTGGTGTAGACTTCTAGAAGGCTCTTGTGAATTAATAGGTTGGATTTGCTGAAGGCTAATACAGAGAACAGAATTTAAGACTTGGTGACTCTAGGGTAACATAAGAATAGCCTTAACACCCTAAAGAAAACAGAGAATGTTCTGGCCATAATTCAGCAGTTTTGTGGATTTTTCTGATGCAGTTCTTGTAGGCTGCCAAAGAAAAAAATGAGGTTTTGTTGACTGGTGGCTACCACAAGGTGCCTGTTGTCTCATCAGCCTTTGGGTTAAAAGAAGTCAGTGTGCTGGTGCTTATGACCAGTCTAGAGAGTCAAGCATCTAATGCAGACCCTGAGGAGCCCTACCTCAGGCCCCTCAAAGTCACAACAGAGTAGATAATCAGCACCATTACCTCTGTCTATTTGATGTCTGCCTACCTAGTTCCTTCATCCCCATCTCTCTTCAGGGAACTGTCTTAAGAGATTTTTCTTTTAAATATTAAAACCTACTTGAGATGACAGGACAAATTCTTGAGATTATCAGAGGAGATAGTTCTAAGGTATTTGTTTATAATTCTAAATAAGAGGGTAGCAGTCCTCCCTTGGAGGGAAACCTGCTTCCTTTTTAGGCTATGAGAAGAGATGAAATATAGTGGCACGATCTCTTTCCTGCAATCAGGACTGATTTGAAGCTCAGCCTTCTGGGCACATTTCTTCAAGGTATCTGTCAAAGCATGATACAAGAACAACTGGAAGTTGTGGTTAATCAGAATCCCTATGTGTGTGAGACCTTAGGCACTGTCCTTCTGGTGATGTTCAGCAGAGTCTGTGAGAACAGAAGAAATGTGTTGAAGGAAACACTTTGTTAGCCTACATTTTGGTGATTGGCAAGTTAAATTGCCTCTTGGTACACTTCTGAAGCCATTTAGTATACCTGGATTGTAGCCAGAGTGCTGGTTATGGCATGAGAAATTAAATCTGTCCCTAAAGTGGAGGTTTGAGGTAACTGGACTGCTTTAAGATATATTATGACAGTCACCTGTCTGCTCCACAAATTAACCAATCCTGATCTAGCAGTTAGACTCTTTATGGCAACAAAAACTGATTGCTCTGTCACTCATCCAAATAAGTCAAGTCCTTTCCTTCTCTTTGCTTCTGGTTCTACAATGCCATGGAAACAAAGCTCCAAACTGAAAGTTTATTTATGTTCTGGATGCTAAGTGATGGAGTCCTGTTTGGGTTATGGGGTTATTTTTTGCTGATCTGTGATGCTTTGACAGTCAAGGTGAACTTCTCAACTGTTTTGGCATGTACATTTTAGGGGGTGGACGATCTCTGCGTACTTGAGAAGCTTAGCAGGAGAGTTCCTGGTTCTGAGAGAAAAGTTGCCACCTGCAGCAGATATTTTGATTAAAAATATTAAGCCTCTTGGGGAGTTGTGGACCTTACCACTCCCTCCAAGCACCTCAGAGGAGGTCGTAGTGAGGTTTCTTCTCCCAGGTAACAAGTTAGAGGATAAGAGGAAATGGCCTCAAGTTGCACCAGGGGAAGTTTAGATTGCATATTAGGAAAAATTTCTTCACCAAAAGGGTGATCAGGCATTGGAATAGGCTTTCCAGGGAAATGGTTTGAGTCAACATCCCTCCAAGTGTTCAAAAAATGTGGCATTTGGTGACATGGTTCAGTGGTGAAGATATCAGTGTTAGGTTAACAGTTGGACTCAATCCCAGAGGTTTTCTCCAACCTCAGCGGTTCTATGGCTTATGTGTGTTTTGAGTCCTGCTAGCCAGAAAGGCCTTATGCTTCTGAGATTGTGCTCATGGCAGTAAGGCTCGAGGGTCTCAAGCTAAGGAAGGTGAGTTATTTACTCTATTCTTGGCCTTTCTATATTTTTTCATTTTTTCTATTATGAAAATATTTTTTCTTCTTTATCAGTGACTGAGTTCTAAAAAATGAAATGGATGTAGGCAGAAAGGTAATTCAGAAAATTCAGAAGATTCACAAGATTAAACTGGGTTTGTCCGTTCCCCTTTAGCCAAACCTCTATAGTAATTGCTTTCTTATGATTCATATTATATGATTCATAGTATACAATTCATAGTGATGAAAATCATGTGTCTATGTTTCTTAAATTACATTTTGTGAAATACTTGTGACAACATTTGCTTTGAATATTTGACTTTCAAATGGCTTAACCTTACTGGTTTAGATTTTTGCACTAATTTTTTGCAATCTAGATTGTGAATAGTATTCCTAAAATATTAAATATATTCAGTAAACTTTTTAAAATAGCTGGTCTGGCATGTAAGCTTGAGATATTCAATATGCTGAGCATTTGATACTGCACTCTATAGATGCTCCTGCAGTATATTAACAAAATAGTTTAGACTGGAAAGAGAAAGAAATGCTTATGTAAATCAAAAAGTGTTTATTTGCTACACAACTTAGATTTATGTTCAAAGACCAGAGAAAAAACTAAGTGTAGTTTTCAAGAAGTCTACCAACTGTATGAGTGCTACTGGTATTTTGAGTCATGAAAGTGAGATTTACAGGAAATGAGGTTTGCATGAAACTGTTCAGCAGGTGTTTGTAAAGGGATTCGTCCTTCTTTTTTTCAAGCACGTGTATTTGTGATGATGATCCAACAAAATGTATATGAACTCACATATTTTGTGAGCTGGAAGATAATAGTACTGGAATAAATAATGCTGCTAGTAGTGTTGTTTTTCTTAATTTAACTGTGTCCTATGGTTATCTGGAATTTCAGTTTTCTCACATCCAATATCACTGTGCTGTCCTCAGTTTTAACTGACTTGGAAACCAAACACTGATGATTTCATTATTGATAAATTTGATTATCCTTTTGGAATAGGGTTCTCTTTATATTTGGAACAGGTAAGGAAATAATTAGTAAAAGGCTACCCAAAATGTGATATAGATACCATTCGTGGTATGAATGCTACATCAAAACAGCTTTCTGGAACTTCCTGAATGGTCTACTTTGCATTGCCTGGTAGGAAGAGTTCTCCTTTTCCTTAGTGGTGCCTGAGAAAATGAGTTTGAAAACTGCTGCATTATAAGATTATTCTTCCAATATAAAACATGGCTTAGAAATGTCCAGTGCTTTGTTTTCCAACATTATTTCATTTATGTACATGAATTTAAAAATTTGAAAAAAAATTACATGCTAGTACAGCATGTGACCTCAAATCGCTTTCAGAGATGTTTTTAATACCCATCTCCATACTGAGCACTACAGGGTCAGGGCTTCAGGGCCATGTCATGGAAATTTCATGTCATGAAATCCACAACTGGAAACTTGTTAAATGTACATCCAAATCAAAACATGTCATTGTGAAGATCCTTGTGACCATTGACCTGCTTTACCCATTGCTCCAGCTAGACCATAGAAACTAGAGTTTTCCAGGGCATATTTGACTTTGCAGAAGAGCCATGGATATACGGCCTGTTATGCCATTTCCGCATATGCTTCTGGACCATTAATCACTCATGCAAATGTACAAATCTGAGGAGATGTTGGTGTTGAGCTTACAGTAATGCAGTCTTTTCCTTGCTTACAGTAATGCAGTCTTTTCCTTGCAGCTGTCTTGAAAGATCTCTGGACATACTGCCTTCCACATTTCATGTCCTGTACAGATCCTTGACAGGGATCAGGATATTTCCAAAGTAGCTCATCGGCATCTTTGAGAAAACTTCCAAAATGCATGTGGAGCACTGGATAGGTACTGCTTAAAGCCATCTTACTCAGTTTGTCTGTCTTTTATTCAGTGCCATCCAATTTATGAGCTCCCATCACTGCTAAGCAGTTATATTTCAATATTCTTAGATCATGTATGGACATAAATTGTGTTAGTTATACAACTTTTGAAAAATCTTTGTGCTGCTTTGCTCTGGAGTCCCTAACATAAAAAAATAACATGATCAGTAACACAGGAAAAATATTTGACATCAGAAATCTTTTAAAAGTAAGAGAGTTGTGAACTGTAAGAATGTGGTCCAATTGGAAACTTTATTACCACTAAGTTTAAGCCTTGGGCTTGAGAATTGCTGGTGATGGTAAATCAGGCAATTGAATGCCATCTATTGCAGCAACAAATCATCTACAAGTTTTGTACTTTTTTTGTGTTTTCAGTGATATCTTAGTGTAAAATTCATGTACATCTGATTTAAGAGATGGATGCATATGAAATAGAATGTCTCAAAAGATTTTTTGATGCATAAATATGCTTAAAAATAAAAAGAATTATCTTACTTGGAAAATACACTTTAGACCATTATGATTTCCAGAACTTGTTTCATTGCTTCAGCATGTATGGTTCTTGCTTGCTTGCTTTTGCTCTCTCCTTAGCATTACAAGAAACTGTTTTGAATAGCCTTTGATCATAAATTTGATTCCAGAGAGCTGTCTGCTGTGCTGACTTATTTTTGCCTTATTAGGTGATTTTTGCAGTTCACAACTCCAGGAACTGCTGAGCTCCCTGGTTTTTCCTAAAGCTAAACAACAGCAGTTCAGTTCAGTACTCGATAGAAAGCTCGGTGGAATCAAATTACCTGGCATCCAGTGACAGTGCTTGGGTGTTATTTCCATTCTGGAGGCAATGATGCTGGTGACTGCTGTAGGTGTTGGTGAGCAGAGACTTCATTTTTCAATTAAAGAACTACTGCTTTTTGAGGGAAAGGAAATATGCTTAAGTCTCATCTGAGGAAAGTTATGGCATTGTCTTCTGTGCTCTCATGGGTTCTCTCAAAATCAGATTAGTATGCCTCCATAGAACAAAAGTACAAATGTGATTTTGGAGCCAGACATTACTTCTTGTATTGCTTGGCATCAAAGCTGAGGGCTCCTGCAGGCAAATGACACTGGTGAGATAAGAGTGGGAGGTATATGTACTCTCTGGTATTTGCATTGGCACTGCAATAAGCAGCAGAACGTGGCAGGTCATGGGCCTGGAGCACAGCAGCCACCGATGTGATGTGATGTGAGGTGTGGCTAAAGCAACCAAAGGTCACCATTCATTTTCCAGGGTCTGGGATGCTGGGAGCGAAGCAGAGCGTGGCATCCTGCCATGCAGGGCAGGCCTTTGTTAGCCTGTTATGTAACGTGGAAGTAAAACATAATGCGGCTGTTAAATAATGCAGTCATTAAATGCAGCTCTTTGTTCCTTAATCAGAGAGTCATGAATACTCTAGCTGTGAGTCTGCCTGGCTCTGGGATTCTTAACTGTGTTTCAAAAGCCTCAGTCAGGACCTTACAGAGCTTGAAAGGGCAGGGGGAGGCTTGAGGATTCTTCTTCAATTGTTCATAAATTGCATTTATTGGATTATTTCTGAAAGATTTCTGTGGCACATAGATTTTAGTCTTGTTTATTTTTTTCCCTTCGTTTCTGACAGCTAGAGACTAAGTTTTTAAACTGATATTCTGAACTTCCCACATCTCATCAGAATGCAGTGCTTTAAGAAAAGTACCCATTGTTGCACTGTAAAAGTTGGCAGCAGCGTGTTGCAGGAAATGGACTAATTGGGGAGGAAGGAACTTTCTCACTGTACTGCCGCATTGTACATCTTGTCTGACACACTCTGCTTAGTTTTGTTTGTCTTCTTGTAATGCACTAGGTATTGAACTTCACAGAATACTAGATTTTTTGATCTGATGAATCATTGATCTATAGTAGGATTATTATGGATAACTTGTGTTATTCTGCTCCATTTAAATTATATATGAGTATTTTCTCCCTGGATAATAACTCCTATTATGAGTAGCACATTAGATTTTTTTAAAAAATTCTTTGTTTCATACAGTAGAACATTTATACATAGTACAAATTATGCAGAGATTATAGATCATACTGTTGGCTGCTGTGACTTGTGGCCTTTTAACTCTTCTTTTCCCTCTTTTTAGTGGGTGAGTTATATTATTAAAATTTAAATAAATGCAGCTCATATGTGCTTTTTTAATGTCATTGAATATATTTCTTGCCCCCAAACCCATTAAAATTATAACATAGGTTTATATTCCAAATTAAATGTAAATTGCTTTTTTTTTTAAATTCATAGATACCAAATTGTTGGAAATAAAACCTGCCATTTTATTAGTATAGCAAAATCATTCATAGGTGTTACAAAGCAGAATACATTTTTTTTTTGTTCCCACTGCTAGCCTGTATTTATAAGCACCTAAGATCCATCCTGCATGTTTCAAGTCTGAACTGATTAAATCAATGTGACGCTCTGAGGGCCAAGTCTTGTCTAATCAGCAGTCAGCACTGTTGCTCTGGCATGAGGTTCTCAAAAATAGAAACACAAAAAGTCAAACATGTAAGTGGAAGGGCACTAAAAGAAAAAGTGCTGCTAATTCCACTGTTGACTTTCTGTCTAATGGATTCTTGTTCCCAGGCCACACTATGTAAAGCAACTGGCGCGGGGTGTGTTCCTGCAGATGGCTCAGCAGTGACACACGTGGCCCAGCTGGGTGACAGGTGTTTGATTTGTGTTTAACAAGTACCTCACACAAGGCTTTTTTTTTTTTTTTTCCCAGATACTGAGAAGCTAGTCATCTAATGTTTTTTCTTCAGAATTAACACCGTTTTTACTATGCTTCCTTCCTATTATGAATGACAGTTCTTCTGATTGACCCATAGACATGAAAATAACATGATTCCACTTTGAAATAACACACTAAACAGGAGAAATTAATTCATAACTAACTTTGTTTAATAGTGGTAACCTATACCTTTACACATAGAAGATGCACAGCATATTATTTGTAGCTATTGACAATAATATCTCAAGAAATAATATTTAGCGGTCCACTTCACAGAATGAAAATTCACTTAAAAAGTATGTATGGAAGAAGAGTGCCAGATTTCTGGGTTGTGGCCATTATACTCTGTGTTAGTGTGTCTTCCCATAACATGACAAAATTTTGGGACTTTCTCGGACACTGTAGCACAAACCTGGAGTAAAAGAAATTCCCTGTCTGGTGGAGCATACAGTATTGATAGAGGTGCACCCAAGGCCACGAGGGAAGAGCAACGGTGGGAAACTATTTAACAGATAGGAATTATGTACAATGTGTACAATGCTATTCCTTAATGTATTTTTGAAGCTTTATTGTAAGCTGCATTATAGCACGCTGCATAATTGGAGAGAGAATGTCTCAATCGCAGTCTGGGGAGGGGGAGGGGATTGGTTTTCTTTTCATGAGTAGAAGGCATTTGTTAGTCAGTGCCATGATAGCAACTCTGCTAGCAAAGGCAGCAATGAAAATAATAGAGTAGCAGGATGACTTTACCAATCATCTTTGATTAATGGGAACCTAAGCAGGTAGGATGTGTAATGTAAAAGTGGCTGTGGCCAGTTTGTCTTCCCCACCCCATTTCTCCATACTTTGGTCTGAGAATTTTTGTCTTCTGGTATCAAGTCTATGAGTTGGGAAAAAGTAAGGCTTCAGGATCTGTTAATAAAAATGCGTGACTCTTTGCAGTGACAGGATTGCAAAGCCAGTGTTGTCAAATCGCCAGAAGAAATACCACCCTCTAGAATACACCACACTGGCAGTACTTCTGCTGAACCACAGAAGAATCAGAAAGGAATGCAGCTGGAGAAACAGGTGTCAGAGTATCAGTGATTCTCTAAACCAACATTAGGCTTTAGGGAGAGGATGGTTAAAAACTCACGCAAAAGCCTATGTCCCTCGGATAGCAGACAAGCTGCTTTCTGTCAGGCATCCCAGGTGTGGTATGCAGAGCAAGACAATAAGCCTCAAAGAGGCTAAGAAAAGGCCTGAAAGGGATAATTACAACCCTACTAGGCTGAGATGTCATCATTACTCACAGAAGTACTCAGAATTTATGGAAATGGAGACTTACCTTTAGGGAGCAGCTCTACGGCTTCTGTGCTGACAGTAGATCTGCTGATCCCAGATTCTCAAGTTAGTGTAGGTGAGTTGGAGTACTAGGATATGTGGTTGTTATATCCTGTTAATCTGTCTCCAAAACACAGTAAATGTCAAAAAGTTCCATTTTGGAAGTGAGAAGTTTCTTGGGAAAGCCTTAAAAATCTATGTGTAAGTGGAGACCTGGAAACTGTACCTTGAAGTGCCTTATTTGTCAGTAATTGAAAAGAGGTTTCAGCTACAAGCACACCAACAATAAGGCATTTCAGAAAAAGTACCAATATGAGTTAGTTCTTAGATTAGAAATTTTAGTCTATATGCAGTTCTATTTATTTCTGATTCACCCTAAATACTTTCTTTTTGTACTGCTTTTTTGCATTTCATATCTGTGTGGTTAAACATTGAAGTTAATATTTAATGGTCTGTGGGACAGATTTTTTTAGTGTAAACTTACATTTGTATCATCTGAGAATCTTCCTCCTGAATCTTCAGATTATGGAAATAGATGGTGCTGCTGCTGATGATGATAGTTCTCTAATAAAGAGTAGCCTCTGAGATCTAAGAGGTTGACCAATGCTGTTTGCATTCCTAATATAAACCTCGGGGTTCAACTACTACATTGAGTATAATAGGCATAGTATATTACATTTTTGAAAGACCTCAGCAATATGTTCATATTGAATAATGCTTTTAAACATACATTTAGAATTATTGCATTTCAAATATTATTTGAGCAAGGCCAATTAGATTCATTTCCAGTTCTGTTGAAACTTTAATAGGATTTAGATTTGCTTTAACACCATGTTATGGTTGGATTAGCAACAAATTAATAGATGTTGTGTAGGTCAGGCAATTTTCCTTTTGACAGATCTGCTGGAAGGGAAAAAACATAGTTGCAATAAACTGACAGTTGTCCATAAGATCACTTCAGATTTTTTTCTAATGTGTTGCTTCAGATAATGGAAATATCCAACTGGCTACACTTAATTTTCTAAGCTGTTCATCTATAAGACCTTATAAATCTTCGAGAACTTTTTTCATCCAGAAGCTGATTTGCTTATTCCCACTACTCTACAGGAAATGTTCTTGTGGATTTTGTTTGCATTTTTTATGTTCTGTGTATGATGTTGGAGGTCAAATGAACTGGATTGTTATCAAGGCCATGTTTAATTTATGTCTGCACTGCATTTTTAAGTTGCCGCCTCTTCAAGGACATGCAGTGGCAGTGAATACCACTTGTATTTGCCAAATGAAGAAACAAGACCTATTGACAGCAGAGGCTCTGCTTCTGCTGATACTTTTTTGATGGCACAGAAACCAGCCCTTGACATATATCCAAAGACTTCAGTCAGTTTATTACCAAAGAAATGAGAAAAAGGGAAAAAAAAAAGGCAGTATACCTGCCTGTAGTTGTGCATGACAATGAATGGAGTGACCCCTTCATCTTTGGTTTTTCAGAACTTCTCTGACTTCTTCTGTTGAGTGGAAATAATTTGTGGGACGAAAATATAGGAACAAACTTTTGACTTAGTACTTTATGTAGGAAATGTTTTATGTATTTGAATATAGATATGCTTTATGTATTTGAAAATAGATATTGTGTGAGTTGTGTGCTTTTAAAGACATGTTTGTAGCAGAAAAGGAAACAATGTCAACTAAAGAGAGTTTGGTCTGGAGTAAGGAGCCCTGTGGCCATGTTCTCGGATGCTCTGAGCTGCCTCTGACTGCTGATCCTTTAATCGGAATACGAAGCACCAAAACCTAGATTTTCAAGTGTCATTTAATTTGGAGTATATTAACATCTAATTGCCTGAACGGACAGGTGAGTCAGTCTTGTCCCAAAGATGGATAATGGAAAGGGATGGGAATGAGGAAAAATTGGTGCCTCCTGAACTCAGTCCATGTTATAATATGCAAATAAGATCAGTAGGGTTATTGCCGTTTGCCTTTCTCTTGAGCAGTTACTTAACATGAGTCCTCTAACCTGTTCTGACCCCCTTGGCCAAACCATGGTGTATCTGCTCCACTGGGGCTGCTGTGGCAGCAGGACAGAGCAAAGGAAACAAACTATTTACCTGTCACAAGCCCTTCTTCACCAGGTTATTTTAAGGGAGGATCTTATTCACATGGATCTAGTCTGCATCAAGGATAGCACTGAGCAAGAACTCAGGAAGTGCTGGTAGCTCCAGTAGCTTAATTCAAGAGGGAATGAAAGGCTTGGTAGATGTAGTGAAGCCAAAATGTCATGATGTTCAACAGAAACTTCTTGACATGACTAACCCAGGAAATTCATGGGGCAAGTTTTAATAAATATCTTTTGAATATATTTTTATATAACTAATAGTCTATCAGGTGATCCTAACCATTAACATGAGCGTGTTTAAAGAAACAAGGAAATATTCCAGTAGGCTAAGAAAGGTGTCATAGAATGGACTGTAATTGATGTGGGATTTTTATCTGTTCAAGGCAAAGCTCTGCCGCTGCTGGTGGCTCTGCACTGGCTGGGTACGTGCTCCACAGGGGAGGATGCTGCTCAAGCCCCACTGACTGTACGTTGTTGAACATTCCGCTCCATTTCTGCAATGCTAAAAATAGTTGTCCTCATTTTAAAACACCAGGCTATTAGATTATTCCAAGGGTCTGGCATACTTAGACTAATGGAAGGCACATATCCATAAATTATCAAAACACTAAGTAGTGTTTGACGGTGCTGATTTTGCTTCTGCTGAGTTTCCCTGCTAGTTTCCTTGCTAGTAACCCTAGAGTATCAATCCTATTTTTTAAATCAAGCTATAGTCAGTGCCTCAGTAAATTTAAAAATAAAAATGTTTGGTTTCCATATTGAGAATGGAGAAACGTCTGCGTGCTTCTTGGTGTCTTTGTTCTTTGTTTTTTTAATTTCGCAGAATCATGTCTGAAAAATGCTTAAAGTATTTTACAGTGATTGTTTCTCTTTCCCAGCCTTGAAGAGAATCTCATGAAGTTCCCGCATGTTTGCCATTATAAATCTTGTTAGTGCCTAAAATAGTTGAAATAGCAAACTGCATTCCAAGTGATTGATAAAAGTTTCTTTCAACACTTGGTTTTTTTGGCTTTTTTCTTTTCTTATTTCTTTTCTTTTTTCTTTTCTTTTCTTTTCTTTTCTTCTCTTCTCTTCTCTTCTCTTCTAGTCTCTTTTCTGTCTTTTTTTTTTTTTACCTTTTTGTTCAGTGTGTGTGTGTTTAGGTAATGTGATTCCTAATTCATATTTTTTGACAGTACTGGTAACAATGTTCCTGATAAAGTTCATATACTTGTATGTTAGGGTAGACTCTCCTTTTATTATTTTTAATTATTTTAGTGTGAAAGTCCTTTATTTAGGGAGGGGAAATAGCTAAATGTGGAAGTCAAGGTATAAAAACTGACGTAAATGCATTCTAAGAAGGTTGTTAAATACACATACACAAAGCATCTAACTCTACCTTCAAAATTCTTAGGTATAAAGCAAGTCTCTAATTTTATAAGGTGTTGCAGTGCAATTACAAACTGCAAAATCAATAAATTATAAATATATTAAGGACCATGTTTATAAATATACTGCATATTTCCAAAACAGCTAAATCACAACATCAATCATTTTATTATATTTAATAAGAATCAATACTGATGGCATTGATGTAGGATTGTATTTTTGCATTGTTGTGTTGAAGAAATATTAATTTGTAGTACACTGATTAAACAATGCAAGGCAAAAGACTTGTCTTCAGAAAAAAACCTGTGACTGTGTTTTGGGGATGTTTTTCTAGTTTACAGTGATCCAATACAGCAGGGAAGATGAAATGTTATTATCTGGTAGCCGACTATGAAGAATTTTTCACAATTCGTCCTATAAATCTAGAGAAAATGAAGGGCTAAGGATTACTTGTAATGATTAATTAGAATTTTTCCCCAGAATGCTACCATGTATTGTTACAGGGGGGAGCTGGAAAGAAGATGTTGGAAACTGTGCTGTAAGTGGAGTTACAGAAATGCCATTTTGGCAAGCTATTTTAAGATGTATTTTAATTGTTTTATGTCATGAGGTCTTTGTATTTATTTGCTTAATTATTTGTATCATTCTGATGAATAATCGTTCTTTTATTGGCTCTTTCTTTTTTTAAGAGAGACTAGAGTTTTTCCTTTGTCTCTGTTCTTTTTGTATCTGCTTGGCTTGGAATCAAACAAGTGAACTTTCAAAACTTTCTTTTGTTGCTGAATTCTGGCTTGGACAGAAAACTCAGTTGGGTGGTACACAAGTTACTAGGGCCAACTTCTGTCAAGGACATCAGATCCATGAATGGAATGGAGAAAGCATTTAATTTTAGATTCTTTTAATAAGTCTTCTAAGCTCCTATTTGAAGTCATATGTGCCTAGATGAATTTTACCAGAATTTATCTCAGTAATTATAGTGTAATTATGACAAAAAGTAATGTATCTCATCGTGGCATATTTCATGAATCTGTACATGGAGGGTGGTTCTTAGCTTTGAGTGGCAGAGACAGGTTCTCACTAGGTCTGTAATTATTTAATACACTTTGCTAAGAAGGAAAAGGAAATTACTGCAATATTTTACATTTTAATTCTAAATTAAATACTACTAGGCCTTTAGCTATACCTTTTCCTTGTAAAGCTGTATATTAAATGCAGAATTTAAATGTCTGCAACTCTCAACTCAAAGTTCTTGATTTACTTTTTTCTGTTGTTCAAATAGTCCTTATTCAAATATTGTAGAGGAAGTTTACTGTGCTATTCAGCTTGAATAGTGACCTTTTAAAAACATTTTTGATTAACAAGGTGTTTGGTTTTACTTATGCTCATCTTCTGAAGGTAACTTTTAAGCATCTGGTTCCCTGAGTGGAATTTGCAAACTCAAATCAGATCCTTAATTTTCATGGGCAGTGCAAAGAGAAAGTAATTTGGTAGCCAAGGGTTACAAACAACTGTACAGATGACTTACTTTGCTCTTTTTAAAAAACATGGGTTAGAGGACGCAGTAAATTAACAGCATATAGAGAACATTCACTTGGGAAGTAGGGCAAGCCTGCCTGGTTGCAGAGGATCAAGATTTGCATTTCTTCCTGCTGAGTAAGTTGGGTACTGGGAGATGAAGGAAAGATCTGAAACGCCCCTTTGAGCTGAGCCTAGAAAACAGCAGTCAGCTTTGTATGTACAGCTCCCTGCTGGACCTAATGGTTTAGGTGTAGAGCCCTGTGTGCCCAAGTGCCTGATAGGTATTGGGGAGAGAGTGGAAGCTGTGGTACACTTGTTGGGGTTTTAGGTACGTGGGTAGTATGCAAGTGTCTTCTGGAGTGTCTTCTTCTGAATAGGGCCTGAAACAAGGCTTGAGAAAGCTTTTCACGTGATCAAAATTCTCTAATCTTTTTTTGTTGTCCAGTTGTCTGAAGCAGAGTACAGTTGTATCTGCTGCAGAAGTAGATAACCTGTAATTGTTAATGGCCTATTATTTTGAAAGGGAAAAGTATATTTACCGAATATAAGTTAACAGACACAAATAACCCTAGAAATGAATTCAGCTATTCCATAGAATAGGAATAAGAGGCAATACATGTCCAGATGCCTTTTTCTCTTAATTTAGCTCAGTCATGAGTTAGGTCTGTAAAATGATGGCTGTGTACACTTTGTTTCAGGGGGAAGCTGGCTTAGTAGGTGCTCCTGGCAAACCCGGTCTTACTGGCTCCAAGGTAGAAGAGAAACCAAACAAATACCCAAACAAACAAACAGAAGTTTCATTCTAACCATTTGCAGTCCTAACATCCTTTCTGCCAGCTGTACAGTATCTACATAAATTGTACTTGAATTACATATCCAGCTTCTGAGTTGTATAATGTGACAGAGGAACTTTCAAAAGAGAAAAAGGCATGTGGTGCTGGGGTACAAACCTGCCCAGCAGTATTATTTTGCATTAAGAGCAGTTGTCTAAGTCTTCAAACTGTACAGATCTTCCCAAGTACAAGATTGCAGATTCAAAAATTTGAAATTTGAGAGTCTCGAGATCTCAGCAAAATGAGATGAGGAGCAGCACTTTTTCCACTTTTCCGTTTTAATCTTTTGGTCCTTTCCAGAAGTGGAGTATTGTAGGAAAGCCAGAACTTGCAAAAAGAGACATATGTATTATAGACCTTGCTGGTAATACTTGTTAAAATTGCCTCTTTTCATGGTCAGATTTTTTGTTGATTGCACCTGCTTTTAATGGCAAATATTTGGGATTAAATCTTAATGTCTGTCCAGCTAATTCCTTTTAGAAAATTTTAGGGGAAATAGTTCCGCTGCTTCAACAAATTAAGAGACCACACAAATCCCCATTATTTTGTTGTTATTAAAATGTCAAGAAAATGTTCTGCAACATGACCTTGATGCAATTTGTGTATCTTTAGGGCAGATACTTCCTGTAATATAGCACAAGTGGAAGGAAGGAAGGAACAAACTTATTTTCTGCAGATGAGGTAGCCAGCATTTTGTTCAGCAACAAGATTACCACAGTCTATCAATTTCTGCACTCAAAGCCAGGGTTTCGCTGACTTGTACTGCAGGTATATTTAAAACTCTCGAAATCAGATCAGCAATCTTGCAGTGCAAGACAAGCAGTCAATGGCTGTCCATGAAAAACTTGTGTGAAATGTTTTGCCTAACTTAATATGAGAATTTTGTCACAGAAAGGAGAATTTAAGTCAGTCATTAATGTGTTACTTTTCAAATTCCACTCTTTTTTTATTTCTGCAGCATTTGAATTCTTTGAAATTACCAGTGGCTAATACTATTTTCTATACTGTCAAGTGGAAATTTCCTGAACTACTTTACCTATGTTTTGTTGACCATATTTTCTCCAGTTTGGAATTTTTTTAAAATAATTCAAATATGTGCAAAAAAATCTGGATTATTGCTGAAACACAAGGCATTAGTTGATCACTAACATTGGTACAGGCAGAGAACTGACTTGTTTAACAGCAGCATTGCTGAAAATGATGGGGAGGTAGACACGAGACTGAATTATGAGCTAACAGTGTTCTCCTACCGGAATGAAGTAAACCACATATTGGACTATATAATTAAAACTACACCTAGCAGATCAGGGGCAGATATTTTCACTTCTTTGCTTGGTGGTGCTGCACCTGGTACGCTGCATCATGTTTGGGGAGTTCCTCCACCCTCACTTCCACAAGGTATGTGGAGAAACCAGAGAGGGTCCAGCAGGGAATTAGTTATTTTCAGGAGCCTGGAAAACAAGACATCTGAGGAGAGTTTCAAGGAGAAAAATTTGTTGAGTCTGGCAAAGAGCAAGCCAAGGAGTGATTGAGACTGTCCTGCAAACCTGAGGAGCCCAGCTGGTTAATCTTCAAGGACAGCTTCCTAAAACCCTAGGAACACTCCATGTTGTTATGCAGGGAGTTGAGTGAGTATGGCAGAAGGCCAGCATGGATGAACAAGATGCTTCTGGCTGACCTCAGACAGAAAAGAAAGTAAACAGTGGAAGCAGGGCTGAGCTACCCAGTAGGAACATAGAAACACTGCCAGAGCATGTGGTGATGGAGTTAGGAAACCAGAAACTTATCTGGAATTGAAACTAATAAGAGAGTTTAAGGGCAGCATGAAGGGCTTCTGTTAAGTTCATCCATGGCAAAAATAAAGCTGAAGAAAATGTTGACCTGCTGCTTAATGGAGTGGGGGATATGGAAAAGGCTGAGAGTACACAGTATTTTTTTCACCTTGTTTTTTCCCTAATAAGTTTTGCCCTCAGGCCTCCCAGGTTACTTAAACATGCTAGCAGAGAGTGTGATAATGAACTGTTGACCACTGAAGCAGAAGAAAGTGTTAAGGAGCACTTAAGCTACTTGAATGCTTGCAAGATACCAAACATTATGCATCCAGGGGTGCTGGGGCAGCTGGCTGATGTCACTGCAGGGTTGCCCTCTGTCATTACCAAAAAATTGTGATGACTGGGAAAGGTCACTGATGACTGCAAACAAGCAAACATCACATCCATCTTCAAGAAGGATCCATTGCACTGCAGGCCAGTCACCCATACTTCTGTCTCTGGGAAAATTATGTAGCAAATCCTGGAAGGAATGTCTGAACACAGGAAGGACTAGAAGGTCACTGTGATCAGCCAGTGTGGATTTACCAAGGACAAATCACACTGACCAACCTGATTGCCTACTCTGGTAAAATGACTGTCAGTGTGGATTAGGGGATAGCAGTGGATGTTGTATAACTTGTTTTCCGCCAGCCTTTTGGCATAGTTTTCAGACGTATAATTATACTAGAATCTGTGAGGTTCTGACTGGATAAATGGACAGCAGAGTGGGTGGAAGATTCGGGTCAGAGATGGAATGATGCTATGCAGTCTGACTGCTGCCTAACAACAAGTGTCGTACTCCATGAGGCAATATTGGGGCAAATATTATTTAATGTCCTTATTAATAACATGGACAATGGGGTTCTCAGCAAGTTCGTGGATGTTATCAAATACAGGGAAGTAGTCAGTGCACTGGAAGGGAGGGAGGGCAGGAAGGGTATTCTCAACATGCTGGAGAAATGAGCTACCACAGAACTCTTAAAGTTAAGCAAAGGCAAACGTGAGGGCCTGCCTCTGAGAAGGAATAGCCTCCTGCCACAGGACAGGCCAGGTGCCAAATTTCTAGAAAGCAGCTCTGCAGAAAAAGAGTTGGGAGTCCTGCTGGATGTCCTTGTTTTGAATGAGGCCAAAGGTATCTTGGGCTGCCTCAGCAGATGCATATCCAGCAGGTCAGGAGGAGTGATTGGTGAGTGCTTGTGAGACTGCATCTAGAGTTCTGCATCCACTTTGGAGCTTCCTGGAGAGGATAAAGAGCAGCTCACTGGGGTCAGTCCAGCGGAGACCCACCAAGATGGCCAGGACTTGGAGCCCATGATGTAAGAGGGGAGGCTGAGGGAGCTGGGCTTGTTCAACCTTAAGGTGAGATGATTTGGAAAGGAAGGGGTGGTGGGTGGTGTGCAGACTCATTGCTGTATGTAAGTACTGGGTGGGTGTGGAAAAGTCAGAGTCAGACACTTGTCAGAGGTGTACAATGAAAGGATGAGAGGCAATGAACACAAGTTACTATCAGAGAAATGTTGACTCTATCTCAGAATAATTTTCATATAATGAATTTAGGATTGAGTAAATACACAAATGGGAAAGCTAAATGAAGGAAACACTTCCATGAATTTTTTTTAAAATAAGTGTTAGCTGTGTTGTGTGTCCAGCGGTTGGGGAAGAATGGGAATCATAAAACAGCCTGGGTTGGAAGGGGCTTCAAAAGAATATCTGATCTGACCTTTTGCAAAAAAGGGAAACTAGATGAACCAAACAGAAATCATATACGTTTGTAAATTATTTCAGGAATTAGCCTCTCATTTTTATGTGAGGTTGTCTTGGTTTGAAAGACAGCTGTCTGCTAAGGAAGGCAGAAGCCTCCCTTGGAATGGCAGATGCGACCCCCCTTCCCTCCGAGTTATCATAATTTTGAAATCAAGGGGCTTTTAGGCAAAGATGTGGGAAACAGGAATAACAGTTCTTTACAATTATATAGCTATATGTGTATAACAAGTCAAATAAACAGCAATAACTCTGGCAGTAACAGCAAACAATCCCAAACCCAGTGCCAGCCTTCTCGGCTGTCGGGCCCTTTCCCCTCGGGTGCAGTTCCGCTCGCAGCCGGCAGGGGCGCTGGCGGCTCCCGGTGAGCAGGGCAGGTGCGATGGTTCCCCCGCGGCTGCAGGGGGCGCTCCGGAGCGAACTCGGGGAGCACGCGGCACTGGCGGCCTGGGATCCCGGGAAGGGATGGGACAAAGGCTTCACAAACCCCTGGGCAGCCAATCCCGGTGTCCGGCCAGACCCTCGGGAACAGCAGGCTGGAACGGCAGGGATGAGCACAAATCCCGGATGGCAGACGAGGTGTATCCAAACGGAGAACCCCCCCGGGGGTCAGGCAGGCAGGGCAAGCACGGCTACGATGTAGTGGAGGCTCGAAGCAGCAGCGGGGCTGCCCGGCCTCCAGCGGGGCAGGGAAGGCGGGCTTGGGATCCCGGGACTGCTCCGGCAGAAAGAAAAACGGCCGAAGAACAAGCAGCTTCCTTCTCTCTCCCAGTGCTGAGACCGACTGACCACACACCCATGTGAAACAAAAAGAGCAGCCGGGTCTTTTGTTCTTCTTAAGCACCTGGCCATTTGTTCCCCTAGCACCAGTATGGGGGAAAATTCCTTTAACAGAAAAAAACTAGGAAAACTCCTAAAACCCCAACAGAGGGCATGTTGAAGTTCATTTCACTAGATACCATTTTACATGCTTGTTCTTGGGCTTACCTCCAAAACTGAGCTGTTGATTGTATGAGCCATCCCTGCCAAAAGAAAAAAGCAAAAGGCAACCACTGTAGGTAGGTGATGAAAAGTCCAGAACTATCTGATAATTTATACATCTGCACACCTCCAAAGCTTTGAATTTAATTCCCAGATGTGTAGTACATGATCAGTACATGATACATTACTTGAAAGATTTGACAAAATGCTGCTAGAAATTCTGCAAGTTATAGCCAGCTGTTCCAGTTAATCTTAAACTTTAGACTTCTATTTAAGGAAATTATACTCTCTGAAGGGTGAAGGAAGGTTTAGACATTGCTCTGTCTAATTTTTTTAAAGGAATTTTAAAAACCACCATAAGTTCTCCTTTGGATATTTTCCACTCTTTTTGTCTACAGATGTATAAAAACTCCTGTGTGTTGTACTGAGGCCATGAGACTGAATTCTGGGGACTGGAAAAGACATGCAAATCATCTCCTGCTAAACGATTTGAGGGAGAAAGAAAAAGTTTGGATTTTTTAAATTAGGTCATTTTTGTGCTGTCTGAATATAATTTTGCCCATCTGCCTTCTGTATGTCTCACAAAACATGCAAGTATACATTAATAAAAACCTAGAGCAGGTGTTATTCGTGTATAATATAGACAGACTGCAAACTGCATTTCATGAAGATGTTAACATAGTTTGATTGTACATTATGATCCCTTTCTGAGCTCAAAATTAGGAAATTAGAGCTGGAAAGAGCATTATAACAGGCCGTTTTATTGAAATACCATCAAACAAAGAATTTAGTCTGCTGAAATAACCTGAGCTTGAGTTAATAGTTTAAAACTCTTCACTTCTGTGTTTTCTCTTTCTTTGTTTTTTGTTTTGGTTTGTTTTTAATGCTTGGGTAATTGGATATGGTTTTCAAAGTGCAAGAAATTAGGGTTTTTTTCATAATTCGTATCTGTATATTTTTCAGTTGATCCAGTTGGAGACCTTCACAGCTGACTAGTCATGTTTAAAATTTAAAATGAAGGTACTAATGTGAATAAATGTATTAAAATTGGTTCTGCAGAAGAATAGAAGTACTGCAATAAGCAGGTCTAGAGTCAATAAATAGTTGAGAATTTTTAAAGCTGAGAAAATCCCATAGGATGAATGGAAAAATAAATTACTCCTATTAATTGACAAAACTATGGAAAGCCATATCATTTTTTGTGTAGAATTCCCACCTTTTTGAATGAGAGAAAATCAGCATCCAAATTATTTCATTTTTGTCTCATAATAAAAGTTCCGTGCAGTAAAATTATTTTAAAGAATACAATTACTTGAACAATATTTGTTTGAGATTTGTATTTCATCCTTTTGTGTTCCAGGGAGAACGTGGCTTTCCAGGTAGTAAAGGTGAAGAAGGTGAAGAGGTAAATTATTCTGTCTGTGTTATTTATTGGTTTAACAATATGATATATGGCCAGCCAAGTAGAGCTTTGTTCTGAGTGTCTACCTTTACCCTTTAATTAATAAAATTCTTAAATTTTTGCTATGTAAATGCTTAAGAACAAGAAGTTCTTTGTGTGTTTACTGAGTGCCATCAGGGCTTCTTTTAGATTTTTTTTCCCTAAAAAAAGGTTTTACGAGGAACCAACAGAACCTCTGCAGTGGCAGGAAACAGTTCAATAGCTTGTATTAAAATGGGAGCTGAACTGGTCTTGCAGAAGCTGTCTTGGCTGATAGAATGCCAGCATTGGGTGGCATTAGATGATGCAACCCAATCTTCCTGTGTTACTTCTGACAGGTAAGTCTTCACAGGTCATCAAAGGCAAGTGAATCTGTGTTGAGGGAAAAGTAGGAGGAAGAGCCAGATACCAGCTTGTCTAATAGGACAAAAAAGTAACAGTGGTGAGAGTTTATGGTTGCAAATTCAGTTGTCAACCATGTTCAAGCCTGTTTACTGGTTTCTCACTAGTTTTGGCTGGTTTGGATCAGGCAACCTGAAAGAAGCCTTTTCTTGAAACGCAGGTAGTGTCTCTGTGCTTCAGCCCACTGTCTAAAAAGGGAGCAGAAAAGAATTTCTGCTGAATTTATGTATCATAAAGATGAAGAATGACAGAAGCTGCTATTCTGGCAATATTCAGACTGATGAAAATACTAAGTAGGGGGTATCTTCTGAATTTAAAAAAGTGTAATACATTTGTGAGTTAGGCTGCTGTCTTGGGGTGACCTTATGATGTGTATCCCATATCGCTGCTTTGGACATGGATATATTCACTCACCCACCATACCTCTTCAAAAGTGTCAGACAGCTTTCCAGAGCTCATATTTTAAAGAAAGAATGCTATGGATTAACAGAATTGAAGCAGATTTAAAATTTTGAGGGTTTTTTAGGAGGAAGTATCCCAGTAGCCAAGAAGGAAGGAGTATCAGAAATAAAAACCAGCGTCCATAGCAACTAACATTTATAATGTGAGGATTCAGCCTCTAAAAAAACCACTTGTTAAGCTTGAGTGTCTCTAACTCCACTGACAGATCTTATTTCCTCTGTAGTATCATTATTCATCAGTTCTGAAGGGCTTGTGGATTTTTTCTTTTTTTTCCCCCTCCGCATTATTGCTCTGCAGCTGTGCTGTGCTCTCTTCGAGTTTTATGAATAAATCGTGTTTGAGCACAGGCACATGGTTCCAGCTGTTGCTGCCACTCTCTTTGCTTGATTTCCCTTATTTTAAAGCAGAGATAAAATGACCCAACCACTGGTAGTCACATTTTTCTTATGTGGAAGCTAAACCAGTATGCTTAGACTGGTTTTTTTCTTTTTTGTCTCATAAATTCAGATGATCATTAAAAGGTCCCATTTAAAAATACTTCCAGTGTAACTAATAATGCTGCATTCAACTGCCCTTCAAATTAAAGGAAATATAAGACTGGAAGGATCTTTACTTACCAGTGATCATGCAAAAATAATTTGGGCTAGTCTCATCAGAAGCATCAAATGTTTGTGTGGGAAGTGTGTGTTTTAAAGTTATGGGAAGTAGGTCTTCAGCAGTTGTTCAGTCCAGTTTTAATTCAAACAATTGTTTAAGGATAACAATTCCGAGTTTCAGCTACTAAACTCCAGTATAAAAAAATTATCAACACATTTGCATTTTAACATGGCAGCACAAAATGAAATAATTATATTAATTTGTGTGTAACAAACATGATTACAAAGACTGAAATGGAAAATTTTCCTATTATCAAACGTTCTGGCTCATATTGCATTTTAAGGAACAAAATATTTTGCACACTCTATTTTGCATATCACCTAGGGTGAGACACAGCTACCTCAATGTGGGACATTTGCCATTCCAAAGTCCCCACAGAAGTACATGAAAATGAACCATCCTGTACTTTTGGTTCAGTGACCCTATCGTTCTGTAGGATTGAATTCTTGAAACCAACTCAGCCTTGTTCCTCTAGTTTCATCAAATGACAATAGTTGTTTATTGTATTAGGTTCTGCTTTGGCAGAGCAAGCCTTGGGGACATCAGAGAGGGAGAGACTACTGAGGTGACAGTACGTCATCATTTGTATATTACTGTTATGGGAAGCATCTATAATGTAAATTATTGAGGGAGATTCTTTTCGGCTGTTTAAGAGTTTCTCAAGACAAACTTGGTTCTTCTTGAGGAATCCAAAAGTCTTGATCTGCTTTCCTCTGGTTTTGGTCAGTGTTGAACTTGGTTCTCTCTTACAGAAGCCAGTAGTGGTATGGGAAGTACAGACTGTGTGTGCAGGTGTTATGCTGCAAGTTTTCCCTCCAAGGGAAATATGCTCTCACTGTGAATTTCTTTTAATTCTCCTTTGTATTCTGTTTTCTTTGTGTTACATAGATAATGACACTCTTACATGATAGTCTTATAACTGCAACAAAAACATTGGTTTACCCTTTTATAGCATGACTGAAAAAGTATATGCTGAGAGACGTTTTAATTGGTTTGCTGCCAAGAAGGCAGACTATATCATGGGGATCTTTCTTCTTCTAATAATGCCTAGAATTTTAATTTTACAGTGTGGGGTAGAAAATATGACTATTACATTTCATGATGATAGGAAGCCAGAAGGTACTGATAATATCTAGAAGAAAGCTTTAAAATCCAGAATGTTCCTGATAAATCAGAGATGTAGCCTGAAAAAAACCAAATGGGATCAAACATAGAAAGAACTAGTGCAAAGAACTACTTGCAGGGGAGAATAAATATGAGCTGCAATAAACCCAAATCAAGTAATACCTACACAGAAATTAAAATCTGAGGATTATTTAGATCACAAGCTGAATACAGGTAAATAAGATTGCAACTGAAAGACTTATACTAAGGTACTCCAAAGGGAACTATTGTCTGCAACACTGATTAAAAAGCCCTATTAAAAAGTACTATTTGGTACTGATATGGCTTCAATTTTACAGATTTTGAAAGGTGAGCACTGAGAGTGACTGGTGCTAAGGAATAGAGAACCCTTGAGGAAGGACAGCATGATTGACTCTTAGTGTAGAGTCAGCTGAAAAAAATATGTGAACAGCCTTCAAATACATAACATTGCTGCAAGGAGGAGAGGAATGGTGTGTTTGCGTGTCTGTAGTGCATGCAGAGCAGTGGGATGGAAGTTCAGCAAGGAAGATGTGTAGCCATTAGGAAAGGGGTTTTAATTTTGACACTTGTTTATTACAGAAGTAATTTCCTCTTCCAGTGGCCTGCACTTTTTATCCTGGTAACACAAAAGGGAATAAACTAAAGACTTGCTTCATGAAAACATAGGAGATGAGATTATCTTAAATGTCTTTGCCATTTTCTGTTAATGGCATCAAAATTACGCAAGGTATCACTTACACTTATTTCTAGTTGGATGAGCACAGGGAATACCAAGACAGCTTCTTTTTTAACATATATACTTGCTTGTTTTTAATGTCTAGTTAATAGTTTTCTGTGATAGGACTGTAAAGCTCTGGAACAAGTTGCCCAAAGTGGTTTTGCAGCAGCAACTTTTTCTTGAGGTTTTCAAGAGGAGCCCTGAACAACCTGGCCTGATCAACAGGTTTGGGTCTGGATTTCAACCTCTGTAGGCTTCAAGATCTCAGACCTATCTTGAAACCAGCAGAGGTTGAAATCTAATTTATTCTTACTTATTTTGATACTAGAAGTATGTGCATCATTTCTGAGTTGGAACAGGACCAATGCCTGTTAGCTGATCATAGAATCATGGAATTAACTAGGTTGGAAAAGTCCTTTGACATCATCAACTCCAACCTATGACCTAACACTAGCTTATCAACTAGACCATAGAAGTAAGTACCACATCCAGTCTTTTTTTAAGTACTTCCAGGGACAGTGGCTCCACCACCTCCCTGGACAGTCCATTCCAATGCCCAGTCACTTCTTCTGAGAAGAACTTGTGTCTAATGTCCAGCTTAAATACCCAAATTAAACAAATAACCTTTAAGATGCCTTTTTCCTTTGTTAAATCTGTAATTAATTCTTTCCTCCTTGTTACTGCTTCCTTTGGTCACTCCAGTTAGTACTCTTCAACCAGGTCCCCCATTTTTTCTGTCATCTTGTCTACCATTTTGGCTAGAATATGTATTTTCTTTAGTACACTTTACAAATATGATTCTTTTTGTAAATGAGCTTGAACACTGAGAATTCAATTTTCTGGGACACAGGGAACATGAACACCATATAGGTTTCATTAACATTTGGCAGTATGTGTGGAACAAATCTAAATTTTATTTGAAATAGGGTGAAAGAAAAGCCAACACATTTACATGTTAATTATAGCTGATCAAACATGACTTGTTTGTCACTAATAGATAGCAGTCATTTCATGAAGCTGGGAATCCTAAATTCCTTGCCTTGCTTAGCTGTTTCAAAATGCTGGTATAAAATCCCCGTTTGTGTTTTAAGTCAGAGAGGCAAGGTGTGCTGTTACATTATGAAATCACAGGACTAGTTGATATCTCAGAAGACTCAGGATTTGTGACAGTAGGAGGACTGCTGTGCTGGACAGGGACTCTTCAGTTGCAGTTTGGCTGGACTGGCTGCTTTCCTTCATAAAGCATATTCCCTTTCTTCTCACACTTGAAATAGAGGATTTTGAAACTGGATGTCATTGGACCTGAACTATGTAGCAGTTTTATGTGCTGTGATATGCACTTGTAAACATTTGATTGTTGGTAAAGTTATTATTTTACTATAATTCTGTGATTAATACTTCTCCGTAAAATGATATTGGTTTAAAAGTTACATGTATTTAAATAAGGGAAACTTTGAGAATAAAACCACAATGATAGTCATTTATTATTTCCAGAGTTTCATCCTTTTTACTTTACATATTGCATGTCTTAATTGTGCTTTTGCCTGTGTATAAATTTGAGAAGAGAGGAGGAGTCTGGGGCTTGTCCAGCCTAAATGTAGAAAAAAATTTCATCTGCTTAATTTTCTTCTAAACGCAGGATGTTCTTTGTATATATTTACTATTTTCTGAAGTACAATTTGAATTATCCCAGGAAACAGGGCTTCATCTATTTCCTTTAGAAGACAATTCCTAATAGATCTTAGTGTCAAGAAGATTTCCTGGAGGTTCAACATTTTCTATTTCATCCTATCATACCTAATAAAATACTCTTCTGTCTATCTTCTGTCCATTCAGAATACACAAGGCTATAAACTTCCAGGGTGTCTGCAGGTATGGTCTTTTGTTTCACTCTTCAATATGCTTGTCTTAAATAAGCATAAGTAAGTGAAGAAAGAATCACCTTTCCAAGTCTAACATGCTGGTTTGAAGTTAGTCTTTATTTACTGGTTCTAATGTTTTAATATCTGTATCATAAAATTCAGTAGTAAAACCAGACACTCGAGTACTGGGGAAGCTTCCAATTTACTTGAAAAATAGAAGCTATTGCACATGAATAGAAGACAGTCACGAACCTCAAAGGTCTATAATTAAAAATTCTAGAAAACTACAATTAAGAGAAGCAGTTAGTAACCCCACGTACTGGTAGAGTGCTTTTATTTATGAGCTGTAGATTCTGCTAAAAATGCTTCAGTCTGAGCAAAAGATTAGAATAGAAATTCCATAAATTGCAAATCTTGGTGTAACCATGGACACAACCTGTTGGTCTTAATGTTTTTGGCATAGTGGAAGAATGTGAGGTTTGCATGATAGACTTAGGGTCCTATTCCCTAGTTTGTTCAGATGTGGGTGGAGTCAGTGCCACTGTGCTGAAAATTTGGCTCTTACCTGTGCTAACCATCAATGCAGATACTTCATGGGGACAGGGAGAAGAATTTTTGAAATCCTTGAAATCCTATTTCATGCAGGCAAGACTGAGTGCTTTACCAGCTGGATATAAATGTGAATAGAGGTTTTTCATACTTGTCTCCTAATGCTATATAGGGAAGTATACGAGTTTTCTCTTCTTCTTCTTGTAACGATTTAGTTACCTCTTTGCACCTTCTTTTGGGTAGCATTTTAGATCTTTTTTTCATGAAGTCATACAAGGTTAAATGTTACAAGTTTTTATTTGAGATTTCTTTTTGTTACCAAGTGGATCATCTATAATCAGAGATAGTCTGGGAAAAAAGGAAAAGCTTAGAAATTCTACAGGAAGTCTCCCCCTGAAATAAATGCAGTCACATTGGCATCTTAGTAAGCTAAACTTTACCAGGGCTTATCAAGTAGTTCTGTGGTATTTGGCTTGATCTGGCCATCTTCCTACTGCTTAATGCTCTTGCCCTTTGAAACAGGCTTAATCAATAGTGTCTGTTGAGAATAGTCCCTAGCCTATGTTAACTTTTGAAGTGTGCCTGGGAATTATATGAGGAAATGCTAATTGGACTCATTGAAATGTCTGCAAAAAACCTTCACAGCTGGGGTCTATCAATTAAATTATATAGATGACCGAGTTCCAGGTCCTATCACTGTTTAATTTACTTACACATACCCATTTGGTTAGATTAAAGGTTCATCAGGCTCAGCATCCTGCTTATAATGATAGCCAGAAGTGGTGCCCTGGACAAAAGCATAAGGACAAAGTAACCAAGTATAGTACTCTTCCAGCCTTCAATTATTTGAGACTGCATCTCCGCAGATGTATTTTCAGTGAATTTAAAAGTCTTCAATGGACTTTTCTCCCACTAGAAAGTACAGTTTTCTCCTGGATTCATGTAAACTTTGAGCATCTGCAATATCCTGTGGTGAGGAATTACACCATTTATCTTTGTGTTTGAAGAAATTCTTCCTTTCATTTATTTGGAACCTTCTTCCTCTTAATTTGATTTGGTGTCCCCTACTTCCTTCAGAAGGTTCCTGTTCTCCTTTTCAGTATCAATCGAGAATCAATAAGCTTCCTGAGCTGTCTCTTTCAAATTGAAGAATACCAGCTTACTTAGTATATCCTGCTATGAAAAATGTTCTGTATTGGATCATCCTTACTAATTGGTTCTGCATATTACTGAGTTGTGTTCCAGTGTTTAAAGATGGAAGAGACAAGAACTTCAGTCTATGTAATATCACAGTGAAATTCTTTGGTTTACTCTCTGTGCCTTCTTGTCTCCCCAGAGAGACTTTTCTATCCTCTCTTTAGCTTTGAATGTGGCCTCAAGATCTTATCCTTGATCCTTTTGAACTGGCTGTTACCAGTCATTGCATTTAGGAAGTTCTGTTTGTCTTCACGGGTGCTAAGGGTATATAGGGGATATAAGGATTTTACAATCTTCATCATTTGGTGTATATCTACACTGAACTTCATTTGTCCTTTCACCATGTCATTTCATCTTATAATGCCTGTAGTGAGTTTGTCACAGTTTATCCGCATCTGTTTTATCCTTTTTAATTTGGTATCTTCACCAGATCGTTGTGTACTTCAAAATGGTTTTCTTTGAGGTTTGAGTATAAACACTCCAAGTCCTGCTGAGAATAAGATTAGTGGAAAACAGATTTTGCAATACATGAATGCTGGTGTGGACTCTCAACCTCTTTTTGCCTTGGATTATAAAAGTAATATTTGAGAGGTGTGGAGGCCTTTTGGCATTAGAAAGGTATCCTTATCTTAAGCTCTGAAAATGGGCATTTGCACATATTGAGTGCAATTGTCCAAACACTTCTTGAGCCTGACAGAGTTCAGAACTCTGATGGTCTTTGTAGGTCCTTTCCAACTCAAAATATTTTGTGATTCTGTAATTTACTTTGGTCCACAAATCTCTCCAAAGTCCAATTGCTCCCACAATGTAGGAAGCTTCTTGTATGGTAGGCTGTAGAGGTTTGGTCCAAAATATTCACCACTTACTCATTTACCTTCTGTGAGGTAAGGACTAGGAGAAAGCAAAGCAGGCACAAAACTCAAAAGAATATAAAGAAGTTTATTAACAGACCTAAAAGAAGAAAAAAAAAAATCAGACCACACCTTCAGAACACTTCTCCTCCCCCCACCTTTCTCCCTTCTCCCACTGACAATGTAAAAAGACAACCCTTGAGATTTTCAATCTGTTTACCACTGCCATAATAACCTTGTTCAGTTCATTTAGGAAGAGGAGAGGAGTCTCTCTTGCTCATGCTATGGAGACATCTCCACAAGAAATTCTCTCATGGCTTCAGTATCACAACGAGACAGCCACCCGGGTTGGTTCTCTGCTCGCATGTGAGAGTCCCTTCCCCCGACTTACAGCTTTTCCCACAACTGCTTTTGAGGGTCCACTCTTGAGCTACTGGGGTACCATTTTAAGCTTGAGCTGTTCAAAAACAAAGGTTCTCTTCACCCATCTCTGGGAGCATCTTCATCTCTAGGAGTAGAGGCCCTCTCCCTTCCCTGGGAGCAAAAAGAGTCCTCATCATCTTCATCTCTAAGACTATCTCTGGGAGCATCTGTAGGAACAGAGGTCTTCTCCTTCCGATTTGAAGCAAGAGTCCTCATCACTTCCATCTCTCCCTGTTCAAACTTCTCATCAAATTACAGCTGCTTCAGCATTTGCTTGTTTCAGCACAGGTACTTTTGCTCACAAGTGCAGTTTGAACGCTCCACCCGCCCCATGCTTCCATGAAATTACAACGGGTACTCTGATGTATCATAGTCTATCACCACCATAGCTTTACAACAGAATTTCAGCTTCTAAGCATCTCCTCTTTTTCCTCCCTCAGGATTTCAGCTCTTCTTTCTTTACCTAATGTCTGCAGGCTTCATCTGCTCTGGAGGAAACTTACAGCACTGAAAGGGTTAATCTCACCCGGGCCTTGCAGCTGAAGTTTGCTTATCCATGTTGGTCACATCATCTTTGCCAGGCAGCTTCAGCTGAATCTTTGGCAGCACTGGAGAGGGGGGCCGGGAACTGGGCCGCGCCGTCTGCACATAGCAGGGATGTGGGGGGTTGTGGGTGGAACAGGGCCACACGGCTCCAGGATGGCTGTGTCCCAGCCTGGCCCTGGCCCGGCCCAGTTACCTGTCCCAAGGCTGGAAGCAAGAGAGAACTTTCCCAGGGTTTGTCCATTCTTAAATGTGGACCACAGAGGCGTGTCAAACTTTTTTA
Source organism: Coloeus monedula (assembly GCF_965178545.1). Taxonomy (NCBI): domain Eukaryota; kingdom Metazoa; phylum Chordata; class Aves; order Passeriformes; family Corvidae; genus Coloeus; species Coloeus monedula. The sequence goes on along the minus strand of NC_138782.1, from coordinate 90,452,272 downwards.
AGTGGCTTAAAAAATTGTCAATATTCAAACTAGCTAGTTAATAGGTTCTGTTAGGTCATAGAGGAAGCTGTAAGCACCTCTTTGCAGGAAAATCACTTCCGAAGTTATGCTAACCCCTGACATAGGCCCAGATGTGGAGGTCTGGAAAAGAAAGCACATGTGGTGCTCTGCAGAAACACCCATGCCTGTTCTGATGAGCTATTTGGGGTATCAGAAGCACTGCAGCTTCCTTAGGGGGCACTGCATTGAGATATGAGGTTTAATAGTGTGAGCAGAGTGCCAAGTCTTTTGCATGTACTCTTTCCAGTAACGGTGGCTTCCATGCCACTTTGGAGATTTCTGTGAAGGCACATCCAGAAATGGATGACTGGATGTCATTACAGCTATAGATGCCTAGAGAAAGCACTTGCTAGTTTAGAAACAAGGCTGTAAGCCTTTTGACTGGTACATAAAAAATGGTAATTAATTTAAAATTAATGTAACAATTTTTATCTGTAACAAATGATGCACATTTAGCAACTGAGACATGTTGTAGAGGATTACACTTTACGAAAAAGACTGTACTGACAGGTATTTAAGGAGAAGGAGCAATAGGATAATCTAATAAACAGTATTGATGCTGCAATATTTAGAAATAACATTTGGCATAAATTGCATACATGCTTATGGAGCCTTGTTGTTCCTATAGTTTAGTCTCATACTTTGATACTTCTTTAAAAATTCTATTTATAAAATAGGCATGAAGGCGAGGATGTAAATTTATAGATGAAATCGCAAAATCATGGAATGGTTTGATTTGGAAGGGACCTTAAAGCTCATTTAGTTCCAATCCTCCTGCCGTGGGATACCTTCTACTAGACCAGGTTTCTCAAAGCCACATTCAAACTGGCCTTGAACACTTGCAGGGATTGGGCACCCACAACTTCTCTGGGCAGTTCGAGTCCTTCACTACCCTGGTAGCAAACAATTTCTTTCTTTTATATTATCTAAGTCTATCCTCTTTTTCTTAAACGAGTTTAAGTCAATGGGCTTTTTATAAGGGCTTTTGCAATTTTAAGTGAGAGTTGTTTACAGTGAGGGAAACTATTAGAATTCATGAACAATTTGTTGAAAGAAGAAACAAAAAAATGGTTACACACATTGGTCACTGTAGAAGAGGAGATGACAGAACTGTGTTCATGAATATACTAAAACTAGCACTCAGTGTGTGCATGTGAGCAGGGGAATCTTTCTACAACCCACAAACAGAGATGTGGATGTTACTACTGGAAAGTCAGCAATAGACATCTTTAAGTATATTTGAGTCTCCAAAGCACTTTTTTTTTCTCCACTTAGCAGTAGTTGATGTTTATTAATGTAATACTGTCAATTATAAAAATGGTCTTCCTTCCAATCTCCTCCCTTCCAGTTGCTTCCTATTCCCAGTGTCCCCGCGCACTGCTGTTGCAACTGTTTGTGTGATTCCTAGTAAAATAAACAAGTCAGGGAACTGTTTAGACCAAAAATGCCTCTGTTTACTGCGTTTATAACCCTGCAGATTCTGTTTCTTCAGACTGGTATGTGGCTATTCTTCAGCAACCAATGTATTTCAGAAGAATAGGCATCTTTTAGTGACTAAAAGGTGCTTCAGATCCATACAGATGACTTTCTGGGTTGGAAAAGAACAGTATGATTACTTTTGGATGAAGCTACACTGAAAGATAAACTTTGGGAACAAGCCTAGGGTGCTGCAATTGCTAATGGCTAATGAATTCATGAAACCAGACTAAAGCTACTTCAGTGTAGGTTTGGAATAACTCCAACAAAAGTGTTAATGTCTAGTATTCTGTGCCATTTTCTCCATAAATCATTTCTTTTGTGCCACAGTCTATCTCATATGAGCATAAGTAAAAAATACTTTGAAGAAGACCTGACATGACATAATGTGACATGGAAGTCAAGGGTATTAAGGCTGTTACAAAGGATCTGCACAAAAGTTCAAGAATGGTAAATTGTACAGAAGGATGTGCTAATTTAGCTAACCCAATCAGCAGCTTTATGATGCTACTTTATACAGTATGCTCATTCATCATCTTTGTGTATTGTTAAATTTTAGTTTAAGAAGCCAAAGAAGCTGGCCTAGAAGAGCAACTAATTTGCAACAGCTTCTGGTAGTTTCTGTGACAGTAGATGAAAAGTAGGTGACTGAGTTGTCTTAGGGAGTTGTCCTTAGTTGTCTGCAGGGAGCATATCACTGATCTTGGTATAGTAAGGCCAGTACATATTGTGCACAGATAAAGAAAAAGGCTTTATCCATGTGCCCTTTTCAGTTTTACGTACTTATTGAAGGCTAGCAGTAAGTTAAACTCCTTCTGTTGTTGGTAGCTGGACAGTAAATACAGTTCAGATTTCCTAGGATGACCTTTGTAAAGAAAATTGTTCCCATTCAGTAGGCTGCAGAATATTGTCCCACCTATCTGTTCTAGACCCATTGATTTTTTGCACCTTGCTGCACAGTGGTTCAGCTAGAAGAGAAATATAAATATTTCTATAGATGGTACCCATAAAACCAATGTGGGCTGTTTGTATGGACAGTTGCCAGGAAAGTGGGAGCTGTTGATTTTGATCCTCTCAAAAGGAAGGAAAACTTCCTGCCTTAAATCTCTGTTTACTAAGTTTTGTGCAAAAGGCAGAAATTTCCTACTTTTCTAATTATATTTTGAACTGACCTTAGTGAAGTCTGACTGAGCAGGGTGTGTTTATTTTTAACACAAATCAAGTCTCCACCTCAAATAAATATCCATCAGGGGTTGAATATACCATGTCTTTAAACTGTACCAGGGTTTGTGAGAGCTTTCTTGAAACACCAGTTTCCTGCTCTAAAGCATGCATTTCTATGACCTCAATAAACTACTCATTGTAGTCTAAGAAAATATAGATAACTGATACTGCTGTCTGTGTGGGCCTGATGAACATGGTTAATAGTCACAGCTACAGAATAGGCTATTATTCTGGCTGTCATGTGACAGAAATAAAGCTAGAGGTGCAGCCTTTGGCAGAAGAGATGTAGCAGTCCATCAGCTTGTGCAAACACTTGACGCAGCTTTAACCATCTGCAGAACATCTTTTAGAGTATAAATAACAATAGCAATACCCTGCCAAAACCATGAAAGCATGTGTGTCTGAAAAATACTATGTTCTGTGAAAGCAGTACTATTTGTCAACTGCTGTCAAGAACAGATTGGCTTTCGGTTGCCTTAGGAGACAAGCCCTGAAAAGAAACTAGTTTATTCCTCCTACGGAAAAATCTTCATTCAACACTAACACTAACCCGGTATAAACAGAAACCTCCCCACTAAAAGGCAGATAGAATTTTAAACAATTGTAGCTGAAAGTCAAATCTATTTCTAGTATTTACTTAAGAAATGGAAAAATAATCTGCTCATTAAATGAGACGGTTTTTTCTTTTGAGGTTTTAATCTATTGATAGATACACAAGACACTTAAGTTTAAAATTACTGAGGAGTTTAGTGAGGGGAAACTTAGAGCCAAATTCAGCTATTAGTTTTGTTCTTGAGTGATATAAGAGCAAAACTCTGTAATAGCTCAGGTATTTGTGCAAATTGAAACATGTATTATGAGTCCCTTGTGTTAGGCAATGTATAAAGACAGAGTCAACCATTTATTTAATCCAAGGGTTATTATAATTAAAATGTAAGAATTAAGACAGAACAACCAGACCTGGCTGGCTAATTAAAAAAAAATAGTATGAAAAATGATGCTACACCCACTGTGTAGTGTTCATAACACTAAAGAGGAATTGGGTTGAAGGGAGTGATTATTGAATGGGGATGAATGGTATGACCTCATGTAAGCCTTCTAATGCCAAGCTGTGCACTGAGTTTTGCACTTAGATGTCCTGGTATTTAAGTGTGTGTGCATGAGAACCATCACAGGAGAAGATAAATGATGAACAGAGTTTTAGCCATGGCATTCCTAACAGGTAGGTGAGAGCAGGATGAGAGACTGTTTGTGAAAAAAGCCTGGATCAAAGTAGAAGCTGTGTAGAGGGATGAAAAACATTTTGTCTATGGTCTGGATGTGGTTGGTATCTGAGAGACACACTTCAAGATAATTCCAGTTCTTGCTCACCAATAGAACCAGTGTTTTTTACAGTGACAGAAAGAGGAAGCTTTCTCAAGTTAAAAATGTTGAAAGAAATATTTCAAACTATTCAAACATAGATTAGATATGAGGTACTGGAAAGTTAAGGCACACTCTTGGCGAGGAGTCAGGTCTGGATATAACTGATGACTCATAGAAATGATTGTTGATTTTATATTTGCAGATGAGATTAGCCAGAGACACTGTAGAAGGAGAGGAAAACTGGACCATGAGTGTTCCCTGTATGGTCTCGGCATGGAAAGATGCATGTATGAGTTGTCTGACTGAATTCAGGACTCTTTATATTTTGGAAAGCCTTTTTGCTTTTGGATTATGAGGAAAGGTATAGCACAATAAATTATATGCAGTACACCAATTTTTAAACTGGAATGGTATTCCGCGTGTAGAATCTCTTGTAGAACTCAGCTATATGAAGTGAGTAAAGAATAGAATATCCATTACTATTCAGAGTGATGGGGTTTTTGAGTTTTTAAAATGTATTCTGGGTCTTTCTAGGGAGTTATGTTAGAAAGCTGTTTACATCCACTAAAGCCTCTGCATAGAAATATCAAGTAGCATTTGCAAATGAAGGTCACCATGAAAAAGTTTAGTGACTCTTCCTTACAAAAACATTGCACTTGACTGATGATACTTTCTGAAGAGAGTATTAATATATTCAAGTGAATGTTAGGAATACATATTATCTAGGAGACTGAAACTCTGCTTTTAGATAGCTCATGCATTAGGTTGTACTGCTTTTCTTATTTCTATGAATAAAACTTTATTCTTGGGTCAAGAATTTTTCTTTCAAGTTAGATCTGGGAGTTTATGATAAAATAATTACCATGAAGAGTGGAGTTTTGATTGTTGATTTTGTTAGTATTTTTCCCCTTGACATTGAAAGGCTTGAAAGAAAAGAAAAAGAAATTGAAATGGTAGCGACAGCATGGGCCATGGCAGGATAGCATGCAAAGCAAAGTTTGCAAAACACAGTCTTCATTTCATGTGGCAGAAAGAAAAGCCAGTGTGAACCTCTTAAGCATGATTAGGACATTAACTATTTATGTTGGGACATTTATTATTGAAAAACACACTGAATGTGAGATTGTGATTAGATTTGCATACATTGTAGCAAGCAAGAGTTAGCCAAAATCTCACTATATTTTCTTCTTGTGCTGGCTAATATCTATTACCCAGAAGGATAAAGTTGGGTCTTTACATTTCTTTTACCCGAACAAGTCTCTTAGATGAAAAGGTGTTCTGTGTATCTTATTTTTTCCACTTACCACAGAACATCTTAATCCTTTTTAGTATTCATTTCATTAATGACCTTTAAGAGCTCTGATCAGCACTATGGAATGTTAGACAATCTCTTAGATTTCCACAAGATAGGGTTACACTGAAGATAAGAACCAAGATGAGATTCTGTAAGGAACACATTAAAAGATCATAGGACTGTTCACTTGTGCTTTCAATAAGTCATTGCTGGTAGCCTTGCTGTGGCATTTTCTAGATGTGAAATAATAGAATTGGATATTACTTAAGGTTTAGTTATCAGTCATAGTTCTGTAGGCTATGTCATAAAAGTTTGCAACAAGACAGTGACTGAGGACACTTTATTGCCTGTCAGGGTGCCATGGAATTAATAAACTGTTTTAGAAATCAGTGTTTGTGGATGTTGCAATGGGAGAGTTGAACTTTCATGAAGAACGTATGAAAAAGGAATGTATGCCTAAGTTACTTGAATGAATGTGGATACAGTCCGTCAATCTGAAGAGGTTGCTGGCTCTTTAGAGTAGGTTTATCAGTGTATTCCTGTTTTGTCAGAATTATTTGGTTTAATTTTTAATTTGCTGTTCTGTATCTCTGAACTCATACTATTCAATCACTGTGCTTGGCAGTAATGGCTCGTGGACAGAGCAAACTTCTGGGTAATATCGTTATTTTGTATATTATTGGCATTTGTATTAATGCTTGTCTGTGTTTCAACACCTTCATGAAAAAAATAGACTTTGTTTATTAAATGAGAGATTTTTGACTCCTTAAGACCTTCTGCAAACACTGTAATCTTTACTTAGCAAGGACATCATCCTAAGAAAAACTAAAACTATTTTGACATGTGAGTTTGACACTTTTTTCAAGAGAGAGCAATCATAGCAGAACCCAGGAGCAGTTGGGAGGAAATGTTATCCTGGAAGAGTATTCAGGGTTATATCTGCCTCATCCACAGGAAGACAAGTCTGCTTAGAGCATTCTCAAGGAAAATCTACAGTTAAGGCAAAGTCATTCTAATTTTAGATCATTACCCAGATACTTTTTCTGCAGTAGTGCTGCAGGGGTTATTCTTGTTGTCTGTGCATTGGATTTCTCCATTTGGAGAGCACTACACTGAAACTTTTATTGGATTTGGGGTTTGAGTTGGGGTTTTTTGCGTTGGTTTTTTTTGTTGCAGTTAAAATTGATCCAAATAATTTTTGGATCAATTAGATTCATGTTGCAAGGTTTTTCTACAAAGAATAAAAATGGATGGCTGCCTAATTCCTGCTGACAGAATGAGGCAGTTCATCGGTGCTGCTTCGGAGCCTTTGTCAGGCCTAGATTCACAATGTTCTGTGCCTAAGGTTTTGCCTTTAGTTGAAGTGGTACTTTGCCTTTATATGGCCTCTCTGGTTAGAAATGCTTAGAGCTTGCTTAGGAATGTGACACGTGACACCAAGCAGTAATTAAGCATTGTGAATATTTACAGTATTATAAACATTCTGTGTAAAAAAGGCCAAGTAAAAAAAGCAGGAAGGAAAGATCTTTCTCCCAACACGGTATCCAGTAGGTTCAGGCAGCGTAACACTTGTTAAGGACTCTCTCATAAGACAACAATGGCATGGTTTGGAATTGGAATGTTTTTGGTCATTGTTTCTTGATAAGTGTATCGACTGAGCTGTCTGATCTCTATAAAGCTTTGTGATCACCTGATGTATTGCCTTGTCTGAGTACCCTAAATATATGGGCTTGAGTAGACACAGGCTTCCAGGTGACCTGATCATCACTGTTGATTTTCATTTTCTAGTAATAGGAAGTATATTTCTGCAATGTATTATGCTGTCTCTTTCCTGCTTAGGAAATACTCTTACGTGCTACAGGGTTACAGCCTGTTTGGAAATGAACTTCTTGCGTCACTCTTATGTTTCCTTGCATAGTACCTCTCAGTCTGAACTGAGTCAAAATCATTAGTTTGCCTTGCTTTCCACTCCTTTTAAATGGTACAGTGTCTCAGCAGTCCTGAGGTGCTTCACCCTGTGTACTGCCACTTTCCTAAAGCATACCATCCCATATTCTGTGGAAGATTTACAGGTCAGGCAGTAAGAGTATTATTGTGGTGGAACTTTTCATAACCCCAGCTCTTCAGACATCTATCAGAAAATCAGAAAGAAACAAAGGTTGAGGTTTTTTAACCGAAGATGTAGATTTTTTTAATTCTTAACTTACTCAAGAAAAATCAATACGCATTATTATCGGCTGAGATCAGTTTAAAAGAAGCTATGGAGAAGTGGTCACAAGAAAATAAAACTCATGTAGAGCATTCTGCTGAGACAGAGCTGTGGCATAACAGCAAAAAGTATTAAAAAAAATAACAAGTCGTAACTCTCTTAAATGTATGTAGGTAAAATCATGGAGATTCAAATGTTAAAATTTAGAAAGTATCTGCACTGACTTAGTGGTACTATATAGCTTGTGTACTTTGGAGAGTAGTTCAGCAAGTGTTGACAATGGCACTTTAAAATTCTTCCAAAAAATGATACAAGGAATTCCTGGTATCATTAATAGGGCAGTGTTGCAGAAAAATCTTTATCTTTTTAGGTCAATTTTGAGGTATAATATATTGTATTTCCACAGATATTTCTTTGCCATGAGGGAAATAGTGCGCAAGGAAAATGTGGCAATCTTAAAAGTGGACAAGTGAGTTGGAGGCTGGTACTGTCATCTTGCAGAGGCTGTGGATGTACCCCTGGCTGTAATTAAGGAAGGTTATCACTGAATTCAGTGCATCCTCTATTACACACAGCAGACTGAATCCCTCCCAGCAGTTATTCTGGAGCAACCCCATCCTCTTGTTCCACTGGGGTAATGGAATGCAGAATTCACCCAAAGAAACACAAACAATTCAGTGTTATATTGGGTTAGTTTTAGTTGACTAATAAAAAAGACTTGAAGCTTTCGGAGTTTTGTCATATTGTTTTTGCAATAGTCTTTATTTGTCTCATCTGAATGTAGCATAAGCAGAGAGGAGCGTTTCATATGAAACAACATTAACACATTTTTCTCTTCTTTTGTTAATCTATAAGGTACATCACCACAAAGCCACAATGTCGATTATTAACAGCCTCCTCTACACTGCAGAGTGGCTTCAGCAATTCTGCAAATAGGCTAGATTTGAAGCTGTTAATTATGCAGTATAGTGTGCTTCATAAAGACAGAAATAGCATGACTTGGCTCAGTTTTTGTGAGAATAAATTGTTAAAATTGGACCTATGTTTGGTTTGAATTCTGGCTTCACAGAGAACACGGACATTCCATACGACAGGCTTGGCAAGTGCAAATCACGTAGTCCATTAAAAAATCAGAATATGTTCATAGTAAAGTTGCATACCTGGCAGAAAGCCAGGGACTCTGCAGAGGTCCAAGGCTCATTAACAGGGGGTGCTTTTTATCATTTTGTCAAAGAAACTGAGAAACATCTTAAATCCAAATATTGTGTAAATCATAAGGAATGGGGGGGTTCTTTCTTTCCCACGTTCACCAGCCGCACTTGTATGTGTCCAGAGCTGCCTGGCGGCATTTTGAAGTTACCGTCTGCCTGCTGTAGAAGAAAGGGCACGTTCACCAACACATCCTGTTCATCTCACATCAAGGCAAATGATAAGTGAGGGTGAGGGGACGGTCATCTTTTAGTTAGGCTCTCTGTTTAGCTTTTTATGTCAACGTAGATGTTGCATAACAAATTGTGACAAGATACTTTTACCTTAGGTTTCCACCTATGTATCAAGGCATTTACCGGATACTACCACTTCTGAAGCAAATCTGTATATATGTGCATCATTTTTTCTTAAAGTGTGAAAGCAGATACACAAGCCATAGAAGAAAAAAAACAGCTCCATAAATTGGGTTGACTTGTAAATCTTCTAGAAATATATTCAGGAGATATTATGTCAAATATATGAATGTACCTTTATAACTGTTGCAAGATTGTAGCAGTGTAATTGATACTAGTTGAAATATCCTGAAAGCAGTATTAAATGTTCAGTATGTCACAGTGATGAAAAGTAAAATGTTATTTTTGCAGTTCTTCTAAAAGTTTAAGTGAGCTATTTAAAAAAGAATAGTACGCCTGGGATTTCAACTGAGGGGTTTTTTTAAACTGACAGTGAAAGAAAATTACTATCTCAACCAGTCTTAATCCATAGAACAAAGAGGACTCCGTAGTTTAAACATACTAAAATAATAAGTGTTAAATTCCTATAACTGTTTGGTGTCATTTGAACTTTGCAGTAAATGCACAGATTTATCTGGCAGGGCTCTTTCGGGGGTGGTTGACCAGCAAGAAAGGGAATACTTGAGGGAAAACCTTAACAATATAATTCAAGCTGATGTGTCACATTAAGTTTCTTATCAACAGGATGTATTAAAATGGAAACAATGAACCAGCAAAGCCATCTTGTGAGTGGGATTATTAAATTCACAGTTTGCTGCAGCTAATTTGTTAGTAGGCTTCAGTTGTTTGCCATGGGAGGAATAGCTCTGAATCAGGGTGGTGTCACAAATGGAGTTAGTTGAATGATCTCAGCTCAGTGCCTTTTACCTAACAGAATTATGAAGATGATGCTGATCTAATGAATAGGTTCTGCTCAGACAAATTTAGTCCGCTGGAGAAAATGGAAATTCAGTGAAGAACTCTTTGTTTTCTTTGGTTTATATGAAGAACTTGGACTCTAATTAAGTCAGTCCTCGCACTTCTATCAGAATTATGTTATGATTATTTATTTTGATTTGACAAACTTGATTTGAAGACAGGTGCAATTATAGAGTTCTTTGGGCTTGTTGCTTCTGGAAGATATTTTCCCTTAAGTTATGCTTCTTTAGCAGGTGTATTTTATTCACTTTGATGAAATATGTCTTAACTAGAATAGCATGGTCCTTAGAGTTAATATGGAACTGAATTCTTTCATGTATTCTACAAAGATTATTGTGTTTTGTAGTCAGTGTTTCATAAAAAAATTCAGGAACTAGCTATAGTCAATTCTGAAGGAACCTTCCCACCATTTTTTTTTCTTTTGATTAATGTTGTTCATATTCCTACTTGTAAGAAAACTTTCAGAACAAAAGTTATTTCCATTTTTCAAGTGCAAATAGTGAACCATATACCAGCATGAGTCAAAGACAAGTAATAATATTGAAGACTTTTTAAACAAACACTTACTTTAAGCATCTGATAACAAAACTGAGTCTCAGAATGAAAAAAAAAAAGTAATATTAAGATTTTCAAAAGCTAAGCTGTTCCCTAGTGTAAATTTCTGTTTCACCACCATGTTCTTGAAACAGAGCAAGAAACAAGAATGTTCTTCTAATGTGGTGAGGTTTTATGGATGTTCAATGACACTATGAAGTACAGGGAACTTCACCTATCAGAGTGCTAGACATTTTTCAGTGAAATTTATTTGGAAAGAATTTCTGTTGTAATGTAAGAAATAGTTTGGCTTGTGCAGCCAGGAATGTATATGTAGAACAGACCAGAATGGTAAAATATTTTTCCTGTTAAAAAACATAGTGGTTAGTATTTGCCTCGAGTATATATAATAAAATAAATATTCATTCTTTTAGGGTGAAAAAGGAGATAAAGGAGAACCAGGACCAGAAGGCCTTCCTGGAACTGAGGTAAACAGAACAATAATGAAACAGTCAAGTTACAAACTTCTGGGTGAACGGTTAAGAAATGTAATTCAGACACTATGTAAGGAGAGTGATGGATTTAGAAATTATGTATGCCTGGAGATTTAACATCCACAAGATGATAGGGGAAGAAGAGTTGCATTCATTTGACTGAGGAGGTCTTAGCACGTCGTGTAAGGAGGGCTGTGGATAAGGATCTGGTACATTCCATGATGTTTCTGCTGATGACCCATGAGATAAACTGAAACACGCATTGGGATTAAACATAATATGGATGAGAATCATTCCTTATTAGATAATCTGCTGGAAAAGAAGATATTTTTGGAGGCAGGGTAAAACTATGATTTGGTAGTTTTGGTTTCTGAAAAATAAAATACACAAGCTGTTAGCCATTCCTGGGTGGGTCACTCACTGTGCCATCTGTTTCTTGTGATAGAATCAAAATTTAACTTTTTATTTTCACTGCCAGATTTCACTACCTACTTAGTTAATTGGACTGGCCCACATTTAAGGTAGCATAAATCTGTATCTAAAAATACTGGATAATACTAATGATTGAGTTCACTTTCAAGTTTGAACCTGAGCCTGCACTATAGGCATGACCATAACATAAACTTTACTTTTGCCTATTTTTAAATTTTCATTTATTTCTGTATATATGAAACCAAGATGAGAGGGCAAAAAAGCAGATTTCTTTATTTGATGAAATACTAAAATAGACAACCAGCATGATTTCAAAAAGCAAGTTTTAAAAACCCATAATAATAAAGTCAAGCAAGCTGTTTGCTTTATACCCTCTTCCCGTCCTTCTCTCTCTTGACCTCGATGGAGGTTACCCTGGCTTTAGGTTTTAATGCTGGATACTCCTGGCTCTCCAGTTGCATAGCATTGCCATTGAACGCAGAGAGAATCTCACAGATGGGAAATGACTGACATTAAGACTAGAATCCAGATATAGGATTTGGAAAAAAAATTTAGCAGTACTTTATTAACACCTTTTCCAAAAGAATAAAAGTATCGGCATTTAACACAAAAATACTATGGCGGTCTAGCTGGATCTACTGAAAATGCAGTTAAAACAGACTACATAATTATGACACTTTTTACATCACCTGGCTTTCTATGCAACCATAAAAAACAGTAACCATAAAAATATTTTGCCTGTTTTAGGTAATTATAATTTAATGCTGGGTAAATCAGGCTATTTTTAAGTAATAGTGGATGTCCATCATGTGACAACATACACTATGTACTAAGCTGAAACTACATTTAGGTATTCAAAGAGGTATTCTCTAGTAGCCTGCCTGTCTGTAAAGGTGAACCATATACTTCTGTCATGCATGCATATATGCTGACAGCATGGAAAAAATACATCTGTGTTTCTTTCCATAGCTCTGGTGACATTTCTGTGTTGGTCTTACATGATCTCCTTTACTACATGAGATCTTGTTCCATCAACCTTTTAGGAAGAGTAAGGTATACCAAGTATCTGATTAACTCTAGGACATATTTAACATAGTGGCACTATGAAAGTGAAAAATACTGAACATTCATATTTTTAAATATTTACTGAACTGTTGCAATGTGTCAGTAAATGGTAGATTATTATTACTATGGGAACTGTCATTAAAACATTAAAACAGAATTAAAACTGCGCATGGCAGTATAACACTGTATTGTTTGAATGCACATATAATTCCTTTTTAACAACACTTATATAAAATGCTTTGTATTCAGTTTTCACTGTGCATGGAGATGCCAGTCTTTAAATTTACAGCACTGTGTATCATTGACTCTTGGTTGCTATCAGTGTCTCTCTAACTTGTTTTGCGAACAAAAATGTAACATCTGATATTTCTGAAATAATCAAGTTAATCTACTTACATTGGTATAATCTGCAGTTCTGTGGAAAGAAAGCCTGAAAACACTTAAATCTAGTGACATTGCCTGCTGGCAGCTGTTGTCTCTGCCTGGGGGAGTGAGGGTTTCCATCCTCACAAGAACTTGAAGATGATGACTGAACATTTTATCTTGAACAAATGGTAGAAACATATTTGAATGTATGAATGTCAGAAAAGTAGGTGTCACAGAAAACTTTTGCTTGCTGTTGCTATTTGTGTTTTCTTAGCTGTACAGAAAGTTCTTGCTAGAAAGAAGTAGCATGACAGAGGGGAAGCCAGACCTGATTTGGAGACTAGGCTGTAATGATGATGTACCTAGAAAGTTTTAACTCCCTTTTCTCTCACTGGTTGTGCTAACTGGCTCAGTTAATCTCATTGAGAACCAGGTTTCAAGGCGGGAACTGTAAATATATTTAACCGTTCTGCACATCTCCCAGTTTATGTCTCCAGTAATCTGAGCCAAGATCTACAATGCCGTGTCCCAGCCAGGGACATTATTCAAAATCCATCTGACAACATGAATACTTACTATAAATACTCCTAACGTGATTGCCATTGTTTTTAGTTTCTTAAGAAGTAGTTATAAATAACTTAATATGTTACTAATATAGTCTTCCTGTAGTACATATCCACGTCCATAAGCAGGTATTTGCTTTTATAGGATGAACAGCCAGTTTGCTTGAATAGTATCTCTTTCATCCCTTGAGATTCTTTTAGCTACTTGACATTAAACTAAGGTGCCACACTGCTGCCACTAAAATCCTGCAATTTTTTTAATATGTTGTTTCCCTTCACCATTCTTTTGGATATTTTGTTTTACATTTGGGTGTGAGACCTGTCTGTCTGCTTTTGTAACCGAGGAGTTACGAATTGTCTGGTCTAGTTGACAAGGTGGTTATCAGTGAAAGGTTAGACTCGATGATCTTGGAAACCTTTTCCAACCTTAATGATTCTGTGATTCTGTAATAGTGCTGTCATTTCTATCATTGTAACAAATGCAGCTTCATAGACACACTATCTGAAAAAAACTCTGATAAAAGCACTCGTAGCCTGTGTGGAGTAAGGACAAATTTGTAATATAAATATCCACAAAGCTATCTGTGGAATAAGTTCTCTGTTGTATCCATATGTCTGCCTGTTGAACTGAAATGAAAAGAAAATCTTTATCACTGAAACTTTTAGACTCTTTTTGAGTCATGGTTTTTTCGTGATCACTAGTGCAGGTAGGAATGAATGCCATGGGATACTGTCAATTACTATTTTGCCAGCATAAATTAAATCCTTCAGCAAAAAGTAAGTCAAAACAGCAATTTTTATCATATCTGTCATCATGTGTCATGCATAGCTAGTAGAGGAATAGTGTCTTTCTTGTAAGTGGTAAAAAAAAAAAGTAAAACAAACCAAAATTAAAATATAGTATGTACATTAAACCAAGTGTTTAACTAGTTATTTTTATTTCTCTTGCTGGGGAAGGTAATACCATAAGTGGCTTTTCTAAAACTTTCCTACATAAAATGTTATTCTCTACATGCCTCATGTCAAAGGATGGACCTCTAAAGTTCAGTATGCAATAAAAGAATCTCTGGTTTTCAATGGAAAGATGGAAAACATTAGACCTTTTTTATTTTTATGTTTGTGAGAAAAGGTAAACAGAAGTATGAACATTTTTAAAGGGATGCAGTGTCTTGATAAAATAGTAATAGTTGTTTACCTTCACACTCTCAGAGCCTGTCTGTCTAATCTTGAGCTCTCTTAGTATTAGCATTGCAAGGAAATATGTGGATAGGAAGGGAAGAATCCTATTTCTTGGAAAAATGAAGTTGGTGATGATATTTGTTTATATTGAGAGTCCGGGAATTCTACTAGGAACAAAAGTATTAGGAAATAGTAGATATTATTTAGGGTCCAGTAAATTCTAGTAGTGTACCTATTTAAAGTTTTGGAATTCCATTAATGAGAAAAGAGCAGTGGCAGTACTTAAAAGTACATGAGACATCAACTGAAAAAAGTATATTGTTTGGAGATATGAAAGCACTGTGCTAAATTAGAAGAGTTATCCCAACATGTACAGGTTGGCATTGGACAGCTGACTTTGAAGCTGTTGTTAATTTAGATTTAAAGGTTGCTCTGTGAAGAAAATGTACTACTGTTCTTAGTGCTTAGAGTATTTCCAAGTTATGTTACTCAGTAGAGATAACTGATCTGACCTATAATAATGTGGTTGCACATTGTTGATTAGAGCGTTGAGCTGTGTACTGTTTTTTCTGTTTATTAGATAATATGTATTGTTCTAGGAGATTTCAACCTGATGTGACATTGAACCAGATTACTCTAATGAACACCAAGGAATTGCAAATAACAAATTATGTCTTCCCCAAAAGGCATTTTTTAGAGTTGAAAACCTGTTCTCCTAAAAATATTATTGCAATTTTACTGCATTTTCTGATGCCACATGTGTGCAGCATAGTTTATGCTGTACAAATAGGTGCAATTCCAGTAGACAACATTTGGCTCCTGCTAGGAACTGCTGGAGTCTTCTGGTTGGGCTACAGCTGATCTTTGCATTTTTTCGTTGAGAAGCATACCTGGTGTCAGCTGGTGGTACATTTTACCTGTCTTATCTGTTTTTCTTTTATTCCACCAGAAGAAATACCATTGTCATCCCCTCCACCTCTAATTTAATCTTTCCCCCAGTGACCCCCAATTCACACCCTTACTGATATTTGTGATATAGTTGTTCCAGTAATTTCCCTGTTGATTGAAAATAGTATTACAGTTATCAGTCTTATTTTATATATGTATATAGAACACTTCTCATTTCTGCTATTTCCAGTGTTGTTATCTTGTTAGCTTTGAATTGTCCTTATACATACATATTCTAATGCTTACTTTACATTTTGGCTTCCAAAAAATGGAGGAACCATAATGTAAGTTTATTGTGACCTGTAAAAAGACCGAGCTGTAGTCCTTTTAGAGGAGAAAATGCATCAGCTGAAGACTGTTCATGAACTCACAAATGTATATTATTATATTGGTCCCAAAAAGCTAGAATTAGACTGGGATAGAATTCAATACTCAATTAATTTACTCTCTGTTATGAGAGCTACTGGAATTTTTAACCTGTTCTTGAATTTCTGGCAAATCTGGTCACAAACTCCTTAGATCAATAGAAATTTGTTTCTTTTCAAAGCTGACCTTGTTCTCCTAAAACATTGCAGAAAATGAGCTTTTCTAACTTAAGGCTTGGTCTAAAATAATCCAAATTATATCTGTTTAGATAACCACATTCATCTTACTGAAGCATCCTGTTCTGGTCTCTGCCAGAGACAGGATACCCTACTGTACTGTGCTAAAAGTGGATACAGATTTGACTTGGCATGGGAATTCTTAATTCTTATGGCATTTCAGGGACTGTGAGCAGCAGCTAAACCTCTCAACAGCTTCAAAAGGGTGACTCTGGGAATGAATAGGCATGGTGCAGTCCCAGATGTGTTTTTTGCAAATATTGACTATGTCTGGAACTTATTAAGATTATACTATTTTTAAATGCATTTATAATGTGTAGGAGAACCAGAAATACTTAAAATGGGTCTGTAACATTGGGTCCTTAAAAATCCTTCAAACACTGTGAGGTTTCTTGTAAAACAAGTAGTTTCCCCTTGTTCTTTTTATTTGAGGTCAATTGCTATGGTTGTCATCTCTGCAGTAGCTGTCAGACTGCACACCTCACTGAGGTGCTCTAGCAGGAACATTACTAAAAGCTTTAAAGACAGCAATTAGGAAAAAATAAGGTTCGTAGTTTGACAGTGCGTGGCTTGGGCTCAGTATCTTTCATCTGCAGTTGCCTTTTCTATTCAGTAGAGACACACAGATATATGTCACCATCTGTGAGTTGCAGATTTTTTTTTTGCCTTATCTTTTGTCTTCTGTAAACATACAGCCTAAGAGCTCATTCCTAAACTCATAACTATTGTTCCACTGCTGATTTGTTAGTATTGATTTTGAGCCAAATCCATACAGTTTGCATACCTGAAAAATCCCTAAAATAGCATTAAGAATATGGATTATTTGTGTTTTATGCAGTCTTTCAGAATGAGGTGGAAAGTAAAATGTAGCAAATTGAGACAATATTAAAGCTATGTCATAAATATGCAGATTGTAAAAAGAAAGCAATTTTTTGGCTTGGTTTTTGAATCCATCTGCCTATTACAATTTTTAAGTTCAAACAGCAAAACTACTTCTGATTTAACTATTACATATTTGGCAAGCTTAATAAAGAACAAATCAAAGCTAAATCAGGGGTATTTACAACAACCACAAATTTAATCCAAAGTGGGTACTTAAATGCTCATATAGTTCTAAATGATGTTCCTTCCAGATGGTGAATTAATGTAATTTTAGCAGGAAGTGAAGTTGCACAAATACGCAGTATTTAGAACACTCACTGATTTCATGTTTCTGTACCCACCAAGGCACAGATGTTAGTTACCATTTTCATGCCAGTTGTCTCTATCTTCCTAATAATTGCAAACTGAGGAAGAGAGTTTACAAGGACAAAAAGGGAGCTGGAAGAACTTTAGTTTGTAAACCCTAATTCAGATGTAAATGAATCTTTTCTATCCTTGACCTATTGAACCTTCAGAATAATAATGATGGTGGCCTACTTGTGGAGTATCTCATTATGACTGGGTCTTGTATTGACTACATTGTCGCCATTTCATTTCTAAGTAAAATTTTTGAACTTGTAGAGGTGTCTCTGACTTTCAATATACACAGTCTCTCATGCCACTAAAGCAGTGGTCAGAGGGAAGGTACAAGACAAATCTCTCAGCTTAAATGAAAATGAATTCTTGGTAGGTTGGTCCAGCATGAGAATAAAGTTCATTCATTGCTGTAGAATGGCTTGAATTTGCTGGGTATATTTTGAAACTTGTCATTTTTCCATTTGTTTTGCAGCAAGGAGAAGACAACAAAGATTGTGAGCTGGGTACTAAAGATATTTTACAGGGTTTTTTGGGTGCTTCTGGTGAGAACTTCTCAGTGGAAGAGTTGTGTAATTGTAGAGGGTAGATTCAGACTAGGTGTAAGTAGGAAATACTTTACAATGAAAATGGTGAAAACATGGAAACAGGAAAAGGTTTCTCAGAGAGGCTGTAGATGTCCCATCCCTGGAAACACTCAAGATTGGGTTGGATAGGGCTCTGAGCAACCTGATCCCATTGACAATGTCCTTGCTTGCTGCAGGGGAGGTTGAACCAGATGATCTTTAGAAGTGCGTTCCAACCCAAACCACTCTGATCCTGTGAGCATGAAATAAATGGCTGTGTATGTAATGTGTAAGGCTAGGCAGTACTCTTTGCTTCCCCAGTTGAAGGCAGAAGTAAAGAAGGAGTCATGAAGGAGGCATGGAGGAGGCATCAATTACTTCTCTAATTGCCTTTTTGAGCACTGGTGAAAATGAGTGTTGGAAGATGTGCAGCAGCTGTGAGCTGTACCTTCCTGGAGCCCACCAGTTCAGCACTGCTACTTGAAACATAAAATCTGAAGTTCTCTGTCCACCTCTGCCTCTTTCCCAATTTTAGCAGCTTTCAAGTGAATGTACTAGCACTCCCTGTAGTATTCCATTTTATCTTTGTTGGCCATGCAAGACACAAACCTACTGGGACTGCAAGGAACTTTGCATTTCTACTCACTACTTACCATAATGGGGCACAATAAAGTAGATTGGCTTCGAATGTTTAATTATGGGTTGAAGACACATGCAGTCTTTGATGGATGTTTGTCTGTTCACAAAATAATGAAAATAAGGAATTTTGAGAAAGTACTAATAATATGATAGAATTTTAAGGCCTATTTTTTTACTGTATACTAATTCACAGTGCTACAGGATTTTGTCCAACATTTTTCACAGATGACAACAAATATGCATTTTTCTTCTTGCCCAGGGACTAAAAGGTGATCCTGGTAGTCCTGGTGTGGCTGGTCCAAAAGGAGAAAAGGTACCTTTTAAATCTATGGAGTTGTATGTATATGTGAGTGTGCATGATATTCTTCAGTTTTGAACACGTTGCCATAACTATGCGTGGCAAACACCCACTGCTGCCATTTGTGCAACTTAAGGGTTGAAGGATAGGAGCACAGGCTAACTGTAAATGCAAGAGACAAGCACCCTTTATCACAACGAGTTTTAAAAGAGGTTCTGAGCAGGAGCCTAAATTTGGTGTTCTGAATTGCTCTCTGCGTGCACTAATTTGCTCCCATGAGCTAAACCTGAAGGTCTCAGGTCTCAGATGGGATTTTTACCTCCGTGACCTAATTCTGTGAATATTTACACAGTCAGATGTCTTTACATATGCGAGCTGTCACACTGACTTCAGCGGACACCTTGTGCATGTAAGCTGCAGCTTGTAACTTGACATATGGAAATGTGTTTTGAAGGACTGCTTTTTTTAAGCTGTGATTCATTTGTGCAGAGGCCTGGGATTTTTTTTCCTTTTAACCTGTGGTGAACTGCGTATATCTATGCCATTACTGGAGAAGAATATCACTTTACTCACATATTTTCATAATCAGCTTGTTTGATGATTGTACTGAAATTACTTCTGCAGTGCTGCATATTCTCTAAAAGGTCTAGAGGTTAAATATATATAACTAAAGAGATTGTTGGTTTACTTCCTCTCCTGTTTTAACTAGGGAGATGCAGGACCTCCAGGACCGGCTGCCTTGAGTGTGAGTACATGTAAAGCAAAATCAGCCAAAAGAAAATCCCTAAGAAATGCTGCATGTTTTTCACTTTTTTGCAATGTAAATACTTCCACTAATAAACCTAAAAGTCAAGTCCCTTTCT
This sequence comes from Coloeus monedula, assembly GCF_965178545.1. Lineage (NCBI taxonomy): Eukaryota > Metazoa > Chordata > Aves > Passeriformes > Corvidae > Coloeus > Coloeus monedula. The sequence goes on along the minus strand of NC_138782.1, from coordinate 90,432,439 downwards.
TCTGAGTGCCTCCACATTTTCTATATGACTTATGAAGGGAATTCTGTAAATATAAAAAAAATAAGCAGGTTTAAAACATCTTGTGTCCTACCAAATGCTAGCAAGGACATTATCTTGTTTATTCCATGTATAAATAGTATAAGTTTGTTAAAGTGAAAGAATTCCCTTGTTATTTTTAGGGAAAAGCAATTTTCAGTTAAAGCTTGCAAAAACAATCAGTGCTTTTAGGGTGTTTATCAGACTGTGTCACTAATTTGGTCATTAATTCATGTATTCGCTTTCATGTGATTTATTGAAAAAAAGAAAAGTTATGAGGTCAGACATGATGATTAGGTGTTTTTTAAGTATCAAGGAAAGACATCTTAAGTGTGGATTTAACAGTTTTTTCTGAGGTTCTGGTACACCAGAAAATAGGACTGACTCATGTATTGTATTCTGGTGAGATACTGCTGGTGATGGTAGAAAATGTTCTTAATTTCCTTGCAATGAACCAGGCCCCAAGCATGTACAAAGCCTGAAGAAAAGTGTTCCCAAAACTCTCCGGGCCATGCCTTGTTTGCTTCATAAAAGTAATAAATCCTGTCTGAATTCTAGTGATATTGCTTATGAGCTGAGATGAAAAGCAGTTCCATTCAGAACAGTCTATTTGGGTAAAAACAATTCAAAGTGGTGCAAAAGAGGGTGGCAAAATTAAAAAAAAAAAAAAAAGAGACATAAGCTTCTAAATTCCCAGGTTGTAGTTTCACAACATAAATAGCTCTTCTCCCAGACTCAGTGTTATGAACTGTATCTATACTATTCATATTACCAATGTAATCCTAAATAAATTTCAAAAGAACTGTCATTCATAGTGTAAATGATTATACATTGTCTTTTCCCTCTCTTAATTTCCAATGCTGCAGCACCAAGGATCTCCATTAGATCTTACAAACATGAAGGGTGTAACAGAAATCCATATGATAAAGATAAATTCTACTCTTAAAGTTTCAAAATTAAGTTGCCATGTTTTAGAATACTTGTTTTTTGGATTATGAAATCTAATATCCTGTATCTCGACTTCCTGGGAAGAAGTTAGTATTGTGTCCCAAAGTCAGTGACTCTTTGCTGTAGTTCATGTCTTGCTAGAGGTAAACAGGTCCATTTATGCCCTTAAGTTCTTGAATATACAAACTGTGTGTTGGAAGAGTTAATATATTATTAAAATATTATTAATAACCTGCAATTTTACTGTAGTAGATGCATTGGAATATGTCTTGCTTTAGACAGATTCTTACAGGCCTTGAAGGGATCACAAAAATAGGAATTGGATATGTCTGAAGACAAGACAGGAAAAAATCTGAGGATATCTATTTTGTGTGAGCTCGAAGACCATAGAACAAGTTTTTTGAGCGTTTTTTAATAAATTATGGGAAAATTAGTACATCTGTTCTGACAGAAGTACCTGAGTAAGTTAAGTCTCTTTTTTTAATGTGTTCATTGTCTTAAGTTACTGTTGTAGACACTTAGCTTTCCTAAGAATCATACTCAGGCGTCAGTAGTATGATATCAAGAATCATAGAAAATGCTGAGTTGAAAGGGACCCACAAGGATCATCAAGTCCAGCTCCCTGCCCTGCACAGATCCATCCCCAAGAGTCACACCATGTGCCTGAGAGCACTGTCCAAAAGCTCTTTGAACTTTGTCAGGCTGGTGCTGTGATCACTGCCCTGGGGAGCCCGTTCCAGCACCCAACCTCCCTCTGGGTGGAAAACTATTTTCTGATATCCAACCTAAACCTCCCTTGACACAAGTTCAGGCCATTCCCTAGGATGCTGTCACTGGTCACCACAGAAAAGAAATCAGTGCCTGCCCCTCCTCTTCCCCTCACAAGGAAGTTGCAACTGCAGTGAGATTTCTTCTTACTCTCCTCTTCTCCAGGCTGAACAGACTGAGTGACCTCAGCTGCTCTTCCCATTAAGGTCCTTCTTCCTCCTTGTGGCCCTCCTTTGGACACTCTCTAGGAACTTAATAGCTTTCTTATATTGTGGTGCCCAAACACAGCACTCGAGGTGAGGCCACCCCAGTGCAAAGCAGAGCGGGACAATCCCCTCCCCTGCCTGGCTGCCGATGCTGTGCCTGATGCCTCCGAGGATACTTTTGTCCCTCCTGGCTTCCAGGGCACACTGCTGAATCAGAAGCTGCTTTCAGACTGACTGAACTTACTCCTTCTGTACCTGAAGTGATCCAATTTCATAAAATGGACTGTCAAAGAACTGCATTTCTTTGATTACAGAATGCTGTGCAAATGTTTCAGTTCACTGATTCCAGCACAACAAGATGTCTCTGTGTTGGTACATTTACTGATAGTCATCTCTATGCTTTTTAAACAAAAAGATTACATTTTAGGGAAGCAGACACAGTCTTCAGAGGGATGTAAGTAACTGATGTAGACAAGAGTGAGTGTGAATGGGTTTAGCAGTTTGAAGACAGATTACAGCAGAATGGTAATATACAGCCCAGCAGGAAGGCTTTCCTCTCTCTGCCACTGTAAATAGTCCTGCGTTTCTGTTGGCAAGAGCTAAAAGAAGATGAATGACATGAGTGATGGTGGCTAGGGCAAAATTCAGTTTTCAGAGTGGTTTTATTTGTGTGACTTCTGTGTGGCTGTGACTCTTACAATATATAATCATGAAGGGAAGATGTCATATCTTGCTGTGAATAAATAGTAGGTCAGATAATATCATGGTTCATGTGTCACTTAATGAGAACTTACTATGCCAGAACCATTCATGCTGTTATAGCCAAAATATGATGTAAGTGTTTCAGTTATGAATCCCGTTAAAGTTTTTAAATGTTCCATTAATTTTGGGATGCAGGCATAATATCATAAGTTTATTCTCTGCTTCTAGTAATTTTTATTTTTCCCTAATGGGAAAATTGTTTATTTTTATCTAAAAGATAAGTTACTGATTATGGTGGGGGGCAGGGAGGGAAGAGGAGTGAAAATGATGGCACACAGTTAGAACTAAGTCCTGAATATGACTTTTGGGCAGAGAGGGAGGGAAGGAATATTAAAAGGGACTTGGTTTTGCTCAAACTGGACAACTGGGCCTGGGTCATTGACCTCCTGCCCCAGTGCCATTGCATACAGAGACAGGTGTTAAATGATGGGATTATACAGAGCTCTACTGCCCTGTGCAGCTTTTCCACTCCTGTGTGTTTCCATAGAAATCATACATCAGAGGAATAAGCTGCATGAGGTCTATCATATATTCTGATTTCAGTATAAACTAGACCATCAGTAGTGTTGTTCAGGGTCAGAACATTCTCGTCATACACAGACCTGTACCATGCTTCTGTCCTTAGCACAGGGAGTGTGAAGGTAGCAAAAGACTGAGACTGCTGCAGTGCAGCAGCTGGTTGGTCCAGGGAGAGTTGCCTGTAGGTAATCTACACAAGTATGTAGCAGCAAGCAGTAGAAATTCCTGGCTTTCTCATTTGTCTAAAGACTGCCAAAGTCTAAAAGATATCACTGACTCTGTGTCTAAAAGTATCCGTGCAACCCTAATGAGTAGGAAATCCTCCACTGCTCCAGAAGCATGAGAAACATGAAAACACGAGTAAATACAGAAGAGAATGAAGGGATTATTACTTGGAGGAAAAAAGATGTATTTTTAAGTGTTCATCTGATAGATACATAGCTGTTATAGTGTGGAAAGAGGGATATTTCGAGGCAGTATGTATGGCAGAATTCATAAATACCCGACAGCTGTAACAACCTATCAGGTAGATGAGCATATGCCAAAATGCAAAACAGGCAAAACAATACCACTGCTTTTTAAGATGCAAAAATTATTTTATGAGTTTGAAATTGAAATTTCATAGCTCAGAAAGTGCATCTGAAAAATAAAGTAGAGCTCTGGATCTTCCTGCTTGATGTGAGTTAACAGAAAACTTCACACTGAAATCCTAACAACATGAACACTTAACAAAACTTCTCACTTGTTGCAGTAGCAGAGAATTCAGAAAGAGATGGGATCAGAATTCCCTGTGTTTCTGTGCATTTCTTTAAGGCACATATGTAAGTCTTGTGAACACAGTTTCATCAATCATGCATGAAGAATTAGAGAAAAGAAGCAGAATTGTAACACAAAATATGCTAAGCTGTAAGAAGAAATGTGATAAAGTTTACAGGATTTACATAGAATCCAAATGAAATGGGAAATTTCAATAGTTCTAAGTGTATTTGTTTGACTCAGGCGTTAGTCAAGCAAATACATTTTATTGTAAATTTGACATATACGTGTGTATATTTGAGCCCTTTTATTAAGGATGTAAAGTTTTCCTGTGTTTCTATGAGTCAATTAACACTACCTAAGTCCAGATACACATTTTCTTTTTTTTCTTCTCAGTTATGGTGGTAGTTTTATGGGAGTAGTCAAAAATCATGACTGATTCTCAGACTTTCTTTATGCTGCCTTTAATTTCTCTGCTATGTTCTGAATTGCTCTGTAAGTACTAGATGCCTCTTTTCTTTAGTACTTTTTAGGTGTCTTGAGAATAAATGCTGGGATTATATTTTGAATTTTTCCCCTTTATTATGTTCACTTTATGCAGCAATATGTGGGATATGTTTAAAGTTTAAGTTCCCTGATAAATTGTGCTGTAGCTGAGGAGCCTTCAGAGAGTAGAAAGGAGGGATTGTAGTGCCCTGTGGTGTGGTTTTGTCGAGATGTGGGATTTAGTGGCAGAAGCTGGGGACTGTGTTCTGCAGGGTCACAGCTGGCTCCACAGCTTGCCCGCTCTGGTATCCCCAGCTTAAGCCTTAGCGTGCCGTGTCAGAAGAGTGACAGGTGAGGGAAGGTAGCACAGCCATCTCTTGTAAAATATATGATAACTATTCCTCTCGACACTCGATACGCTGCTTTTAGTTCCTGAGGAAAATGAGTGTCCGTCCGTACGTTCCTGCGAACCTATCCCTTTCAGGAGTTATAAAATAGTCATCCAGATGGCACCAAGTGTTTACTCAGAAGCCGAGGCTTAAGTCGGTCACAGACAGAAGTCCCCAGGACTTGCTTACTAAACAGATATTTGGAATGTTGGCTCCTAGGTCTGGTTAAATTGATCCTAAGGAAGCTGGTGCACAAGTGCCGTGTGGAGGCGGCTGTGGGAGGAAGTTGCAGATTCAGGTCTGGGCAAGCTCCACTGTAACTTTTGGCTCTCCCCCTTTCTAAACAAACGTCAGCTACAGATTGCAAAGCTTTCTCCTCCATTATTCATATGAAGATAAAGAAAGGGACACACACTCCCCAGTAGTAAGGGGCGCAACTAATATTACCCTTGCTTTCTTTTCATGTAATGACATAAAGGAAAGCGATTCCATTTAACTAAAGAAAGTATAGACTGAAAATTACATTTTCATTCTAAATCCCTTCTTTTCTTTAGACACATACTTTAAGGAAAATCTGAATTTGATCTATATGAGCTTTTTTAATGGAGTTGTATTAATTTCCCGAAAATACTAAACAGTTACGTTGTTTTTCCTGAAATGCAGTGGTCTCTTTACTCTTACAGTATAACTTACAAATATCCTCTTCTTCAAACAGCACTTCTTAATTATGGGAGCAGATACTATTAAGATTACCCCTTTACTGAAATAAAAGATGATTTAGCAGTTAGAGTGCAGTTTTTATCTTCTTTTGCAGTAATACTGATACTGAAGGCACAAATGAAGATTGAAGTCTTAACCTTACAGTAAATTTGTTTTTCAAAAATTCTTACTCTGATAAATTGGCATGAATGTGATTTATATGTCCTTCATTAGATGATGTCCCATATGCAGTAGACATCAATGTAATTAATAATTTTGATTTACTCCTCGGGATTTTAATTATACTTTTTTTGCTTAGCAAATAAACCTATGCTTATTAGAAGTACTAGGTTCATGAAGTCTGAACTTCTGTGAAATGACCCTTCCAGTTTCCCTTTCAAATTATTGTCTCTGAAGGACAGTACATTTCAAGTTACCAGAGAGAAGAACTAAAGAAATGGTCAAACCCAAAGAATAATGACACCAGTGAGGAACATATTTTCTGTTTGTTCCAGTAATAAATTATCAAGAAAATGTAGCTGATCATGTTTTCTGTTAGACTGAAATGCTACTAGCATTTCATTCATTTAGCAGACTTCTGCTAAATGCTGCCTCCTTTTCTATAGAAGTAAATGGATTAAAAGCAGTTTAGAAAGAAAAATGGTGTCAGACCAAAACATTATGGTCACTGCAGTAAGTTTAAGAGGCCAAGCAGGTGTACAAATCTTTCAACTTGCTGTCTCCAGGTACTTCAGTAAGGATGTGAATGACATCGGGTCATGTTTGGAAATGCTTAGGATAGAGGTAGTCTAATTTCCCTCATAAGTGGTAATACAACAGGGAATTACTCATCCTTCTGTGATTTTCCTGTGCCATTTTTCCCATTGTAACATGTTGTAACAGTGAGGAGTGTCTGCAAGCTCTGTGGGCTTCCATGTGGGTGGTGATGGACAGTCTTTTGAACAAGAAGAGGAAACTATTGTAAATGTATTTTAAGGTCTCCCACTTCCTTATCCTCCTGTTTGGGGTTCAAAGTAGGGCAGCATCACAGTTGCAGCAAGTAAACTGCCTTGAAGACACCTGAGAAACCAACATTTTGACCATCTTGACTGTAGGGAAGTTATTCATATTTCAGTTGCTTTGCTTGCTGAGCGTGATAGTCTGTGTTTACCTGAGAGGAAGCCGTTAATTTACTCTCAGTATGGTACAAACAGGGCAAAGAGGAAAATATTCTCAAAACAGGATAGAAGGATCACAGTGACCTGCACAGTAGAACTTGTTCTCTACGAACACCTCCAGATAAGTAGATGCATTTAAGACCTATTGAACTGCATCTTGTTGCATCCTGCCTGGGATGCTGTGCCATTCTTACATCAGTGCAGCCACAGCAGTACCATCCATCCCACAAGCAGTATTTGGGTGGCTGGGGAGTGCTCTCCAAGGCAGTCAGGCCTTCACTGTGACCACCCATTGTGTTATGCCAGGAATTTGGAAATCTGTGGTCACTTTTTACCTGACTCTTGATTACTGTGATCCTGTGCTGCTCTACTTGTGGAGTTAACAGAGGGTTCACTGAAAATTTAATTCGACAATGTGATGGCTTTCCTTTATCCTGACAAGAACTGTGTTTTAAAGAACTACATCAATCCCCCACAGAGGGAACTGCCTGCCAGTTTGCTTTTAAGAATATTTTAGTGTTGATGTTGTTTCAGTGCAGCTATATTTTTCTGTTTATCAAAATAATGTTTCAGAATTGCTTGGCAAAATCATATCTCTTATAGGTAAGTCTTTTTGAAGTAGCAAGTTTTATTGTTATAAAAGCTTGCATATATAAATGATTAAAAAAATGACCTATTCTTATATTAGCACAAGGTGTTTCTGCATACCTAATTTAGAGTTTGTTTAACTCATCTCACTAAATTACATACATTTTCTCCCTGTCTAGTACTGTTTATTCTGTAAAAATTGGGGTCATTTGTTTGCTGGAATTCATAGTGAGGAAAACTGGATGACAGTAGCCTGTGTATAGAACACACAAACCAGTCTATAAATGAAATAATTTTTGTGCCTTAATTAGAACTGCATTATTATTGCTAACATTTGTATTATATTTAATTTGTGTTGAGGAGGAAACATATTCCAGCTCAGAATGTATTCCAGCAACACTACCTACAAGTACATAAGGCAGCTATCTACCCTTCTGCTTCAAAAACTTTCAGCTATGTTTTGAAGCGATTTTCAGAATACCAAAAATATATGCGCTTTTCTAATATTTTGTTCTCTTGGCATCAGCCATAATCTCCTGCACAACTTTAAGTAACCTCACAATTCCACTTCAGCTGTGATTTTTTTTTTTTAAACTTTCTCTGTTTCACCATGGGGTCATGATTAAAAACTTTGCTTTTTTGAGAGTATGTTCTTAGGCAGTTACTGTGAGTTGTTAAATTTATGAATGATGCCTCCACCATATCTCTGCAGATGCTTTTTGTGATCTGTCAGGTATTTTAAAATGATTTTGTACTTGCAGAGTCACATGACAGGATTTTAGCCCTTCTACAGTAAGCGGCCTCTGATAGCTCCGCACGCATACATTTAAAATTAACAGTTTCTGAAACTTGAAACATCTTAACTGGCTGAACTGTTTGCTAATTTTCTATAACTTCCTAGCATATTTTTCTTCTACTGTCACAAGTTAAATAATTCTTATTAGTTTTCATCTCCTGACACTTGCAAAAAATATTAGCTGTTAAAGTACTAAAATGTTAATTCCTACAGATATTTTCAATACAAATTCTTTTAAAAACTCATTTATTCTACTGTAGCATTTTTAAAACGTTGTTTTTTCGTAGTTTCCCTCAACTAAGGCTTAGACTAAGTTTTGATGATATTTTGTTTAAATATCTGTCGGCAAGTTCTTCACAGTGTGCTTACTTTCTCTATTCTATATTCTAACCAGCATCTTTTCCCTTGTCAACACTTCCCTGTATGGTTTACCTCCTATAAAGGAATTCACAAGTTTCTGCTGTTCATTTTCAAGATTTTGTACAACCCTCTTCTGCCTACCAATGCATCATGTTTCATCTCTCTTCATAGCCATCCTCACTCATTGTGATAGAATTTTTTAAGTTTCACTTAAGAACATCTCCATTTTACTGACTTTTATTTTCCCCAAGCTACTTGGTAATGTTTGAGACATTTACAATTCATGTTCCTCAAGTTCCTTCAGGTACATAGCTCCAAGGGGCTTGCTTGTTCCATGACAGGAGCAGGCTTTATAGACTGTGTATATTATTTTAATTCACTGCTCCATGAAGTAGGCAGAAGGCTACCACCTTCCAGCCTCAAAGGTGGCCTGGCAGAGTCAGGAAAATCCTGTGCATGTTAGGTCACCTGGTAGGATATATCATACTTTCTTGCCAGCCTGATGTCACAAAAATAGGTTGGTTTTATACCTCACCGTGCCTTGTGCTGTTCCTAGACATTCTTTAGCTCATTGCCACACCCATGCTTTTGCCAGTTCAAAAGTATCAGAGTGACGGTGACACACAGTGAATGATTTCAATTGCCTTGCAGTACCTGAAGGGCACCCGTAAGAAGGGTGGGGACCGACTTTAGCTGAATCTGTTGAGATAGGACAAGAGATTAAACTGAAGGAGGTATTAAACTGAAGGAGGGTCCATTAGGTTAGATATAATAATGAAGTTTTTTACAACGAGGGTGGTAAAACACTGGAACAGATTGCCCATAGAGGTGGTGGAGGCTCCATCCCTGGAAACATTCAAGTCCGGGTTGGATGGGGGCTCTGAGTAACCTGATTTAGTTGAAGATGTCCCTGCTCATTGCAGGAGGGTTGGACTAGACGGCCTCTAAAGGTCCCTTCCAACCCAAACCATTGTATGGTTCTCTGATCTTAATTGCTTTGGCTGTTGTTTACCTGGGGAGTTTGTACATGTACAATAGATTGCCTTCTGATGTAAATGTTTTGAACACAGTTAACAGCATATCCCATATACCATAGATAGATAGGATGATAGATACATACAAGTATGTCTATGCAGTCTATATTCTATCCCTTTATCTCTGGTGGTGGGCTCCTCTGACCAACTGTGCTATCCATGGTTTGAAGGAGTCTAATCTGATCTTTGATCTCCAAAGGAAGATGTCCAGAAATTAAATAGGAATGCAACCTAAGTAGATAGTTTAGTCTTCCTTCCTACAAATATGTATTTCTATTCGTTGCCAAGTTATATAGGAGTTCAGTGATAGATGTTTTATTCATCAGTTTAGACAGAATTCATTGTAGAAGGCTTCTTTTTAATTTCTCCTGAAGGTTTCTTTTGCAGTTGTTTTTCCATGATCTCTTTCAGTGGATGTTGAGCAGAGATAGCATTGCTAAGTCATTACTTTGGCCACATTACTACATTTTTAGGGCTGTGTTAGTTAACATGGCCCATGTTGTCCTATCACTTTTTAAACGGAAGATCCCGCTGAAGTTGGTGTGAACTTTTACCTCAGTTTCAATATCAGGATGTGGCTCCTTGTACAGGGGAGTCCTCCCTGCCTGGTTACCAATTGTACGCAGCTCTCCTCCCTTTCCTTGGAGATAAATCTCCTTATCTGGTTCCTTTTTCTTGACAATAATATTGTAGAGAGAAGAAAAAGAATAAAAGTACTCCTTGGATAAAAATGTTGGCTATTAATTATCACTATTGTGCAGTTACATTCTTGTGTAATTCTTGTCCCCTTGGAGCCTTATTGTACAGATATGTGAGGCTAAGTATTTCCTCCCCCATAAAACAGACATTACAGGTTTTCATCTCATTCCCCTGCATAAAGTTGTCACTAAAATGAAAAGTAAACAAAACAAAATTCCACCTCTTCTTGAATTCCCAGCATTTTTTTACAGAATTAGAATATTGCTGACAGTTAGACGGAGAGAATACTCTGCAAGTTCCACACTACCTTGATGGGAAAGTCAGGAAGCTTTACAGAGGTCACGTTGACATGCGGCTTTATGGGTTTGTGTATGTATAAGCTACATAATTTGCACTGTAATTAACTTACTATAGTATTATTTGTTGGGCACAACATTCTCATGCATAGTTTAGTTCCATAAACTTATGGTGAAGGATAGAAATGGTGTGCATCAGCTTTGCAAAAGATCCTCAACCTTATCCTGTTTATATTATAAACTGAAATGATAGGAGAAATACCTATAGTGAAATACTATCTGATATATTTTTTAGCTTCAGTGTTTGAAAGTGGAGAAATTATAGGAGTGGAAGAGCTCTTGAAGTGACTACTTCTTTTTAAAATTGAAGACAAACTACATTCTAATCAACTTAAAACATTATTTGAAGATATATGAGTTAGTAGATTTGGAAGGCCTACTTACTTTCTCAAGTTTATCTTGCAAATTAGAGATCATAAACGAACTTCTTAAATTCATTTCTAGATATCAGGTACTTTTAAAAATCGTGATTGTCAGGGCGCCTCAGTTCACCCTTATTGGGTCAACAAATATGTGTAATTGATTCTAAAGAAGGAGATTGGATTTGACCAAAGATGTAACTCAAGCAGAAGCAATACACAAGTCTGAGTAATTTTAAAGATTTTAAAATGTTAGTATTTCAAATTCTTAAATAAACAAAATGTAAGTTCTTTAATTTTGTGATACCCTGTCACAACACACAATATTACGTGCAAGGCTTTTTTTTTTTTTAATTATACAATGCAGAACTGTTACATATTCTTTGCTGATTACATTGAAAATTATTTCACATTTCTTGTTGCTATAATGGAAATTGGATTGCTTCCTCAAAGTAATTTTTTTTAATTGTGTTCCAAGGTGACTCATGAAGTAAAAGGGGAGTGGGGGGGCATGACTGTTCTAGGTTTTTCTGAGATGTTATGTGAAGGCTTTATGATTATATTGTACATTAATCAGATATAAAATTAAAGCCCCATAGCATTAGAAGTGGTCTGTAATTTGGTGTGTGACTGAAAAAGGCAGATCCTTGCACTGAATTCAGAATGAAAGCTCACAAGTCAAGGATATATTCAAAACACTCAAAGCTTCAGAGCCTGTTCAGGAGAGAGAGAGGGAGAAAAGAGGCACTGAAGTGTTTTGAAAAGCCGAGCCAGACATGCAGAGGAAGCAGCACAGGGCTGGTTCTTAGGATATAGCGAGCATAAGGCCTTCTGCTATATTTAGTTCCCTTTCCCCGCCTTCCCCTCCCCCTTCAGTGCCTATATTTGAATTTGAGTTGTAGAGCAAGTTGTCTTTCATTTAAAATAACTTTATTTCATTCTTTTTATGGCATCCTAACTTAAAAAGATAAATCACTTTTCAATTAATTTTGTAGTTAAATATAACTATGCTTAATTAGTGCTGACTTACCTCTTCTTTTCCAAAGGATTCAGTCTTTGTATGATGGAATGTGAATAATAATTATTGTTTGTGTTTCTTCTTGCACCTTAATATAACATTGAAGAAATCGTTACAAATAGCCAATTCTTATTGTTAGAAATAAATGCCTTGTCTTGCCATCTGGATCTTTGGATAAGTCTTACTTCTGTAGAAAAATAGAGGATGAAAATAGCACTGAATGTTATAATTGTTTAATGTTTGTATTTTCAGGGTTTGCTGGAGGGTCCCCAAGGTCCACCTGGCAAAGAAGGTCAAAGGGTGAGTAAACTTGGCGAACAACTGGTGAGTGTGCTAACAGCTTGATGTGCGACTTCTGCCTAAGCACTAATAAAAAATGGTAAGGTAGCAGCTGAGTATGAAGCATGCTGACAACAAACTGAGCCCTGACACTTGAGGTTTCTCTTCAGTTGAAGGAGATTTAACAATTTCAACCATCTAAAGTGTTTTAATGATTGGCAGCACAGATGCATTGTATTGTGTTTTGTGCAGTGTGCTTCTGCTGTAATTTTAACAGAAATAATGTTAAAACTTTCCAGTTTTCATTTTTTAGCGGGGATGAACTATACCTTACAACATCTAAGATATATAAAGATATTAATTTAGAGTCATTATCTAAAATATTAACAGAAACCAGTACTACTGACCCTGGTCTTTTAGATGCCATTATGCAAGTGTCAGCGCCTAACATACACATACAAAAAGGTATCATACAGTACCGGGGGTGGGGGGCAGTATTTGCCAAATACCTGAAATAAACCTTTGTTATTCAGAATTTTAATATAATTAAGTAATTGACTGGTTTCTCCATGTTTTGTTTTTATTTTCCCTGACTTATAGAATTTGATAATTCATTAGAACAGATAACAAATACACTATGATGGTGGTACCACAAGAATTAATTCAGTTTTTGTAAAATTATAATCTAGCATGTTCCTAAAAGTTCTGGAAGATATTAAGACTCAAGCATTTCAGTATTTTTATGAATTAAGTGTGTGCCCAGTCTGCAGTTTTGAAGTTGGGTCTCAATAATTCTTGGTTTATTTAGGAATCTTGATATTCAACATCTCAATTAAAATATCTGAAGTAAAAGGATTTAGTGTTTCTCATCATTGAACTTAGTAAACCACAGTGAATTTTTAAAGGCTAATTTAATGATTCCAATAATAGTAATAAAACTAACAGAAGACTAGTTCTTGAACAAAATGAGTAACGATGTGTAGGCCCCAAAGTTACATTTTGTGTTGGTTTTTAAGTCTTAAAAATAGAACTAAATTCCATTTAAGTTGAACATGAAGATATGAAAGCTGGGTTTATTTATGTTTCTCACTAAGGATTGAGAACTTGTTCAGAAAAAGTCAGTGTAGTAATGGAGAATTCAAAGTTGTGTGATGAATATGTTATTAAAGTGTATTTATTAGCATATTAACATCCTTATTAAGGATTTTATAATTACTATGACTATTATGGTTAGGCAATTAACTATGTAGGATACTGTGAAAAGATATTCGTATTCAATTTTAGCATATTTTAGAGTTGTTCTGTGGATTACTAAATCTGCAAAAAGACATACTTCTCCTTTAGGAACAGTTATAAATATTCCTGTGTTTTAGAAACTTCACTCTTGGAACTTCTTCATTTTTTTTTAATGCAAAAATTCAGAGTTAACACACTGTATTATATTTAATGGTGGCTGAATGGATTTGGAAGTGCTTTTTAATTTTTTTCCATTTTGCAATAGGAATTAGTGGGTTGATGCATTTATCACAGACATTTTCCTACTCACACATAAAATTGAGCTGCTGCCACCCTCCAGCCTCCATAAAAGCAGGAGCACTGATGGTTTTGTAATCTTGCCATGCACACAGTTGCCTTGAGCCAAAGAATGGCAACAGCAGACTGTGGAGTCTCAACATCTGTCTTTATCTTTGTACCAGTGAGATGCTCACAACAATACTCCTTCTGCTGGCCTCTCCCGCCCAAGCACTAACAACATTGTTGGCAGTCTTAATTCAACTCCATGTGCTTTTGCATTTCCAATACATTTAATTACACAATAACATGCCATTTGGAACAAGATCTCTGCTCTGTTTAATGACAAACAGGACGGTGCACATCTAATGGCTATTAAATGCTCCTTTTTATTCAATTATAGATGTCATGTTCCTCTGTTCTACTTTCAGCAGATCCTCCAAATCGTTCACATTATATGAAGTTATTGCTTTTCTCATGGGCTGTCTTTCGAAGATTAGAACACATTATTGAGTGTGTAACTAGCTAATAATTTTTTCTCTGACGTATTATTCAGACCTAAAAGTGATATTGTGTCCATTCTGAAGACTGGAACTTTAACATTTTAGGGGAAAAAAAACCCTCCAGAAACACCTAAAAGTATCTATTCTATTTGGATGCCACACTTGGAGAACATGAACTTTTTTTTTTAATTGCCATTCATACTGTTCTTGCCATATTCAAGATTTAAATTTCCACCTACATCAGGAGCATTTTTAAATGTTCAGCTCCTCTGAAAGTTCAACTCCTCTTAGATTAATAAGGAGTTGAGAGGAGAATCATAAAGTGTGTAACTTACCTCAGAATACACATTGAAGCAAGGTATAAGGAACTGAGGAAAATTAACTGTGCTAATGGTGATATTGAAGAAACATATAGAAGGTTCAGGTTAGAGCTAGTGACAGGTAAATGGCAATAGAAAATGAGTATAAAGGCAAGAAAAACAGCATGCATTGTCATTTTCAGAGTGTTTTAAGTGAAGTTTTATTATATCAACCCAGACCAGAGTTTAATATTAGAACTAATAAGAAATACCAAAGGTGCCCTGTCCCAGAGTGGGCACCCATCTGTCCTGCATTCTCTAAAGAGGAAACTAGGAAAATTGTACCCCTATTGAGAGGAATAAGTCTGAGTAGAAGCATTTCTTTCATCTCACAGGAATAATCTGAAAATAAAATTACATCATAAAAATACATATAAAGATTATTATAGAAATATAATAAGTTTAGTTATTATTATAATAAACATAAAGGTACCTGAACTGTAGTTTTTGAGTCCAAAGTTATGTCAACCTTAAAATGCTTATTGACATATACATCAAAGTGTCTTAGAAATACAAATTTACATCATTACTTAATTAGAGGATGTCAATGGTTTATTTATTTCAAGTGTAAAGGGGGATCAATACATTTTTTTCAAATAAGGTGGTAACAGCTTTTGTCTGATAGATGCACTGTAGAAGGAGTCACCTGGTGTCATTTGAGCCCATGCATGATTACTAAAATATTGAATATGTCATTTTATGTGTCTTTGATATATTATACTGTATATATAATATAGTAATACAGTATACTACTACTATATGGTCACACTGGGTTATGATCTTGCTCCCACATCAAAAAGCAGTTTAGGTTCTTACTTGTTTGAATGATGGTCAGCAATGGAAATTGATGACAGAAGTGTGTGAAATATCTTCTATCTTAGTTAGTCTCCCTGGATGCCTTCCAGATAGCCTAAAGAATAAAAAGGTTTGCAGAAAGCAGTACCTTAGTGTGATATGTTTACAGAAATGTAGTGTGGGGACATCATTCAGAAGGAGAGATGAAGCCCTGAAAGTTCTTTGACTAGTTCTGAGCAGCATTTAAGGACTTTGTATCAGGATGTATGTCCTATTTTTTGGCTTTATTTAAAAGAAAATTGCAAACATGCTAAAAATTTAAAGTAATGCAGTCATGGAGAACAATTATTGTGATGATAAATAAAAATTGGATTCATAAGCATATTACTTCTCTCATACTGCTCTAGTAGCAAAATGCATATTTCTTTTCTGAATAAACAAATAGATAAATAGTCTAGCATTTACCAAGAGTGTCAGTTGTGTTTTTAAGAGTAAACTCACAAGTTCCCATTCTTTCCTCACTTATTGTGACACCTTTCCCTCTCATCTCTTTTGTTATCTCTTCTCATTGTGCATATGGCTGTCTTATACTGGAGAAGAGAGCAACCTTCATGAGCAATGAGGTAGTACAAATAATGATCTTCAGACTTACATAGCTTGTTTCCTTTTGCACAGCACTAAAAAGAGAGGAACAGAGTTTCAAGATCAAGTGAAGGAATTTGCTTTCAGTTTTACATGGTTTACTACCGCGCTTCATCTACAGAAAAGCAACTACCTAGAATTTTCAGTAGCTTTACAAAAAATATTCAATATTTTTTACTCTGAAGGTAAAAGTAATTGCCACAGCAGAAGACGTCATAACCTGGTTACATCACAACCTGGCCATATTCAGAGAGCACACAGTGAACTTATTTCTGATTCCTCAGTCAACCTGAGACTTATATAATACTCATTTAAAGGGTATCTGTGCTGTGATAATGTCATCAGGGAATGCAGTTAAATTTTGTATAAGCATGTATAAGCTCTTTATGTTTCTCCTTTTGCCAAGATACCCAATGTCATTCACATTTGTTAGTCATTGTGTTTTCCTGTGGGCTCAAGGAGTCCTCAAACATTTGCTTCTCTTAAAAAAGGCTAGTGTTTCCTCCTGCTCTACAAGTAGTGACTTTTTATAATTTTTTTAGGGATTTTTATCCTCAAAGAAGTTATTTGTGTTAGACATGAGACCTTACTCAGGAGGAGCTTTTGGGTTTAGTTCTGGTCACTGAAAGAAATGGGCCAGTAGAAACAGCTACTCATTCCTTTTCCCTCATTCCAGCATGAGAAATACTAGACCACTCTGTGGGCAGGCATTACGTTCATCCATAATTTTTCAGTGTCCTTCAGGTTGGCTTCAGGCATGTTACTGCTGCAGCAACTTGATACTATTACACAACTGCTCAGAATGACATCAGGAGCTTCAGAAGGTAATTACACATTACTCAGAAAAGTCCCTGGTCCAATATTACTGACCCACAAAAAATAGTAAGATTGACTACTAACCTAGCATTGCACAGAATTTAAACCACAGGGGACAACTACGCCATCTTCCTGGATCCCTGTGTTGTGCAGAACTATTCTTTTCCTCAATAATCCTGCACTTTCTAGGTAAGCACATCTTTTGCAGAAGTCCAGTTTCCACTTGAAAGAACATTAACAACAGACTGTTTGCAAGTCTCCTTGATTCCTTTCTTCCAGTGTTTCTTGTCAATCATACATTTCAAAATATGTATTTTATTTTACACTGGGCATGTAGCTAATCCTCCATTAGCCTCCAGCAAATGGGTTTTTTTAATGTCATTTTATATTGAAGAGGTATTTAGAGTTTTTTCTCTATAATCAAGTCACCATTCCATTAATTTTTGAAAAAAATTCAACTAGGGGCCTTCAGCTCCCATGCAAAGAATTTTCCAAAGTCATCAAATAATTTTGTCATTTTGCTGTGTATCCTTAAAAATTTCTACTACCTATAGTTTACAGGTTGCATGGAGCTTTCCAGACTCTGCCTTTACTGTGTTAAATGCAATGAAGTTTATATTTCCAAATTAAAATTCCAAATGTTTTGAAAAGTAATGCTTAATTTCAGCTGGATATCTTTGTAGCAGGGATTGTCCCTGAACTTGATGTTATAAATACTATTTTTTTCTGAAAATGATTCAATTTTTAAAATATAATGCTTCAGTGAATTCCAAAAATTTTCTTAATGCGAAGGATCAAGGCAATTTTGTTAGACAACTATACTGTGAAATGTAGACAGGGTGATTTTGTACTCTCAGCTGGCCTATAGAAGAGCCAGGCCCAGCATGCAGCTAAAATACACAGCACTTTGTGCAGCAGTTTCTGCTTCTTTATGATTCTCTTGATGCCTTCTTGAGCTTCTGAGCACTTTTTTTGTGATTTGGGCACTTCTGGGAAGCCTCTGAGGACACTGAGGATGCCTGTTGTTTCCAGGTGAGGCTAAGGTAAGGGTAGCTCTAGCAGCTTCTAGCAAACTCTGCCAGCTGTCCTTGAGCAGCGGGTGCTGCAGCAGTGAGGTCAGGCCCCTTCTGGCCTGTGCTGGATGAGGACTCTGCAAGAGCAATTTCTGCAGCCGTGACACAAGCAGCCAGTAGATGCAGCAGGTGGCACAGCAGTTCATGCAGAAGGGCACAAAGAAGAGGCCAGCAAACTTTCTCTGTCCAGCATGCACATCTTTAGAGATGGTGGTCACAAGGCACAGGACCCAAGTGCTACTGAAGGAGCACTGACAGCTGTTTGCTGTCAGACTTTTGTACCCAGATGAAGGACACAGCTGTCTAAGTCCATAGGGCCTCACACATACAATCCTCTCGATTATTTTGAATGGTCATGGTGACTGGGAGAGACTCCTGAAGACTGGAAAATAGCAAATATCACTTCTATCTTCACAAAGGAAGGTGCCGATAACTACAGGCCTATAGGCTTCACATCAACCCTGGGAATGTGAAAGAGGAAATCTTCCTGGAAACCATTTCCAAACACGTGGAGGACAAGAAGGTGGTTGGGATAGTCTGTATGGATTTCTGAAAGGGAAATTTTTCTTGAACAAGTACATTGCTTTCTACTATGATGTGACTAGCTAGGTGGATGAGAAGTGAGCAATGGATGTCAACCTCAGCTTTAGCAAAGACTTTGACATTATCTCTTATAATTTTATCTTGTCAACTTCATAGACAAGCAGACAAAGTACAGGGTGGATGGTGAGGTGGATTGAAAAACAGAGTCCAGAGGTTTGTCATTTATAGCACAATGTCCAGTTGGAGACGAGTCACTAGTGGTGTATCCCACGGTTACTACTAGAGCAAGTACTGCCCAGTGTCCTCATTGACCCCCTGGACAATGAGGAGGAATGTGGCAGAGAACTGGGGCAGGAGAAACCACAAGAAGTTCAACAAGAACAAATGCAAAATTCAGCATCTAGGGAGAAATAACCTCAGATATCAGCATACACTGGGAACAAACTGTCTGGAAGAAAGTTTTGTGTAGAAGAACTCTTTGGACAATACGCAGACCATGAGCCAGCAGTGCATCCTTGTGGCATAAAAAGGCCAATGATATCCCGGCCTGCATTTGAAAGGGCATTGCTCGCAGGTCAGGGGCGATATCCTTCCCCTTTGCTCAGTGCTGGTGAGACCACCTCAAGAAAGATACCGACTTCCTGAGGGGGATCTAGCACAGGGCCGCAAGGTGCAACTGGAGAAGCTTTCATGGAAGCAGAGACTGAGAGAGCTGGGACTCTTCAGTCTGGAGAAGGCTCAGTGGAAATCTAATCAGTGTGTGAGTACCTGCTGTGAGGGAATAAAGAAGAGGAAGATACATTCAGTATTACCTCAGTAGCAGCTGGTGACAGGACAAGAGGCAATGGGCAAAAAATTAGAAAAAAAAAAAACAAACAGAAAATTCTGTCTGAACGCAAGAAAGCAGTTTCTTACTATGAAGTTCATCAAATACTGATGCAGACTGCCCAGAGAGGTAGTGGAGCCTCCATCTGTGCAGATACTCAAAAGCTCAGTAGACACAGTCCTGGACAATTGATCCTGCTTGAAGACAGGGATTATACTAAGTGATCTCAAGAGTTTCCTCCAAGCCAGACAATTCTGTGGTTTTTATTTGACTAGCTCTAGCTTATTCTCAGCATAGCTGCCAACAACTTCATTTTTATGGATTAATAAGATTTTTTAAAAGTCTTTTATTTTTCCATCATGGTGGTTTTCCTGGTTCCAGTGGTGAATTGGGTTCAAGCATTTACAAATCTTTCCACAATATCACAGCCGTATTCTTGACTCTGTGTTCCTTGGGATGTTGCAGATGTCCTGAAGTAAATATTTTAAAAGAACTTCCTTATTTCCAATAGTTGTGTTTATAATATCAAATACTTCACTTAAGAGGAAGCTATTTTAGCATTATCTTAGTAATAGATTAAACACGTCATAAAACTGAGAGTCTGCTGTCATATCTAGTATTTTATCACTGTTTTCACTAAAATTACATGTTTTAGTGGAATTTCAAATTGGGACCTTGTGGAATTGCAGTATTTGCCTTACGTTAATAATCAGTTTACTCTCTGAGATTACAAATTTTTCTAATCAAGCATGAATAAAGTTATTTTGACAAAGTGGAAAATCTTCATAAATAAATAGATGAAGAGCTGTTAGATTTTCTTACCATAATTATTTAGAGTGGCATCAAAATTAAATTAAATTCAGATTGCATTTATCTCAATTATAGAACTTAAATATTTCTTTGACATTTTTGTTTTCTAGTTCAGTGAGTAAATGTTGTACTTAACCAATTATAAAACAAATTTACAGAGCAATGATAACGTTTGCATTGCAGGTTAGCCTCCTGGCACAATGCAAAATGTTTTCTTCACAGTTAAAGCTCTGGAGTTTTGGAATCTCTTTTAATCTTCTCAGTCCTACTTGACTTTAATGTAAGTTGGTTTAAAACATGCAAAGTTCCAATCTGATTTCCTCTTTAAGTTGGAGTTCTGTATGTTCCTTCACTCTGACATTTAATAGTCCAAAAATGCTTAACGTAAAACAGTTTTTTCCCCAGGATGTTTCTACCTTGAAGTACATTTCCAGTAAAATAAGATACAGCTTAAAAATATTTCCTTTTCCCACTTTGGCATTTAAAAATGGAATGAAAACGTTGTAATTTAGAATGCTAAAGACAGATTTGTCAATTAGAAAAGTTCTGGGTTTTTTCCCTTGTTAATTTCCACTGTAGAAATTAAAATCTAACTTTTAATGGTATAGCAGAAATGGTTTAGCTTTTAAGAGGCTCATTTAGAATTTTCAGACTTTCTTTCAAGTACTCTATTACTAATACTTCTTTTGATGTCTTTTAGCAAAAGGTATAGACTCATGAGAGAATAAGAATTTATTTCTCATAGTTAAAAACTAAGGTATAAATTATCTAAATATAGTTGAAAGTTATTTCTTTGAGTGATTTTGAATTAAAATTGAGCTTTTATGGATACACTTGAAAAATTGTGATGGATTTTTTTCTAGCGATTTGTTGGCAAAATAGGTTGTGGCATTCGACTTCTCAGCATTGCTCTGCCTGTTTAAGGACTTTTTTTGTTTGTTAAATGCACTTGAATTTTATGTAATCTGGCGAGGGATTCCCTTTTAGCATTTTATTAATGTCACAATGAAGAAACTAGAGATTTTGTAAATAATTCCTAAAATTATTTTGGAAACCCAAGATTGAGTGCAGGAGTGCATCTGCATTAATGAGGAGCTCACTACGGACTTTTCTCCTAAAACAGGGGATTAGGTTCTGTGTGCTCTATTCTTCTCTGACCCATGTTTCTGTGAAAGGTTTTAGTGCGATATGAGGAACAGACTTGCAATTGATTTCTGCAAACAGCTTAATTTCTTGCCTTCTGGCCTTATTTCCTGTGATTTTGTTCAGGTTTAACATTTAATACAGAGGTTAATTTGTAATATACTGGTTACCATAATGTGTCCTCAAGGCCAAAGTTAATAGGATTGAAGAAGTAAATTCAAGTCCTAACACTGTATTACTGAAGTTGAAAGGTTTCATTGTCTGCAGCATAGATTTTCAATTTAGGGGAGAGAATATCCCAACTCTTGCTGCAATCTGAGTTAGTGTAGGCCCTGGAACTTTTCTGGCTGCTTGGTGGCAACTTTGGGCATCTGGAGAAACTGTTTTTTAGCTGCCCAGAACTCCACTCCTGTGGCTGCGTTTAGATACCCGAAGGGCTGACGGGCATCTGTGGGTTAGGCACTCTGAGACCAGGGCCTTTCCTCTCCACCCACCTCCTCTTTTGGTTATATCTGTGCCTTTGTCAGTCTGGTTTTGAGGATTAACCAAGAGGATCATAGTTAACTTGGCAAACAAATTCCATAAACCTCATTCATTTTGCATAACAACTACAGTAGTTAAGGTTTTAAAGCCCAGATTTCTACTTTCCATAGAACTAATACCTGTTTTGAAATGTGATGATGTGTTTCAAGAACCACTAATTAGCACTTTCCCTTGAAAATTCACATGGGCTTATTCTAAGAACTTTTGCCTTCACACTCAAGTGTAGATTCTTTAAATTTTGAATTCCATAAATCATGTCTGTTCATACATAACTGCTTGATTTTATCCTTAAATATTCCACAGCTTATTTTTAAACACTAGGGTTAGAGGTCTTACTCCTCTAAAGTTAGAGAGATGTGAATAGATGGATAGGGCATGATACAGCAGCGGGTTACAATACAGATTTTGAATTCTTGCACTGTGTGTTGGACCTGCAGCAGTGCCCAGGGGCAGCAGTCAGAACCAGAGCACAAAGCCTATGGAAGGATGGCCAGAGCCTCTCTTCTGAACTGCTCTCCATCTCGTGTCAGGCAAAGCTCATCAAGTCATTTCAATTCACAGAAGGCGTGAAGGAAGAGAGGAATAAAGAATGCAGCTGACCATGTACTTTAGCTAGGCACTCAGCTGGGTTTCCTGAAGCACATAATTTCTCATTTACTTTATTTTTAGTATTTTATCTTTTTTTGCCCCTAACCAAGCAGTTGTTATTTGAATGATTTGTTATTTGAATATTCTAGCTGAAGTCTGTCCTTTGGGAATGGGGAAAGTAGCCTGCTGTACAAATTAGCTGGGGTCAGGCATTTCAGGAGTCAAGGGGACAGCATACAATATCAGTAACATTTAGAAAACTTCTTTTCACATTGATTGCTGGCAAAAATATATGCAGCACAAAGGAAATAACCAGCAGCTGTTTTGGTCTTCTTCAGATATTCTAAGTAGCATTAGACAACTTGTTGACACCATATATCATTTTTAAGTTAATGTAGGTGGTATTGCATTTTTTATTTAGTTAAAGGAACAATGTGATGCCTAGGACATTTACTTAAATTTGAGTGGTTTTATAACCTCAATATTTGCTCAGTGATCTCAGCTAAATAAGGTAACAGGTCCCTGTGTAGGCTGTCAGCCCTCTGCACAGCAGTGTGGTACTGAGTATGGCTCTCATGGAGCTGCCACGGCCCACTGCTGAGCAGGAGATGGGAACTGTGGCTCTCTGCTAAGCCCACGCTACAAACCAGAGAGGACACTGAGATGTTTTTCACTTCTTTGTTGCCAGAAGGATGACTCTAAAATCAAGATGTAAATATTTAGTCATGGTCTGGCTCATGGTCTGCTCAAGGCAATATCCTAATGGGCTTGTCAAAAACATTCTTCTAATTGTTTTAATTGCCCTAAACAAAAATACAAACTAATTTTTTCTGCTTGCACTGTTACTATAGTATATATATTTTTTTTTTCCTGATGATGCTGAGAAGTCATAGAGAAGCAGGAGTGCTGACAAGCAGGTGGAGCTTTGGGTATTCCTACCATCGAAGTCTCTGTATCTGAGAGGCATTGCTGAAAGATAGTGGCCTTTCATATATTTCTGTATTAAATTTAAAACACCAGACAGTTTATAAAGGTGCTTGGAGACAAAAAAATGACTTTTATTACTCTATAAATAGTGTATGCCTCATACTGCTCTGTGTGGTTGTTTTACATACAACATTGCATAATGGCTAAAAATATAATGATGGGATAAAAAGTGGGGCAAATGTTTCTTCTGTGTTTCACTGGGTATGTGTTCTAGTAATTAATAAATGACAGTGAAAAATAACTACCCCCAATTTTTATATTTTATAACTGTTTTTTCAGAAAGTTCATCAAGTTTTGTCTTTGCTGTCATAAATCACATTTTAGTTCATCTTGTAAACAGAGATAAAATTGCCTTCCCAACATATTCCATGTTTTCCTGTGTAATTAACACCTCGTTCACAGTTGTGTCTGCCAGTCAAAGCCCTGTCTTCTTCATCCTGACACTTCCTTGATACTTTGTTTAGACTGCTATGATTTTAAGTGTCATCCCCAGGATACTTTAAATAAGTTCAAACAGGAAAAGGAAGGTGCTTCAAGAAGTCAACACTGTAGATCTTTATAACTCAGAGGGGCTATTTTAAAAGTATGGAGCAATTTATCTTTGTTTATTGCATTATTACCTCTCAATCTGTTTTTCATACTTTCTAAGGGAAGTTTACTGGTTTGTTGTTTTTAAAAAATCAGGAATTATTCGTTTCCACCTGTATTTCCGGAGTAGAGATCAGTCCAAAAGTACAGATCTAGTGAACTGCAGCGCTCTTTCCTTGTGTATGTGTGCCTTTCCTGCTGCTGTGCCCTGTCAGGCCAGGCAAGATCCTCAGCTGCTCAGTGAACTGCATCAATGAGCTGACCAAAGTCAAGACCTACCCCACCTTAGGCCGGCTGAGTTCCCAGCTCTAGCTGGTCCCAGGGCTGCAGGGACAGTATTACTAGCACAGCAGAGGATGTCTGGGAGCAGGTAGTTAGGGCCAATAGAGTCTTGAGCCCAGCCTGGGCACCTAGCACTGTATTTTGGTTCTAAAAATTTACCCTTAGCTGCCCTAGTTAGAGCCCTGCATGTGCAAGTACTGGTGGGATTAAACAGCTCAGCACATAACATATGTCTCAGCTAGTTAAGACCCAGGAATTTGGCACTCCAAATATGCTGAGGTGGTTTTGTTTCACGCTGCCCTTAAAACACACTGACTGACTGAGGATATTCATAAAGCTGTGGTGGCAGTGTACATGTTGTATGGCACAACCCAATGGCTGAAACACAGCCACACAACCTTTGTTCTGTTTCTTCTTCAGCTTGAAGTGCTTCGAATACCTACCCCTCTCAGGAGAGTCCCTGGCTTCCAGACAAGAGGTTACCCTGGAGAGCTGCAGGGTGTGAGGGAGAGGGATTTTCCACCCTTACTGACATCATCTTCCCCTCAGCATAGATCAAGATTTATGAAATGTAGAGCATGAGAGTGCTTTCCTACAGATCGGGGCTCTCACCTGGAAATAGCGAAACTGGATTTCACTTTCTGTTCCTGAGAATACTTCTACAGTATTCTGCAGTATATGTGAGACTCACAGTATATGTGAGACTGTTACTTAATAAAATACGGAAGTAGGGACCATAGCCTACAGAAATATCCCTATGTGCTAATTGCGAGCTGTCAGCAAGAATTTTGATTTTTTCACATTTTAAGCCAAGTTTTCACCAGGACACCTCCCTAGTGCTTGACATTAATTTACATTTGCCATATGCCAGGGGAAAGTTTACTCTTAATGGATATAATACATTTTTATTTTGCCATTTGCACCTACATATTAGTTGTTCTCAGCTGTTGTTTCTAAAAAATGTGCATCAGATTTCAGCTTGGCAATCAAGATGTTAATTCCTGTAAATTACTTCCATTTTTGTGTTGATCTTCCTAAAAAAAAAGCATATGTGAAAACAGTTGTTCAAGCAAATTGTACTAAAAAATTGTAATAGTTACATATGCATGGTTTTTTTAGAAACTGAGTGGAAAGCCTCCCTTAAGTAGACTTTTATGGACTTTAAGTTTTAATGCAAATGATTTTGTGTGTGCATTATATATACACATGGTAGTAATTGCACAAAGAAGGTGAATTGTTTTTGCAAATAAATTTCTGGCTTTTGCGCTCTTTATCACATCCCAGAGAAGTGTATGGGTGTTTGTTAATTGGGTTATACTGCACATATGTCCTGACAGTGCATGTCAGACTTCTGCAGCACAGTTTAACATCCCAAGCTCCAGTGTATTCATACAAACATAATTTCTTTACACCTCATCAAGATACTTTGTTAACAACCATATCAATGTGCACTCACATTTGAGACAAAGCTTCAAAACGTGAAAATAAATGTTACGGGGATGCAAATAGAGTTTGTCATAACTATTAAGAGCAATCCTAGAATGACTCAGATAGTGTTGCAGTGACTGATACAGAGTATTCATTTGGGATGGGTTTTGATTTTTTTTTTTGCTAATACATAAGGCAATAAATCTTTTCTTAACATTCTTATTCCAAATCAGTCCCCAACCACAGCATTTATAAATGTCTGTTGTAATTTTTTGTTTCCAGGGGAGAAGAGGCAAACCAGGCCTTCCAGGAAAACCAGGGCCACCAGGACCTCCTGTGAGTAACTAATGAGAGGAATGGGAAACTTTCACTCTGTCCTTGGACTTTGTTAACTCTTGAATAGCAGATTACTGGATCATAATTATAGTTGAAAATGATTGATCTGTGTGTACTCTGCTGTATCAAACAGCTACTACGGGTAGCCTTTTGTTACAGCAAAAATAAAAGAACTGGGTCCACAAGTATAAGGGACTACACAGGAGGGAAAGAACAAGATGGAAACATCAGCAGCGGAAGCAGAAATTGGCATTTCAAAGAAAGATTGGCCATGTATGCTAACTGTGAATACTGTGCATTCATTCCCTTTGCAAAATGTGTGATGCTCTGTAGAAGAAGGGATAATTTCTGTCTCAGAGGAGTAATTTGAAAGATGAAGGACTGAGTAAAGCATGTGCCAAGTGTCTGAATGATGGGGAGGATTATACCCAGCACTGGAATGAGCACTCAGCTGTAGTTCAAATGAGTTGACTGAAGAATTAAAAAGATTAAGAAATACATTACTTTATGAAAGGATTTGTAACATGAAGAACTAAAGGGTTTAGCTCAGATCTAAGAGTTTTGGGATTTTTTCTTCTCTATTTTTTTTTTTTTTTTTAATATAAAGGATTTAAAATTCAAGTCAGGCATGGATGTTTATTGGTCTTCAATGACTGCAGCCTTCTTTGATAGAGGAAGACTTGGTCATGTTTGTAAAATTCTCTGTATATTGTATTGTAAAAATGCTGTCATGCACAAATACAAAACAGCTATTTGTGGATTAAGTAAACTTCTGATGCTTTACATTCTTAATACAAAACAAAATATTCATAATCCCTTCTTTTTCTTACCTGGATAAAGGCTAGTGGTTTATGCATCTGAACATTTGATTCATATGCTTTAACCTTGTCTTATATGTAGAGAAGAGAATAATGCCTGGCTGCATGGGATACAATGACTAAAATGAAACAGATGTCATCTACCTTCATCCAAAACAAAAACTGCATAGATTTCATCAATAATTTTTTCTTGCAAAATGTGTTCAGAAAGAGGAATTTATAATGGAATTCATTTATCCTGCCTAAAACCAAACGGTTAAAAATCCCTCCCTCTCACTCTTCTCCTTTGCATACAGTCAACATTGAAGTCTTGCTTGTTTGGGTCTTTTGCACAGTTCTACTGCTGAAATGGTATTGCAGACTGCAGGAGGCCAAACAGAGGAAAGGAGTGATGCAGAATCTTTCTTAATACAAGTGCCAAATATAACCTTTAAAGGATAAAGAGCAAACCATAGCAGAGGTCAATGTTAGACCTAATTTACTTAGCTTTTTGTGAGCCAGTAAAAAGCTGTTTCTCTGTTACAGATTTCTGCCATCCTAGATTTGCTGGCAGGTCAGGCTTGTGAAGATGTATGATCCTTGACAGATATACCAGAAATCTTGAGTGGAAGCTAAATTGCGCTTCTGTTACTGAGACTTATCTCAGATTTTCTTACAGCAAGTGGAAATCTCTTGTCAGCATGGCAACGTCACTACAAGGAACTCTGTATTGGGTACTGTAGCCTAGCACTACATAAAGAAAAGCATTCCTCAAGCAGCCATGGCCTAAATATTGGTTAAAAGTATTTGTTTCTGGTATAGCTATCTTGATGCACTCCTCGTTTTGGATACAGCTATACCACCATCTTGTGTTCCTCTTCCAAGGCTGAGAGCAAAACACATAGAAAGGGCATATTCCAAAAGCAGTGATGCCTGCTAACGTACACTGGCAGTATCCCCATATTTCAAGTGTCACAGCTTGTATGCACCAAAAAAACTTCAACATGATCCATCGTTCTCCCTCTCTTTTTCAAGGCTCAAACCATATTTAGTTTTGCTGTGCTTCCAGTTACCCTTCTCTCCTAATAGTGAGCAGCTTCTTCATGCACATGGATGCATTGCTAGCCTTTACTTTGGCCTTTCCAAAGTGCAACAGAACAGTCACACCTGCAGGGTGGTTGCTGTCATAAGTTTGGCATACACAGGGTATTGACTGAGTATGTAAAATTTAGACTCCAGTATAAATAATCTTTGTTTTTGCTTGGTGTTTCAAAAGAATATGAAATTCGTTTTAAGAAAAAGGAGATTCAGACATTAATTGTTAGGGTAGCTACAGTATACAGTGTGTGTTTGAAATTAATACATTTACTTGATTTATCAGTTTATGCCATGATGTTAAGTATTTAACTTAGACCAGTTAAACTCTCAGTAGTGACAAAAAAAAAGTAAACACAAAAACCGTGAGAAGGAAAGTTCTGCTTCTCTGAGGAAGAAGTTGGTGGACATGATACAATACTCAGGGTATTTATTATAAAGGACAGTCCTAATAACAGTGTGTGCAGATAGAGACTTGTGGGGAAAAGACTGGGGGTAAAATTAAAGAAAACTGGAAAGTTACAAAAATTGCAGTCAGCACACATGCTGTGCTTTCATG